>NC_059335.1:35916500-36574500 GCF_018350155.1 Leopardus geoffroyi | reverse complement strand
CTGATAAAAGTTCAAAAAGTTGGTAAGTATGTTTGAAAATGCACCATTTCTGCGACAAGTATCAACTTCCTAGAAAGGAATTTGCTTTGTGGTTTACATACTAGATACGTCAATATGCATTACATTTCAAATAAATCAGACCATAAAGGTTGGAAATGTGTGTTCCTGGTCCCCACCATCAGGTGGATCCAAATGACAAGCTCTGGCCAATAAAATGTGAGCAAATTCGATGCACGTTATTTTCAGGCTGTGCAACTGTACATTCTATGCCTGACTTCTCAGTCCATCTTCCCTCTCTGGAAATCAAAGAAGCCTCATTTTCCAGGTAGGGCAGATGAAAGATGGCATCATCTCTGCCAATACTGCACTATCTCCTGTGGTCCCCTTACACTCAGCATGCCTTAGAAAATTGTCTCTTTATTAAATATTCCGTGAATTATACTAATTTAAATATGCCATTTGTTTCCTGCTGGGCCCCTGACACAAACAATTAGATCAGGTCCCAGAGTCTTATATAGAAAAGAACACCATCTCCCTCCAACTGGCCTGTGATAAATGTGTAACATCAGGGAGAAATAAACCTCATATTTAAGTCACTGAGATTTGGAGATTGTTTGTTAAGGCACTATAACCCTAGTTCATCCTGACAAATACACCTATATAGACTAAATAAAGATTCATATGAACACACTTTCCTAAAATCTCCAGCCAGGGGAGACTGGTAAGGGAGTGTAAAGAAAAGAAAGAAAAAAGCCCAAAGAAGGTAAAATATCAAGGATGGTTTTAGCCTAATCTTTCAGGGGAACTATGGAAGAAAATTTTACCTCAAAATTTGCTTCAAACAGAAGCAAGAGAGCTTGAGTTTCACATTGAACACTCAATGATCACTGATGGAGGTTTTATTACACCTCTGTATGTGGGTAGAAGCTCCAAGGGTAGTTTTTGAAGAAGTGCTAAAAAAAATAGTTCAAGGAGCCTAATTTGAAATTAGCACAAACAGTATCCACTAGGACAATTTCCAAAACAGAACATGTTTTTATCAGTAAACATTAGGTATAATCCACAGCACACCTTTAGAAGGACAAACAACAGCAGTTATATTTCTAAAAGTCACAGAGAAATTAAAAATATGAGGTCTCCAAAAATATGAGGTCTCAAACGAAAAAAAAATAATTAGGTACCCAAATTTTAGGAAGTTTTCTGTTCTAAGAAAGACGTCTTGGTTAACTTACTTCTTCAGCTGTCAGTCACATAATCAAAATAGTGATTGAAGAACAATATCAGGTGGTATGTATCCAAGAAATTTTATTATTTCTCTAACTGAAAAATGATTATGGGACTACTACACACCTACAGGGAATATAACAACAAATATAAAAAAATTCTGTATACGTTCTAGTGAGAGAGAGAAAAAAATACAAATGAGTTATGTTACATTATTAGGTGGTAAAAATGTTATGAAGAAACTATCAGCAAAGTAGGGGAAAGGCAGTAAAAAGAGAATGGGCTATTTTAGACAGTGAAGTAAAAGCAGGTCTCTGATCAGATAACTTGAGCCAGAGACCTTGTAAACTGAGTAAGTGAGCCTTGAAGGTATCTGGGAGAAAAACACTCTAGGTAGAGGATACCTCAAGTGCAAGTTGTGAGAGCCTAACCAGGTTCATTGTGCTCAGGGAACAGTGAAGGACAGTCTTCTGGTCATACCTAATGGAGGAAAGGATTGAATATTGGAATATGCAGTTGGAGAGAGAGCTAAAGCCAGACGCTGCAAGTCCTTGCAGGCCAAGGTAAGGCTTATTTGTGTGTGTATGTATGTGTGCATGTGTTTATTGTTGTTGTTTTTACCTTTAAGCCATTAGAAGATCTGAACATGGGATTTGCATTACCTGATTCTGGACATGAAGAAGCAACAGAATACAAGCTTAATCTCCCACCACAAACAACCAGAAAACTGTATATAATATATGAAATGACTAGTTTCAAGCATTGGATAATGCACAGAACTAGAATGTTATCCCTCCAAGAAAGGAAAAATGAGCTGAGCTCTAGAGGTTTCCCAACTCCTGGTCTGAATACAATGTCTAGATTGTATTCACAGAGAGGGGCAAGAATGCAAACAAGAGTCTGGCAATTGCACTGAGTTGATTAGATGGAGACTAGAGTTTAGAGAGGCTTAAGGGACTGTAGTAAGGCAGAGTTACAGGGTTGGGTGGGGGGAAATATGTAAAAACACAGCTCCAGAAATCCAGATATGGGTTCCCTTTAGTCATTGCTGAATACTTGCTTGTATGTACATAGAGTAAAATTCCATAAGGCTTGGCCAAAAATACCCCGAAGTTATAAGATAAAATACTGGTAAAGCTCACATAAAGCAGGCAGGTATTCAAAGTCTAACCAGCCAGAGAATAGTGTCCTTGGTCATCAGCCAGGTCGTTTAGTGGAGACGTCAAAAGATTCCTATCTCAGAAATATGGCTTAATTATCCCTAGAATGAAGTCTACTCTAGATACACCCTGGAAAATTTTAAAAGCCGGATCAAAGTCATAAATTTCTTTCAAATAACTCAATTGTCAAAATTAACTGCCACAACAGTAGCATAGGATTCATAAAGTCCAGCCTCCAATCAATATGTATTATACATGCTAAGAATCAGAAAAAAGTAACCCATAACCAAGAAAAAAAAATCATTCAATATAAAAAGACACAGAAACAAGATAAATAATTAACAGACAAGGATGTTAAATACTTATTACATCTATGAACAAGAATGTAACTAAAAACACGAAGATAGTGAGGAAAGAAACTAAAGATATTTAAAAATGCAACTTCTAAAGATTAAAACAATATCTGAAATTAAGATATTGCTAGATTGGCAGATTAAACACTGCAGAATAAAAACATCAGTGAATCTGAAAACACAGAAATTGAATGAAATCAATATGAAACAAGAAGAAGAAAAATGGAAAACAATTAAAAGAGCCTCTTTGACTTATATAATATATTAAACAGTCTAACATGCATATAATTGGTCTCTTAGAGGAATCAGAGGGAAAATACAGTGGGTGAAAATTTTCCTAATTTGATAACAAATTACAAACCCACAGATCCAAAAAGTTCAATGAATTTAAATAGTATAAACATGCATGTGAATATGCCAAGCTATATTACATTTTAATCAAATTTCTGAAAACCATGAATAGGAAGAAGAATCTCAAAGGCCATCAGGGGAGGAAAGGCACACAGATGCAGAGGAATGACTGGAAGAAGCAATGGAATGCCATAATTAAATAACTGAGGGGAAAACAAAGAGTACCTGTTTATCTAAACTTGCTATCTAGTAAAATATATCCTTTAGAATTATTACAAAGAGCCTCAGATGATGGCAGTGAAAGTAATGGAAATACTGTAGAATTTGATGGTGGTGGTAGTTACACAACTCTATGTATTTATAGAACTGTACACAAAAAAGAATATTAACTGAATCACCACTACACTTCAATGGAAAAGAAAAAGATGCAAAATAAAATAATTTTATTCAAATAAAAGCCATAGAATTTGTTCCAAATGGACCTACACTCCAAGAAATCTTATATTTTTTCATAAAGAGAAATGATACCAAGTGGAAACTTCAATCTACACAAAGGAAGGAAGAATTACATAAAATATATATATACATAAATATATATGTATATATACATTATTATGTATATATACATATATATTTATGTGTATACTTATGTATATATGTATATATACATAAATATACACATAAATATATATATATGGGATCCTGGGTGGCTCTGTCAGTTAAGCGTCCAACTTCGGCTCAAGTCATGATCTCGCGATTTATGAGTTTGAGCCCCACATAGGGCTCTGTGCTGACAGCTCAGAGCCAGGAGCCTGCTTCAGATTCTGTGTCTCCCTCTCTCTCTGCTCCTCCTCCACTCAGGTTCTGTCTGTCTCTCTCTCAAAAATAAATAAACATTAAAAATTAAAATACATTAATACTAATATATAAAGATGTTAATGTAATACATAGTACATATTAGTATAACACACATATTACTATATTATATATTTTATATAATACATATGTATAGGATAATGAATAATGGCTGCCATTACGCATGTATGCCAATATATACACACGTAGGGGACAACAGAGGAAAATGGTTGGCCAACATAACACAGGACTCTGTTACTTCTCCACATATTCCCAATATTCACTCTTCACTTTTCTCTACCTGTTCTGTATCTCAAGTGGCTGACCAATTCAGAGTGAATCTATAAACTATCTTGTCTTCTGATTTCCAATGAGGTTCAGTCAACAAAAAGCACAGGAAGGAGATTAGAGGAAGGGAAAAAGGGACAGATTGTTACTTCTCCAGCTTTGCTGCTTCAAGTTCTCCAAGGTAACATCTCTATTTCTTTTTTAAATAGTTTAATCCATTCACTTATTAATGGATATTGGTAACATATACAGTTTTCAAATATTCTAAATAAAGCTTCATGAACATTCAGTGTATACTTTTATATATGGAACATATGCTTTTACTTCTCCTAGGTAAATAACAAAGACTGGAATGATTGCATGATAAGGTAGATTTACGTTAAACATTTGAAGAAAGAGTCAAATTTTTTATCATTTTACATTCCCACCAGGCAGTATCTAAGAGTTACAGCTTCTCCACATACTAACACTAGATACGGTATTTTTAATTTTAATCATTCTAATAGGTGTGTAGTAATTTGTTTTTATTATGCTATTTATTTGCATTTCCTTAGTGAGGAATGATATTGATCATCTTTTTATATGTTTATGCTCCCTCTATGTATCTTCTTTGGTAAAATGTCTGATCAAATCTTTTCCCTATTTATTATTTATTATTTGTCTGTTTTGTTTTATTATTGTATTTTGAGATGTCTTCAAATAGTCTGGACACACAAGCACAAATAATCAGGTATATGATTTGAAAGTATTTCCCTCAGTTCAGAGCCTGTATTTTGATTCTCTTAACAGTGTCATTTGAAAAGTAGAAGTTTCTAATTTTGATCAAGTTCAATTTATTTATTTTTCCTTTATACAAAGCATACTTTTGATGTATCCAAGAAATCATTTTGTATGCATAAAAAAATCAAATCATCCTTATGTACACCTGAAACTAATAGAATATTGTATATAAATTAAACTTTGATAAAAATTTTTTGCCTAACCCAAGGTCACCAAGATGTTCTCCTATGTTTTTATCTAGAAATTTTATAGATATAGGGGTTAGATTTTAAAAGATATGGATTAAAGTTCAATGTTTTTTGGCATAACAATATCCAATTATTCTAAGACTGTCTCTTAAAAAGGCTATTTTTTGTCTATTAAATTGCCTTTGCACCTCTGCAAAAAATCAGTTTCCATATACGTATGCATCACGTTTTGGACTATCAACTCTGTGTAATTGATCTATTTGTCTACGATGATTCTAGTATCACACTGTCCTGATTACTCCAGCTTTAGCATAGTTCTTGAAATCAGGTAGTCCTTCAAATGTGTTCTTTAATTTTGCCACCTTCTCTTGGCCATCTTTTGTTCTTTTCATTTTAGCATAAGAATGTTAAAATCAGCTTGTGGTTGTCTACACAGTGCCTGCAGAGACTATGGTTACAGTTATGTTGAAATCTACCTATCAATTTGGAAAGAACAAGGATGTTGAAAGTTTGAGTAACATGTTGATAGTGTGAAATACCATCTAAAAAAATGCTAAAATACTCTTCTTACTGCATGAAGTTGTAGGATTTTTTCCTTTTTTCATGATATGTGAATTTCTAATACTGGAGATTTCAGGACTTGAAATCATGGCTAGAAATGGTGAGAAAAAAAACAGTATTTGGTCACATCATGATTGAATTATTATTAGTAGTAGTAGTAGTATTTGTTTTTGAATTATTTTTTCTTTAGATGTTAAAAATGAAAATATCAACAAGCCATCCAAGACCCTAAATGTTTTGCATTTTTCCTGTCTTCTTGTATGTTGTTTCACCCTCAATCTAACTCACTATTCCAGACACACTGGCTTCTTCATGTTTTCTGAGTATGCCACAGTTAATTCTACCCTAGATTTTTGCTTGTGCTGTTATTTCTACTGGTAATGTCCTTTCCCAAAGGGCATGGATGGCCTCTTGTACATTCAGATCCCTTCTCTCATAGCATTTCATGAGAATAACTATCCACTAGGCAAGAGGGAGTAGAAGAGAGAAGAGAGTAAGATTAGATTCAGAGACTTCTTACTTGCTAGAGGTTTTTGGTTTCGTTTTTTACTTTTAAGAATGTATCCCTATATTAAGTTACTGTTATTTGCTTATTTTCCAGAATCCTCTAAAAAGTAAGGTAGAAAATAGAACAGTCTGGCCCACCATTGTATCTGCTGTCCATAGAAGAGTGCCCAGCATATACTGTGTATGAACAAATAAATGTGAAGAAGGAAGATATGAAGATGAGAAAGAACTTTCAAAAGTGGATTTCAAACTTTTTCTCATTTGTTGGCCTTGAGTCATTTGCATTCTGTTTTGAATCTGCATAAATTAGCTTTCTTACTGGGAGTTGAAATGTTATCTAGTTTGTTCTTTGGGAAATAATAAAGTGAGATGAAATTGAGATGGCATTTGGCCAGTATTCCCTCTCTTGAATTCTTCTAGGGAGATGTATACACAAAGGATGAAGCAAGGCAAAGTAAAACTTTATTACTGGTTGACATTTTGTCCCCACAGCCCAATGAAGAACGCTAGTGATGTAGGCTGGAACAACTGGAGAAATCATTTTTTAATCTGCATTAAAGGGCTATGTAAACCAGAATAAAGAAGGTCAAAAGGTTGGTTTTTGTTAATTTCCACCCCCAATCAACAGACACAATTATCAAGTCTGCACTGCAGAGAAAGAGAAGGACTGGACAGGCATACAACTGCAGTGGTTGGTAAAAATTGATTTTAAAAAAGTGTTTTATTTTCTATCATCACAGACCATGATTAATATCCGCTTGCTCAGGTACCTTTTTGAAAGGAAGAAACAGTTTCTTACGAGAGATGAAATTGCTCTCTCATACATTCCTGTTTCTGAATCTCTGCCAAACTCAAGGGATGACAGCTGACTCTCTTGCTGTAGTAAGCTCTGAACAAACAGTGTCCTGTGTTTGTTTTTATTTGGGTAGCTTTCCTTTATTTCCACAAAAGAGAGAACAAAATAAGACAGATAAAACCTTTATCCCCATGCACAATGAAAAGTGATAAAATGCTATCATAGCATTCTAATTTCTAAAATGAAGTATTTCACATCCCCAAAGGCAAGGGAATTAAAAGCAAAAGTGAATTACTGGGACCTTATGAAGATAAAAAGCTTCTGCACAGCAAAGGAAACAACCAACAAAACTAAAAGGCAACCAATGGAATGGGAAAAGATATTTGCAAATGACATATCAGACAAAGGGCTAGTATCCAAAATCTATAAAGAGCTCACCAAACTCCACACCCGAAAAACAAATAACCCAGTGAAGAAACGGGCAGAAAACATGAATAGACACTTCTCTAAAGAAGACATCCGGATGGCCAACAGGCACATGAAAAGATGTTCAATGTCGCTCCTTATCAGGGAAATACAAATCAAAACCACACTCAGATATCACCTCACGCCAGTCAGAGTGGCCAAAATGAACAAATCAGGAGACTATAGATGCTGGAGAGGATGTGGAGAAACGGGAACCCTCTTGCACTGTTGGTGGGAATGCAAACTGGTGCAGCCACTCTGGAAAGCAGTGTGGAGGTTCCTCAGAAAATTAAAAATAGACCTACCCTATGACCCAACAATAGCACTGCTAGGAATTTATCCAAGGGATACAGGAGTACTGATGCATAGGGGCACTTGTACCCCAATGTTTATAGCAGCACTCTCAACGATAGCCAAATTATGGAAAGAGCCTAAATGCCCATCAACTGATGAATAGATAAAGAAATTGTGGTTTATATACACAATGGAATACTACGTGGCAATGAGAAAAAATGAAATATGGCCTTTTGTAGCAACGTGGATGGAACTGGAGAGTGTGATGCTAAGTGAAATAAGCCATACAGAGAAAGACAGATACCATATGGTTTCACTCTTATGTGGGTCCTGAGAAACTTAACAGAAACCCATGGGGGAGGGGAAGGAAAAAAAAAAAAGAGGTTAGAGTGGGAGAGAGCCAAAGCATAAGAGACTGTTAAAAACTGAGAACAAACTGAGGGTTGATTGGGGGGGGGGGGGGAGGGAGGGGAGGGTGGGTGATGGGTATTGAGGAGGGCACCTTTTGGGATGAACACTAGGTGTTGTATGGAAACCAATTTGACAATAAATTTCATATATTAAAATAAATAAATAAATAAATAAATAAATAAATAAATAAATAAATAAAATAAAATAAAATGAAGTATTTCTCACCTTATTGATAAGGATTGATACCTCGAAAAAATTTTAGATTTCCATTAACTTCCTTGAACCATAGTAGACTTAAAAATCACAATAACACATAAAAATGATTGTTCATACTTTCATTAACAAATAAGAGGAGAGAGCTCTATTGCTCTACCTATCTATCTGTAGGATTTTACCACCCCATGATGAAACAAGAGGGAATTATGTAAAGGCTGATACCGAAGATTCTCCCATGCCCTTTTCCTTGTGACCACTACCAGCTTCTTAATGAGCAAGACTCTACAAAAGGTTTAGGACAGAAAAAAATAATCTCATTCATGTGAAACCTCTCCCTCTTATCCCCTACCTCAACAGCTCCACAGTCTCTAACCTTTTGTAATATACCTTCCAAATTCCCAATTTTTCTGTCACTTTGGTAATGAATATAAAGACACCCAATTACATTCTAAGTGATGGTAGGGCAAAGGTGCAGTTTTATATCCTGTGAGAGGTGTGATTTTAAGATAATCAAAATTTCCACATGGGCAAAATGGGTCTCCTCCTAGCAGAGAGTTAGACACTATGCTAAATGCTTTATCCACATCATCTAATTTAATCAACACAATGGTCAAGCTAGGTAGTTATGTCTTCTTCATTAAAATATGGTTAAGAGTGAGAATGAGCCAGGTGTAGTGCCTTCCTATCTATGACACTCTGAGAAAGCAGACTTGCTAATATTTGAAACCATGTCTCCTTGGCCCTAAACACTCTTCTTGGTCAATACTTAATCAACACCAAATATTTTAAAAATATTCTTGGAATGTGGCATGCTTTAGAGACATGTGCAACACAGTCAGCCAACCATTTTCCAAATATGGGGAGTGATCTCAGCTTCTTTTTCTTTAAAAGTCTCTTGCAGAGTAGCCAGATCATTGTTGAAGACACAAGAACCTGGTAATTGGGCTTCAGGTTGGCTCAGCATATTCTCTGCTCTTCTGATTCAATGGGAAATTAAGTCAATCTGATCTGTTCCTTAAAACGTACTGTAACATGGGTTGGAAGAAAAAAAAAACTATTTCAAATGCTTTGAAAAGTCAAGGACCAGCTTCTTAGCCCAGATCTCCCAGAAAAAAAAAAAAAAAAAAAAAAAAGCCTGAGGCAAAGCTTCGGGTAAAATAGAGCTTGTATTATAACCTCAGGCCAGAAAGAATAAGGGAGAAAAGCAGTCAGTCAAGGAAGAGGTGAAAGCAAGTACAAAGTGGTGAATTACTGAATTAACCACATCATGACAACTTCAGCTGTGTATGTGGAATACTGTGACTCAAAACAGTCTATTAGGAAAAGTACAAAAGAAAGAATTTATCTGCCTGCTCTTGAGCAGCTTCTGGAACTCACCGGTCAGGTTTGTCCCTCAGGAATTAACACTCCCAAACTTTCAGGTTTGGCAACTTGACCCCTCCAGCCTTGCCTCCAGGAAATCTGTTTCTCAAATCCCATGGTTTAGTTCCTCAACCAAATGTGAGAGTGGAGGGCATATATATTGTCTTCATAGGTCCAGTTGGGACAGATCTGGGAACTGGAGCCTTCACAGCTGCCACTCTGGAAAGGTACAATTGTGGTGATGCTAATATCTGGTCCTCCTCCTGGGGCTGCTAAAACAGCCGGTGGTCTCAGTCAACAAGTTGAATGGTGGGATTAAGTGGCTAACATTCAGGCAGTTTATATGTGTGTGTGTGTGTGTGTGTGTGTGTGTGTCAGATGTGTACGTATGCACACACAGAGGCAAACTGGGAGTGGTGGGCAGAGGAAACTGAGAGAATTTGAGAAGATATACAGTCTCATGTAGCAACTTCTAAAAATCTGCATTCAATATTTCTGATGATTCTCTATTTCCTAGTGAGCAATGCATATGAATGAGTTTTGTAATTTTTAAAATAATACACAATGGCAGAATATATTTTAATGACACATCCCAAAGTAAACCATTCTATAGACTTTAGTCATCTATTAGTTTATTTAATAAATCCCCACCATCCACTGAGTTATTAGGCTCTATTTCAGGAACTAGAGTTGACAGCAGGGAACAAAATAGACAAAAATTTCTGTCCTGGTAGGGCTTAAACTATTAAGATAACTATTAAGATAGTGTCAGCCAGAGAGAAATCTTATGAAGAAAGTAAGATGGTGCATTGTGCAGAAAGGGAGGGATAGAGTTAATTTAAATTGCTTTAACTGAATCCCTAATGATAAGAAGGAGACAGCTAAGCCAAACTGGGGGTACAGGGGGATTACAAGTTTTTGAGGGAGAACAGACCCCAAGTGCAAAGATCCAACAGTAGGAATAAACCTGGTGTGTTTGTAGAAAAAAAAAAAACTTTCCTCTTTTCCCCATCCTTTTTTGCTAGTTGAGATATGGAGCTAAAGTTTATATGAAAAATGACATCTGCCATTTTCTGTGTGAGAATAAGAAACATTCTTTCCTAAGAATGCTTTTGAGGGACGATGGGGGCAGGTGTATAGTAGAAAGTATTTCTTTATTTCCTTTAAAAGGGTAACTGTGATAGAAATACAGCCATATTCATGGTTCCCAGAGATAAATTATAGTAGGGTAAACCCTGATCAACCATGAGGTGTGGCTAATTTTTACCTCAGGGGTTTTAGTGCATAAAAATTGATGCTCTCACGAAAAAAAGAAAATTTTGTCTTTGGTCATAGGAACAGATTTCTGACACAAAATTGGTCTTGTACCCAAAGGGTAAAACTTTGAAGCCTAAGTCTTGTTCAATATTTAAGTCAAAGGCCAACGTGACTGCATTTATTTTAACATAAATTTTAAATTCAAAAGGCAAATACAAATCAAATATACCCACAGATAAATGCATACAAGTTATTTTCTCCCCCCACCCCCCGCCCCGCCCCCTGGGAGAACTTTGTGTCTTGTTTTGCGAAGTATTTACTGCATCTCAAACAAGAGCTGGAAGGAAAGATGGCGCTGGAAGAAGAGAAGGAGGAGAAACGTAGCTGCCATGACTCATCTCTCACTAATGTTACAGATGCTTCCATAAATCGATGGTATACAATTATATTCTGTATATCAAACTGACATTTTCTTACAGTAGTAATAACAAGGGCTAGCAAAGAGGAGGTCTATTCGATACTATTATTTGATAAAATAAGCATCTTTTTGGGAATCAAGGTCTGTCAAGAGCCTTCAAAAATTAGTGTTTATTTAAAATAATACCACATTTAATAACCTTAATTTTTAGGGGAAAATTGGAGTTATAGAAATGTTATTTCCTCAACACATTGATAACAAAATATAACAATTTAAACACAAATTAAAATATAAAGGAAAGAGAAATTTACAAAATGAGGGAAATTTAAATTATGGCATAGGGCAAGGGTGGGAAATTAGAAAAAGTATTTGTTTTAAAAACAGAACTGCTTTTGGGGTGCCTGGGTGGCTCAGTTGGTTAAGCGCCAACTTCGGCTCAGGTCATGATCCCACAGCTTGTGGGTTCGAGCCCCACGTCGGGCTCTGTGCTGACAGCTCAGAGCCTGAAGCCTGCTTCGGATTCTGTGTCTTCCTCTCTCTCTGCCCCTCCCATGCTCACACTCTGTCTTGCTCTGTCTCTGTCTCTCAATAATCAACAAATGTTAAAAAATAAATTAAAAAATAAATTATAAAAAAACCCAGGACTGCTAATGACATGGAAAAACATATACTATTAAGAAGAGAAATTGGGAGCAATGCCATATTGTGTTAGAAATTTTTAGATATTCACCAAATTTCACATTCCCACTTCCACAGAAGAGAGTTGTTATACTTTAACTGATTGTTAAGCCAATTATTATGTTTTCTAGCTTCTCTTACATCTAGATGAGTGCATGAGACTTCAGACTGTGAAAAGAAGATGAACAGAATTTATGTGTGCCATTTCCAGCCATGGCTTTTATAAAGTAAGTGTGTTTTCTCCACACCTTTTTTTTTTAATCCTGTCTTACAGGGTTAAACAAACAACTATAATGTCCTAGAGGGTGGAAGAGACACCACATGAAAGAAGCCTGCCTCCAGGTATCACTCCTTGGAAACGAGTCCCCTAGACACAAGGAATAGTCAGATCTGTGTATAAGCAGAAATAAGTTTCTATTGTATTTGAATCTTTATGTTCTTTGAGGCTGTTCAGTAGCTAGTGTTACCTAGTTCAGGAGTCTACGACCTACAGTGAAAAATAATAATGTATGTAAGAAAAGTAAAAAGGGACAAACTATATGTACTCATTTGATGCATTTAACCATCCATTACCCCAGAAAGTTCCTTGTGCTTCTTTCCTGTACCCTCCTCAAATAAATCATTCTGATTTCTATCACCAGAGATGAGATTTGCCTATTCTTGAAAATCCTATAAATGCAATCTTCACATACCCCCTACAAATATCTAACTTAAAAAAATGTTATTGTTAGATAACTTTCTATTCACTGAGGAGTTGAAAAAAATTAACAAAAAGTTTTTATGTACCCTGGCTTCTCCAAGAGTTAATATGATTTTTAGGGATTGAATGTTTGTGCCCCACAAAATTCATGTTGAAACCCTAACCCCCAGTATGATAATACCAGCAGGTGGAACTTTGGGGAGATAATCTGGTCATAAAGATGGCACCCTCATGCATGGGATCACTAGAAATGTACATCCATATATGTTCTATATGTGAATTAAGAAATAGCAAATGCCAGTTCACAAGAAATAAAAAAATATAGCTGTGCATTTGTCACATATGGTCTTTATTATGTTGAGTTACATTCCTTCTTAGCTGATTGTTGAGAGTATTTCTCATGAAAGGATACTGAATTGTGTCAAATGCTTTTTCTGTGTCTACTTAGATGATCATATGACTTTTATCTTTCATTCTACCAATGTGGTGTATCACATTTATTGATTCAAGTATGTTGAACAATCCTCGCACCCAAAAAGAAATCCCACTTGATCATCGCATATGATCCTTTTAAATTGCTATTGAATTTGGTTCGTTAGTATTTTGTTGACAATTTTTACTTCTGTATTCACTAGGGACACAGGCCTGTAGTTTTCCTTTGCAGTAAGGCCACATAGGTATATTTTGCTTGTTACCAAGAGTCTAAATTAAAACTCCATTGTGTTTTCAACTTTATTTATATGCTCACTAAATATTTGTATTATATTTAATTATCTTAATTTAAATTATAATTAAAATTTAAGAGTATTTAGTGACTAGGACTTGGCAGTAATTATACTAATAAAACTATTTTAGTTGAGCATTTGACCTGTTTGGATGCCTCTTGAGCTCATACTCCCTCTGTGATTCACACATTGTGCATTTCAATGAAAGGTTCTAAATGATGACTATTTATATGCAAATACACTTATGGTACATTGTTTCTTACTGTCCTTTGGCTTAGTTAAATGTGGATTCCAGGTCACTGTTAAAGGAGGGCTAATTCATATGGCTAGATTTCCAACAGAAATCTTTGTCCAGAAATAGTCAACACCCTCCCCCATGCAAAGTACACATTTTCTGCAGTGTTATTAGGAAATGATTTTTAAAAGACAGAAACTCAGTAAATCTCATCTTCGTCAAACTAGATGACTTTTAGAAACAGCACTTTACAAACGATGCCCACTTCTATGTAAATAATATCACTGAACTCTCAAGGGTAAGTTGTTAAAAACTATAATTAATTTTTGCTTTGATTTTGCTTGAATCTTCTAAGACTACTTACAAATGATTTATGTCCTAAATAAACATGTAGAATAAAAATTATTTTCCAGAGGGGAACCTGGGTGCCTCAGTAGGTTAAGCATCAGACTTGGGCACAGGTCATGATCCCATATTCATGAGATGGTGTCCCGTATTGGGCTCTGTGCTGACTGTGTAGAGCTGCTTGGGATTCTCTTTCTCCCTCTCTCTGCCTCTCCCATCCCTCTCTGTCTCTATTTATCTCTCTCTCTCTCTCTCCCAAAAAATAAACTAAAAAAAAATATTTTTCAGAAAACAGCTTGAATGCAACCTGAAAGATGTACCACAATGTCACAACAGCAAATACACTTTCACTATATATATTGTAGAGAAAACAACAACAAATTGGCTGAAATTCCATTTTTGCAAAATTTACTCTAAAATGTTGCTCACTTCTTACATTAAATACTTTTGCAGAGCAAAATTCGTATTATAATATTTAGAATTATTTTGTTTTCGGGGCACCTGGGTGTCTCAGTCGGTTGGGTGTCCAACTTTGGCTCAGGTCATGATCTCAAGGTTTGTGAGTTCGAGCCCTGTGTCTGGCTCTGTGCTGACAGCTCGGAGCCTCAGCCTGCTTCAGATTCTGTGTCTCCCTCTCTCTCTGCCCCTCCCCTGCTTGCACTCTCTCTCTCAAAAATAAATAAACGTTAAAAATCTTTTTTTCGAAGTTCAACTATTTATACAGCTTGAATAACGTCAAATTAAATATTTGAACTTTTATTTAGAAAATGAGGGACACTTTATATATGTTTAAATACCTAAATATTTATCTGTACTTTTTCTTTCCCTCCCCATTCCTGCAATTCTCTCTTTAACTCTCCATCACAAATAACTACTACCTGCCTTATTATTGACTCCAATGGAAAATTCTGAGTTTGCTCCTTGGCAGCATTTGACATAGGTGCTTCTTCCTCCTTGATTAATTCCCATTACATGGCTCCTAAAACACCACATACTTTCAGTTTTCCTCATACGTCATTCTGCGCCTTCTTTTTCTTCTTTAATGGCTCCTATTTCTGTCCCAAACCTCATAGTGTAAGATGTTTAAGACTCAGTCCTTCCTTACCTTGTCTTCTTTATCTGTACTTACTTCCTGGAGGAGTTCAATAGTCTACTGCTTTAAAATTCCATATATAGCCAACAACATTCATGTTTTCTCTAGCAAAGGCCTCTCTCCTAATCTCCAACTTTGAGTATGCAACTGTCCCCTCAATACTACCACCACTTAAATGTCTAGCAGACACTGAGAATTCAATACACCCTTTACTGGGATCCTGATATTTCACCCAAACCCACTCCACCTGCAGTCTTCTTTAACCTGGTTGGTACCCACTATCCTTCTTAAACTGCCCAGGTCAAAATAATGAAATTATTTTGACTCCTTTTTTCTCTCATATTTTATATCCAATATGTCAGCAAATCATGTTTACTCTATCTTCAAAACATAACCAGAATTTTATCACCTCTAATTATGTCCGCTTGCCAATGCATTTGGATACAAATTATAAACTATATTATTCTAATTTAATAGAGATGTTTTACAATAGCTGGATATATTTTTAGACTTCTGACTGATCATATTAGGTCATTAAGAAGAAATGGAAAATGTTTGACTCTCATACCACCTGCGCCATTTTAACAAAATTATCTCACAGCACAAGACTTTAGTTTGCTTACATGAAAGATGGCATCAAGATCACCCACTTGAAAGAATTCTCTAAGAACATAATCCTTGTTTTTTAATGTTTGTTTATTTTTCAGAGAGAAAGACAGCATCAGCAGGGGAGGGGAAGATAAAGATACACAGAATCCAAAGCAGGATCCAGGCTCTGAGCTGTCAGCACAGAACCCAACGTGGGGCTCAAACTCACAGACTGTGAGATCATGACCTGAGCCCAAGTCAGACGCTTACCCAATGAGCCTACCAGGTGTTCCTGTAATCATATTATTATTATTATTATTATTATTCTCCGTCGTCGTCGTCGTCTTCTTCTTCTTCTTCTTCTTCTTCTTCTTCTTCTTCTTCTTCTTCTTCTTCTTCTTCTTCTTCTTTTTTAATATTTACTTATTTTGAGACAGAGAAAGCACATGAAGGAGGGGCAGAGAGAGAAACAGGGAGGGGCAAAGAGAGAGGAGTCAGAGAATCCAAAGCAGGCTCCCAGCCGTCAGCTCAGAGCCAGATGCAGGGCTGGAAATCACAGGAACACTGAGATCATGACCTGAATGTAAGTCAGATGCTTAACCAACTGATCCAGCCAGGCACCTCAAGAATGCAATCTTCTATCTAAGGTCTCATCTCTAAGAAATGTGCATCACATCTCTGAAATAACAAAGGCAGGGCTGGAGTAGGGTTGGAGCCTAGAAATGTTCAACATGAATCTCTTCTTCTGTAATTCACTCAAGACTAACTTTTGTGTTCCTTACAGAGTCTACTGGATGGAGCTATGTTGCACTGCCTTTGAGTTACATTTTACCTTGTGGTCCACAGTTCTGTGCGTCTATCAAAGTCAACTGTGTAATCAGAGATGGCGTCAATGTTTCAAGTCTGGATTTTGAGAACAAAGGAAAAGTTGGTTTGGAGACAAGATGCTAACTTTAATGTGGAATCTTGTATAGGAGAGATTCGTGGAGAAAGAGAAGTCCTTCAGAGAGCCTGAGACATTGTCTGGGGATGGGCAGAGAGCAAGGGGCTTTAATAAACAGCTGAAAGAATGGAAGATAAGGAAATCCTTAGGAGAGAGAACAGAAGAGGACACAAGGAGACAAGGCAGTCACGACAAATCTTTTTTCACCCTTTCATTTCAAATTTTGTAGCTGTAGTCTCAGCTAGCATAGTAATATCACTCATTTGTATTTTTATTCTTATCCAAGGAAACATAGTGTGTTTTAAAAGCTTTCCCTAGTTGAGGCACCTGGGTGGCTCAGTCGGTTAAGTGTTCAACTTTGGTTCAGGTCACGATCTATGGTTCACGGGTTCGAGCCCCACGTCGGGCTCTGTGCTGACATCTCAGAGACTGGAGCCTGCTTCGGAGCCTGCTTCTCTTTCCCCTCCCCCACTAGCACTTTGTCTCTGTCTCTCTCAAAAATGAATAAACATTAAAAAAAATTTAAAAATGAAAATAAAAGCTTTCCCTAGCAAGTAAAAGATCTTCCGCTGATCAACGTAATTCCAAAACAAAACAAAAAACAACAATGAAAACCTTTGAGATTCACTAAAGTGTTGTCCCTGACATTCAGGACATCAGACTGCCCTGTAGGAGAAGCACTTCTTAAATAATTCAGTAGCCCTGTTTGTTTGGGTAAATTCTCACACAGACCTGGCTTGTACCCAGAATGCCTCTGCGGCAAGAAGACAAAAAACAGGGTGCTGAGCAGAATCCCCTGCAGCATGACATTGTGAAAAACACATCAGCTGTGGAGTCAGTGCCCTGGGTTTGAGTTCTACCACTTTTACACTTTGTGCCTCTGTAAGCCGAATTTCTGTACCTGTGAAACAAGCACCTTCATTTGAGTCATCTTGTGAACATGAAGACAGATCAAACGTCACAGGAAGAAGCAACTGGCAGGGTAGGCTGATGGCAGGGACCAAACACTGTATGTGCTCCATTGGTCCGCATTTGTACCAGGCAGCACAAGGTAGACCCCTGGGCTCTGTGTAAATAGTCACGATAAAATTATGTTTAAGAATACATAGAATGGGGCGCCTGGGTGGCGCAGTCGGTTAGGCATCCGACTTCAGCCAGGTCACGATCTCGCGGTCCGTGAGTTCGAGCCCTGCGTCGGGCTCTGGGCTGATGGCTCAGAGCCTGGAGCCTGTTTCCGATTCTGTGTCTCCCTCTCTCTCTGCCCCTCCCCCGTTCATGCTCTGTCTCTCTCTGTCCCCAAAAAAATGAATAAACGTTGAAAAAAAAAATTAAAAAAAAAAAAAAAAGAATACATAGAATGCCCTGCCTAAACTGCCTAAAGCAATTTTCAGCAGCAATTAACTTTACTGAAAACTTTGCTCAAATGTTTCCCCTTTTCTTTGTATAAACAGAAGAACACGGAGAAAGACCACTTGAATGCAGTCGATAAAAACATGAATATTTTTTTCAAGAATGTAAAAGTATTCTTTTTATGGTCTCTGAAGGTCTAGTATTCTTCCTTGATCATCTTGAAATAGAAGCAAACCTATTATTGGTTATTAGCTTTATTTTTCCATAGGATACCATTAGTAATATAAAACTAGATGGCCCTGACAACCTCCTTTTAAATGTATTTTAATTTAAATATGTAAATGTATAAAATTGTATTATGCACTCTTGCCACAAAAACATATTTTATTTTATGAACTTCGCTTTTTTGTTAAACACGAATACAAAATTAAAAAAGAGAGAGAGAGATGCCCAAATGCAATGTTGCTGTAAAAAGTGCATGATTCTAGAAACACTGTAACTTTTGAGAGCTCCCTAACTTCAATAGAGAGAGGCAATACCACCAATATGGAAACACTTGTAAAGAGGTAAAAATCTATTAAATAGCAGTACTCTGATTCTAACAATTCAGACTTAATGAAACATTTAGAATATGCTATTACTGATACTGTTCATTTAAATATGCTATTACTGATTTGTTTCATTAGGTATACAATTTCTTGCTCAGTGTTTTCATGCCTAAGTGACCTCTAAATTGGTCTGCTGCAAATCACTTCTAATGGACTCACAACAATGTACAGCACTCAACCGTTTACAGAGACTGAATGACATAGGAAAAAGGTTCAGATTCCTCCGGAGACACATAAATCCTCAACAGCAAAATATGCTTCCTTTTTTCCTGGGTGTTCCTCTTTCTCTCTTTCCCTTTCAACTTTTGCTTTCCTTTATTTCTCCCTTCTGGCCCTCCACCTGTCCTGGACTCTTTTCTCTTCCCTCTCACTTCCCCCTGACACTTTCACCAAACGCTGCCCACACCCCCACCCCCCACCGCTGACTGGCTAAGCTGAGTTCCAGAGTAGAATTCTCTGCTTTCTAAAATAATAGAACACTTTGCTCAAAATCGTGATTTACAGAAAGTGATTTACAAGAAGTGGAATGTCTCTGATAGCTCTTTGCCAAGTGGCATTCATCCGGAATGCACAAAGCTAACACCACAGTTAGAGCTGAGAAGGAAAAGGGGGTGTGGAGTCTGAGGTCTGATAGACAATGTGAGTTCCAGTCCTGGATTTCATTACCTATACAGCCTGGAGGATGTATCTTTGCTGGGTTTTTGCATACTATCTGGAAACTTGGGCTTATAACAAGGTGTATTTCACTGACTTTTCACACATTAAATCCCTCATTTATTCAACAAATATTTATAGGCTGCCCACTCTGACTAGACATTGCTCAATGGGCTGGTGATACAGAAATAAACAAAACAAAACAGGCTACCTGCACCACGGAGACTACAGTCTATTTAGAGAAGATAGATCACAAATTAATAGAGGGAAATGCGAGGTAATGATTAAATGCCATGATAATGTGTATGAAATTCTTAACAGCATGGTTAGAATGTAGTAAGTGCTTAATAAACATTCATTCATTCAGAGTAATTTTCATATTAGCTTACCTGGTGGGAAGGCAGTATCCATCATGAAATGAATACCCTCCTTATTAATCTCAGTGCTGGGCTGAAATCACAGAGGCAAAGACTGCCTCGAAGCTAGGGAGAATCAGTCAGCTGCCTGCACATAGGGAAATAGAGCAAATTATGGCTACCCTCTACGCAGCCTTGTACCTTTTGGCCCCTGAAAGGTGAAAATACAGGCCATTTTGTTCTCTGCTCATAAAAGAGTATGTCCATTGCCAGAGAAAGAGAAAGTTGTTATTTTACTCTGACAAGGTCCCTAATAAAAATAATATATAAGGGTCTATTGATTTTTTCACAGTCCATTTTTGTGTGTGTGTTCCTTGAAGTTTTATGTTTACCATGCTCAAGTCAAAGAGGGTTTTTCTGGATTCCGACAAGTTCAATCAAGGAGTCATTTCAGAATTTCCTTTGAAAAGAAGTGCATGGCAACAAGATGACCTGTGTGTCCACCTAATTGCACACCAGCTGGAGAGGAGAGAGAAGCCCAGTGAGGCCTGGGACTGTCTCTCTTACAAATCAGCAAGTAAAGAGCAGTTTGGAGATGTGAGGGGGAACAGTAGGGGATGAAACAGGAAAGCACCCAATTAAAAGTCAGAGGAGCATGTTCTATAGACCACTTGGCATTTATACATACGTAATTAAGCAACAGAGCAATGTGAGATTTGATATTTGGAGGCTGCCCTGCCTTTTTCCACCTCACCTCCAGCAACTTCAGAGAAATGACAGCATTAAGTGGGGGGAGCGCTGCATCTCTCCCAACGTGCACTCATACATTGTCACTGGGGCTGTTAGCCCAAAGAATAGCAGTGTTTGGGCAGTTTCATGCTGGATTGGCCATGCCACCGAGTGACTCCATGAGTGAAGTCCAATTCATTTTTCCAGTTTGCACCTTTGAACACTCTGTGCTTACCAGAATCAATCTAATGGGCTACTTATGATACAATAAGCCCCATCCGTTTGGTCTGTATCTGCCAGATCTATCCAATCATTTGGAGGGTTTAGTATTGTATAATTTTAGTTCTCCAGGGTAAAGCATGGCATGCCACTACTGAGCGCAGATTGCTTTGGGGATAAAGAGTATATACATTATTTTACAAATAATATACAGAGGTGGGTATATGTTTAAGCACTCTTCACATATTGCCTTGGGAAAGAAACAGGAAATAGTTGCAGTGATTTGCTAGAGGCTAGAAGATATTTGTAAACCATGATTATAAATTTAACACATGCAGCAGGAGTCAAAGCTTATTTGTGCTGAAGGCTAAAAGGGGCCTTGGGGTACTGTTGCTTAAGAGTTATGGGATTTCAAGTAACCATAGCTGGCCCCAATTCTGTTTTACAAAGTCTATTGGCATAACCGCCCTCCTCTGCCACCACAATATTTGTTTGGACTGTTCCTAGGTAAGTCAAGAATTCGTGATGTAACAAACACTATCCTTGTGATACTGAGAGAAATTATTTGGGTATCCTAGGATTAGTTTGAGAATGAAATGAGATCACATATTAAAAAGCATCTAGAACATGAAGAAGTGTTCAACACAGAAGGACATGTGTAGGGAAAGGGAGGGTGGCCGTTATTGCCATGAATCAGATTCTGAAGTGTTGAAGCTGGTATGTCTCACTTCCAGGCAGGCTTCACTTTCCTTCACCTCCTTCACCACCCACACTCTGATTTTAGTAGGCGTGAGGAGAGGGGAGGAGTTCTTGTCTGTTTGGTGTTTGTTTGCTTCCTTATTTTTGCTTCTTAGATAAAATGATCAGCTTGAAACAGCATAGCCTTGTCTTTCTTTATGCAGATGAGGGTTCCAATTCCATTTCTGCCACTTACTAGTTAGGTGACTTGAGGTAGCCTACTCTATCTCAGCTTCCCTTTTTAAAACTGGGGATAATAATTCCTACACCTTAGGATCACTGTGGGAGTTAAATGTGGGCTTGGGTTTCCTGAAAGAAGGTGGACTCTAAGTAATGTGGAGCTGCTCCCCAGCAAATGATACCTTCCCACCAGAGTCCTACTAGGCCATTTTTCTTGCCAGGTGTTCAAGTCTCCTGCACTACTCACAAATAGGCAAAAGTGAGAACAATTGCTCTGGAGCTTTCTTTTTTCTAGATATCCTTCAGTATCCCAGTCGTGCCTCATTTTTCATAGGCCACTGATCTCAGATTTGGCAGGCCTTCTATACCCACTGGGATTACACAATAAAAAAATTCAGGATTTTTTTTTTGTCTTATAACTGCTAGGATTACAGAAGTCTCAACAGATGTCCATTCACTAATGAAACAGCATGCTTGGAGGCTGTCAGGGAAGGACTGCACACTCAACAGTAGGATCTGGGCATGGAGTAGAGAATAATCCTGTGATATCCCCAGAAAACCAATGGACACATTTTTTTTTTTTTTTTTTTTTTTTTTTTGGAATCATGCAGTGTTCCTTCAGAAACCTTTCAGTAACTTTTCCCTCCAGATACAACAGATCGCTGATAAAACTGACTTCATATCGGGGTCATCCGTCATTAAAATGAACCATTTATCTGTAAAACAAATAGCGGTTCTCTCGTTTCTTCTACTACTTGGTTACTAGAACATAATTAGTACCCCTACTACTCATTTTTAAAATACCTTGATAATGTGAAGAAGACAGCTAGGAGACATCTGTTTATTTGGGATGAAAACACTAGGGTGTCTCAAAGCGGACCTAACCATTACTTTAAGTACTAATGGCAGATTTATGGCCCCATTACCCATATGCTGATTCTGAATCAAGAATTTGGGGTCATGGGGCGCCTGGGTGGCTCAGTTGGTTAAGCGGCCGACTTCGGCTCAGGTCACGATTTCGCGGTCCATGAGTTCAAGCCCCGCGTCGGGCTCTGGGCTGACAGCTCAGAGCCTGGAGCCTGTTTCAGATTCTGTGTCTCCCTCTCTCTGACCCTCCCCCGTTCATGCTCTGTCTCTCTCTGTCTCAAAAATAAATAAACGTTAAAAAAATTAAAAAAAAGAATTTGGGGTCAAAAGCACTGTATTCCAGTCCATTTTGTGGGTGATTCCTATGCTGACTTCAGAGTTCTGCTACTCAAGAAGCATTTAGATAACACATAATTTTCCTGCTTTTCTAAGACTTCTCAAATCAATGCTAGCATGATATGAAGAAGGGTAGTAATATTCATCGAGCACTTATTGTATACTTGGTGTTCTACCAGGCACTGGCCATGCAGATCTCATTTATTCTTCATAGAAAAGGTATGCTAAACGTTTTATTATTCTTCCCATTTCCCAGATAAGTCAGTCACACAACTGGTAGGTGGTAGAATGCATCTCTGTCTGCCCATAGCGCCTGAATGACTCAGTCACATTTCACTTAACAAATCCCTACATGGTGTCCTTTAAAAGCACTTCTTTGGTCCTTCATTCAATTTACATTCATTAAACTGAGTTGTTTTCGGTAGTTACAAACTTTTATGACTTTTTTTCTGGTTATTACTAGCAATATGCTTTTCCTACAGTGTCTTGGTAGTTAAACCCACATGTTACTATCTGTCTGGCCTCTTAATAGAATGTACTTATTTGCACAATCCGTTCCCTGTACAGTTGTTTATTTCTTGGCCCAGCTGTAGATTAATTATAATACCCATGTTTGTGTTCTTATGGGTGCTGTTCTAAAATTATTTTTTAAGTCAGTTATTAAAAATGCTAGATGACATAAAAATGGTTGTTCCTTTTCTTTTTTATGAAAAATCTCTTAGTTTAAAATTCCCAAGTTCTAATTCAAGGACAGAAATTAATTTTATGGTGTGAAGTTGGGGGCAATTTATGGAAGCTTACAGAGATAAATAAAACGTGATTCTTTTTCCTAAAATACATGTGATATTGTTTTAGGCCAACAAATACATTTTAAAGCAAATAAAAAGCATTGCACACAACTCCTAGAATGAATAGGCTCTGTATTTAGAAAACTACCAGAGTTCAGCATTCCAAGTGTGACCTGTTTTTGAATTCAACCCCTTTATATAGAGTTGAATTACATATAGTTTAACTCTTGTCCATGTGTGGCGAAAGACGTAAAACTGAGGTCCAATAATGTTATATGCTGTCTTGTCATTTGGTCAAACTGAGAAGGTCTTAAATAACCTAACTACAAGTTCCCTCCCCAACTCTGCTCTGGTAATTAAGGCCCCCAACCAAAGAATCCTCTTAATCAAAGGCCCAGGTGCAGTCCCTAAATATCAGGCCAGCCCAGAGAATTATTCATACAAAACCATCACATCCTCCCCACAGGGATGAGAGGAAATCCTCTGTTTTGATATTACAAAGTCCACCTCCCAGTGACTCTAGTTGCTCGCTCTGTTCCCAAGGGCACCCTCAGGTGGTTCTGTGTGGCAAGGGGTGTCCTCCACCGTCACTCTGTGAGTACATGCAACAAAAAAACTAACAATCTCATCTGTCCAGTAGTCACTTCAGCCATCTTGATAACCCTAAGACAGGAATCCCTCCCTTGTCAGTGGGGTGACTAGAAGGCCGTTCAAACACCAAGCCATCCTTCACACTTTTCATGTTCAGAACCTATAACTTCTATGAATCTAGCTGGGATCTTCATGGTAGAAGAAGTTAACAGGGAAGAGCCTGTATTTTGAAAGAAGATTCTACAGGCCAGACTTACTTAGCCAATATGGTAAGAAGCCCATTCATTCCAACTGGCAGTGAAACTGCAGAGGATACTTGGCATAGAGTTTGGAGAGGAACCACAGGCCATTTGGGGCTTTCTGCTTATCAGCACTCTCAAGGAAACATTTCCTCGGATATTACTCTATGACTGCTGCCTCCAGTGAAAGCATCAGCTAAATTTCAGATTACTGGAGAATTATGCAAAATAGATCATTGATAAAGTTGCAGGAACATAATATACTTCAAAATGCACTCAAAAACTACTGAAAAAATCTGAAATGAAAGGGTCACTCATAATTTTGTTATTTAAAATTATATATGTTAATAAAAGGAAATCTCATTCTTCCACTTAAAAATCCCAGCTCAAAGAATTTGATGCACAGCCTTGTTTTTCTCATGTCTTCATAAACATAATTGTATGTACACACACACATACATATATATTATTGATTTTACAAAAGTAGAATCATTCAGTGCACATGGTTCAGCAACTTGGCTCTTTGTTTTTGTTTGTCTCCACTCACCAAATATTGTGATCTATGTTCGGGTCAGTAGTTATAACTCATTATGTTTTACTACTTAGTATTCCGTTATTTGGTAATCTACTTAAAAGCTACTACTCTACTGCAATGGGACAAGCAGTTTTTTTCAGCTTTTTGCTATTACAAATGATACGCAGTGACACTGGAATTGGATGAATCAGGATCGGAGTCCCAGATCTGTCAGTTACTAAGTATCTGATCATGGGCACTTTTCTTAACCATTCTGAGCCTCATTTTTATTTCAGATATAAAATAGAGGTTAGGATAATAGTTCAGGGTCATTGACAGGATAAAATAAAATTATATGCTTAAATAAATACTTATTATAGTCTATGTAACAATTTAATAAGTGACATGATTTACAAATACAAGAACTACTGTTAAAACCTTTACATATTTTGTTTGTTAAAAATCATTTAGGCTTTCCTTGACTTTAATCATTTATATAATACTGTTATGATTTTGCCATATCTGTGATCTACTTTTACTCTTATTTATGTAGGTATATATAATATAAAGCAATTCTGTGGGAAGCTTTGTTGCTGTGATGAAATAATGAACGTGCACCTCATCACAATTTCATAACGAACATAATTTATAATAAAAATATTACACATATTCTATATTAGTCAAGGTTTAGTAAGAAGACAGAAACTGGTAATGTGAACAGGAAAAAATTCATATAAAGAAATATTAATGAGTAAAAGTAGTTAGGTACTAAAACAGGGTTTTGTTTTGTTTTTTTTTTTCTTAAAGATTCTAACAAAGACATAGCACCTGTAGGATGAAATCCTTAGGGCTGAGGGAGAATCATCAAAGAGGGAACTAAGCAAGAGGAAGAGTTCTGACCTACAAGGTTGAGATTCTGATCCCATCTTGGATGCAGCTCTCTGGAAGGTGGAAAAATGTGTTGGTATGATGCAGGCAGAACTTAGCCACAGGAAATCACCAGATGAGGTGTCAGCAGACTACAGTTAGTCCATATGAAGCTGTTCAGTGGGGTGCCTAAGAAACTTGCTGGACAGCTAGGGCCACTGGGTGTCCTGCACGCCACTGGCAGCCACAAGAGGAAAAAAAAGTTAACAGGAACCGAGATGAAAAACCTTTCTCTGCTATGCCTTCCAGTATCCTGCCAGCATCCCCTATGGACAGCGTCCAACATTGTACCACCTGGCAAAGTAGAAATATTTACAGGTTCTGGCTGAGATAATAAATTAAGACAAAGAAAGTAGATTTTGAGCTGGGAGGCAATACACTAACTTGCAGTTTTTTCCTTACCACTTAAAATCATCCTATGTAGTCCCAGGAAGGCATGCACCGTATGGAGAAACACTGACATGGAACATTGAGTTTTAAATACTTAGTTTCACATCTATGATCACCTATCATCTTTACAACCTCTCTGCAGGTGGACGATGTTGATGGTCTAGATCTAATTCCACTTTATAGATTAGAAAACCAAGGCAGAAGGTAATTCATTGCTAAGATCACCAATTTAGCTATCAGGGTAACAGAACTTTTCTCTCCTGGTGTCCAGTCTGGCTTCTTTCTAGGTATTTTACATCCTGAAGCAGTTAAATATAACATGCAAGCTTCTTGGTTCTTTCAAAGAAGTAACATTTTCCAAGTGTTCAGCTAATTTACTAAATTTCATCTCATTTCAAATTAGACAACAATAACCCCACATTGAGTTGGAAGGGACTGCAACATTTACATTGGATTTGAACTGATCATGAAAAAGATCTCATTTGGATGGAAATTATGCTAGGGTAAGATTTCAGATATCGCAAATTTTAACCTTTTCCACTGTTCTGCTGTGTGACTGAGAGCAAATCACTTCCCTATCTCTCTGGGTCTCAGTTTCTTCATCTTTAAAGAGTAAGAGGATTTCTATTTATCCCCAAGCTTCCTTATAAGTTTGTTATTTCAGAGGTAGAATCCATGATCAGAGTTTGGCAATATGATTTAGGATATACAGAATTTCATCAGCAGTGATTCTACTCCCTTCAAACTATATAAACCTCACCCTTGAATGTATAAAATCTAAGCATCTCAGCGTGACATATCAAGGTTTCTAAGACTTGGTATCTATTTTTACTCCTGTCTCATATCCCACAATTTTTCACTTTTTAGACTACTCCCCACACTCCACTGGTTGCATTTCTCATGGTTTCTTTGCATATCTGTCCACTACAATGTCCCACCCTCACTTTGTCACTTGAATGGCTATTCCTTGCTCTTCATATCCTCTTGGAAGCAAGTCAAAAACCCCTCAGTCTGTCCAAGTAGCCTTGTTCTGGGCACTCCTACAATGCTTTGCAATTTTCTCATAGCCCCAAATATTTGTCTGTGGCTAAGTGGGACTTATCTATTTAAATGTCCCCCTCACAAGTCTAAAGGCAGGAGCAAGAACATATTAATGTTTTTTTTTTTAGTTTGTTTATTTATTTTGAGAGAGAGAGAGAACATGCATGTGGGGGAGGGGCACAGAGAGGGAGGATGGGAATCCCAAGCAGATTCTGTGCTGTTATCATGCAGCCCAACGAGGGGTTTGATCTCCTCAATGGTGAGATTATGACCTGAGCCAAAATCAAGAGTTGACGCTTAACCCACTGACCAGGCAGCAAGAATGTATTAACTTTTTCATTTAGATAATTTTGTATTAAAAATGAACTGAACACTTAAAATTATCACTCCCTGGTTGTTCATACCTTTTCCACTTCATAGTACTTAAATAAAACTTTGCAGAACATGATCTGTATTTATGCACACCCTGCAAAGTCTGTGTTAATGTTTGATCAGGAGTTATCTAATCCAGGTGTCAAATGATTTATTGTAATGTGGGCTTCAGCATCCTTGGTCAAAAACCTCTGCATTTGTGGATCTAGGTGTTAATAGCACCATAATATCAAAGTGTCATTTCTGGTCTGGAAATGCTTCACTTCAACCACAAATGAATATTGTCAAAGGCGATTAACTGTGTCACCTTAACAGATGAGGCTGCTCTCCCTGCCTGCCCTTGCAGGGGTGCTCACCTAGAAGAAATGTTGCTTTATAAAGGAATGGAAAGGTAAAGAGGGCAATCTGGTAGAGAAAAAAGTGAAGCAGACCATTAGGTTACTCAGCGTTCAGGGCATGGTTTTTAAGTTGAAGTTCAGCAGTTTGGCACTTCTGATATTGCTTAACTATCTGGAAATTGAATTAGCCCCAAGTGCTTTTTTCTTTAGTGAACTGGGAATTTCTTGAATAAGAAAAGGGAAAAATTGGAAAAATAAAAAAAGGCTACTTCCAAATCTTCCCATGATGAATATAGTTCAGAATGGCTATTCCATGTATGATTTGCATTCATCAAACGCACATATGTTTAGAAACAAATGTTTCTAAAGTTTAAAGTACATGTGACATAACTAGGTAGACTATATTTTCCTACTCATGATACCCACCAGATCTCAAAAGCAAGTCTGATGTTTTATCTTTAATAATTCTACGGGCACCTGGGTGGCTCAGTCAGTTAAGTGTCCGACTGAGTTCAAGCCCCACGTCAGGCCCTGTGCTGACAGCTCAGAGCCTGGAGCCTGATTCAGATTCTATGTGTCTCCCTCTCTCTCTGCCCCTTCCCCTACTCATGCTCTGTCTCTGTCTCAAAAATAAATAAGCATTAAAAAAAATTCTAGTGTAGGGGCGCCTGGGTGGCTCAGTCGGTTAAGTGTCCGACTGAGTTCAAGCCCCACGTCAGGCCCTGTGCTGACAGCTCAGAGCCTGGAGCCTGCTTCCGATTCTGTGTCTCCCTCTCTCTGCCCCTCCCCCGTTCATGCTCTGTGTCTCTCTCTGTCTCAAAAATAAAATAAACGTTAAAAAAAATTTTTTTTGAAAAAAAAAAAATTCTAGTGTAATCATTCTATATCTAACCCTTCCCTAAATTCTGTGATATAAATGTGGACTTTTTTAATTTAATTTTTTAAGAATCCCTTCCTTAAATTCTTGGGAATACAAGTGGATTTTATTATTTTAATTTTTTTAGAACTTAGAAAATCGAGGGTAATAAAAGAACAAAAAAGGTCTTTTGGAGCTCTTGCTTCTTTTTTACCTTAAGAAAAGGTAGAAAATGTAATCTGAGTCTCTGTAACGTAAATTGCATTGTTGGAGTATAGGTTTGGGCTAAGAATTAATAGATCCAATTACTCTTGTAAGCAATGCTATAATGTGGGGAAAAACACAGGTATAAGGGAAAGTTGGTGATTTACCCTTATTTCTTCATTTTTCCTGAAACATTCTTGCAGATGAAGGTGGAAAGACTCTAGACTGGATTCTTAATATCTCTTTCAAATTAATGCCCCAGTTTGTAGGTAAAGAAACTGGTAAGTGAAGAAGTGATGTGAATTGTCTACTGTCAGTTACATGAGTGAGCTCTGGATTAAAATGGAGATGTTCAAAGTACCAGGGAAATGCATTTTTGAAGGGTTTTTAATTAATTTATTTATTTCAAGTAATCCGTATACCCAATGTGGGGCTTAAACTCATGACCCTAAGGTCAAGAGTTGCATGCTGTACTGAGTGACCCAGCCAGGTGCCCCAGGAAATACACTTTATACTTTCTCTCTCTTTTTTAAAATATTTATATGAATCCCAGCCATTTAACTATTAACAAGAGATGAAATTCAAATATATTAATTTTTTTAAAAATTGAGGCAATTTGCACAGGTGTATACATGAATACAAACTAAATATAAATATATAATAAAACTGAATAAAGTAGGTATAATGTTATTATGCAACAGGCTTATCATAAACTGTGATTCAAATGCTCAATAACAACAACAACAATAAACTTGACTCTGGGCTTCTATTGGATAAGTCTTAACAAAAAGCACTCTAGTGTTTATAAAAAAAAAAAAAAAAAAAAAAAACACCAAAGGGTTTCTTGAAGAAAGCACTGCATTTCTTGGTACTAAAACCTGAGGAAGACTTCCAATTTCCAGTGTGATGTGTAAGGAGTGTGGAACCCATCATTCATGTCCTAACAACAAAAACATGCAGAACAAATTGAAAATTGACAATTCTTCTTAGATCTGACAAAGAATGAAGGTCTTGCTGCCCCCAAATTAGAGAGACAAGTGGGTGAAAGTGGAGAGTCACGAGTTACTGGAGTGGAAACCCAAGAGCATAAACTCCCATAGCAACTGGTACTGGGGTAGGAAAACCTTAACTGTAATTGCCCAATTGTTAGAGGCTAAAAGTGCACCAGCTTAAGAGTTAAAAACACCAGGGGGTACAGTGTTACTTGAATGCCTATACTTTTGTGAGTTTTAATCCAAGAGCCCTACCAGATTCTCACAGTGAAAACTTGCAGGACAATGGGAAAGGCCTTCATTTTGAAATAGGAAAACTTAATTTACCAGAGCCTAACTGACAAGGAAGAGAAATATCCAATTCATCCCTGCTAGCTTTCTAGTCATATCTAAAGGGGAAAGAAAACCCAACAATTTACAAAGATCATAACCCAGGGGCACGATTCACTAAAAGACTAAAACCTGATCATAAGACTGTAGAATGCTTCCCCCTTCCCCTTCTTTACATACACACTCTACTACCTATACCAGATTAATAGAGGGGAAAAAAATAAAAAACACTAAAGGAATTTTTAGCTTCTATACCTATGGTTAAAACAAATAGTAAGCACAACTTACCCAAATAAATATAAAACTTCACACTGAAGACCTATTTGTCTCAGATTCCTTGGTTTAGTTTATCATGTATAGCTTCCAACATACACACACACACACACAAACATTATAAGGTATAATAAAAACAAAAAAAAAATACAGTTCAAGAGACAGAGCAAAAAGCAGCACCAGATTCAGATATAATGGAGATGTTGGAATTATCAGACTGGGAATTAAAAAAAAATTGACCAATATGCTAAGGCATATAATGGAAAAAGTATACAGCATGCAAAAACAGATGGGCAATGCTAGCAGAGAGATAGAAACTCAAAGAATAAAAAGAAAATGCTACAAAGAAAAAAAATGGTAACAGAAAGAAATAACGCCTTTGATGAGCTCACCAGTAGACTGTATATATCAAAGGAAATAATCAATGAATTTGAAGAAATATCAATAGAAATTTCCAAAACTGAAATGCAAAGATCAAAAATATAAAAGACAGACCAAATAACCAAGAACTTTGGGACAATTACCAAAAGTTAGAAATCAAACCACAGATCCAGGTAGCTCTGAGAACACCAAGCAGGGTAAGTACCAAAATACCTACACCGAGGCATATCATAATCAAGCTACAGAAATCAAAAAGGAGTTAATTATTAAAAAGAAGTTAAAAGAGGGAAATACATCTTACCTACAGAGAAACAAAGATATGGTTAACAGCTGACTTCTCTTCAAGAACCATGGAAGCAACAAGAGAAAGGAGGGAAAGATTTGAAATGGTGACAGAAAAAAACCTCCAATCTGTGATCCTATACCTTGTGAAATTATCTCTCCAAAAATAAAGAAGAAAAAAAGACTTTCTTAAACAAAAATTGAGGGGATCTGTAACCAGTAGATCAGTTTTGCAAGAAATATTAAAAGAAATTCTTCAGAAATAAGGAAAATTGTGTTGGTAAGAAACTTGGATCTACATAAAGGAAGAGCAATAGAGAATAAATGAAGGTAAAGTATTCTTTTGTCATTCCTGTCTGATATAATGGATAAAAATTTGTTCAAATAATAATGGCAACAATGTATTTGGTGATCACACTGTATGTATAAGTTAAATACATAACAGAAAATTACAAAGGAAAAGGAATTGAAAATACTCTGCTATAAGGTATTTGCACTGTGAAGTGCTATAGTGTTATTTGAACAATAATATGTATTAGTTTGAAATATATATTGTAAACTCAAGGGTAACAACCAAAATATAATTAAAAAGTACAATTGGTGGGATAAAGGGGAAGAAAAAGTGAGATCATAGTGTTGCATTAATTCCACAGAAAGCAGAGAAAGTAGAAAATAAAATAGAAAAGCATATGGTATTTGTGTTTTTCTGACATTTCTTTTAGCCTAATGCACTCTAGCTCCATCCATGTCATTGCAAATGGCAAGATTTCATTCTTCTTTATGGTTAGATAATATTCCATTGTATGTATGTATGCATGTATGTATGTAGGATATATACATACATCTTCTTTATCCATTCATCAGTTAATGGACATTTGGGCTATTTCCATTATTTGGCTATTGTAGATAATGCTGCTACAATGCTGATGTATACAGAGCATGTATCCCTTTGAATTCATATTTTTATATTCTTTGGACAAATACCTAGTAGTGTGACTGCTGGATCATGGGATAGTTCTATTTTTAACTTTTTGAAGAATCTCCATACTGTTTTTCCAGAGTAGCTGCACCAGTTTGCATTTCCATCAACAGTGCAAGAGGGTTTGCCTTTCTCCACATCCTTGCCAATACCTATTGTTTCTCCTGTTGTTTGTTTTAACCATATGACAGACGCAGTGATATGTCTTTGTACTTTTGATGTGTATTTCCCTGATGATGAGTGATGTTGAGGATCTTTGCATTTGTTGACCATTTGTATGTCTTCTTTGGGAAAACTGTATATTCATATCTTCTGCCCATTTTTAGTTGGATTATTTTGGGGGTGTTATTTTTTATGAGTTCTTTATGTATTTTGGATACTTACCGTTTATCAGGTATGCTGTTTGTAAATATCTTCTCCCATTCAGTAGGTTTTTTGTTTTGTTGATTGTTTCCTTTGTGGTGCAGAAAATTTTTTATTTTGATGAAATCCCAATAGTCTACCTTTGCTTTTGTTTCCTTTGATGCAGGAAACTTATCTAGAAGGAAGTTGCTACAGCCTATGTCAAAGAGATTACTGCCTGTGTTCTCCTCTAGGATTTTTATTGTTTCAGTTCTTATATGTAGGTCTTTAATCCATTTTGAATTTTGTGTTTGGTATAAGAAATTTGTCTCATTTATTTTTTGTACATTGTTCTCCAATTTCCTCAATACCATTTGTTGAAGAGACTATCTTTTTCCCATTGAATATTCTTTCTTGCTTTGTTGAAGATTAAGTGACCATTTAGTTGTAGAGTTGTGGATTCATTTCTGTGTTTTCTATCCTGTTCTATTGACCTATGTGTCTGTTTTTGTGCCAGTACCATATTGTTTTGATCACTACATCTTTATAATATAACGATGTCTGGAATTGTGATGCCTGCATCTTTGCTTTTTTCTCCCCCTAAGGTTGCTTTGGTTGTTTGGGGCCTTTTGTGGTTCCATAAGAATATACAAATTTTAGTAATATTTGTTCTACTTCTGTGGGAAATGCTGTTGGAATTTTGTTAGGGATTGTATTAAATGTGCAGATTGCTTCAGGTAGAAAAGACATTTTAACAATATTTGTTCTTCCAACCCATGAGCATGGACTGTCTTTCCATTTTTTTGTGTCCTCTTCAATTTCTTTCATCAGTGTTTTATAGTTTTCAGAGTACAGGTCTTTCACCTCTCTGGTTAAATTTATTCCTAGATATATTATGATTTTTGGTGCAGTTGTAAATGGGATTGATTCCTTAATTTCTTCCTGCTGCTTCATTATTGGTGTATATAAATGCAATAGATTTCCATACATTGATTTTGTATCCTGCGACTTTATTGAATTTGTGTATCAGTTCTAGTATTTTTGGGTAGTCTTTCAGGTTTTCTATATAGAGTATCAGATCACCTGCAACTAGTCGAAGTTTTACTTCTTCCTTGCCAATTGGATGCCTTTTATTTCTTCTTGTCATCTGATTGCTTTTGCTAGGACTTCCAGTACTATGTTAAATACAGAGGTGAGAGTGCTCATCCTTGTCTTGTTCAAGGAAAAGCTCTTACCTTTTCCCCATGGATGACGATTTTAGCTGTGTGTTTTTTGTAGATGGCCTTTATTATGTTGACCTATAATCTTCCTAAACCTACTTTTCTGAGCACTTTTTATCATGAATGGATGCTGTATTTTGTCAAATGCTTTGTCTTCATCTACTGAAATGATCATATGGTTCTCATCTTTTCTTTGATTAATGTGGTGTATCATGTTGATTGACTTGCAAATATAAACCATACCTGATATACAGGAATAAATCCCACTTGATCATGGTGAATGATTTTTTTTAATGTATTGTGAATTCAGTTTGCTAGTATTTTATTGACAAGTTTTGCATCCATGTTCATCAGGAATATTGGCCTGTAGTCCTCTTAGTAGAGTTTTTATCAGGTTTTGGTATCAAAGTAAAACTCACCTCATAGAATGAATTTGGATGTTTTCCTTATGTTTCTATTTTTTTTCAAATAGCTTGAGAAGAATAGGCATTAACTTTCTTAAACGTTTAATAGAATTTTTCCGTGAAGCCATCTGGCCCTGGACTTTTGGTTTTGCGGAGTTTTTTGATTAGTGACCAATTTACTTATTGGTTATCAGTCTGTTCAAGTTTGCTATTTCTTCCTGTTCCAGTTTTGGTAGTTTTATGTTTCTAGGAATTTATCCATTTCTTCCAGGTTGTCCAATTTGTTTACATATAATTTTTCATAATATTCTCTTATAATTGTTTGCATTTCTGTGGTGTTGGTTGTTATTTGCCCTCTTTCATTAGGATTTTATTTATTTGGATCCTTCCTCTTTTCTTTTTGATGCCTGGCTAGAGGTTTATCAAACACCATATTAATTTCTTCCATATTGGGGCGCCTGGGTGGTGCAGTCGGTTAAGCGTCTGACTTCAGCCAGGTCACGATCTCACGGTCCGTGAGTTCGAGCCCCGCGTCGGGCTCTGGGCTGATGGCTCAGAGCCTGGAGCCTGTTTCCAATTCTGTGTCTCCCTCTCTCTCTGCCCCTCCCCCGTTCGTGCTCTGTCTCTCTCTGTCCCAAAAATAAATAAACGTTGAAAAAAAAAATTTAATTTCTCCCATATTTATAATTAAAGAAACAGAACAAAGGGACAAAGGGAGAAAAGAAAAGAGACAGAGACATAGGCAAACCAAGAAACAGACTCTTAACTGTAGAGAACAAACTGATGGTTACCAGAGGGGAAGGGAGAGTGGGTTAAACAGGTGAAAGGGATTAAGGAGGGTACCTGTTATGATGAACACTGGGTGCTGTATGAAAGTGCTTGAATCACTAAATTATATATCTGAAACTAATATTACATATGATTACATATGATACCTAACTGTAATTTAAATTAAAACTTCAGGAAAAAAAATCTACAATAGCAATACAAAGGAAAGCAATGAATCAAAATTCTACATGTATGTCATGATTTTATAATCTTGAAATAATATATCGTGAGGACATTGGCAAAAAAGGAAAACTAGAAATATGAGTTTGCCAGGTATAATTATTTTTTAGGGGGAAATGTTTTTTCCTAAATGTTAAGAGAATTTGTGGCATCGATTTCTCTGTAAGGGATGTTTTGCAATATCCTTAGGAGAAATTATATAAAAATAAAAAATTGGCTTTATGTAGCAAAAAGAAAAAAGAGAGAGAGAAAAATAAAGAACAAGGGCTATAAATGGAAAACAGTAAAAATGAAAGTTGATATCAATCCAACTATACACAATCACTTTAGACATCAATGGTCTAAATGCACCAATTAAAAGAGACTCTCAAAATGAATAATATAACAAAAGAAACAACTGTATGTTTTGTACAAGAAATTCACCTTAAATATAAGACAGACTGAAGACAAAAAGAGGAGAAGCTGTATCATACTGACATTAATTAAAAGAAAGTTGGAGTAGCTATACTAATTTCAGACAAAGAAAACCTCAGAACAGTGAAAATTATCATGGATAAAAAGTAGTTAATAATGACAAAGAGACCAATTCTCCAAGAAGACAAAACAGTCCTTAATGTGTATGCACCTAACTTAGAGCATCAAAATATATGAGACAAAAACTGAAAGAATTGTGAGGAAAAATAGATGAATCCACAATTACAGCTGAAGATTTACAGACCCCTTGATCAGTGTTTGACACATCCAACCCAAGGTAGATCAGTAAGCCATAGAAGAACTGAAGAGCACCAACAAGCAACTGGATTTAATTTGCACCTACAGAGCACTTCATTCAACAACAGAATACATATTTTTCTCAAGTTCAGATAGAACATTCACCAAAATGGGTCACATTCTATGGTCATAAAATACACCTGAACACCTTTAAAGGAATAGAAACTGCATGAAATATGCTCTCAGACAACTATGTATTTAAACTTGCAATCAAAATCAGAAAGCTAGCTGCAAAACACTGACATATGTCGAGACAGGTCAAAAAGGAAATCTTAAGAAAAAAATTTTTAATACTTTGAGATAAATTAAAATAAAAATAATAAAAATTTGTGGGACCCAGTGAAAGCAGTGCTTAGATGGAAATTTATTCTGTAAATGTGCTGTATAGTACATTGGTTGATTTGTCTATGTTCAGCCATCTTTGCATATCAGGGATAAATTCTACTTGATCATAGTATATGATCCTTCTAATGTGCTGTTGAATTCAGTTTGCTAGTTTTGTTTTGTTTTGTTTTTTGTTTTGTTTTGTTTTGTTTTTTTTCTGAGGGATTTGGCTTCTATGTTCATCAGGGTATTAGTCTGTAATTTTATTTTCTTATCATATCTGCGTCTGGCATTGGTATCAGGGTAATACTAGACTCATAAAATTAGTTTCAAAGTATTCCCTCCTCTTCAATGTTTTGGAAGAACTTGAGAAGGACTGGACTTATTTCTTCTTTAAATGTTTGGTGGAACTGACCTGTGAAGCTATATGGTCTTGGTTTTCTTTTTGTTAGGAGGTTTAATGGTCCTTTTAAAAATTTCTGTAGCATCACTTGTAATGTCTCCACTTTAATTTCTGACTTTATTATTTTGGGTTTTCAAGAGACATTTCTCCAAATAAGACAAATGGCCTATAGTTATATGAAAAATGCCTAAAATAATTATAAGGGAAATTCAAATCCAAACAACGAGATATCACTCACATCTATTAGGTTGACTATTAAAAAAAAAAAAGGCAAGTGTTGGAGAGAGAGGAGGTGAAGAAAATGGAATCCCACTGTTGATGGGAATGTAAATTGGTGTAGCCACCATGGAAAACAGTATAAAAATTCCCCCCCACCCCAAATTAAAATAGAACTAACCTATGATCCAACAATACCCAAAATAATATACCCAAGAAAGCTCAAAGTTGGATCTTAAAGAAATGTCTGCATTCTCATGTTCATTGACGCCTTATTCACAATAGCCAAGATATAGAAACAATCTAAGTGATCACAACAGTTGAGTGGATAAAGAACATGGGCATATGCATACAGTATACAAACAAAGAACAAAATTCTGCCATTTGCAACAACATGGATAAACCTGAAGGACATGAAGCTGAGGGAAATAAGCCATTCACAGAAACCAACCACATTAGTCACAGACTAATACTGCATTAGTCAACTTATATGAAGGATTGTGTCTAAAATACTTAAACTTATAAAAGCTGACAATACAATAGTATTGCAAGGGGCCAGGGAGTGGTGGTGGGAAAAGTGTGGAGTTGTTGTTCAATGGATATAAAGTTTCAATTATGCTACATGAGTAAGTACTAAATATCTGCTGCTATCTGTAAATCCTAGTGACCATAGTTAACAATATGGTGTTGTGGAGTTGGAGAATCTTTAAGATGACAGATTTCTTTTGAAGTATTCTTACCATTTAACCAACCTACCACCCACCCACCCAACCAACAAACCAATCAATAAAAAAGAGACACAAGGAAACTGTGACAGGTTTTAATTGTGTTAATGATATAGAGTGTTTTCATGTATCAAAACTCATCAGATTGTATACATCATATATGTGCAGTTTTTGTATATCAACCACATCTCAACACACTATTAATACATAGATTAGAAAAGAAGATCTAAAATCAATACTCTAAGCTTCCACACTAGGAAACAAGAAAAACAAGTGTCAAAATGTGTATGATCACATATTAAATTCTCTCTTAGCCAATTTTATAAACTTCTCAATTTCAGTAAACTCAAGATCCAAGCTCATACAACATGCCCATTTGGTGTTGGTATATGTTGGCTAGGTCCTGCATTTCATGTGGTGTATATTCCTGTTCTTCCCCTAGAAGGCTCATCACTTGTCCAGCCAAATTCTGTTTAACTTTATCCAGCTTATTGGTCAGATGGCCAAGTGGGAAATCAGAGTAGACCCTGAGATGTGTTCTCTTTATGATCCTAAAGGCAAAGTCCTCTGCAGTTTTGTCAAGGAAGAATGGAATGTTTCCTTAAGAGAGCATAGACAATTTCTACATATTGCTATAAGCTCAGAACATTGTAAGCCATCTTGGAATTCAAGACTTTTGTATTCATCTACCAAGATGGTCTCAGCCTGTATCTTCAGAGCATTCTGGTCCTTCCAAATCAGGACCCTGAGATCCCCTCTAATTAATCTCCTCTAATACTTTGCTATTCTTTTAATTAGGTCGTAAGCCTTACCTGAATATTTTCTGTTTCTCAATTCAAACTTAGTCTTTTATCCACCTAATTACACCCCCCCATACTACTGCCTTCCCCCCACCAGCCCCCAAACTTTTCAAATACCTGAGCCATTGCTCTCGCCAACACATTTTTCTTCCCTAGGATCTTACCTATTTTACCCATGATTGAAAAATTTTATGATTGCAACAAGTATACCATGCTAAAAAGATTATGCATACTCCATGTACCACAAGTGATGGGGTAATTATTGCTAGCTGTTTGGCAATTGGTCTGGCTCTAAAGTCCTTTGTCAGAGCCTGATTCTTCTTGGCACTGCTTGCCTTAAGTCAGGTTCTGGGAGACAGATTCCAAGAAGGAGATTTGCGTATAGAAACTTTACAGGAAAGTGATGTAACCAGGATTAGACAGAGGACTGGAGAAATTTAATTGCAATGCATTCAGCAAATGTATCAGTTGATTCCATGGGGAACTCTCAAGTTGGGATAAACTTTCAGAGTTGTTATGCCTTAAGGCAAAGAAACTAGGCATTGTTAACCACAATAATGACCAATGAGTAGTTACAGAGTGTCCCTGGAGAAGGAGCATGGCCCTGAAAAAACGGCATCTTTTGGCTAGGGGCAAATTCCAAGGGAGAAATTCAGTTAAATGTCAGCTGACCACATGCCAAGTGGTTGGAAGAATGAGTTCCTCATTCCTAAAAGGGGATCTGTTCATAACCACTAGACTGTCTTGTCAGGTAGTTTATTCATGTCTTATCTGATACTTAGTTTTATATAGAGACATTAAAAATCAAATTCTATTTGCAATTCCAATATTTATACTCTGGACAAATAACTTGACATCTCCAGGCCACAGAATTTCCATGTGAAATATAGATACATCTATATCTTTTATAACCTACTTCTCAGGGTATTAGTGCAGAGAAAAATAAAATCATAAATAGAACACATATTTGCAAACTACAGGATTACCTAAAGATGATTCATATAAGCTCCTACTTTTGTCTAAGCCTGAATCCGTACCTGTTTCTCATGTCCTAACATTATATAGAGTCAAAAGCCAGTATCTGGGTGAAGTCTGATGTATACAATTTTCCTTGCAAAGGAAGGGCACAAATATCTGATGACATTTTTTTTCATGTTGGTGAATATCAGCACCTATTTTATTTCTAATATATTAGGGACAGAGCAATTGGAATGTGTTTTAGTACATTAACCTAACCAGTCAAAAGATTTATGCTGGCAAGCAACTAACAGATTATAGCTTCCATCTTATCCCCTTTAACCACCTTTTTAGAAAATTACCAACCAAGGCACTCTAAGGTATTAAACAATTACATAAAAGAGAACTCCCCCTACCTTTTTTTCCCCTGACTTAGAGGTGAAAACAACCACCACCACCAAAATAAATGCCTTCCTCCTATGTACACCAGGCCATTAGAAAAAAATTAAAAAAAAAAAAAAACCCGAAAGAAAATGGTTCCTTTTCATGCCAACTTACGAAAGTGTTAGAAATGACTCAGAACTCAGAACCACCCACACCACTTGGGTAGGATGCCAGCAAAGCAGATGGAACAGCTTGTAAAATATCTTCAGATGGTCCCAACCATTTACTGCACCTGCTTTTATTATGCGAATAAATGAAAAAAAAATGTCTTTGGCTTCTTACATTTTTATGGGTTTCAGAAATCAGGTTATGTCATTTTAAAATCTGCCTATGGAAGGAACTTCACTTAATTAAATCTTTCCGATAATGACTGGATTTAAGCTTTTGGTGTTGACTGGATTGTATTGATGTTGTTTATAATAATCTGAGTAATTTGCTTTCAGGGTCAGCTGTTCCTTCTGAGGAAGCAAGCTTTTGCTTTATGTCTCTGCTGGCCATCTTTTGACCATAAGAAGGACTAGCCTAAGGAACAAGTTGTTTCTAGAACTTGCCAGGAAAAAGATGAAAAGACAGATACTTAACAACAGCAAACCTCTCTAGTGTTAACTGGTATTTACGTTAGGACATTTTGTTATGAGGTGTGATCATATTTTCCCTTTTATGTTAAAAAAAATTCCTTTTACATGGAGTCTTTTATTAAATATGGAAAAATACACAGAGGTAAAGGAATGTAGGTTAAAAGGCGTTATTTGTAATGGATGTTTAGGTAAAAATGCCAATGATAATAATACATACACAAAAAATAAACCCTGTGCTATAGATTATACTCTATCCTATATTAGCCATGTGACTTTGGATCAATTACAAACTCTCCCATTAGCTAACTAGGGATAATATCTTTCCTGTGTCTTTGGAGGAAAAAAAATATGGCTAATGTATGTAAACTAAACTTTGAGAATTATTAAATATGATACATAATATGCTACTTAAAAGGAAACATTCCAAGAGTTTATACTAAACTTTAACATTTTAACATACACAACTGTGCCAACAGAATAACTCCCATGTGTGAAAAGTATGTTTGATGACATGATGATTTTACATAAATAAACGAACTGAAGCTTTTATGCTATATGAACAGCCATTGTCCCTTCCTACATACTAATATGATCAGAGGTGATCACTTTGAAAAAATTAAACACAACCAGTAAGTAAACAAAGATTTCCAGAAAAATGCCTACATTACAAAATCATCTTCAGGACATTAGGGAATTAAAAACCCTTCATTTATAAAATCATGTTTTCCTGGTAACTTTGATGGGTTGCATTTTGATTTTTCATTAAGAAAAATGACAGCAAATGCTTAACTCTTCCATTTGGCTGGTATAAATGGAATGAATGTGTCTCAAGGGATCGTGTGTCAAATTTCTAAAGACAAATTAACAAGCTTATCTAAAGAAACACATTAGTGAGAAATGATAAAATGTAACAACAAGTAATCAAAATAGGATTCTATTAATTCCATTCAGTTATTCACCATATGTCTCAAAGTTGACCCACACTTTGGGTTAAATAATAATAAAGTTGGCATAATACATATTTTAGGGATATATATATATATATATATATATATATATATATATATATATTCTCTTTTACTGATCCCAACTGAAGCGTGCCATCTGTCTCCTACCAGAACCCTGACTGATGCATGCTCCATTACACAATTCTGAACACAGCTCTTTCCCTGTAAAGTACTTACCATTGTTAGTAATTACATATTACAACAGAAAAGCATATTTATTTACTAGTTAATTTGTCTCTTGTCTGGTCTCTACTGGGGCAGTGACCATGTCCTCTTTGCTCGGTCTTACATCATTGGTGCCCAGAAGAATGACTGGTGTTTGGTTGGTGACCAAAGTATTCACTGACTGAGTGATTACCTCCAAGTACAGGGGTAGGTAACTTTTATGTTATCTCTGGAGCTCAATGTTTTGACTTTCAGAAAGAGCAAAGGAGACTAGTGTACCCACCCAAAGCTATCTGCACCGTTTCTTTGTTGAAAATCATAAGCTAATAAATACTTCAGACACTTTGCATAAGGAGAATATCAGCAGGCTTGCCGTCCCAGAAGTCCAATCTCAAAGACAGTATAGATTTTTTTCTGCTAAACAGGGTGGAGTATTATAAGGGTGACAAAGGGCTGAGAAGCAGCCAGGCTTTCAGTCTTAGAATGTCATGTGTCCACCAGGTTTTGAAGCAGCCTTTCACATTATCTCTTTAAAACTATTTATGAAGATATGGAAAAATAATAAAAACCACACCAATAAGCTAAGACTGAAAAACATGCAAATATAGTCCAGAATAAATTTTCAACTGGCATCTATTGATGGAATGGGGGAGGGGCACTATAGTTTGTGTAACAGAGTTAAGATTGCTCAGATATTAAAAGTGGCAAGATATAATATTTATACCTTATATATTATACCTCATACAAGTCTTAGGACCTGTACTCAACAGAAATTTGAGAAACCTCTTTCTCCCATTTTTTTTGAAGAAATATCTAGAACGTATAAAGAAGTTAGCAAAGAAAAATCAACTTCATTCTTAATGAAAGTAATAATAACTTCTCAGCAAAACTTAGAAAAATAGCTCCTAAACAAAAACGACCGCCAATATTATCTTTATAGTATAATAATAGAGGTTGCCTTACTAAAACCAGGAGCATGACTAAGATTTTTATGGCACTATCATTAAACAATGCTCCTGAGGTTCCATTCAACAGATTTAGTAAAAACAAAAACAAACCAAAATAACACAGACAACATTTGCAAATGAGACAAAAATCATTACTCCTTACACATGATACGCATACCTGCCTGGAAAACTATAAGAATGAACTAAAAGTCTATTTAAATAGGTGGGTTCATTAAGGTGAACAAAATATGTTTACAGAATCAATAGAAATTTTCAAGACTTTGCTGGAAGGAGAAAAAGAAATAAAAGCAATGGGATTCTTAATGAGGTACATTAAACAAGTAGATGTTGAGATAAAATGTAATACTATAATGTTAATTCTATCTTGCTTTTAAATATTAGATTATAAATATTTTTCAATTCATATAATAACTCACAGTTATTTTTAGTAAAATATCTTTTCTATGGTTATTCAACTCCTGAAACATCAGTGCTTCACAATAATCCACCCCTGAAGCTTTGGTCTTAAAACTATAAAAGTCTCAGATGGTTGAAATTGTAGAAAGCAAAGTGCACTGACTTATTAGCATTCTGTTGCTGTGGATCATCTGGCTGGTGGATGTCTCCTTAGGTGTAACAATTTTGGATTCCATAATGAATCCACCATGGGGTCCCATCTGTTGGCAAGGCATTATGAGAAGAAGACCAGGCATTTCATTCTCGAAAAGGCTGTTTGAAATGGAAACTTTCCATGCTTCTCAAGAGAGAGTGCATCCACTGGCAAAGCGATGCCAGTAGATGAAGTTGGACGTGAACACAGTGAGGTCTGACATGAAGAACAGTGTGAGCATACGTAGATATACACGTCTCAAACTGTGTTCCTGGTACTTTTCAAGGCTAGAAAACATTTTCTTTCTACCATAGGAGATGGAAACCTCTTTAACGTGAAAGGAAAAAAAGAGCTCTGTTTTATTTTGTTTCCTTCTCCTCCCTCTGTTTCTTTTTATATGAAGTGAAGATGACCCAGAAACTCAGCATCCAAAACTTAGGTAGAACTTCAATGATCTGAAGTCTGTAAGTGACTTCTTCCTACCATATACACCTTCCATTCATTGAGTATGTGAAGCAGAAGTGTTCAACAAAGGCCCCAGAATCAGATGGATCTGGGCCAAATGACAATTCTGCCACATTTTGGCTCTGTCAATTTAAGTACAATCCATACTAAGCTTTTTTTTTTCAGATGCAGTTCCCTTTATTTGTAAAATAAAGATAATAGTATGGTTTGCCTCAGAGGATTGTTGTTGGGATTAAACATGATAATGTATGCAAAGTTTATAGCACTTTACAATAAAATATTAGTTATCTATTTCAGTAATTAAGTTGTTAGGAATAAATAACTCAGTTATCTATTCTACTAAACAAATATTTCTTCTGGCTAATATTATTTTGAAGGACTTTGATTCTAAGTATCTAGAAAACTCAACAAAGGATAGTTTAGAATTACAGAGAATTTAGTGGATCATGTCATTTAAATATCCAGAGCGAGCATAGGATTTAATTTGATCAAGGTTGTGATTTTGTTGTTGGTGGTGGTCGTGGTGTTGCTGGCTCAGGTTACTTCTGTTTTTCAGTTAAGCACTGGGAGAGGCTTCCCTCATGGTTGAAAATGACTTTAGAATCCCTAAGTGTCATGTTTGTGTTCCACAATGTCCAAAAGGAGATCATTCTAAGATTCTGAGGGAAAGTATCTTTGTTCCTTGTTAAGTGAACTATAAGTGAACCCAGCCAATACAACTAGTGGAAGCCATGGGGGCAGTTAGCTAATGCCTAGATTAATTTAACCCAAAACTGTAGCAAGTAGGAGATTATCTCACCTATTCCAATGATGGCCTTTGCCCTGGAATTAGATTTAAGTTAATACCGACTTCAAAATTTTTGTTCAAAATCTTCGTCAGGAGGAGATAGAAGACTCAGAATAGAGATGTATAAATGAAATTTATGTGCTTCAAATAGATTTCAAATTTCTACATTAACAGAATAATATTTTCTAAGACTTACTCCCTGACTTATCTTTGCAGGCATAATATGCCTTGATATTTTTAGCTTGATATCTGGAGTTGCAATCACGCTGAGTCCTGTTCCAAACCTCAACCATTAATGATTTACAGGATCTTCAGCAAGTCACATATGACCTCTGGGCATCAATGTTTTCACTTGTGAAAAAGGAGGCTGGATTAGATGACCCCAAATTTCCCAATAGTTTCATGGGTCTCAATGAACACAACACATTTCCCTTATAAATGGGGAAGATGGCTGTTAAACAATCTCTCAACTTCTGTTCTGGAAATTACACAAAATAACCCAAGTTCCTTTTATCTTTTCTCACTGGTACTATTTTCTATCCCTTTAATCTTTTTGTTGATATTCTATGGACTGGCTTCAATTTCTCCACATCTTATTCTCTATGTGAAATTTCTAACTGGAAAAAACAAAACCTTACAGAGATATCAACAATGACTCCTAAATAAGGAGGGTTCTATTCTAAGAAATGATAAATCTTGCCTGTGTGTTTAACAAAAATTTTGTTCTTGCAAATTCCCATCTTAGACTATTTTAGCAGGTACTTAAAATTTTCTATTGGTTTTTGTTTTTGTGTTTAGTTTACAGTTATTTTTATTTGTTATAAAATTTAAATTGATGAAAAGTATTCTTGATACATATTCACTAAGTTTTGACACACATCCACCTATATAATATACCCCTTATCAAAAATTGAAACATTATCACTCCATAATATTCCTCATGTTTCTTTCAAGTCCAACAACACATCATGACCCCAGAAGCAATGATTATTCTGATTCTCTTACTATAGATTAACTTTGCATGTTCTGGAACTTCGCCTGAATAAAATCATTACCTGTTCTTTTATATGAAAAGTGTATCTTTCTCTATAGTCAGTTGACTACATTTGTACATATCAATTCTGGATTCTATACTCTATTCCATAGATCTATATGTTTATTCTTTTGCCAGACCACACTGTCTTGAGCTCTACAACCTAGTACTACATCTTGAAATCAGTTACTGTGACTCTTCCTGCTTTGTTACTCTTTTCAAGCTTGTTTTGGCTCTTCTAGTTGTTTTGCCTTTCCATATAAATTTTAGAATGCACTCGTTGATATCTAAAACCAAATTTTGGTTGCTTTGAATCTGTAAATAATTTTTGGAGACTTGACACCTTAACAGTGTTTAAACTACTCACCATACTTTAGCTTTCAGTATTAAAAAAAAGAAAGAAAGAAAAAAAAGTCTTGTAGTGTCCTTCCATCTTTGTTACTCAAGGAAGAAAGCTAGAATTGAAAATATCAATATTAGCCGTTGGAAGAGAGGATAAAAACAAACACAGAAATCTTGAGGAATTTCTAGCTAAGGATTGGAAATTAAATTTGATAATTTTAATAAATCTGTAATTTCTTTTCTTTTTTTAGTTTATTTATTTATTTTGAGAGAGAGAGAGAGCGAGCAAGCAGGGGAAGCACAGAGAGAAAGGGAGACAAAATCCCAAGCAGGCTGCCCACTGCCAGCATAAAGCCGGATGTGGGGCTCAAACTCAGGAACCCGTGAGATCACGAACTGAACTGGAGTCAAGAGTTGAATGCTTAACTGACTGAGCTACCCAGGCACCCCTAAATCTGTAACTTCTAAGATTCAACTGTTGGTAGATTTATTGGCACCAAAATAAAACAAGGATGCTAACGAAAATTTCTAGGAAACACTCTTGTATCAATCCTCAGATTAATTCAGTGTGGTAAAGGGAAAATATGATATAAGACATCTAAGAACCATGCAGTAAAAAGACGGAAGGCGCTTGGTCTGTTTAACCCATTTCATCTTCTGAACTTATGGAACAGAGAAGCCTTAACCTGGGACCAATATCTTCAAAAGTTGTAACATTTTTGCAGAAGATTACACAAGTAAGAAGTTAAGTTCAACAAGCACATTTCTAATTTATACTGAGTCTTTTCGTTCCAGAGTGGCAAAGGTACTGGGCCACAGATGTTCAAGGAGGGAATGAGGAGCTCCAAAATAGGAGAAGATGGAACAAGATACATTTGAGTTAGGGCTTAAATTATAGTTAGATTTCAGACTTTGGGAGAAGTTGGGAAAACTTGAAACAATGGTAAAGATGTTTATCTTCTTTCCTTTCCTTCCCTCCCTTCTCCCTCCAAAATCTCACCTCTTTCATTCTGATTAGCAAACAGCAAGTGCATTCTGGGGTTTTCTCTGTGTTCTTAGACCACAATAATACCTTTGCTTCTCTTTCTGATCCCCTTTCCTGTCTATAGGTCTTAGATAAATATTACTGTCCCAGCAAAGTCATTGTTGACTTCAAGAAAATCCTCTTCCATCAATGTTTACATTAGTCACTTATTCCTAGTTTACCTCTATCATTACATGCACTTTTTGCCTTTTCAGTTTTTTTCTTCTCTCGTATAGGGAATACCATAGTATCCCTACTACTTAATGGAATTTAATGAATTGATACACAGATGTTTCCTTTGACTACCCTGCAAATTCTTAGAGGGAAGGGACCTTCTATAATTTATCTCTTAGTGTTAATACTCTGCTCTCAAGAGAAGTATCTATAAAAATATTTAACACACATAAGGTTGCAGAGGTAACTATTGAATTTGCATCAAGCAGGTGAGATTATCTCAGGCCTTTTTCAATATTCCAGAGAGTACAAAAGAATTTCAGCGGCAATAATTTCTATTTTGGGTCTCCAAAACCTAAGAGCTACTCACTTGGCAGATAAAGGGGCACAGACAACTTACCACCTTTGTTGTGAGAATAAATCTAGTCATTCCTTTATTCATTTGATAAACATTTCTCAAGATAATATGTCTGGTACTATTCTAGAGACTTAATATAGAAGATAATCAACACCAGACATAGCTTCTCCTCCCGTTTAACCTAATCAGACTCAAGTGTTATTATTTTTTACACTAAGCATTTCTTTCCATGTTATTTCATTTAATTAGCACAGCAACCCTATGGGATGGTTACCCATCATTGGATTATTAGCCCCAATTTTATAATAATTAAACTGAAGCAAAAAGAAGTTAAAGAATTACACACACATACACACACACACACACACACACGTATGTATGTATGTACATATGTATGTATGTATACACACACACACATATACACACAGTGGAATATTACTCAGCAATCAAAAAGAGTGAAATCTTGACATTTGCAACAACATGGATGAAACTAGAGTGTTTTACACCAAGCAAAATAAGTCAGTCAGAAAAGATAAATATATGATTTCACTTTTATGTGGAATTTAAGAAACAAACCAGGTGAACACAGGGGAAGGGAAGGAAAATTAAGATAAAAACAGAGATGGAGTTAAACCATACGAGACTCCTAAATACAGAGAGCAACTGAGGGTTGCTGGAGGGGTGTTGGGTAGGGAGATGGGCTAAATCAGTAATGGGCATTAAGGAGGGCACTTGTTGGGATGAACACTCGGTGTTATATGTAACTGATGAATCACTACATTCTACTCCTGAAACCATTATTACACTATATGTTAACTGACTTGGATTTAAATAAAATTAAAAAAAAAGAATTATCCAAGTGATAATCCCCATATTAGGTAAATAACAAAAGTGGGATTCACACCCAAACAGACTGATTTCAGAGCCTAAGCAGCTGTACCACAATAGATAGGAAGCCAATTGAAGCAAAAATGCAAAGGATGAAGGACAAAGTGATGTGAGATTAGGCATGAGATGTAGACAGGACCAGTCTTGTGGCTTTGTACATCTTGTTAAGAATTTTATTTTCCTCAGAGCATTGGGAAACCACTGAAGGGTCTTTTTGTTTGTTTGTTTGTTTGTTTGTTTGTTGCAGATGTGGATGAGAGGAGACAGGATGACGTGAAAAGATTGGAGATGGTCCAGAAGGCTGTGACAAAACCAGTAAGGAATCTATTACATTAGTCTAGATGAAAAATGATGGTAGCATGGAATAAGATGACAGGTACAGGTGAAATTGAAAAAGGTCAATGAAATTAAGAGCTCCTTAGGAAGGAATGTAAAATAAAGTATTGATGGAATAAAGTAGAAGGACCCCCTAGCACAGTGGTTGTTTACTTAGGGAGAGTGCCCTCTCTTTATAAAAAGAAAAGAATCATTACAAACAAATCTATACAGTGAGATCAGCTAGTATACAGCTTGTTGCAGCACACTGGTATTGAGGTGGTGCAGTATGGTAGATGGAGCTTTTGGTGTGAATCTCAGATCTGCAGTTAACATTCTGATAAACTTTATGCAAGTTATTTTTCCTTTTCTGCAAGTATTTTCCAAAACTCCATTTCTATGCAGAAAATGAGTACCTAAGTGACTAACATCTCAAGGTGGTTTAAGACAAAGTAATACTGTGTGTATGAGAGGAATACAAAGTTCCTAACGTGTGGGTGAGAGAGAATTCTACTATTATAATTATCAATTTGCGATATAAAAGTATGTTCTTCCCACAACCCTTCCCAAATACTGAAAACACTGAAATAAAGACAGAGTTTAACCTTTGGGGTTCAAATAGAAATTTTGTTTACTAACAACTAATTTAGTCCAGAAGAAAATAACCCTGTTCATTCCTTCTTAGATTATGCTCTTGGAGCCTATCATCTGATCTCTGAAGGAAGATATGGGAAACACAGGAGAATAAGTCCTCTTGCTAGAGTTCAACATATTAAAATATACAGACAATTGTGGATTAGACTACCTATAATGCATAAACACAAAATACATTTCTTTTCATTATAAATTATAGAACCTAATATCAAACCCCAGACTGGGATATCCAGAGATCATAATGAAGAGACCTTAAGAATGAGTTTAGCTTTCCACTTATGGTAGCACTGTAAGACTTTGATAAGAAAATTAGAAGCAATATTATCTAGACATCAAGAAATATGGACATACAAGATGAAATCCAGGTGATAACTGATTCTGTGGCTAATATTTTGCTAACATTCATCATTTCTTAAGGCAGGACAATTTTTCCAAGGTTCCCTTGCTTACACAAAGGGAATATGTTATGAATGATGGCAGACTGGATTATACAAATTTGCACTGAGTTAATAAACATGAGACACAAAAAATAAAAAGTTTCAAGGGCAAGATGCATTGTAGTGGATTTTCTAAAAAGAAAGAAAGAAAAGAAAAGAACTGAGGCTGAAGTACTATGCACCATTGTTCCAGATCTCTGAAGTCAGAAAGAAATTTCAATCCCCTCTGTTAATCCAGGTAGCTAGGATCATTGTATTAGATCATTGTAATTTTTGATCATCATGACAACTCTTGTAAAAAACTAGCCTTGCTTTTACAGATATACAGATTTAAAAGTTAACATTTAGTAATTTGGGTTCATGTATTTTTTGTTTTTAATGTAACAAAAGGCAGTTGGAAATAACAAGATGAATGAATGAGTCTCAGTATCTCTCTTTATAACCTTGTAAGTACACATTTCTCTTAATGAAAGATAACACTAGCAGAACACAAGAGATCCCCAAAAGAAGCATATATAAAGTGGAGTAGGTGTTCAGGGGAGAGGGATATCAACCTGGAAATCTGTAAAACAGCTACCATGAGGTCTGTGAATTTAGCAGTGGATTGAGAAATGCAACGGGCAGGGAGAATGTTCCAGACATAAAGAGCAAAATGATTAAAAGATTAGGGGAAAGAAAGTGCTGAGCATGTTAGAAGAATAGTCAAAATGGAACAGTCTTATTTATATTTGAAATACTTTGGGTCAGGAAGTCTTAGGATAGAAGACAAACCAACACTGTTCTTCGGGTGGGGTGACTACTGGAATATGCAGGCATGGGGAGGTGATTCTAAGATGCCAGACCTGAGGGACTATGAATCATGTGTGATACAGTTTTACAGAAATGTTTCTGAATGTGACAAGGAGTTTACCTGTTTTTTAAATGTTTATTTATTTTGAGAGAGAGCGAGAGCATGTGCATCCAAGTGAGATGGGGCAGAAAGAAAGAGAGAGAGAGAGAGAGAGAGAGAGAATCTCAAGCAGGCTCCATGCTTTCAGGGCAGAGCCCAATGCAGGACTCGATCTCACAAAACTGTGAGATCATGACCTGAGCCAAAATCAAGAGTGGGATGCTTAACCAACAGAGTTACCCAGGCGCCAAGAGAAGGAGCATATTTGGAAGACTGTATTACATCATTCTGTAGATGAGCAGGGTAGATGGCCCCCACTTTGTAATTATAAATGCAAGGCTGAAGTTTCAACAGTGGCCAGGGTCCCAAAGCTGGGATTTTGCAGCCTTCTCCATAGGAAGGAGGAGAAATGATTCCATGCACTCCTCCAGACTCACACCTCTCCACTTCTAAGCCCCAACACACATGAAGCTTCACGTTCCAGGAATACTACACTGAGAGTTTCCCAAACATCTTATGCTGTCTGGTACCCCCTACACTATTTCCTTGCTGTCTCCCTTCCCCTGTGATAGTTTGGTCATCCTTGACTTATCAAAAAAGAGCCTATGCAACTTCTATCATCAGTTTAAATATTGCAAACATACTCTGACTTTGGTTCATTCTCCTTCTTCGTTCTTACTTCACTCTGTAAACACTGGGGTTGATGCCACACAGCGCTGGAATCATTTGCTGTTAGGAGTATTTCCCCAACAGGTCTAAATGCAGTTAAGGGAAGGCAGAGTGCCAGTACTTTCAATTGCTTATTCCTGAGTTCAAGCAGTGCTCGGTATAACGTCCTTACTTGGAAACTTATTCAAAGATTCCTTTAGCCACCAGAATCAGCTGTACCCAGTACTTACAAGTAAGTGAAATGCCAAAGCAGATGAGACTGGGACAAAAGGAGGATGGGAAAGAGGTTGAGTAAAATGTGAAAACAGAGAAATTCAAACCATATGAGCAGCACTTCTCCATTATATCCACTGCTGTCCCTTTACAGACGTTTACTTTGCTGTAACCCCTTTCCTGCTTCAGGTTCCTCGTGTCAATGAGACAGGCACACCCTTAAACGCAATGATTTTGTTTCTTAGGGAGAAACATGAGAGGGCAAAATTTTTAATGTTGCTCATTATTTGCAATTGTTTTGCTCTTTCATATTTGCCCTTATAACCTCAACACCCAGCAAAATGCCTAGTGCCAGGAAGACCCTCCCTTTCATCATTCAGGCCATTTGACATGTCTACCAAGAGGCAGAAGAGTTTGTCTTACTGCTTCCTGTTTCCTATTCAAAATTTGTATCTCAGCATTTGTTTAAACTAGTCTTTACTAAGATAGTTTGTTAAGACAGTTTAAAATATAAGATCTCTGAAAGTGTGTCTGTTAAAGTCAAAAGAAATTATTAATTACTTGCATAGTTAGGATTTGGTCATGAAAATGGATCAAATATATAATGAGTTTTTTGAATCAAAAAGTGTTTTTACTATTATAGCATTAAATTATAGAGTTACCATTATTAGTCATATTTATTCATGAGAGGTAATTGGATATCTTACAAAATAAGCCAATACATGGTGTAACCTCTTTCAGCCTAATTTTTCATGGATGAGCTCCTGCATATTTAATATCCTTGGAGGTTAGATTTTAACATAGTCTAATTACCACTTTCCCTTTATTTCTATTCAGTTTGACACAGCCACTTTGCCTAAAATAATTTAATATTCTTATGAATGAGACAGCGTTAAAACTAGCCTATAACATCAATCGCCTTTGTTTATGCCAACAACTTTAGTGAATTAACATAGAATGTGAGAACAAACGGCCCTCAGAGAGAAGTGAAAAACTATTCTTCACAATTTTTATATCATTTTTGAAGTATGTGAAACATTTCCAGTCTGAATACTATACGTCTGCACTACAAATCGGAGTCCTTGGTAATTTTATTAATATGGAAGAAAATCCCTTTTTTTCCCCTTTTAATCCCCTTTTCTTCCATTGCATCTGTACCCACCCAACTAGGCACCATGCTGCCTGACCAGTCTCAGCTGCTTAGGGCAAAGCCAGAACATGCTTCATAAAACATCATATGGCATTTCTACAGACTGTGATGCCTCTATACAGACACGCAGACAGCTGGCCTATCCACAAGGGAGATTAAGAGCGCAATTCCTGGAGGGAGATACAATGGAGTCCTGACTCTCACCAGTCATGCTACCTTGGATGGTTAAACTGCCTGTTTTTCAATTTCTAAAACAGGTTAATAACAATACCTACCTTATAATATGGTCTAGACTGTGAGAACTAAATGAGATAATCCATGCCAACTAAGTGTTTCATCCTGGCATACCATATGGTAAGAATTCAAATACTATTGGCCATGCTATTATTAGCACTGGTCTCATTTTTAGGCTGTTATTTATTTATTATAATACCAATGACACTACCCGCACTATTCCCTGCATCCTTCAGGGAGCATCATTCAATAGAATTTCATAGCTGTCAAGAATCTATTAGCTTTGGGAACCAGATCAAGACTTTCCAAAAGGCCAAAGAGACCTTTTAAGATGATACAGCAGGATCAAGTTCAGCTATCCAAAATACTTGTTCCAAGCTTTCCAATACGTTAGACCCAATTCTAGCATCAGTAGTTGATAAAATGACATCCAATGATATTACCATAAGACATGCTTCCATTTAGACACTGGGAATAATTTAGAAGGCAGAGAAAGGAGAAAAAAAAATTGATCATAGCATGTCGGAGGTAGTTGTCTTACTGGAGGGGAAAAAACAACTGTAATCTGTAATGGCCCAAAGCCACAGAAATAACTATTCACAAGATCATGATTGTGCAACATTGAAAATCTGTAACAGACATTTGTAATTTAATTCTCAGGATGTGCTTGTTAATATATTTTCTTTGGCCAAGAGTGTATTCTGCCTCCAGCAAATGTGGGCAGTACTTCAAGATAGCCAGAAACATATTGATTTGCAGATTTCATGTTTTCATCTCTATGTATCACTGCAAACATTCTCCGTTAAATACAGACATTAGCACCACTTCTGCACAATGATCTCATCGTGCTAATGCAAGAGAACAGTATCGCAATCTGTGATGTCCTCAGCAAGCAACCCTAATCAAATAAATCAAAATATGCATTTCTTCTCATAGCTGGACTCTGATCTACTCATGTGCTGACTTAATACTCATTCCAGGACTCTCAAATCTGATTGATGATGTCTTTGAACAGTTTAGAAAAGAATAATCAGCCACAAAGCCCAACTTGAAGCTGAGCTGAATTTCAAAGTCTAAACATTTAATGTGCTTTGATTTATACTTGCTGAAAGGCTTAAGAAATCCAGACTGTGTATGTAGGTATCATCATTCACAGGCTTAAAATTTAATTTTCATTACCTGAAATGTTGCTTTGTGGAGAGTATTCCCAACTTAGTATCTGGCCTTCACTAAAACTTCTTAAATCAGGTAAGGATGGTGATCATCCTATACCATCAATGGATAAATTCCTTTCAACACTACAAACTACATTTTATATATTACCAATATTAATTACACATGATTTATTGCTGGTCATGAATCAAACCTTATGATCACTGAAAGATTTGTAATAATTCATTGAATGCATTGACATGACTCTCTAATGCAGGGGTTTCTAGAATTCCTATGATATAGAAGGGATCATGAAATACTTATCACATAATATATGCAGGGGTGGGGACAGTCAAGGATTTTAAATTTATTTTGGGGGGGTTCAATTAAAGATGCTGGAATGTCATATATTAAGATATTATAATTACAATTTTCAGATTCTTCTTCACTCTCAGCACATTCATTACACAGTAATTGAGAAATTCTGCCTATTGTATGTTTGTGTAACAACATGTAATTTACCTTTCTAGAGAACATGCTAGACATTCGATATGTATAATTACCAAATTTTATTTTCCTTACAAGCTTATTATCTCTGGTTAGGAAAATCAGACAAATAAGTGGCCTAATTCTTACTTTCAGCTACCTGAAAGACGATTTGGAAAGAAAATTGTTTTTCACTGAGACATTAATGTTATCTGATGACAGGTTAGAAAAACGAGAATTACTCTACAGGGAACTACAGATTGAAGTTGGTAGTTATCACAGCTCTTATTAGATGCATAAGAGGGCTAATGAGTTCATTTCTGAACTGCCTCATTTTCCCAGAGACAGTGAGTCACCAGAAGACAAGTTGCAGACATAGTCAAAAAGGCACCGATGGGTACAAGTGTAGATCCGTGTATTGCCCACAGTGTGGACACATGTGACTCACAGGATGCTCTAGCCCCACATCAAAGACAGGCCCCAATCAATCATTTATATAAAATGCTCCCTGTCACTATGAAACTGTCCATCTCACACATCCTGTAGACAGCATTACTGTATTCTAATTGCCTACTCTCTGGTGACAGTGGGATTGTACTTGTAATTCACTCTCCTCTTGGCAAAGATGACATTTTTTCCCCCACTACATTCCTACCATTGGATAGGGACTCAAAAAAAAATTGTCGAGTGAGAAATATCACCAATGACTGGAAATATTTAGATAATTCAGAATTCCCTCTTCTGGACCTTAATTTTCCAGCTCTCCAATCTGCACAGATATACATAAGTATTATCTATTAAGCAACTATCATCTTTGTTACCTTGAATTAAAAACATCACCTAGGGGACCTGGTTAGCTCAGTAGGTTAAGCGTCTGACTCTTGGTTTCAGCTCAGGTCATGATCTCATAGTTTCGTGAGTTCAAGCCCTGCTTTGGGCTCCGCACTGACAGGGTAGAGCCTGCTTGGGATTCTCTGTCTCTCCTCCCTCTCTCTTCCCCTACCCTCCTTGTGCTATCTCTGTCTCTCTCAAAATATATAAACTTAAAATACATGTTTTTTAATCACCTAAACTTCTATTATGCCTAAACAACTTGAAGAGTAAACCTGAATTATTTGTAATACCCAGCAGCAATTAATTAGACTAAGGCAGGACAAGAATAAACAGCTATTTGAAAAGATACATACAAGATACATAATGGAATGAAATTCTGTCACTTCCTTTAAGAAACACTGATTACACTCTGTTATTAGTAAAAATATATAATGGTAATAGTTGCCATTTTTCCCATCCCTGTGTCCTGCCAGCATTTATCAGTCAATCTAGCTGAGGTGTTAACAAATATAATATAAACACCATGTGAAATGAACAGCTCATTCAATCAAAGCTCTTAACTCTTTAGGTTGAAAGTGATCTGAGGGTAATAGAGCTCAATGTTGTACTCATGACAGGTTTTTTCTCCCAAAAACATTTTTTCCAGTGATTACCTGGCTTCTTATACATACTTCTAAGGAAAGGGTAGGCCACAGGTAGTGGCCTGTTCAACCTTTAAATGTTTTTATTATCACTATTAATGGATATTTCTAGTCCTCGTACTAACCTGAACCCCCCTTCCTAATAATTTCCACCTATTCTCTTGCCCACTGGGCCTGTGCAGAATCTGTCCTACAGATACTGGCCCCACTCAGATCCAAACATCTCTAATCTCTCTTCAAAACTTTCCCTCTTTCTCCCAGCTTGCCACTCACCACACGCCATAGCAACAGAGGGCACCAGTGGGCTGTCAACAGATTATGCTCTTCTGTCGGCACCCAACATTTCATACCTTAGCTCACAAGTCACCTTGGGACTGACACATAAGAATGCAAAATTGCTGGTATCGAATGTGCAACACTAAGGAACTCTTTCTCCTGATGCCCCGTTAGCAAAGATTGGAAGATAAGTCACCTAAATGGCAGTGGCTGAAGGGCAACTTCCTAGCCCACCTCCCCTGCCTTCTGTGTCCCTCTCACTCCACCCGGATTGTTTTCAGTTGATTGCAATCCAGTATACCCTTCCAGAGTCCCTGACCCACACACAAGCCACACTCGGTTAGTGTGAGTTGTGCCGATGGCAGCATTTGTAAAGACAAAAGGAAAAGTAATTGTTTTCCCTTCTCCTCTTGTGCAGATGTTAAGCATCATTATTATCATCCCCATCATCACCACTGCCATTTCTTCAGCCTATTTTTATGCTAAATGCTAGACATATTATATTCAATCCTTAAAATGACTCTACAAAAGTATTATTCTCCTTTTAATAATAAGGAAAAGTCTAAGAAATAATCGTCACCTATTTGAGGTCACATAGCTAGCGAGGTAGAAAACGATTTTATACGTGCATATTCTCATCAGTAACCATCAGAGTTTCTGTAACTATCCTCTGCAAAATGTGGTATTGCCAGACCTTGTGATTTTTGCAGTCTGGTGGGGCAATGCGCTTTCTCCATCCATAAAAAGTGACTCCCTTATAAAAGTAGTGGTGATCATTTTTTTCAGTGTAGTTGTGAGGATTATATAGGATAACCAGTCAAATGTTTAGCATATTATAGCAATGCAAAAACTGTTCTCTAATCTCCCATCTCTTTTCTTTTATTCTGATGTTTTTTCACATCTCATTTTATCATTTTATTTTTTCCTCCCCAAGAAAGGAAATGGTCTGGAGAGCCTCCCTGGCACAGTCACTCACACCCTGGTAGTAGCACTTTCTGTTTATAACCATTTCCTCTCCCTTGGACAGTGGAGGCTAGTGCACCACATTATTTTCTTCCTGTTACACAAATTCCACCAGTGTAGGCTTCTGCCTTCTCTTCAGATATTCAGAGCATGTATAAGGCAGGTGCCTCCCTGACAGCTGGCTTTTGATTTCTTAGTGCCCTAAATATTCCATGTGTTACCCAGTGGTGGGGGTGGTGGAGTAACTATGGTTGGAAATCAGCAATGCCTAAAGAGACCTAGATATGATAACAGACAGAAAATCAGATATGAACTTGCAATGTAATATGCTGGCATTTGAGGAAAAATTTGCCCTGAATATGTATGGACACCGTGTTATGATTCCAAGAGTTGATAATACTTCTTTCTACAATACTGCTGAAGATTTACCCAAAACATTCTCTCTAGTTCAGCTCAATAATGCCTGCCATCCCTTTCCATAAAAAAAAGTATTTTCCATTTAAGCCACTAGGTAAAATACCTCATGATGTTCAACAGTGAAGATATTCAATTTGCTTCTTATTCTAGTTAGCATCCTTCTTTTTACTTCATTCCTCATTCTGACTGCTTCCCTGTGAAGTGTCTTAGGCAAATCAAAGGAATATTTTGGATGCAATTTTTCACCCTCAGAAGCCCCACGTCTTTCTCTAACACTTTAAGGGTCACATGGTGAATAACACTGATCATATTCAACGCATGAAAGAGCATTTCACTGAACACATTCTTTGTTTCCCAGAAAACATCAAAGATTTGATGCTACCGATTATTCTGTATTCTGGGGCCGTCTGAATCAGGATGATGCTCTTACATTCAGGAAAAATGTCCGCAGTTGAATAATCCGTTCATAAATAGAATTACATATTCTACTAGTGAAGGTTAGTTTGCCCTTCATAGAACCTTTCCAGAGGGAAGTATGCACAGTAACACCTACAGTATCACCATCGTGACTCCTTGCTTAACACTCTGACCTGCAGACCCTATGCTTCACCTCTTCCCTTGTTTCCTCCTTTCCCAATGAAAGAGACAAAACCATTTGCAACTAGTGGCAATACAATGTGAGTTGACCAGTCAGCCATCTGTAAAATCCTTTGGGGTACTTTAAGTGCCTGTTATCTGAGAGATCTGAAATGTCAATAAAAACACAATATAGTTCTCACCCTCAAGTTGCGTGTAGTCTAGAAAGAAACACAGACAAGTGGACAGATCATTAGACAGCCATGTAATAAATGTGAAAGGTGTCGTGGACTCATCCAGAAATAAATGAATAGCTGTTCGTGTTTGGAAAGCAGAGCAAGTAGTATTAGAAGAAAACTATAAAGGAGGGCAGAAGACAGAGAACACTCTATAGCATTTCTACAGATCTAAGCATATCTCCAACTCATACCCTCAGGACATCCCACCTTCTCTCTCAGAGATTTAACTGTCTGCAAGTTCAGTATGCAAAGTACCCTTTCCCAAAACACTACTGAGGATGCAGACTTAACCTTCACCATTACTCCTCTGGGATAAAATGAGGGTCAGTATTTATCTGTAGCCAGGAAAACCTAGATTCTAGAATTTCTGCCCTGTAACCTTGGACCCATTTCCACAGCTCTCTCCACTGTAAGATGCTAGACAAGGTACTATCTAAATATAATTAGATGCCAAAAAGAGCAGTCTCTGGAGTCATAGAGACCTGGGTTCAAATCCTTGCTTAGCTATTAAGTAGCTGAATGACAGAGGCATAGTTTTTCAAAAATGCAATAAAACCTGCTCTACAGAGTAGTAATGAGGACAGAACCTTGTGCATAAAGCACTTAGAACACTGTGTGGTGTATAAACCAGGTACCCTTTGGGAGCGCTTACTTATTATGACTAGAAGCAGTACTAGTCGCATCAGCAACAGGCAAGGAGAAGGATGGTAAGAATTAACAGCATTGACTGTTAGGAAGACCTATTTAATATTCCAGAATTCTGTGAGCATACATATCTTCTCGATAAGATTCTATTTACAACAAATAATATTTTTTAGCTCTCATAGTAATTCTGTTCGCTATCTAATATTTCTCTTCTGTGAAAAACAAAACCTGTAGGGCTCTTCGTAGACAACAAATGTCCTCCAACTACCAGAGTTAAAAGGACACTCTTAGCTGAAAAATATTTGTCATCATGATCCTGATTATTCTAACACAGAATCTCATGTTTTCCTGAGGCAGCCCATTGTGCCAATCCATGTTTGTCCTTCCCATGATTTCCAGCAGGAAGATGTCACTCTCGGATGAGGGTGGCCTTAACTGTAACTTACGCAGTGTGGCAGAGAACCGTGGGATTCCTAAATGCCTTAGCAGAGCCTCTACTGCCCAGGAAACTAGAAGGCATATTTTGAAAGTCTCTGCGAAAGGCAGTGCCTAGGCCCTCATACACAGATGACAGATGGGGACTGTCACCGCTGACAACCAGCCAGCAGCCTCTAGCAAACAAGCAGGGAATGAAAGACATGAGACTGGAAAATAAACAGCGTCTTGGGCTGATGGAAGTGTGCATTTTAAGTGCTTTAGAAAGAGAGGCGTGGCATGTTTGAAAGCAATAGGTGGCTGTTTGTAATATAGGTACACCTTTATTTCTAAGAAAACTCTGAGTTTAGAGGAGATGGCAATATCGTGAGCAATATCATCTACTTTGATGCCCCCAGACACAGATATCTCAGTACCACCCAGCTGTGGCATGTATTTATGGGGCATTAAATGTGTGTTAGGTAATGTACTAAACATTTCACACAAATTTCCTCATTCCTTCTTTCTGACACCACAGTGCAATGGGTAAGCTGGTTTTTTTGTTTGTTTGTTTGTTTGTTTGTTTGTTTAATTAGAGTGCTCTGGTTCAACCAGGATCCATAATTTATTAGCCTGTGTGATTTGGGTAAGTTAATGCTCTTATTTAAGCCACAATTCTCTCATCCAAAAATTGGGGGGGGGGGAAATAGTATTGTAGCCACTCTAGTGAAAGAATGGACCTTCATCCAAAATTTGGGTCAGATGTTGAGAATGAAGACACATACAACACACATGCCCAACACATGAAGAAAATTTGAAAAAGTTTATTACTCACAGAATGAGTCTTTCTGGGGAGAGCAGACCAGGGCCACAAATCTGGTCCTAAAATGGCTCTAGAGGCCAAGGAAAGGAGATGGGCTTGGTGTATTTATGGTGGTGAGCAAATAGGTCTCTGATATGGGTCCCTGTAGTTTGAATTTCATCCTGGCATCAAACAAAGGTGCACTCCAGCTTTACAGCTTGCTCAGATGTAAGCAGAAGGGGAAGACCACGGGAAAGACTTAAAAGTTGTTAGTAGTCAAACATCAAAACTGGAGTCAGACGGTTCTTTATTACACGTGTCTGGCTTCAGAGCTTTCTTACGAAGATTCACTGAAACCATTAGTATTTAGGTCTTCATGCCATGTCAGGCACAAGTCAATTGGCTAACATGTGTTACCTACATATTGGTGGAATCATAATAATCCCCCTATGACAAAGCAGAAAAATAGGCTCTGAGAAACATGACTCTGGTTGCTTTGCTGGCAAGGAGAAGAACATGGACTCAAGTCTAACTCTTAAGAATTCTGAACACTGGGCTTTTAACTACAATATACGTAAATGCTCACCAACGCGCCAATATTGCCCATAACAAAGAGAAGAAGAAAAGAGTGAGTCACCATTTGATTCAGTACATTTATTATCAGTGCATTTGATGTATTTCTATCAATATCGTGCAGTGCTTCCCTGTAAGTTTTGAACCTGTCAGTGCATCTTGAGTTCTGGTATTGCCTACTGCACTGAGTGACGTATGTTTGCCATATTTGGTAGATTAAAAATACAACACCAAGTTAAACTTGAATTTCAGATTTAAAAAAAAGGAATAACTTTTCAGTATAAGTAAGTCCTATGCATTATGAGATCAGAGACATATTGTATAATCTGGTGATATCTTTGGCAGAGATTAACATAAATTGTTCAAACTCCCGATAATTATTTTCTAATTCCCTTTACAGATGAATATGTTACCCTTTGGGACAATCACTACTGATTTCTCAACTTACAAATACTAAAGTCCACGAATTTCTAGACAGTCCCATTTTCAATTGTTTGTTTCTCTTTTAGAGCAGACAATCGTAACCATACATGTATACGCCATAAGTAAACAGAATTGCTTTTCATCCAGGGAGCTTGTTCCAACCAAGCCTGTGGTAATTAAGGAATCACATAATTTTAAGTCTCAAAAGGCAAATGGAGAGTTCTTTTTTTCTTTCTCAGGAGAAGAGTGTCTTACATTTTGTAATAACTAAAAACGCTATCCTGGGAAAGAGGCAAAACGGTGAATTAAATGCAAATGTTCAAACTTTGATGAGGATATTCCCTTATAATCATAATTCTATGATTTCCTAGCCTGGAGTCAAAAACCCCTTTGCAAAGGGGTATGCATGACTCTAGGATTCAAGCCAGCTTGGCATCAAAAATCCTTCTGTGTGGCTTTTCTCAGCTGCTAACAGCTTTGGCTCCTCCAGAGAAAGAGGGAGGAGAGAGAAACTTAAAAATACTTTCTCCTAACTGAAGAGAAAGCCTTAGTTTGCCTTTTCTGGCATTTGGCTCTTCTACAACTCTGAAGAAAATGAATAAATGGGGGGGGGGGGGCAGCGGAAAAGGTCTCTGCATGCATTGCTGAGTACAAAATACCTGTGAGTAAGTTCCTTCTATGGCTTATGATTGAAGAGGTAGAGATTAGAGCTGCCTTCTCTATCAGCATCTCTGCTAGGAGACGCTAGTTGACTGAAATTTGACATCTAAGTACACTAATAGACCACCCTCATCTTTCTTGTATTTATCTGTCTGCCTCCACCAAGCCTCACTCACATATCCAAATTTCTTTCCATTCTCTGTATCAATCTTTTGCCGATTTTATGAATTTCTCTCCATTTTCCAAGCTTCATGAAGCCTTGTACCATTTGAAAATTCATCTGTACAGCTAAATACTTTTCCATCCTCTTCCATAGCACCATTTTCCAGAGCTCTACCTCTTACATGAGGAAGATAACATCACAGTGTTTGTCACATGCCCTCTTACGACCCTTCTGAATGCCTCATTTTGTTTTCTATCCCAGCACCTGTATAGGTTGTAGCTAGATGTAGTTGTTTAAATGTGCACGTATGTGTGGCTGTTCCTTTTTTTGACAAAGGACTATGCCATGTATGAATGGGTAAGAGCAGTCTTAGGATATAGCTTTGTCTGTCCATAGACTAGATATTGTTGCCCCAACCACATCTCCTTGCTCTCACGGTTTCACTACACACTGACCTGACTTGCAGCAGGGAACATCGGTACTTTTCTGCCATAGGGTTTACACTGGCAGCTTGAGCCTGCTTTGCCCATATCAGAGGTAGCCCAAGAACATTTCTCTTTCCTCCCCCACCACAGCCTTTTAATGGGCTGAATTGTGTCTCTCCCCAAGTTAGCATCTTGAAGCCCTAGCCTCCAGTACACCTCAGAATGTGACTGTCTTTGGAGATATGGGTTGAAAGATGTGACTGACTTACAAGGAGGCAGTTAGTGTGGGCCCTGATATAATCTGACTGGTATCCTTATAAAGAAAGGAAATTTGGACACACACAGTGACACAATATGGAAGACATATGAGGACACTCTGAAAAAACTTTCAAGGGAAAGAGAGCAGCCTCAGAAGAAACCAAACCTGCCGACACCTCGATCATGGACTCCCAGGCTCCAGAACCATGAGAAAATAAAGTTGTGTTGTTTAAGCCACCCAGTCCGTGTTACTTTGTTATTGCAAACCTAACAGCCTAATAGAGTCCTCAATGAAAGACTAACGGGAGTTCACATTAAATGTTCCCTATCCCTAAAATCTTGGGTAGGATAATCCAATATGTGAAGTCTATTTCCCAAGAGATTGTTTCAATTAGCCACTGTGGTTACTGGCTAGATCATGTATGTATTCATCGTTGGCTCCTTGTCTTTCCAATCTGCTTGTCCAATGGCATTTCCTGAGATAACCTCCCAGATACACTTCCTCCTTAGTTCTTTCCTCAGACCTGCTTCCAGCAGAACCCAACTAAGCAATCCTTAAGCATCTATTTTACAAATGCTCTACTTTGTTCAATGTGATTGCATAGGCAAATCTCCAAAGTCTGTGAGAAACTACTCCAAGTAAACAGAAAAGACTTTATTAAATAGAAGATTTGAACATTATAAACCAACTAGACCCAAGAGACAGTCACAGAACACTCCACCCAACGCCAGTAGAAACACATTCTTTTCAAATATATATGTAATAGTCTCCAGCATAGACAATATACCAACATTGAACAGGCCTCCACTTTTTTAAAAGAATTGAAATCATGCTTATGTGGTAAGCTACTATTCAACAAAGGAAGCAAGAATATGCAATGGGAAAAGGACAGTCTCTTCAACAAATGATGTTGGGAAAACTGGACAGCTACATGCAAAAGAATGAAACTGGACGACTTTCTCATACCATACACAAAAATAAACTCAAATGAATAAAAGATCTAAATGTAAGACCTGAGGGGTGCCTGGGTGGCTCAGTTGGTTAAGCACCCAACTCTTGATTTCAGCTCAAATGATGATCTCATAGTTGGTGGGATCAAGCCCCACTGTGCCATCAGCACAGAGCCTGCTTGGGATCCGCTCACTCCCTCTCTTGGCCCCTCCCAGCTTGTGTGTGCTCACTCTCTCTCTCTTTCTGTCTCTCAAAATAAATAAATAAACATTAAAAAATGATAAGATAAATGTGAGACCTGAAACCTTAAAAACCCTAGAAGAGAGCATAAGTAGTAATTTCTCTGTCATCAGCTGCAATATTTTTCTAGATAGGTTTTCTAGATAGGCCCAATAAACTATTGGGACTACATCAAAAAAACAAACAAACAAACAACAACAACAAAAAAACTTCTGCAAAGCAAAGAAACTGAATGGGAGAAGATATTTTCAAATGACATATCAAAGGGTTAGTATCCAAAACATATAAAGAACTTATACAACAACATCCAATCATCGTTATCATCATCATCCTCTAATTAAAAAGTGGACAGAGTATATGAACAGGTATTTTTACAAAGAAGACATAGAGATGTCCAACCAACACATGAAAAGATGCTCAACGTCACTCATAATCAGGGAAATGCAAGTCAAAACCACAATGAGATATCACTTCCCACCTGTCAGTATGGCTAAAATCAAAAACACAAGAAATGACAAGTGTTGGCAAAAATAAGAACCCTTATGCAATGTTGGTGGGAATGCAAACTGGTGTAGTCACTGTGGAAAACCCTATGGAGGTTCCTCAAAAAATTAAATACAGAATTACCGTATGATCCAGTAATTTTACTGCTGGGTATTTACCCAAAGAATATGAAAACACTAATTCAAAAAAATACATGCACCCCTGTGCTTACTGTAGCATTATTTAAATAGCCAAATGATGGAAGCAACCCAAGAGTCCATCAACAGATGAATGGATAAAAAAGATGTGGTATATACACCCAATGGAATAATATTCAGCCATAAAAAGAATGGTATCTTGTCATTTGCAACAACATGGATGGATCTAGAGGATATAATGCTAATTCAGAGAAAGACAAACACCATATGATTTCACTCGTGTGGAATTTAAGAAACAAAACAAATAAATAAAGATAAAAAAAAGAGACAGAAACAAAGACTCCTAACTATGGAGCACAAACTGATGGTTACCAGAGGGGAGGTGGGTTGGGGGGAATGGGTGAAATAGGTGAAAGTGATTAAGAGTACACTTAGAGTAATGAGCACCAATGTATAGAACTGTTGAATCACTATGTTGTACACCTGAAACTAACATAACACTGTACGTTAATTATACTAGAATTAAAAAAGAACTGAAATCATGTAAAGTGTATTTTCCCACTACAATGGAATTGATTTAGATATTATAACAAAGAGAAAATGAAAAGACAATCCATAAAATGGGAGAAAATACTTGCAAATCATTTACCAAATAAGGGACTTGTATCTAGAAAATATAAACAACACTTCCAATGCAAAAAAATACAAAAACAATCCAGTTTAAAAAAGGGCAAAGTTGCTGAGTAGCCATTATTTGAAAGAAGATATGCAAATGACTACTGTTCCGGACTGAATATTTGAGTCATCACAAAATCCATGTGTTGAAGCCCTAACCCCTACAGGGATGGCATGAGGAGACTGAATCTTTGAGAACTGATTAGGTTTAGATTAGTTCATTAGGGTGGGGCCCTCATGATAGCAGTAGTGCCCTTATAAGAAGAGCAACAGACAGGAATGCTCACTATCTCCACCTTCATGCACTGAGGAAAAAACATGTGAGCACCGAGTGAGAAGGTAGCTATCTGCAAGCCAGGAAGAAGGCCCTCCTTAAGAACGAAAACTGTGGCACTTGTATTTCTAGCCTCCAGAATTGTGAGAAATTAATGTCTGTTATTTAAGCCACCCAATCCCTATGGTAGTTTGTTATAGCACCCCAAGCTAAGATAGCCAAAGCACTTAAAAGATGCTAAGCATCATTAGCCATGAGGAAAATGCAGATCAAAACCACAATAAGAAATCATTTCATACACACAAGGATGGCTATGATTTAAAAAAAAAAAAAAAGAAAGAAAAAAACAGGTAATAACAAGGGACAAAAACGTGAAGTAATTGGAATCTTCAGCCATTCCTACTGGGAATATAAAATGGTGAAGCATTCTGGAAAGCAGCAGGGAAGCTCCTCAAAAGGTGAATCATAGACTTACCGTATCACCTAGCAATTCCACTCCTAAATAACATATCCAGAGAAATGAAAATGTACACTCATACCAAAACTTGTAAATGGATCTTCAATGCAGCATTATTTAAAATAAGTATAAACAACCCAAATGCCCATAAACAAATAAATAAAAATTCATACAATGAAGTACTGTTTAGGGTTAACAATGATGGAGATATTGAACATGCTACATGGATGTAATTTTGTAAAAATTTTGCTAGGTGAAAGAAGACTATCATACAAGATCATATTTTGTCTGATTATATTTATACAGAATGTCCAGAACAGGCAAATCTTTATAGCCAGAAAGTCAATTAGTGGTTGCCTATGACTGGGTTGAGTGTCTGTGGGGATGGGTGAGGAGTAACTGCTGGTGTATACAGGGTTTCTTCTGGGCAGTGCAAATGTTCTAGCATTGGATTTTGGTGATGGCTGCACAACTCTGGGAATGTACTAAAATCCAATGAATTTTATACTTTCATGAGTGCATTGTATGGCATGTGAGTTATATCTCAATAAAAGTGCAAAGTGTGACCATTTTTTATTTGTTCAAGAGATTGAGCAAAGTCTCAAGTGAGACTTCAAGCTTTTGTCATGTAAATCATTCACAACATGACCAAAATATTCATTAGATGCTCAAAAATACTTGTGATTCAAAATGTGAAAGGTTTAATCCTTCAGGAAAATTTTGTCTGTAGGTCTGTGCTCCAGCTTCCTTCTTTTCTCTTCCTACATATCATATACATTATTGAACAATAAACTTTGATGAAATAAATAGGGGGGAAACCACAAAATTACTCAATTTGCTAAATATAAAAGATCCAATAAAACAATAAACAAGTCGGCTAAATCAGAATAATTCATATTTAACTGTCTTTTCTCTGAATCTCCATAACACCTTGGTAAATGTTTACCTAAAACATGTGTCCACATAGAAATTCTGAAGTTGGGGTGCCTGGGTGGCTCAGTCGGTTAAGCGGCCGACTTCGCCTCAGGTCATGATCTCGCGGTCCGTGAGTTCGACCCCCGTGTCAGGCTCTGTGTTGACAGCTCAGAGCCTGGAGCCTGTTTCAGATTCTGTGTCTCCCTCTCTCTGACCCTCCCCCATTCATGCTCTGTCTCTCTCTGTCTCAAAAATAAATAAACGTTAAAAAAAATTTTTTTTTAATAAAAATTAAAAAAAAAGAAAAAAAAAGAAATTCTTAAGTTCGGGATTGCCTTTTTTTTTTAATTGTGGTAAAATAAACACACCATGAAATTTACCATTTCAACCATTTTTAAGTGTACAGTTCAGTCGTAGTTAAATACATTGACAAGGTTGTATTTGAATTGCCTTTACGGAGGCTTTTAACATCAGCAGCAGTTGAGGTACTGAAGGGATAGGAGCACAACGTAAGCTAACCATGTGTCTCCATCTGCCTGGGACAGATCCAGTTAAGTTCGGTTGCTCCAGCTTGTTAAGTGTGCCCTCTTTCATTCTATAAAATGTCCTAATTTGGAAGATAAATTACTCCATCACCATAAATCCATACCTACTTCTCTCCTACTTTCTGACTTCCTGCTGTTTATTCATCCCAGAACTGGACTTCAGGACTTTCTCCATCTGGCGAGTTACTACTCATCATCCAAAGCTCTACTCAGGTCACCTCCCCTTTGTCGTGCTCTTTAAATCTGAAAGATCTAATCCCTCTGTCATCTGCATTCCTGCTCCATTTTTTATGTCAGTCTACTGAGGCAGTTAGGTCTTTCCCACCATGCAAAAAAGGCTTCCAAATGATATTATGCCTAAAAAGATATATCATTTTTGCACTCTCAACTTCCTATACCATACATGACACACAGAACACACTCAACTCTTTGTCAAATGAATGAATAATGGTTTATGTTTTCCACAACATCTAATTCTAGAGGCATTAGAGAGGTGAATATCTAATTATATTTATTAGAAAAGATGATTTCTGTGGTGTTTGACTACCTTTTAAAATAACCACACAGATGTGCACACACACAGACACACACACACACACAAATGGCTTTCCCCATGGCTACTCAATAAATAAATAAATAAGCTGCACTCATAAGGCTTGTCAAGGTACCACTTCCCACAGTAGAATTTTGCTCTCCTCTCTCATTTATCTAGGCATGTGCAGAGGCTTTTGACCCAATTTAGCATAGATAAATGACCCATGATGTGAAATTTCCCAATAGTTTAATAATGCATTTAACTCAAAGTGACACTTGCTTGCAGCTGCCTTAAAGCACTTTGGAGGCGATATATGTCTCTTTGAAATGATGGATGGTGAGGAGGCAGGCCTGCAGGAGAGAGCCCCCCCCCCCACCATCTCCCCTAGGGAAGAACTAAGGAAATCCTCTTTAAATTGCCCGCAACACATTCAGTGCTTGTGAGACTTAATTTAATGTATGCATTTTCCAATATCATTTACAGTTATGTCCATTAGATTAACTATAGAGGAAGCTTTTTGTATCCTATATAATACTCCCTTTTTTCTGCAATACATTTTGAGGGTTTTATTGATTTCTCCCTACAAAAGATGCAGAGTAGGACTTGGTGCTTATTACTTCAGGTCCTTGCCTAACCCACCAAATAATTTAGCCAAAGCAAAATTGCTTTGTATGCCTCTAAAATTATATTCCATAGATGAGAAATCTTTACCTTGTTTTTGCTAAATTCAGTAACAAAAAGTCCATAAATTCAAATAGGTTGTTCTTCATGGTCAATCTTATAGTTAAAATGGAACATGAAAAAGCATGAATGTTCTATTTTCTGATTTCATTGTTTTTTTTCTTTTCTTTTGGAAAGACATTCCGCATTTTGTTGCAGCAATGTGCAATCCATGGTAGACGTTAGTAACAGGGAATTTTGCTACTTTTTCTGATCACATAATCTTTTGTGGGCATATTTATAACTCTTCAGAGGATATGCTAAGCAACAGAAAAATGTTTTGAACTATCCCATATCTGCAAAGTGATTTTACTCAATCATGTTCTTTGAGTTTGTAACTGCTTTGGGAGACATTCCAATACTTTAGCAATCAGAAAAGAATGATGTAAAGTACTAGTATAGTCATTTACTGAGTTTAATATACACAAATAATTATATCCATGTGGAGAGGCATGCACAGAATTTGGGAGGGGGGTGATACAAAATAGAAATGAGTAGAGGAAGACTAGGAATAAGGTGCCAAATTTCTGAACCAGACTGCTGACATCTCTAACAGACTGTACCCAATCTTATAGAGACTCAGTTCCTTTCAAGATTGATTTGAAATTTCCAATAGACAAAGCTTGAGTCTGTGGATATGCAAAAGCACACGTATGCTCACACACATGTACACACAATCAAAGCATAGGAGGCAAAGAATAATTGACTGATATTTGCATCCCCAGAAATTATACAAATGCCTCCACACTTCAGATTCCATCAGGCTTCAAACTCAGACCAATCCTCAATGATGATCAGCAGTCCTGAGTCAACTGCAGACTCTCTTTCAGTGGACTTACTGGTATCTTCACTCCTGGACTTGACCTGTGGTGCCCGCCTCAGGTGCCTGGCACACTGCCTCCACGGTGACTCTGACAAGTCCTCTCAGTTTTTTCCCCAACCTTTATTAAACAGTTCAACAGAAGGAAACTTTGCTGCACTCCATCAGTAGCAATGTGCACACAAATCTCTGTCTCAGGCTCCACTTCTAAGTTGATGTGTGTGCTAACTGGCACTTGAGTAAGGTTGAGATTCTGTCCTCACTGGCTCTCAGAAAATTGAGAAAGTCTACTAATTGCTTGTATTTATAAACGTGCAACAGCAGTATCTCAGTTAAAATTTATTTCTTGCCAGTGGACAGAATGTTATAATGGACCTAACCTATCTCAACAAGGAGTATGCTTGGCTCTATCTTTTCTGAATCATGTAAGGACAGATAGATGATAGATAATCAGATGGAAGATACATTGATCTGTATATCGTGATCTCCACAGAGGGCAGAAAATTCTTAAGTAACTGAAAATAAAGCAAAGTAAAGACAATTTGGTAGAACAGAAAGAGTCAGGTAGGCTTGGGCTTCAATTGTAAATCTCTCACCAGTTCTGTGATTCTAGGTAAATTATAAAATCTCTAGAGTAACCATTTCCTCAGCTGCTAGGTAGTCGTCTTATCCTCACTTACCTCCTGGAGTAGTTTTGGCAAAAAGAGACAGTATATAGAGCACTATGAAACAAGATACACTCCATAAGCACCAAGTAAGAGATGTTATTCTTGTGACCATTATTTTATGTACTGAAGGCACAAAAGTTATTGTACCTTAAACTGGGCTACCACAGAGGAGGCTTAAGGGTCGGGTGAACTGTACCTATTAATGAACAAAGAGTGGCAGCCCATTCCTCTATGGACATGCAGGCAGCCACCAGGCCATCCCTGAGAAAAACTCTTATTTTCATCTCCAATTCAACAATATAAATGTAATTCCTTTTTTTAAATTATAATTTATTGTCAAGTTGGCTAACATACAGTGTATATAGTGTGCTCTTGGCTTTGCGGGTAGATTCCCGTGATTCGTCGCTTACATACAACCCCCCAGTGCACATCCCAACAAGTGCCCTCCTCAATGCCTATTGCCCATGTTCCCCTTTCCCCCATGTAATTTCATCTAGTAAGGAAAGTTACCCTGTTTTCATGCACATGATGGCATTCCATTCAAAACAACCAATTAGAATAGGTCTTAATATTCTAATTTTTAGGTGAGAAAAATGAAAATTAGAGAGATTAAGCAACATGACTGACATTAGTAACAGATTTAAGACACTCAGCCTCCAGGCATCCTGACCTTCCAGTCTGGGGCATTCTTCATAGCACCACAGCTACACCCCTGTGGATTCATTCACACTGTCACTTCCCTTTTGTAAACAACGACAACAACAAAGTCTGCTCCCTCCTCCCCACAAAAAGGCTGACTTGATAAAGCTGCAAAAACATTACTTTTGGTTGATTTTTTTCCCCCTGAATGATCCAGAAGTTTGACACTTAAATTACTCCATATGAAGTATCTGGCTTTAGATTAAAATTATACGTGGTATCAATATATTCATATTTTTTATTCAATCCTAGAACCACCCTCAAAATGAGTATACTTTTTTTTTTAGTAATTACATTGTGCAGTTAGAAATATGTTCATGCAAATCTATATCTCACCACAATTTATACACAAAGTACAACCTGAAGACCTTTCTGGAATAGGCATATTTATAATATCAACAGGGAACTGAGAAATATTTCTTACATTTATGTGACCAATTATTTGAAAAGCTGACTCAGAGTAGAAAAATACTGCGAAATTATAAATGAAAATCTCAACACAAGTCTGTGTCTTCCTTAGGTAGCTGCATCGAGCCTATACATCCTGTATAACATTAGCAGAACATGAGAAAGGGTGTCTCACTGTACCGGAGTCCCGAGATTTGGAGAAAAGCAGCCCTGGGCTTATTACATCTTGCCCTTCAAGTTCCAGTTGTGCCATCTAGGGTAAGTTTTCCCTAAAACTCTTATGTCTCATCTACAAAATGAGGAAACTTTCACCTTATGAATAATTTCAAAAATTAAATGAGTTTACCATACTCATTTCACATGCAGAGCACCAGGCATAAAATATAAAGTCAATAAATGATAGTTATTTTGAAGTAATAAGTAGTGAGCAGGCTTTATAAAGTATAAATGACCATAATGGTTAATAATTACTCATATCAGTCGGATCTATTATAAATTCTTATTAGTGATTAGAGGACTAAAGCCATGTCAGTCTGAGGAGACTCATACTGGGGAAATTCTAAATTTATTTTCCCCTTCTACTCCAGTAAATTCATCCTTCTAGGATAAAGGGCCTTAATCCATTAAACTAGACCATTGTAATTAACAGGACAGAAGTTAGATTGTTCTGTATCCTAAAAGATACCATTAGTACCTCTAAGAGACAAGAGTGTCAAAGGGTTATGATTTCCATGGTGTGCTGAGCCACCTTATTTAATAAGATTATTTCTACTTCTTTGCACCTAGAATTTTGATCTGAAGTACCTTTCATTTGTAGCCTCTCTGAATTTAGGTTAGAGTTTGCTCTAAGTTGAACAAACAGCCCAGCTCAGGAAACGGGATCCTGCCTTAGCTATCTTCCCTCCTCTGAGGTTTCTATAAATATGCAAATTCATTTATAAAATCTGAACTTTTCTCTAAAAATCTTATATCCCATTATTCAGCTGCATTAGTATCTTTCATATATTGGGTACTTAAGATTCGCCATACTAACAAATGGGTTTCAAAACAGAATAAAACCATTTCATCTCTTTGCTAACTATGTGCTAAGGATGATCCAGGTGAAGACACAATGAAGAGCAAAGCTGAAAACATAAAGTGTTTATATTCTTCCTGTTCTGAAACCCACACTTAATTAGTATGGGAAATCTTAAATAGCCAATACATTAAAAAAAATACTAATTTTTCTTTCTCTTCCTCACTCCTTCCCTTCCTTCCTCTCTTCCTCTTTCTTTCCTTTTTCTCCCTCCCTTTTTTCTTCTTCTCCCCCTCCCTGCTCTTTTCTCTCTTCCTTCCTCCCTTCCTTCTTTCCTATGTCTCTCAATTCTGAGGGATTATGATCCATTCTCATTGTACTCCTCTGTTTCAAAGACACCCCAAGAACTAGAATACTGAGACAACACTTGTTTAAATAATTAATAAATGTTTGGGTAATGATTGTAATCAGAACATTTTGTTCTCTCCTTAGGTAAAGAACATTTAGAAAACATCCATGATGGAGCAACAGAGGATACTTAGGTTTTTATTTCCTTATACCAACTAAAAGCACATGTATTTGTGAATGTTCAAAAATATATTCAAAATATATACATACTGAGATTAATCTTTATATTTCTCTCAAGTTCTCCCAATCTACTCTCTCTTATCAATCCCCAACTGCAATTAATTGACTCTCTTGGCGGTCTTCCATGATTGTTTCCTTTCTCCCATGCCCAGATCTGCAATTCGAGTGGAGTCCACTAGTCTTGTCCATGGAATTATAGCCAGTAAATATTCACATTTTCCCATTTGTTTTCTACACGGTGAATTTTCTTGTTAGGGAGTCTATCTGAATTGTGATCTAAATAAAATTATATCATCCACTCACTGTCAATGGCTGATATGACTCCCATCCTCTTTAAATGTACAGGTTCTCTTTTTGTGTTGTTTTTCCTTTTTGTACCATTTTTTCTTTTGGTAACTTGTGTTATTGTAGAGTTTCTCATCTTATTTTATTGACTAAGATTCTGTGGTGGTATTTAGGTTATAATCTAGAGCCCTGCTCAGATGAACAATTCTCATATATACATAATGTCTGATCATCTTATCCTGGTTATGTGCCACAAGCCACTAAATAAGAAAGATGACCATCTTTGAAAAATATTTGTCACACAGTATTCATATCCCTAATATGGGAAGAGCTTCTAAAAGAGAAGGAAAATGTTAGGCAATCTAGAGAAAAGTGGTTTAAAGATATAAAAGAAGTTCACACAAAAAGAGATATAGTAAACCTTTTGAAAAATGCTGAACTGATAACAAGATAAAAACAATTTAAAACCACACTAAGGCACCATTTTTCATGTATAATATTGGCAGGAAAAGTTTGACAACTTGTTCTGTTGGAAGCTATGGGATTATAGGCATGTTCACACATTGCTGAAGACAAAGTAAAATGATACAGCCTCCAGGAAGGGGAATTTAGCAGTATGAAGCAAAATCATACATATATTTCCCATTTGATCCAATAACCCTGCTGCTAGGAGCCTAACCTAACAAAATTCTGACAACAACAAAATCAAAAAGACAAATGTACAAGACTATTTATTAAAGAACTGTTTCCAATAGCAAAAGAGTGGGGACTACCCTCAGTGACCTTTTGCAAGGGTTTTCTTAATTACATCCTGATACATCTTTGCAATGGAATACTATACATCTGTAATGAATGGACTATGAAATATCTCCATACTACCAAAACTTGATGTTTAACAAGTATTAAGTGCAAAAGGCAAAGTAGAAAAGATACTAGTATACCACATGTTATCTATTAAAAAAATAAGTGTGTGTGCACATATACCCATATTTGGTTATACATAGATATTTTAAAATAAAAAGATAAACAGATTTAAAGCTAAACCAGCTTCATTTGGGCTAATATAAACAAAAAGCATTACCCATAGAGAGGGGGAAGGAATGGTGTAAATAATATAGGAATGGGAACTATATTCAAAGTTTTTATTTAAATTGCAGGTAGTTCACATACAGTGTAGTATCAGTTTCAGGTGTACAGCACTGTGATTCAACATTACCATACAACACCAGGTGCTCATTACAAGTCTACTCCTTAATCCCTATCACCTATTTAACCCAACCCTCACCCACCTCCCCTTTGATAATCATCTTTTTTCCTTACAGTTAAGAGTCTGTTTCTTGCTTTGTCTCCTCTTTTTTTCCCTGATGTCTGTTTGTTTCTTAAATTTCATACATGAGTGAAATTATATGATATTTTTCTTCTGACTTATTTTGCTTTGGTTAATACTCTATATCCCCATCCACGTTGGTGCAAATGGAAAAATTTAATTCTTTTCTATGGCTGAGTAATATTCCATTGTGTATAGATACCAAATCTTCTTGATCCATTCATCAGTTCAGTGACAGTTGGATTGTTTCCATAGTTTGGCTATTGCACATAATGCTGCCACAAACATCGGCATGCATGTATTCTTTTCAATTAATATTTTTGTATTCTTTGGGTAAATACCTAGTAGTGCAATTAGTGGATCTTAGGGTAGAAATTTCATTTCTTTGAATATATCCTGGTGTGTAAATTTGTCTCACAGATAATCTATATATATCATACATTAGATAAAATGAAATTAAAATTAAAAAGAGAAATTCTTAAATCTGAAAATTAAAAATGTGATTCTATATTCAATTATTAACATAGGCACACAGAGAGGAAATATTCTACGTAATGTTAATTACATTAACATATTGTTGTAATTGCATTGAACACCCCAATGAGATTTATCTAGTGATTAAAAAAATTTTCAAGCTCAGTTTTCAATAACCGTATTATTGGTGATAGTGTTGATATTACTCTCCTGGGACTACTTTGCATGAGTGACTTATCAGTGAGTACGTCAAAAGTAAATGAGTTTAAGTTTTCATTCCAGAAATCCCAATCCCAAATCCCAATCAAGATTTTCATTGGGATCAAAAGATGCCAAACTATAAGCTTGATGAAGTTATTTAGCAACAATGATTTCTTGAATTTAAATTGGAATATCAATGTGCACACTCAATATATTTTTTAATGCATTTTCTAAGTTGGTCCACTGTATACAGGCCTAAAACACTCATCAACCCAGGAACAATGCCAACCTTCCCACCAAGATAGTAGCCTCTATATACCATATCCCACTGAAAAGAACAAGGACTCCTTGGAAGAATGGCTGACTCATGGTTGGGGACAACATATACTCAGGATAAACCTGGGACATCTTATCACATCAAAGGGCAAGACAACGAATGAAAACTCCTGAGACTTGTCAAAGGGCTCAGGAGCCAATTTTGAAAACACACCCACCACAGCCAGACACAAGAGAATCTGAGAATCACTAGTGATAGTAACTGCCATGGATTGGAAAACTTACAGGTATAAGCTGAGGATTTGATAATAAGATTAAGAACTCATCTTTGTAGTGATACTGGAACCAATTCATAATTTTGACTGGCAGGTAAGTAAAAGGAAAAAGATAAAGCTTTCATTATGCCTTTCCCATCTCAGCATAACCATAATTGAGGAGAAAAAGTTTCTGTCCATAGAAATTTTCCAGAAGGAAGGAATGAAGGAATTAGGATAGCTCCACCTTGTAATACGTATGAATGAGTGGATCTGGGAACTGTCCATCAGTGGTCTAATTATTTACCCAACAATGTGAAACTGTTGTAATAATAAAGGTTTGGGTTCTATGGTTTAAAATTTGACAGGTCTACTCACCAACCCACCCTAGGTTTTTTTTTTTTTTTTAGTTTCTTTCCTTTTTCCTTTTTTTCCTTTTGCTTTTTTTTTTTTTTCTAAAACTCCCTTTTTCTAAAAATCTGTAACATTTATCTTTACAATCAACTTGGCTACCTGCATAAAAAAAAGATTGTATCATTATGGGTATTACTTAAAATGTATACATTAATTTTTTTTCAATATATGAAGTTTATTGTCAAATTGGTTTCCATACAACACCCAGTGCTCATCCCAAAAGGTGCCCTCCTCAATACACATCACCCACCCTCCCCTCCCTCCCACCCCCCATCAACCCTCAGTTTGTTCTCAGTTTTTAAGAGTCTCTTATGCTTTGGCTCTCTCCCACTCTAACCTCTTTTTTTTTCCTTCCCCTCCCCCATGGGTTTCTGTTAAGTTTCTTAGGATCCACTTAAGAGTGAAGCCATATGACATCTGTCTTTCTCTGTATGGCTTATTTCACTTAGCATCACACTCTCCAGTTTCATCCATGTTGCTACAAAGGGCCATATTTCATTCTTTCTCATTGCCACATAGTATTCCATTGTGTATATAAACCACAATTTTTTTATCCATTCATCATTTGATGGACATTTAGGCTCATTCCATAATTTGGCTATTGTTGAAGAGTGCTGCTATAAACATTGGGGTACAAGTGCCCCTACGCATCAGTACTCCTGTATCCCTTGGGTAAATTCCTAGCAGTGCTATCTATTGCTGGGTCATAGGGTAGGTCTATTTTTACTTTTTTTTTTTTTTTTTAATTTTTTTTCCACGTTTATTTATTTTTGGGACAGAGAGAGACAGAGCATGAACGGGGGAGGGGCAGAGAGAGAGGGAGACACAGAATCGGAAACAGGCTCCAGGCTCTGAGCCATCAGCCCAGAGCCCGACGCGGGGCTCGAACTCACGGACCGCGAGATCGTGACCTGGCTGAAGTCGGACGCTTAACCGACTGCGCCACCCAGGCGCCCCTATTTTTACTTTTTTGAGGAACCTCCACACTGTTTTCCAGAGTGGCTGCACCAGTTTGCATTCCCACCAACAGTGCAAGAGGGTTCCCGTTTCTCCACATCCTCTCCAGCATCTATAGTCTCCTGATTTGTTCATTTTGGCCACTCTGACTGACGTGAGGTGATATCTGAGTGTGGTTTTGATTTGAAAATGTATACATTAATTTAAAGGAAACTGTTATTTAATGTCTTCCTACGCAAAAAACAAAAAAAAACAAAAAAACAAAAAAACATGAAAAGTCCAAATCCTTTTTTTTCTCCATAATGATTCTGAATTGGTCAGTTAAAAATACATTAAATGTTTTATTTTTGCAATTTAAATTTATTAAAATTATTTGATTATAATTTATAACTGGGTTGTATATGTGAAGTTACATATTTGGGGGTTTTTAAGTACATTTATTTATTTTGAGATGGGGGAAAGGGGCAGAGAGAGGGAGAGAGAGAATCCCAAGCAGGATGTGTACCACCAGAGCCCTTTGGCATGGGGCTCAGTCTCACAAACTAGGAGATCATGACCTGAGATGAAACTGAGTTGCTGCTTAACTGACTGAGCCACCCAGGAGCCCCTGAAGTTACCTATTTTGAATGAATTTTATAAAATACTACTTCTATTAAATTATGGTAAATGTTGTAATAGTTTATACAGTGATTCTTTTGTATGTTACCAGTATTTTACCTCTTTTTAAAAATGTTTACATTCCTTATTGGTTTCTCATGGTGCATTGCATTGACTGATACCTCCAATACTTTGTTAAAGAGTTTTCAGATTTGTATAGAATAGTCTTTTGTGACAAATTTTTTTAAAAAGTGCATCTAGTTTGATGGCTATTTCCCACTTGTTACTTTTAAGTGTCCATAAGTGGGAAATAAATATATACATATATGTATACACACACACACACACACACACACACACATATATATATACACACACATATATATGCGCACACACACACACACACACACACACACACTCTTTTTTAAAGAGAACATGAGCGGGGCGCCTGGGTGGCGCAGTCGGTTAAGTGTCCGACTTCAGCCAGGTCACGATCTTGCGGTCTGTGAGTTCGAGCCCCGCGTCGGGCTCTGGGCTGATGGCTCAGAGCCTGAACCCTGTTTCCGATTCTGTGTCTCCCTCTCTCTCTGCCCCTCCCCTGTTCATGCTCTGTCTCTCTCTGTCCCAAAAATAAATAAACGTTGAAAAAAAAAAATTTAAAGAGAACATGAGCAGTGGAGATGGGCAGAGGGAGAGACAGAGAGAATCTTATGCAGGCTCCATGCTCAGTGCAAACCCGACATGGGGTTCCATCCCATGACCCTGGGATCATAACCTAAGCCAAAATCAAGAGTCAGACATTCAACTGAGCCACTCAGGCAACCCTTAAGTGTCTATATTTTTATTTCTCTTTTAAGTTTACATGTTTCTTTTTCTAATTAGCTAGTGGCTTGATATTTTTTAAAAATTTAAAGGACAGCTTTTGGATTAATTCAGTGACTCCAATTTTTCTTTCTTTTGACTTGTAACTCATTTTTCTGCTCTTATTTTAATTAATTCCTGCTCTTTACTTTTTGTTGTTGTTTACATTATTCACTTTCAAAATCCTTGTGTTGAATATTTGTTTTCATTTCTATTAATATAGGTATTGAATGTCATATATATTCTCTGAGTACTGTTTATACTATGAATCTTGGTATGTAATAGTTTCAATATTACTATTACTTCATTTTTAATTTTCTGAGAATTACTACTTAGCTCCCCAGTCCCCACTTTTGTCTGGACTTTTTTCCCCCCAATGGTGCCTGTTCTCTTCAATTTTGACTCTTTATTGTATTTTTTAAGTTTTTATTGAAGTTCCAGTTAATTTACGTATAGTGTATTACTCCTTTCGGGTGTATAATACAGTGATTCAGTACTTCCATTCTACAGGCAGTGCTCATCACAAGTGCCCTCCTTAATCCCCATCACCTATTTAAACAGCAGTTTCTTCTCAGTGTAGGTAAGGCTTGATCATAGAAGAAACTTCAGTTAAGCCCAGAATTTCTAGAAGTCTCAGAACCAACTGCATTGTGATTTCTTTGCACTCATCATTATATTTGATGATGAAAATCTCCTCCTGGCTTCAAATGCTGCTCTGGGACTGACTTTCCACATTGATAAAAACTGTTTGTTAGTGACTCAGGACTTCTTTTCTCAGGCTCCTCAGAATACAGGCAACATCCTCTACTCTCCCACACAGATTCTGATACCGTGAAAAACTTGAGGCTATCAATGGGTTGTCTTCACCAGCTTGTATTTCTGAATCTGTCCACACTACATCTCACCTGGTTTTGTTGTAGATGTGTGTTTTCAGTTTTGCTACTCTAGCTTCATCGTTTCTCTGTTTTTATGGGGGAGAAGAGACATTCAGATAAAGTAAATAATTAAGCACACTACCATGATTTTCCAACATCTTCTAAAAATTTTATGCCATTGTCTTTTTTTTAAATTAACTTTACTGAAGTAAAATTTACATATAATAAATGCATCTGATTTAATTATAGTCAAGTGAGTACTTACAAATGTATTCCCTTGTGTAACCATCTCCACAATCAAGACATAATATTTGCTCTACCCAGTAAATCTACTCACCCTGGCTTTAGGCAACCAATGATATGTTTTCTGTCACTATACTTTATAGTAGCGTTTCCTAGAACATAAATAAGGTGTGCACTTCTTCATGCCTGACATATTTCCACTCAGTCTAATTTTTCACTCAGATTTATCTATTTCAATTGCTTCTTTTTCTGTGAATACAACCTGAGTGGAGAAATGTACCACAGTTTGTTTACATATTCATCATTTGTGGACATGTGTTTTCAGTTTTACACTATTTACTTACATTATTTATTCACAAATAAAGCTGCTATAAAAAAAAGACCAAAAAAAATTTTTTAATGTTTTCTGATTACATTTATTAATTCCTTTTGTATTAATTCCAGTGACATTCTTGTATCTGAATCTGTTTGAATTGACGGATTTTTCTCCCAGTTATGGGTCACATTTTGGGTCCCACCATGTGGGCCCTATGCTTCTTTGCATATTTTTCAATTTTTTACTGGACTTTGGTCCTTGCTGCATGCCTGAATTTTTGGCCTCCCTCTAAGCAACACTGGGCTTTCCATGGCAGACGGTTAATTTACTTAGAGAACAATTTGATCCCTTCCGTTCTTGCTTCTCATACTTTTATTATGGGTCTGTGGTAACTTATTCTAGAGAAGCTGAGGACATGTGAATCTTCTGGGTTAGCTACTGAATGGTCTGGGTGATCAAAGGGGATTTTCCAAGATGCCTGGTCAGAACTCAAACATACTTGCACCTACCTCAACTTTCGGAATGATTCCATTTATAGCTCCACAATTCTTTCTTGCGCGGCCCTTTGGAGTTTAAGTGATCACATAGATAACCTAAGTAGTGAGCACTTACTCAAGGAGCCATAGAAGCAAATTTCTAGAGGTCATTTTCTGCAAATCTCCCTCCTCTCCAAGACTCTGTCCTGCAACTTTCAGCTGCCTCAATTTCCCACTGTCTCCATATTTCAGCCAACCACTGTGCTGTGCTCAGGATTTCTCTCCCAGTATTGTGGTCTGGATTATGTCCACAGGAACAAAATTGGTGTCATCATAGGGCTTACCTTGCTTATATCCCTTCTCTCAAGGATCAAATTCTATGGTGCTTTTTTTCAGTATATGATGAAAGTCATCTCATACATTTGCCTAATAATCACTCCAGTCCCTATTAGACCATCACGGAAAGATGCAGAAGTAATCTGTAATAACATGTATCTCCCTTCTTCCAGTTCTGAGACCCTTGATTATCAATGCAACCATAACTAATGTAAAATAATAGCGTAACAGTGTTAACTATTATCCTTTTTTGCTTACTTAAATTCTTCAATGACTCTCCCTATTGATCAATATTATTCCTCAATATTTAAGAAAAAAAGTGGTCAAGTTCTAAAATTACTTGAATCATTAAATATGTGACATATTTAACCATATACATACTAAAAAAAAGTGTGTAAAGACATCTAAAAAATTTATTACCCTGAATCCCAAATGAACTTAAGTGGATTTATAACCAATGCCATATGAATACAACATATTTAATAAAAACATAAACACAGGAAAACAGAAGCAGAAAAATATGGAAGAATGTATGTTTATTTTCAGGCTAAAAAAATGATAAAATAGAGCGTCCAATTTGTTATAAGTTTTCTAGTAGCCGAAGGCAATTCAAACACTGTTGATCGATCGACTGTACCACCTTGTATAAGCTAGAGTTGTTTGGATATAAACTTTGATCTTGATAACTTATTGATAAGTTAAAGCAATTGAAAGGATAACACTATGTTACATTTTGACAATAAATTAGGTCCAGAAATGAACACAACTGGGGCTCCTCAGTATATCAAGATAAAAAAATACATATTCAATAGTCCAATCAACTCTGACCATTTTCAGTATTTCTACTGCACAGCTCAAGATTTGCATTTCAGCAAGTAACCATCAATTTGACATATCAATATGAGAGAAGGGAATCTGGATTAAAGGCTCCTATTCTATCCTGTATTGAAGAGAAACTCCCCTGTTCTTTGGTTATGACAATGAGGTGGATAAGATGTTGGATATCCAAAAGAAGGTCAATGATTGTAATGCCTTTCCATGTCTGAATTACCTAGCTCTTTTGTAAAGGGGAAGTATATTGATTCCTAAGGGGAGTAAAAGTTTTTCCTGGAACTTAATCATAACATAATGCATAATGTAAAATTCTGCCTGTGGGAGACTGCATGGTACTGTAGATAGCAGTAGTTTTGAAACAATTAATTCTTACAACAACCACACACCAAGGCTGCAATCAAAACACAACTCAGTGAGAACTTTTCTTAAGTATCTTAGCTAATGTCTAACGTTGCCCGTTTACCTAATTGGATGCATCTATAGAATTTAAATTAGTAGCATAGTGGATGAGCGGTATTCCCTTAGACCCCTGGAGCTGAAGAAGAAACAATGTCTCTATATGCAGGGCAACCATCCCAGAACAAGTTCTACTATTGCTACAAATGTAGACACAAAGATCAATGTTTCCTCATCTTCAGATATAAAGTGATAAATATGTACTTTTGTTTTAAATGTAGTTCATGGTAGCATTTCACTATTTAGCATCTTACCTCTTTTTTAGTAAATAACAGAACAATATGAAGGCTTCATTTGATGGAAGGGTTTTTTTGTGTGTGTGTGTCAAGAATGAAGATAATTACATGAAAATAATCTCTGTAAATCTGTTATGTGTGGTCGTATCAGCAAAAGCAAAGTATTCTATTCCACCATGACTGCACTGGTTTTCCTTGGTAGAATAATTATTAGAAATAAGCTTTAGAATTTGCCCTGGTTAACCCTAACAACTTGCAAATAATCTTCATTTTTCTCATCCCCAGTCTTTCACTTTTTGTAGTATCTCTGGCAAGTCCTCCAGAATGTTAATGCTGCAAATGACAACCAAGGTGTGCAAGTAGAGTGGAACTGATAGGTAGATATCTATAAATGAACCCAGAAATGCTGGAAAAAAAGGAACATCAAGGAAAGCAACTCTTACCTTCCTTTGTTTTACAGACTATGTACTGTGCCAGTAAACTTGAAAGTTTGACAATTGTTATCTACTCTGCAAGTGATGTCAAATGATATTGTAGCAATGTGAGCAGAGGAGACCAACAGCATGATTTAGCAGCATGAAGAGGACAAATGGGCATCAACTGTATCATTCCAGCAGAAATACTCCTAATATCTTAACTGAAGGAGGGTGAGCAGAGAAAATGGCAGGCCAATTACACTGATTACAGTGGCTGCAAATATGTGTACCTACCTTCATGCTTCAGTGATGTTGTAATTATGTTTCTAAGAACTGCTGTATGCAGGCAACCTCATTCTTATTTCAATCCTGCTGTTTATTTCTTGTCATTTTAACATACACTCTTAGGAGTGGAGTAATATATATTACACCACATAATGGAGTACCCCTGCTGAACTCCCATCAAACTAATGGACTTTTTAAAAGATCATTTTACCTATTTTTTTCTTTCTCTTTTGGTCAAAGTTCGGTTAGTCTTTATCAAACCAATTTGTGCTAACAGGGCGCTTTAACAAATTTGCCGTCTAACACAGAGATCCACTGGCTGGTCTAAAGGCCTGGGATGAAATTGGGAAATAATGATCAGGAGTGATCTGCCTATAATTATGCCCTAAGACGGTATGCTTTCTACTATGTCTGTAGGAGCATGTAATTGAGAATTAGGGTAATTACGTGGGCATTTCAAGGCTAGGAAGATGCATTTTTTAACTTTTTTACCTTGTTGTTATTATTGTTGGTATCCACGAAACATCTTCATTTCACCTTTGTGGACATACGAAATGATTAATTTTCTGGTGAATCAGAAAACTATTCCCTAAATAGCTGATCCCTGGAATAATTTCAAAATGTCACTGTGTGTTCCCTTCATCTTTTAAAGTCATCTCCTTCCACTCCTATCAGGTAGGACTCACTAGTAATCCCCTATTTGAGACATGCACTTCGTCCTTTCCTCTTCTAAACTGCACATCAGAAAATTAAGTGGCATGCAGGAAATGGCCTGAAGGTCACAACCTGGGGCTGCGGCTGGGGCAGGGTCTTGCACAGAGGAGAGCATTATTCTACTGTTGGGATAGGGATAAGGGAAGCCAGATAAGATGAGGGTCTGAAGCAATCATTCTGAGAATTTGTTGAGGCCTCTGAGGGAAAATGACCAGAACTTGGTAACTAATGGATGTGGGGCTTAAGGGAGATAGAGAAATCTGGAATGATTTCCACCATTCTGACTTAGTTGGATGGGGGAACGGTGATGCTATTATCAAGTTAAGGAATACAGTAGGAAAATCAAGATGGGTTTAGAGGAAGATAACGAGATCAATTTTGAACATGAATTTGAAGTGTCAATGGGATATTTTTCTGCAAAGATTAATGTTCTTTCACTCCCAAGAAAAATGGGGACAGTCAAAGAAAAGGACCAGGGACTTTTTCTGAAAGCTAAAAAAATGCATCTACAACGTCAATCATCCTTGAAATATCCTGAGAACAAATTAGGTATGCTAAGACAATTGCTTCTTTTCACTATATAATTATTTCTCTGAATCTTCTTTCATGGAACATTTGGTTATTCTAAAAAATATATTTTGGTGTTTTAATTAACACCAATACACTATTGCTTAGCTAGAAATTTAAACAATTTTTCAATAATTAGGTTCAGAATATTGAAACCTTTCTGACAATTAAAGTCATAATTCATTTCTACTCAGGCACCTGGAGTGAGATACAAAAGGTAATTATATTCATTGTAAATTTACATGCTATGCATATCCTGGTAAGCATTCTGCAGGAAAGTGTTACAGGAAGACACAGGTGCTTAAATTAATAAACATTAGGAAATCAGCAAGAGAATTAAACTACACTAGTTATTGTTTCCAAACTAATTATTTAATAATTGAACATCTCTATATACCTGGTCCCAAATCAAGGGATTCCATGACCTCATGGGTTTTGGGGTTCACATTTGATCATTTAATATAAAATTTGTGTAGTGCAGGGCAGTGAACTGGGTAGTTGTTGGAGGGCAATTTAGATTTCCCTCAAGCTCTCCTGAAAGTCCACAAATCAAAACATTCACACTTGTAGAACAGGGATGTAATTAATTATTAAGAAGGCTTTTTTAGGACTTCAAACCTGAGAACAAACACAGCCTGTGATAGAGACACTAAGTTCCCTGGCAGAACATTTGAAGGAGCCATCAACTGAGCAATGACCCATGGGCTTGATGTAATTTCCTAAATCTCAGGTTCCTCTTCAGTGACATAAAACTAGTAACAACTTTTTTATAAGGCATTTGCAAAGCCTGAGTTATGTAATTTAGATTCTAGAGCAATACTGGCCTTATAATTGATGCTCCGCAAATTATCTATCTATCTATCTATCTATCTATCTATCTATCTAGTTTACTGTCATGTTGATGGCAATGATCTGATAGCCCTTGGGAGTCTACAACAACCTTCCACTGAGTCTCTCAGATTTAACTGACAGTAACCATCTTGAAGGATGGTAACCCTCACATATGTAGATGCTCTGGAGTGGTTTCTGTACAATGGATCATTAATTCTATGCAACAGATCATTAATTTCATAAAAATTCAGTGAGAACCTCATCTGTGTCAGGCACTGTCCATGTGCCAGGAATACAACAGTGAACAAAGCACTGAACAAGCTTGCAGTTTAGTGAGAGGCAGATAGGATAAAACACAAATAGATGTATGACATAATGTTACATGTTATTTGGAATAAAAAATAAAGCAGGGGAAAGGAACAGAGAATGTTAAGAGTGCGATCAGGAAAAGTATTCCCTGAGCAGTGCCATTTAAGCATAATGTTGGCATGCTCCAGAGGTTAACAAGCCTGGTATGGCTGGTGAGATTCCAGTGAGAGTAAGCACAGGCAGATCTAGATGTGAGGAAAAGGGCAAGTCTGTGAGCGCCTTGATGAGGACCCAGATTCCATTCTCACTGTTTTGGGAATCCTTGGAAAGGTTTCCAGCAAAGGAGGGCCGTGATTTCATTTGCACACTGGACCCCACGAAACATGTGTGGGACCTGTTTCTTCTTCCGTTTACGTTTCCCTAAGACAATGAAAAACAAGGCTCTTCATCTATGACTGCAAATTGTGTTCAGTGTTTTACCTTATTATTATGTTTTTCACCTACATATACATTGAAAGACCTTATAGAGTTATTTATGGACTGCTTCTATTATGGAGAGTTTTCTTCTGTACATTTCATAAATAGGTAGACTAACAGAGAGAAGATGTGTTAGCTATATTTTTAGTCAGTGCTTGGTCTGCTTTTTAAGATTGGGATTCAGTATTGAGGAGGGCACCTTTTGGGATGAGCACTGGGTGTTGTATGGAAACCAATTTGACAATAAATTTCATATATTGAAAAAAAATAAAAAAAAAATAAAATTGGGATTCTGTAGCTAAGCCCTAACTTTCCATTCATGGGTCAGATGATCGTAAGTTAAAATGTGAGTCTATCACATACTGCCTGTGTAATCTTGGGTAAGTTATGTAGCCTCCCTAGCCTCTTCTTCCTGTAAGTAACTGGATTAATAACACCAACACCATTGATAATAAGCTAGCGCATTGCAGGATACATAGTAGGTGCTTCAGAACTTTCTCTTCCCATTTGAAACCTGCTACTTTTCATTGAGTGGCAGGCATAGTCTGATCATGAATCACTATAAAGATTTGCTTAAATTAGGAAATAGTAAAGCCTGACCAAAGAAAACATCCAGTGTATGCTGTAATCACCCTTGATTATTTTCCACCACCTGGAGACATGTGTGCGCAATGTAGCCAGTTTTAGACAAAATATTTTGATCAAAGTCTTAGTCAGAAGTATTAATACCTGCTTGAGAAATGAGCTGTGAATTTAGAGGGCTAGATAGAGACATTGGCAATAAATGTCCTTAGAGTTGTGTAGCTGGACACAGCTCATTTTTGACAGATGGTGTTATAAGGAGTCTTTCACTTTAAACATTTATTTATTTACAGCTAAAGGATGCAATTTAGGACTTTCAGCCTTCTGTTCTCCAGCCCACATGGGAAGGTAGTTTATTTGCAAGGTGGGAGAGTTGGTATCTCTGTAATATTGAAAAGAATACGGAATTCCAGGAAGTGTGGTTCTAATCTCAGTTCTGAGACTTTTATTTATGTACCTTATCTGTACCTGCCCCAGCACCCTGTTTAATGAAAGGTTTGGAGTCCGTATCTGTCTCTGAAGTCTCTAAAACCTGTCCAATTCTCCATGTTTCTATAAGGATTTTTTTAGAAGTTACCCAGGTAATATGCAAAAATAATTTAGGATGATCAACCCTGTGGTGACATTTAGACACCTAGAAATTTCTTCTTTAGACAGTGATATCTATCAAGGAGGATGACAGCTCTGAATAGCAGTTAAAATGAGAGAGAATTTATCAACCTTCCTATTAACTGCAAATTTATGGGATGTTTGAAAGTTGCAAGCCAACTCTTAAGGCCATGTTAACGAGGTGGCCTTTAACTTGAAAGAGATCTGTAGCTGAACTGTGTCTTTGAGACTTGGCGTTTTAATGAGGTTTCATCCCATTTGAACAGAGGCAACGAAGGGCAGCAAAAATGCCATGTCTGATAGACACTTGATAATTTTTTTCCTGGGGGAAAAGAGGTTGGGCTATGTCAGAGCCCACACTTTTGGCCATTCATCTGTCCCTTCCAGTCCCAAAGGCTTGCACACTCTCCGGGTCACCTACGTCATGTCCTCTGATGTGCACTGGTATCTAAGGATAAAGAGGTAATGGACATATCCAAACTTATGATACCACATTACCAATTCATTTACTTTCCTGACATTTCAAAGTGATCCTCTACCTTTGTGACCTTTAGAACAATAGATTATTTATGTAGGTATTTCAGAAGATGTACAGTGCATTAAAATTACTGAAGCGTTTTGTGGGCTGGTGGGGGCACGGGGAAGGCTCAAGTGTAAGGGAAATGGTGCTCCTCTTTTAGTTACTTTTGAAATGGCTTAAATCATCTACAGAATAAAGGTTACACTAATAAATGTCTCATTTGTTTTAAATGCTCTGAAATGTGAACACTTCCATGGAACATATAAAATCATATACGGTAAATGGGCTGTGGTGAAAACCAGTGAATGCAGTCATTTCTTTTTGAGTTGCTCTTTAATTCCCCTTCCCCTTGACCAAGTTCCAAACTGGAATAAAGTAGGAGTGGGGAATAGATAGTGAGGCAGATACTAGTATCTCTGAGGTTGGAAATGGTGTGAAAGTGCAGTGGTGCAAACCTGGCGTTCATTATGAGCATGGCACAAAGGGAGGCTACGAAGTGAGAACGCTGTCTTTCCCAACATAATTCTCCATCATTTTCTTCCTCACTCATTACAAGTGAGGAAACACCAAACCATCTGTAGCTCTCCAAACAGGCCATGCCTTTGCACATGTATTGTCTAAAATGTCTATTCCCTTGTAGTCTTCTACTTTTCCTTCTAAGCCCACCTACTCTGAGAAGCACAACTGCTACATGACTTTTTCCTTATATTAACTCTGTGTCCTGAGTATATTTGCACATGGGACATTGTAATGCTTACAGCTGAAGGGTGCAATCCAATGCATGGATTCAGAAGTGAGACCGTCAGGTTACAAACTCTGGCTTCACTATGTCTTTGTTGTGGAATTCTGGGTAGTTTCTTAACATATCTGTGCCATTCATTCACATCCAAACAAATTAAAATAGAATTGTCAATTCCACATGATTTCTGTAGATATTCTAAGGATTTATATCCAAACATTTTAAAGCAATACTTAGTACGAAGTGCTCAATAAATGTTAGCTATTTTTCATTTTATCTCTATATTACATACGCCTCATAACATGTAAAATATGTGAAACCTACTACATTGGGAAGATTTTGTATATTAGTACATTAATTGGGATATAATGGTTCTTTTGTACCACTCTAGTTCAAGACCATGTTGCTGATTTATTGTCCGGCTCTCAGACCTCATTACACTCTCAAGGAATGTTGGTTAATTTCTTGCTTTGTCATACAAAGGAGGATTCAATTACAGAACATCTCTGTTTTATCTTCTTTTCTCAATATTCTAAAATGGGATTTTACATCTTTGGAATATTTTGATTGGGTCACAATTCTTCTGGAACCAAATGACTTACAGGTTCAATGAAATTTGCCTCCTCTCCAGTAAAAATAATTAAAAAAATACATAAAAGTTAGTCTGCAACATTTTTCTTGAGTGCATCTATTCAACAAATTGTTCAAAGTTCAGGCACTCAGCTAAAACAGGGACTCACAGCAGGTGCATATAGTTAGTCTACAGCTGCCCATGGCCCCCTCTGTTACTTAGGAGAGTCCTGTTTTTGGGAGACAGAACAGTAAGTCAGCATAAAGGCAAGCCAAGCTATGAGACAGAAAAATAGCAGCTCTGAATGCTCTCTGTGAGCACTCAAGTTCAGCAATGCCATTTCTCACTTCTATGGTCTAATAAATAGTAGGTATCATTACTAATAGTAATACTAGTAATAGTAGTACTTCACTAATCCTAGTTTAAAGAGGTCCTGTCAACTTGCAATTGGAAGAATACTTCTTATGCATTGGATGAACTTCTTCGTCTGTAAAATAATACTGCACTGTAGTACTAATCAAAGGATTGGGTTCTTTTATTCCCCAAATATATTCTGAGTGGATAAAATACTCCTGCTGCCTCTTGAGGCACTGAGATACAGTAGGGAAGATCACAGATAAGGTCTGTACACTCATGGATCTCACTTTCTAGATAGAGCAATCCATGGGTCTGGTACAGGGTAGAAATCTAATAGAAACAGTCATTTCCCTTTTATCTTTCTGATATTATCTAAGTAACCCCAATGCCTTTGTTATGAATACAAGAAAATGTGATCTGACACTTAAGAAAATAGGAACTTTCATCCATGAAGACAGAAGATATTCTAGGACACAGTAACTATTTTCAATTATCTGACAAAATCCTGCATTGCAGGAAAAAAAATGCCTTATAATATTTAAAAGAAAACAACCAAGAGCAATTGGAAGAACTTGTCTCAGTCAAGATCACCCTTTTCATGAGGTCAGGGATGATGTTGGTTTTCTTTCCCATCAACTCTGTGCCTAGGACAGCGAGTACACACTCTTCCAGCTTACTATATAAAGTATAGCAAGCTTCAGTAAATATCTGTTGACCAAAGTAATGACGAATCAGCAGATGGAGTAAATAAGTGACACAGTAAGATGAGCTGCTGCATAAGGTTGGGTCTTTCCATTCACTTGAGCTTTTCAAAGAGTCTGTGTAACTTTCTCCCTCAAAAGCCTGGCAACTTGAATACAGAGCCTGATAAGGCTAAGTGACCTTTAGGATCCTGTTTAGCACTTAATGCTCAGATCACTTCTCTATGATTCTATACTTCATCATAAGTTATTCTTTTTTTTTTTTTTAATTTGCCAACATGGAGCTCCTCTCCATTTATATCAACATTACTGTGTTCTGGTCTATTAGTCTCTTAATCTCTTTGCTAATTCCCATATGTTGCTGCATCATTTAATTAAGAGTTGCACTGCTGTGTGGCTGAAGCTCAATGTCCTTTCCTGCTGTGAGAACACTCAGGCTCTTGGGAATGTGAAGGTTCTCATTCCGGTGGGATTTTAGAAAACCTGGCCTAATTTCTATTTCTGACAAAAACTTGTCAAACAGACATGGCCGTATCCAACAGAATCAAATTCCTACAACTGTTGACATTTTTACTCTTCACTTTTTTCAAACAGGCAAAGTAAAATAAAAATATTACTCCAAAATATTGATACTATGTTTTGTGAAATAAAAATATTACTCCAAAATATTGATACTATGTTTTGTGATACTACTATAGAGTGGTAGGAACATACTTTAACCCAGTAAATGTGTTAGTTGTTACTAACTAACTGCATGACTTTAGGATCAGCAGTAACTCCTCAGAACTTCAGATTTCCTGCCAATAAAATAAGGATGGAACTTGGCTTTCTCTCACCATTTATAAGACATTTTGCTAGCTTTTGTCAAAAAAATATATCAAATTCTCCAACAGTCCTGTAAAGTAGGTTCAAGTTGTGTTTTCACTAATTTAGCGATGACATATTTTACAGGTTAGGGAGTTAGCATCTAAAATTGTATACTGTAAAGCTGCCCATGCATTATTGGAAAAAAACTTTAATTTCCTCACAAAAACCATAAAAATCACCTATTCTACTTTAATCCTATAAAAAACCTAATGAGATAATTCATCATTTTTCTACACACATGCTATATACTTTTGTGTGTTTTTTTACTGTATTTTTTCATGGGATGCTATACAAAATGAGCCAGAAACCGCATCTATTGTGTTTCTACTACATTTTCACAACTGTATCAATACTGAAGAAAATGGATAAAAAATGTAAAGCCATCTAATAATCTATTTCAAGTAATATTAATAAAGGAGGTGGGCATTCTACGTATTGCTGACACTATGCTCGGAATCATATATGCTAGTTGACTTCATCCCAAATTAAGAGAATGACTGTGTTCTCGACCACCATACAAATGTTCCCAAACCTGAAAATCCTGAATAATAAAAAATGTGTGAAATAACTGTCATTGAACACAATGAAGGAAACACAAACCCTCCAAAGGATATGACAGACTTCCAGGTTCACCCCCAACATTGCTTCCAAGTCATCACTCTTATCCTTGCAATAAGAAAAAAAATCATACCAACTGTAAACTGTTGATCTTATTTGGGGCCATTTGTTAGCAGAGTTTTCAAAATAAATTATATCACTCTGAAGTTTGGAGATATAGGAAAACCAGAGAATCAATCCAACATCTGCTTACCTAGAAGAGAAGTTATGGGAGCCATAAATGGGTAGGAACATTTAAATGGTATTTGATGAACTGTTAGAGACTGAGGGTAAACTAGTCTTAGGAAGGTCCCCATATTTTCACAGGTTTTACTTCCAGGAACCCCACCAGGTTCTCATGGTGAAGACCCAACAGGGACCCCCACAAAGCTCTGGCAAGAGGAGGTAAAGAATAATCATTATAAATATGACCAGAGCCTCCTCTATAATTCTCCATGGGTAAAAAAGTTTTCTACAGTCATGGGCCAATCTTAAATGCATATTGCTAACTGAAATAAACCAGTCTAAAAAAAAAGTTACATACTGTATGATTCCAAATTATATGACATTCCGAAAAACACAAAACTATAGAGATTTAAAAAGTATCATTTAGGAGGCTGGGCAATCCCAGGATGGAATACATAACATGAAAAAAAATTATTGAAAGGGATGGTGGGAAAAGGTGCTGACACAAGTCACTTTGGAAATTAATGGATTCTTTAAGACTAAAGGCAAAAGTAACTATACACCAATACTGTATTCTACTTGATAAAGTTATTTCCCACAGACATATGGGTTAACAACTCTAATAACCACTGTACACAATATTGGATTGACCAATTAAACGGACGGCAGATGGTTAGAGCCACCTTTCTCCCTGTTGGAGAGAGAGATTACAAGTAAGCAAAGAAAAGGGGCACCTGGGTGGCTCATTTAGTTAAGTGCCTGACTCTTGGTTTTGGCTCAGGTCATGATCTCATGGTTTGTGAGTTCAAGCCCCACATCCAGCTCTGTGCTGACAGTGGACCAACTACTTGGGGTTCTCTCTCTCTCCCTCTCTTTCTGCCTTACCCATTCTATAAACAAACAAACAAACAAACTTAAAAAAAAAAACAAATAAGCAAGGAAAGGTAAGAATGATCCATGTAGTAAAGGATTAGCGTCAGAGACATCAGGATGAACTCATTAGTTTAACTAAAGTTAGATACATAAATATTCATAGATATGTGTATGTGCATGCGTTAGTATACATACACACAACTCCTTGCTTTGACAGTTGAGAGGTCCTGGAAGTAACAACACCTCACAAGTAATGAGCACAGCTAATGTCCAGAATTTTTTAATTTTTTATATCATTTTTAATATCATTCTCTAATAAAAAGAATGAGAGTTCTTTGGGAAAATAGCTGATTCAGAGACTGGGACAGGAAACATGTAAGATGAGCCTCGAGCCTGCTACAGTGCCAGAAAGTAAGAAAGTGATACACACTAGGCTTACAAAATAAATGAGGCATGTCAAAGAAATGTAGGAACATAGCAAAAGAGCTCCCGATGGCCAAAGATGGAACAGTTGGAGCAACACAGTAAAATCAGTGATGGATTATGACCCAAAGTATGAAATAAATATCCATGAGTCCATACTGATATAAGTGACTGAGTAAACAATTAATAGGGAGATAGACAAATCTCTTATGCAGAAGAGTCCTAATCACTGTAGACTTTTCACTTTAAGAAAGTGGAGCATAATACTCCTTTTAAGTGTTGACTGCATGTACCAACTGCCTTCCAAAGAGTACCATGTGGAAAGGGAGAAAAGAAAGGACTACTTTTCAGTAAAGGAAATTGACAAACACTAATTGCTAAGTGATCAGTGTTCACATCAGTTGGAATATGTTCAGTGCTGAAAGTATGTACCTGTATTAGGCAAAACTCTCCAGAGAAACAGAGCCACAGAGCCAAGAGAAGATGACAGATATAGATTATAGAAATTAGTTTATTCAATTATGGAGGCCAGCATATCCCACAAACTGCTGTCTCCAAGACAGAGAAGCAAGGAATCCAGTGGTCTAATTCAGTCCAAGGCTGAAGACCTGCCCAGGAAAGCTGATGACCTAAGTTGCAGTCAGAGTCTGAAGGCCTGAGAACCAGGAGTGCCAACATCAAAGAGCAGGAGAAGAAGGAAGTCCTAGCTCAAGCAAAGAGAGCAAATCTGCCCTTCCTTGCTCTTTTTGTGATACTCGGGACTCATGGATTGGATGCTTATCTGCACTGGTGAGGATGATATTCTTTACTCAGTCTACTGATTCAATTGCTAGTCTCTTCTGGAAACACCCTCACAGATATACCCCAAAGTAATGTTCCACCAGCCAAGTGGGCAGCCCTTAGCCTAGTCAAGTTGACACATAAAGTTAACTGGCACAGCACTCTTGTTGTGGTATGACCAGAATGGTACTTTGCCTCTATGGTCTTCCTTCCAAAATCTATAAACCCAGTTTAATAACCAAATCCCAATTAAAGGACACTCTACAAAGTAAGAAAAGTATCATCAAATCCTAATTAAAGGATATACTGCAAAATGCCTGACCAGCAGTCCTCAAAACTATCAGAGTCATCATAAACAAGGATTGTCAGAAATTGTCACAGCAAAGAGAAGCTAAGAAAACATGATTACTGAATGTAATCTGGCATCCTAAATGGGTCCTGGAACAGGAAAAAAGACACTTGGGGAAAAAAATGAGAAAATCTGAATAATACATGAACTTAATAATGATCTATCAACACTAGTTCGTTAATTTTGATAAAAGCACTATACTAAGATAAGATGGGGAAATTGAATTTGAATAGTATGAGAAACTTAGCCTGATGTATATAGGACGTATCTGTATTATCTACACAATAATTCTATAAATCTGAAACTGTTCTAAATTTAAAAGTTTATTTAAAAATAAAAGAATATGACAGCCATCTCAAAATATTGAAGATATCTCAGAAGGACACAGTTGGCTTCCCCATCACAATTTTCCAGACTCGGTCTAACCTAGTGCATGATGAGAGTCCAGATTTTGACTCAAAGGAAAGAATATTAACAATCACAAATACAAAAAACACTAAAATCAATAGCACCACACACACGCACGCACGCACGCACACACCTCTATCTAGAAAAGTTTGAACTAAGTAGTAGTGAGACATTCAAAGAATTCAAAAAAAGGCTAGACGATTAACTGTGATGTAGTTTAATTCTAGCAACATAAAGATGTCATATTATTACCTATAATGATCATGGGGCTGGCCACTCATTTTTGTAAATAAAGTTTTATCGGAACACGACCACATTTATGTATTTATTATCCATGGCTGTTTTCATGCTATCATAGCAGAATTGAGTAGTAGTGACAAAGTCTGGCATGCAAAACCCAAAATATTTATTACCTGACCTTATACAGAGGTTTTCCAATCCCTACATTAGACAACATCACCAATCTTTTGAGCCCTTAAACACCATGATTCCACCTTCCCATCTTCTCCACAAAAGTTCAGCCAGAACGCTTATCCACTATCAACATTCATCTATATCCACTCTATACAAGATGCTGTTTATCAGCTTAACCAAAGAGAAAGTGAACATTGCTTCCAAATAAACAATGATGATACTACAGAAGTGTAACATCAAGTGTCTCATCGATTTGGTCCCTGAGGACAGGTGTAAAAGTTAATAATGAAATAAGCAGTCAAGCATATGATATTAGTGTACGCAACATTTCTTGCCACACATTGTTTTTCAGTTATTTCTGCACCTCTGACCCCAAACCTCAACTCCTATCAGTGGTACAAAGTCTATTCATATTACAAGACATGTAGCTTCACAAGCACAGAAAATTTAAGTTGTTCATTCCTTGCTTCCAGCTTTCCTAACAGAAACTTTCCTTCCTTCTTCCTTCCCGCCTCTCTTCCTTCCTTTTTTCTTTCCTTTCTTCTTTTCAATTTTCCTTGTAATAATTTCTTCACTCTTTTTAAAAAACGTATCATATATAAAGTGATATCCACAGGTCATTAAGACATAATTTCTTCCCTAAGAAATTCATCTTCTTTTGGAAGAGCCTTAGGACTCCTCCAAAATATGTATTATGACTTTTAAAGTGTTATAACAGAGGTATAAATCAAGCTGTATATTATCAAAGATTCTTGGAGAAATTGATGCTTGTGTAGCTTTTTTAAATTATTATTATTGCTTTATCCTACCAGAGCTAGATAAAGAAGATATTTGGCCTAACAGATTTAATACAAGGACATCAGGACTCAGCGCTTTCCATGTATAAGAAGAGTGTAGTAAAAACAGTAACAATAATTATGATTATTTCTTAGGTTTGTGTAGTACATAGCAGCTCACAAGTCACTTTTTATTCAATATTACTACAAAGACAGGCTCATGGGCTACAAAGGATCTAACAGCTATAGAGTCACGTTTGTTGTATACATGTAATCCTAACACCATTTTATTCCCAAATCTCTGTTCTACAGTGCTGTTTCCCACTGACTCCATTCACCCTTCACATTTCTTCTCAGCATGAGGCTCTCTACAGACCCACAAGATCTGACATGCAAGCTTTAAAAGAGTGTGCAATCCTTTCTGCAAATTACAACACCTTGCAAACATGAAAGTGGTTATGCAATGCCACTGACCCCTGGGGGAGTGTAATCAAGTGAGAAGTAAAAAGTATGTGAGTTTTATTACTCCTCCTTCCCAAGGGTCTCAACTACAGAGCAAACTGTATCCTCTCAAATATGAGAGGTGTGTTTCCAAGAAAAATAATGTGGAAATATGAATATCACATTGGTAATAAACCCTGCTCCTCTATCTACAATTTAGGATAATCCAGGCCAGCTCACAGTAATTCTTGAACCCTGTATCGTTCTTCAAAGTTATAAATGTCAAGATTCCTAAGTACCTCATAAAGATCAACATTGGTTCAAAAATCTCTTACCTGAAGGTATCTTTAATTCTTTCATTCTGGTCTCATTGTGATCTCTACAACATTATAAATTCTGAGTCTCAGTAATTTCATCAAGACTGTCATATCCTCTTCAAAAGATTATTTTAAAATAATGTTTTTTTGGGGCGCCTGGGTGGCGCAGTCGGTTGAGCGTCCGACTTCAGCCAGGCCACGATCTCGCGGTCCGTGAGTTCGAGCCCCGCGTCGGGCTCTGGGCTGATGGCTCAGAGCCTGGAGCCTGTTTCCGATTCTGTGTCTCCCTCTCTCTCTGCCCCTCCCCCGTTCATGCTGTGTCTCTCTCTGTCTCAAAAATAAATAAACGTTGAAAAAAAAAATAATGTTTTTTTTTATTATTTAAAAAAAAAAAGGTCATGTAAGAAAAATATCTACATAATGATTGGCATTTACCAGGGCCTAAATAAAAGTGAAGTGCAGTGAATGGTACAGACGATTTGAAGAAAAAAGTTATAGTAAGGGAACAATTTATTTCCTTAAGTTTAGATAGGGGTAAGAAAGTGTCTTTTAACTTTCTTACAATAGCCTCTTTTATACATATATTTTTATTTCTAATTTCTTCATTTAACCAGGGAAATACTACTATGTGGAACATGTAAGGCAGGCATTGAAGATATTAACTGGACCCATTTTCCACTATATTAAGACTGCAAAAATGTCCTTCATGAAAGAAAACTGCTTTCAGGATATTAACATCTCTCAAATTCTCTCGTGCTCTTTCCCCTCTGCTCTACAACGGTACAAATGTCAAGACTCCGAAGTGCCTTGTGAAAGGCAACATTGTCATTTCTGTTAAAAATTCTCTCGCTGAAAATCTTGCTTATTAGAAGTCCAATTCCTTTTGCACAACTGAGCACTGGGGAGAAAGCAAAAAGAGGCCAGGATTTGTAAAATCTATGTTGCAGCGGGCACACGCTGAAGTTGATTATTCTTTCTCAGTTAGAAAACCACCCAGTTTTCCACCTGTGTTTCTTTCTTACTATCACTTTACTATAATATTCACAACACTTCTGACCCCAAATGTGTGTTTGTGCAGGATGGTGTCCCCTACCAAGCAATTTTCTGCAACCCCAGCCGGGTGTCTTGCAATTTAACTCAATTCTGACACTGCCTACTTAGAGACAGAATCGGATCCCACAGGTCAAGGGTTCAGTCTAGTAAGACTGCTCCTCACTTCAGATGCCCATCCCAAGTTCAGGTTGTCACCTGTGCTTCTGAACCATCAGCTCTAAATCGGACACACCCACAATGCCAACTTCAGTTTTAATTTGCTAGAACTCACTGCAACTCGGGAAAATGCTTACTTACGTTTACCAGTTTATTAAAGGATACGAGAAGGATACAGATAAACATCCAGATGAAGAGATGCACAGGCAAGGTCTGGGAGGGTCGCAAGCACAGAAGCTTCTGTCCTTATGTAGTTGAGGTTTGTCACCTTCCCGGCACATGGATGTGTTCAGCTACACTGAAGCTCTCCAAACCCACATTATTGGGATTTTAGAGAAGTTTCCTTATATAAGGCATGATCAATTTTTAAAAAAGTTTTTTTTTTGAAGTTTTACTCATTTTTGAGAGAGAGAGAGAGAGAACGAGCACACACGAGACAGAGTGCAAGTGAGGAAGGGGCAGAGAGAGAGAGGGAGACACAGAATCTGAAGCAAGCTCCAGGCTCCGAGCTGTCAGCACAGAGCCCGACGCAGGGCTCAAACTCAGGAGTTGTGAGATCATGAAGTCAGACGCTTCACTGTTCACTGACTGAGCCACCCAGGCGCCCCAGGCACAGTCAATTATTAACTTCATTCCCAGCCCCTCTCCCCTCTCTACAGAAGTGGAGGTTTCAGGGTTGTAAATTCTAAGCTTCTAATCACGGCTTGAACCTTCCAGTGATAGCCCCCATTCAGGAGCCCACTCATGGCTGTTTCATTAGAACAAAAGACAGTCCCATCACCCAGGAGATTACAAGGGTTTCAGGAGTCCGGTGCCAGCAATCAGGGTCAGAGTCCAATATGTATGATTTCACAACTTTCCTAAAGGGGTATCTCTTAGATATTCACTCAGAACTTAGCTTCTGATTTTGCCACAATTATGAGGACAATTGCCATTTGATGTCTAGTTCAGGAAATACTTTCAGTATCAAATTTCAAGTGTCAGTTACTAGACATCAGCACACCAAAAGAGATTAGAAGTTGAAAGTGACAGGAAAAGAAGTAACAGATTTACACAAAAACTATCAAAAAGAATTTTAAGGAGAGGGACCTGGAGAGAACAAACATTTAAGGGTCCAATTCCATCATTACTCTTCAAGGAAGTAATACAGTATTGTTATTTGAAAGACTGTCCCGAATGAGACTCAAGATTTTTAAATGATTACGTCTTTTATTCTCTTTAATATGTTCTTATGTGTTTTAGTAAAAATGTAATACTTATAAATTTAAGGCGATTTTTAAACATTAGTGTTCAACATATTGTACTGTAACGTTTAATTACCTTTCAGGTGCTATGTGCTGTACTCAACGCTAGGTACCTTTAATGCACTATTCCATTTATTATTTTTATTATTATTATTATTACTACTACTACTACATAGCCAAGTGACACATGGCATGTATGGATGAAGAAACTGAGGTTCATATTTACTAAATATTTAAAGTCACACAAATAATAATACATCTGGAAACAAAACAAGTTTTCTGGTTTTAAATCTAGTGCTAACTTTTATTTTATGGCATCTGCTTCTGTACATGTTTTATGTCCATTTGAAAAAATATTTTATGTGAAATAATTATTCACAAATATTTTATGTGAAACCCACTTATGGATTTCAGAAATTCCGAGAGAGCACAAATTGAAAGGAAGTGCATGATAAACAATGATGCCATGAACATACTCATAAAAAATTTTTATCCATATTTTGGATTAGCTCCATTTTTTGGATTAGAAGTAGAATTGATCAAAAGGTATGTGTATTCTAATTTTGATAGACATTGCTAGTTTGTACTCCAAGCAAATATAAACAAACCTTTCAAAAGAAAATTAAAGTGCATCTTGCATTGGTGGGTAGTTAGCTCTGAAATATGTTCCTTCTGATAAATCATTCTACTAATTCTTAAAAACACACTAATATTGATATAAGGCCAAAAGTAATTGCAATCAGGCCAGGGAATCAGTCATGAGTCAGATTCCCTTTTAAATCATTCCAGCCAAGAATAAAAAGGTAACTCTACAACTGGAAACAACCACTCACTGATTCAAAGCCTACACAAAAATCTTTATTGTATGCCAAGCCCTGTGTACAAAATGACATGCTTGACTTCAAGGAGACTGTGACATCTTGGCAGGCCAGGTAGATGGGCAACAATTATAGGTACAGTTATTCCCTTATGTATAAAGGGCTCTTTTCAGTGTGACAGTGTGGCTCCTTCCATCAGAAGTAGAGTTTATTTCTACCACTTTGAATCCTTACTGTCCCTGTATCTTGCTTTAACAAACAGGATGCAATAGAAATGAATGATGTACCAGTTCTAAGCCAGTCCATCAGCTCACTCTTGAAACCTTGTCCAATCTCCATCAATTAATTGGCTAACCTGCCGGGTGATGAGTGATCCATAGCCCAGTTATCCCTATCACCCCAACAAATGGCCAGCCAATCCTCTAAAACAGAGCCACAGATGTATGAGTAAACCCAGCCAAGACCAAAAGACTACCTAGCTGAGCCTGGCTCAAACTGCCAATCAACAAAACCAAAAGCTAATATTTAGTTGTTATTTTAAGCAATTAAATTTGGGGGTTGATATTTATACAAGAAAAGTTACCTGATACTTTCACTATCTCTACCACAAAATTTAATTAAGAAGAGAGAAAAGAGCTCCTCCCACAGCTAGGAGAATAGGCAATTCTTTTCCGGTAAAGTAGAACTGTTAGGCTGATCCTTGAAGGAGGATCTGGAATGGAATACATGGCATTTACAGAGTACTCCAAACAATAGAACCATCCCATAGTTATCAATGTTGGAGGTTATCAGAGGAATGGTTTGTGGGCATTGTTTAAAAGATGGAACATGTTACACCAAGTGGTTAAAGCCTGGTCAAGGTATCAACTGTTCGAGTGTGGTTAGGTCTGATAGGTTTCCTACTTTTCACGTCTGTAACATGGGAATGGTATTTCACACTTATGTCACAGAGTTTTTATAAGAATTCTACAAATCACTACGTGTAATATACCTAGAATAGTACTGAGCATAAAATAACTATTAGCTATTAGCCTTGGATGCCAAGTTTACAATCTGATGTTATGTTTACCTATCAGATTGGTTTTGAATTACATATGTACACATACAACCATGTATGTATAGAGGAGGTCATCAAGCAGATGGAAAAGGAAATTTCTGGAAAGACAGAGCCATGAACACAAAAGTAGCATATTTGGCTGTGGATCTTAACAGTAATTTGTAGTTTTACAAAGAATTTTCACTCAACCATTTTGTTTACTGCCCACAGAAAACTGAAATAATTCAGCACATTTATCGAGTGACTTCTACATTTCCAGCTTCATATTAGATAATGCTTAGGTAATGTAAGAGCATCTATATTTAGTATTAAATTTAAGGACTGAAAATCACACAACTCAGCAAGCTTCCCTCTTCACATTTACCAGCAGGAAGTTTAAATAAAACATTTTACCCAATTGTAGCAAATGAACACGTTTGTGTATTAACACCATCCCATTTTAAAATTATTCTGCTACTGTTAGCCTTTTATTTTTCTAATACACTAAATTCATATCTTTATTTCAGTTTTTCATTTTATTTCAAGAGGAAGAAACACAAACATATCGTGAAATAAAGCCTTGACACATTTAGTCCCAGGTTCCTTTGCTTTAGAATGTGAGTCACAAAGCTCCATTCAAAACTAACTTTCCATCATCACAAATCTGTGGGTGGAAAAGGCGGGAGACTCAGGTAGATTTGTTTGCATTCATAAATTTTACCTCTGTACGTTTCCTGTGCCAGACTAACTCCCTACTGTGTCAGTATATTGATGCTTTAAAATCTGCTTTTTTGATTTTTATTATTGATATAAGAAAGGATTTCTCAACCTTGGCACTATTGACTTTTTGGATTCGATTGGAGAGGTGTTTTCCTACAGAATGTTTAGCAGCATCCCTGGCCTGTGGCACCTCCTTTCCCCCTCTCAGTGTAACAATCAAAAATATCCCCAGACAGTGCAAAATATCCCCTAGGTGTAGAACCACTGATTGAAGGAACTAGCTATGGGGCAAAATGTTTTTGTTAAGCCTTTGCTCATTCATTCGTTTATTGAGAATATTGTTTGCAATAGCATGGAATAATCTAAGAGTCTGTGACCTCCAATAATCACAAATGACAATGAATAAACACATGAAGTTATAGGGTATGTCACTGACTTTCAAACTGTAAAATATAGGACCAAAGTCTCTCCAGAATAACCAACTTTATAACAAAACAGTGGGAAATGCATTTCACTTTCGAAGAAATATATATGCTTCATTAATTATTCTGTCAAGAGAAAAAAACCTATTTGTTTAGCAAATAATGGAAAGAACTACATGTTTTTATTGAAGACTTTCTTTTATTTACCAAATACCCATAATTCAACTCTGTTGAGTTTTTAATGTGCAGCATTTCATGTGTAAGAAGATCATTATGTTAATATAACAGATGTCTTTCAAACTGTCAAACATTAATTACAATTAACTAGAGTGTTTTTAAAATAAGATTAAATTGTGACTTATTTTGAATTATGGTTCAACAAGCTAATGTTCTTTTTTCAAAGACTGAATATTGACTGATCACAGCAAATAGTAATTGCAAGATAGATTTTTTAAAAAGACTATCCTCAGGGGAAAATATGATACTTTGAATGCTATCTTTGAAGCAATTCTCAGTCTTTTGCATGGAATAAAAGTACATCCAAAGTATAAATATGTCTATATTTAACAGATATTGAACAAAATTCCAATTTTCAAATCCCTACCAAGACTTATCAAGGGTTGTAGGGGTGCCCAGATGGCTCAGTTGGTTTATTGTCTGACTTCGGCTTAGGTCATGATCTCACAGTTCCTGAGTTCAAGCTCCATGACAGGCTCTGTGCTGACAGCTCAGAGCCTGAAGCCTGCTTTGGATTCTGTGTCTCCTACTCTCTCTAACCCTCGCTCCCTCCCTCTCTCTCTCAAAAATCAACATTAAAAAAAAATTAAAAAAGACTTATCAAGGATTCCAAAATCATTTAGTATAGTGATCTTTGATAAATTTGTAATCATTTGTTTTTAGTAATGGTGTCTACAGAAAAGGAGATTGTAATTTTTAATTTTTAGATTTTTCAAACAGAAGCCTCAAAATGGTAAAGCTATTGTTAAATACTTCAATATCTCAGAAGATCAATGTTTGTCTCATAAATGTAAAAATTACTGAAATGCATTCTTATGATATATGTCAATTTCATTTTTAATCCTTTGACTTACATTGCAAATTTTTGCTATAGTTCAAACAGATATTGAACTTGAATATATGAAAACTGTATCATGAAAAATGCTATTCCCTAAATTAGAGATTACCTGAGCTCTGCTGACTGTACTTAACTCATGACTTCTAAATTATGGGTACCCTTTAAACGTTACTAAATGTCAAACCAAATTTAATCCCTAATTCTTAATGTATCACTTACTATGGAAGTCAACATAGGTAACTCATCTAACATCTACTTTCATCTAAATTCCTTATCTACAAAATGGGGATAATTAAAATAATTCCTATCTGTCATTTTGTTGCTGTTCTTTCTTTCTTTTTTTGTTGTGTATTTTGCTTTTGCTTAGTACTATCTTGAACTGAATAAATGTTGAGTGAATATTAGCTCCATTAAGTTTCAATACAGGGTGAAGCAAAATTTGGCTTATGATGCATGTTGCCAAAATTCTTAGTATATCCTTGGTATTTGTAAACAAAGGACCCAATCATTCTAATAAAAATAATATATAAGAGATTCTGTGATAGGCAGAATAATAGCTGCTTAATGATGCCCAATCCCCCAAACCTATGAGTATATTACTTTTCATGGTAAAAAGGACTTTGCGGATGTGTTTAGAGTTAAGTACCTTCTAAGACCTATTATCACACTATATATATAATAAAATATGCTACCTTTCTAACATTAACTTCCAAAATAGATGAGCTAACACAATACTAGTTCTCTCTGTTAAAAAAAATTTTTCTTTAATGCTCTCAGACTTCTTTTCTGATAAAACCATTTTGATGGAACAAAATCAGGTTATTTTTTATTCCCCTGAAAATAAATCTGGACTGGGATGAAGCAGAATACAATCAATATTCAATGTTTTTTTGTTTTTGTTTTTGTTTTTTGTTTGTTTGTTTTTGTTTTTTTCCCCTTAACATTAGCAGGTAGGATAATGGCCTTACAAAGATGTTCCAGCTCTAATTCCTGGAATTTGTGAATATGTTACATTACATGGTAAATGGTGATCATGGTAGCAGAAGGAATTAAGGTTTTTAATCAGCTGCTTTTAAAATAGGGAGATTATCCAAGATTATGTGGGTGGGTTCAATGTTATCCCAAGGATCCTTTAAAAAAGGGAGGAAGGAGGCAGAGTATTCAGGGTTATACATGAGAAAGACTTGACCAGACAGTGAAGTCTTTGAAGATAAAAGGGGGCTGAAGCCAAGGAGTGTGGATATCCTCTACAAACTGGAACAGCAAGGAAGTGATTTTCACCTAAAGCCTCCGTAAGAAAACAGCCTTAATGGATATTCTGACCTTAGCCCCATGAGGCTTATTTTGAGCTTCTGACTTCCACAACTGTAAGATAATAAATAAAATTTTCTTATTTCAAGCCACTGAATTTGTGATCATTTGTTATGTCAGCAATAGAAAATTAATACAGATTTCTGTTTTCTTTTTCCTAAAAGTATCACTTTTCAATCTGCCTTATTTGGTCAAATACCTACCTTGTATCCTTACTTTCTAAAAGGAAGCATGTTAAATTTTGTTTGTTTTTTTTTAAGATATCTTTTTTTTTTTAACGTTTATTTATTTTTGAGACAGAGAGAGACAGAGCATGAATGGGGAAGGGTCAAAGAGAGAGAGGGAGACACAGAATCCGAAACAGGCTCCAGGCTCTGAGCTGTCAGCACAGAGCCCGATGCAGGGCTTGAACTCATGAACTGCGAGATCATGACCTGAGCCGAAGTTGGATGCTTAACAGACTGAGCCACCCAGGCGCCCCTTGTTTGTTTGTTTTAACTTGATATGTAGCACAATCCAACTTCTGGTTTCAGCCAGCCTTTTCAATTTGATCTCTCCCTGTTTCTAAACTCAGAGTTATAAGAATATCACAAACACACGCAAAAAAAATAAAATTAAAAAAAAGTAAATTAATTAAAAAAAGAATATCGTAACATGAGTTTCATCTGGACTAGACGGACTTTTCTTTTGTTCTTAAAATTAAATACATAGAAGTTTTTGATTATTGCAAAAGAGAAAACCTAACTCATACAAAACATTAAAGATGGCCATTTCTTGGCTCACATAACTGAAAAATCCAGTCATAAAGCTTCCATTAATCAAAGCTCTATCCAAGTCCTTGAATAATTTCCTCAGGGATCTGTCACTATTCTTTATCTCTGCGTTTTTCCTGTTGACTTTAATCTCAAACTCTCTTTGCAAAATAGCACCAGGTTTGCATTCTACAGATTTTTACAAACCAGTAGAAAAAGTTCTTTCTGAAAGCTCCAACAGATGTGTCAAATATGGCTCTGGTTTAGACTGAATTTCCCAGAAAACAGAGACTGAAGCAAGAATTAAAGTACTAACACTTGGGCGCCTGGGTGGCTCAGTCGGTTAAGCGTCCGACTTCAGCCAGGTCACGATCTCGCAGTCCGGGAGTTCGAGCCCCGCGTCGGGCTCTGGGCTGATGGCTCAGAGCCTGGAGCCTGTTTCGGATTCTGTGTCTCCCTCTCTTTCTGCCCCTCCCCCGTTCATGCTCTGTCTCTCTCTGTCTCAAAAGTAAATAAATGTTAAAAAAAAAAAAAAAAAAAAAAAAGTACTAACACTTTTCTTTGAGAGGTTCAAACCAAGGCAGTAAAGGAAAGAAGAAAAAAGCAATGAGGTAAATAAAAATGTGGTACACTGAAATATAGGGCTTTAATATACTACCTATTCTTCAGAGACACAGCTGAAGTAGCCCCAGTCAGCATATTCACTGGGCACATGGGACTTTCACGGGGCACATGGTATTTCCCAAGAAGGACTACATGGAAAAACCGTATCTGAGACTCATAACAAGAAAGAGCAAATGGAACCTGCCTATTTCCAATTTTCTGTTAGTTGACACTGCTCTCAGAAAGTTAGATCCCATTCCACCATGCTTTGGTGTTTTATTCAGATCTCAGAGTGGAGGGACAATCTGTACAATGGGAGTGGTTCTCCAAAAAGAGAGAAACGAGAAGGATGTGATTGAGACAACCTAAGGAGCACAACTGGGAATGTAATTCTCCAATTGGGATCATGTGACTATTTCTGAACCAACTTCTCTGGTTGAGGAAGATGGAGTTAAGATGCAACAGCATTTGGTTGCATGCCTATCTTTGAAGCCAGAGATGGGTAGGTGTTGGCTCACATGCAAAGTATGTGGACTTATAAGACCAAGTGTGCTGTTACTGAGGAAAGGGGTGAAAGATGCTGGAAAACCTAAAGCAACAAACCTCAACCTCTTTCAAAGCCACCAATTATAGCTAAACCTACCCTTCAAGATCCACTATCAACACTTCTAAAATACCTTCTAATTCCTAGCAGTGCTACTGCTGGGTCATAGGGTAGGTCTATTTTTAATTTTTTGAGGAAACTCCACACTGTTTTCCAGAGTGGCTGCACCAGTTTGCATTCCCACCAATAGTGCAAGAGGGTTCCCGTTTCTCCACATCCTCTCTAGCATCTACAGTCTCCTGATTTCTCCATTTTGGCCACTCTGACTGGCGTGAAGTGATATCTGAGTATGGTTTTGATTTGTATTTCCCTGATAAGGAGCGACGTTGAGCATCTTTTCATGTGCCTGTTGGCCATCTGGATGCCTTCTTTAGAGAAGTGTCTATTCATGTTTCTGCCCATTTCTTCACTGGATTATTTGTTTTTCGGGTGTGGAGTTTGGTGAGCTCTTTATAGATTTTGGATACTAGCCCTTTGTCCGATATGTCATTTGCAAATATCTTTTCCCATTCCGTTGGTTGCCTTTTAGTTTTGTTGGTTGTTTCCTTTGCTGTGCAGAAGCTTTTTATCTTCATGAGGTCCCAATAGTTCATTTTTGCTTTTAATTCCCTTGCCTTTGGGGATGTGTCGAGTAAGAAATTGCTACGGCTGAGGTCAGAGAGGTCTTTTCCTGCTTTCTCCTCTAGGGTTTTGATGGTTTCCTGTCTCACATTCAGGTCCTTTATACATTTTGAGTTTATTTTTGTGAATGGTGTGAGAAAGTGGTCTAGTTTCAACCTTCTGCATGTTGCTGTCCAGTTCTCCCAGCACCATCCATTAAAGAGACTTTTTTCCATTGGATGTTCTTTCCTGCTTTGTCAAAGATTAGTTGGCCATACGTCTGTGGGTCTAGTTCTGGGGTTTCTATTCTATTCCATTGGTCTATGTGTCTGTTTTTGTGCCAATACCATGCTGTCTTGATGATGACAGCTTTGTAGTAGAGGCTAAAGTCTAGGATTATGATGCCTCCTGCTTTGGTCTTCTTCAAAATTACTTTGGCTATTCAGGGCCTTTTGTGGTTCCACATGAATTTTAGGATTGCTTGTTCTAGCTTTGAGACGAATTCTGGTGTAATTTTGATTGGGATTGCATTGAATGTGTAGATAGCTTGGGGTAGTATTGACATTTTGACAATATTTATTCTTCCAACCCATGAGCACGGAATGTTTTTCCATTTCTTTATATCTTCTTCAATTTCCTTCATAAGCTTTCTATAGTTTTCAGCATACAGATCCTTTACATCTTTGGTTAGATTTATTCCTAGGTATTTTATGCTTCTTGGTGTAATTGTGAATGGGATCAGTTTCTTTATTTGTCTTTCTGTGGCTTCATTATTAGTGTATAAGAATGCAACTGATTTCTGTACATTGATTTTGTATCCTGCGACTTTGCTGAATTCATGTATCAGTTCTAGCAGACTTTTGGTGGAGTCTATCGGATTTTCCATGTGTAATATCATGTCATCTGCAAAAAGTGAAAGCCTGACTTCATCTTTACCAATTTTGATGCCTTTGATTTCCTTTTGTTGTCTGATTGCTGATGCTAGCACTTCCAACACTATGTTAAACAACAGCGGTGAGAGTGGACATCCCTGTCGTGTTCCTGATCTCAGGGGGAAAGCTCTCAGTTTTTCCCCATTGAGGACGATATTAGCTGTGGGCTTTTCATAAATGGCTTTTATGAGGTTTAAGTATGTTCCTTCTACCCCAACTTTCTCGAGGGTTTTTATTAAGAAAGGATGCTGAATTTTGTCAAACGCTTTTTCTGCATCGATTGACAGGATATGGTTCTTATCTTTTATTAATGTGATGTATCACGTTGATTGATTTGTGAATGTTGAACCAGCCCTGCATCCCAGGAATGGATCCCACTTGATCATGGTGAATAATTCTTTTTATAAGCTGTTGAATTCTACTTGCTAGTATCTTAATGAGAATTTTTGCATCCATATTCATCAGGGATATTGGTCTGTAGTTCTCTTTTTTTGCTGGGTCTCTGTCTGGTTTAGGAATCAAAGTAATACTGGCTTCATAGAATGAGACTGTAAGTTTCCCTTCCCTTCCTATTTTTTTGGAATAGCTTGAGAAGGATAGGTATTATCTCTGCTTTAAATGTCTGGTAGAATTCCCCAGGGAAGCCATCTGGTCCTGGACTCTTGTTTGTTGGGAGATTTTTGATAACTGATTCAATTTCTTCGCTGGTTATGGGTCTGTTCAAGTTTTCTATTTCCTCCTGATTGAGTTTTCGGAGTGTGTGGGTGTTTAGGAATTTGTCCATTTCTTCCAGGTTGTCCAGTTTGTTGGCATATAAGTTTTCATAGTATTCCCTGATAATTGCTTGTATTTCTGAGGGATTGGTTGTAATAATTCCATTTTCATTCATGATTTTATCTATTTGGGTCATCTCCGTTTTCTTTTTGAGAAGCCTGGCTAGAGGTTTATCAATTTTATTTTTTCAAAAAACTAACTCTTGGGGGCGCCTGGGTGGCTTGGTCGGTTAAGCGTCCGACTTCGGCTCAGGTCCTGATCTCGCGGTCCATGAGTTCGAGCCCCGCGTCGGGCTCTGTGCTGACAGCTCAGAGCCTGGAGCCTGTTTCGGATTCTGTGTCTCCCTCTCTCTCTGCTCCTCCCCTGTTCATGCTCTGTCTCTCTCTGTCTCAAAAAAATAAACGTTAAAAATTAAAAAAAAAAAAAAACTCTTGGTTTCATTGATCTGCTCTACAGTTTTTTTAGATTCTATATTGTTTATTTCTGCTCTGATCTTTATTATTTCTCTTCTGCTGCTGGGTTTGGGGTGTTTTTGCTGCCCTGTTTCTATTTCCTTTAGGTGTGCTGTTAGATTTTGTATTTGGGATTTTTCTTGTTTCTTGAGCTAGGCCTGGATTGCAATGTATTTTCCTCTCAGGACTGCCTTCGCTGCATCCCAAAGCATTTGGATTGTTGTATTTTCATTTTCTTTTTTTTCCATATATTTTTTTAATTTCTTCTCTAATTGCCTGGTTGACCCACTCATTCGTTAGTAGGGTGTTCTTTAACCTCCATGCTTTTGGAGGTTTTCCAGACTTTTTCCTGTGGTTGATTTCAACCTTCATATCATTGTGGTCCAAAAGTATGCACGGTATGATCTCAATTCTTGTATACTTATGAAGGGCTGTTTTGTGATCCAGTATGTGATCTATCTTGGAGAATGTTCCATGTGCATTTGAGAAGAAAGTATATTCTGTTGCTTTGGGATGCAGAGTTCTAAATATATCTGTCAAGTCCATCTGATTCAATGTATCATTCAGGGCCCTTGTTTCTTTATTGACCATGTGTCTAGATGTTCTATCCATTCTTGTAAGTGGGGTATTAAAGTCCCCTGCAATTACCACATTCTTGTCAATGAGGTTGCTTATGTTTGTGAGTAATTGTTTTATATATTTGGGGGCTTCCGTATTCGGTGCATAGACATTTATAATTGTTAGCTCTTCCTGATGGATAGACCCTGTAATTATTATATAATGCCCTTTTTCATCTCTTGTTACAGCCTTTAATTTAAAGTCTAGTTTGTCTGACATAAGTATGGCTACTCCAGCTTTCTTTTGACTTCCAGTAGCATGATACATAGTTCTCCATCCCCTTTCAATCTGAAAGTGTCCTCAGGTCTAAAATGAGTCTCTTGCAGACAGCAAAGAGATGGGTCTTGTTTTTTTATCCATTCTGATACCCTATGTCTTTTGGTTGGCGCATTTAATCCATTTACATTCAGTGTTATTATAGAAAGATACGGGTTTAGAGTCATTGTGATGTCTGTATGTTTTATGCTTGTAGTGTTGTCTCTGGTACTTTGTCTCACAGGGTCCCCCTTAGGATCTCTTGTAGGGCTGGTTTAGTGGTGACAAATTCCTTCAGTTTTTGTTTGTTTGGGAAGACCTTTATCTCTCCTTCTATTCTAAATGACAGACTTGCTGGATAAAGGATTCTTGGCTGCATATTTTTTCTGTTCATCACATTGAAGATCTGCTGCCATTCCTTTCTGGCCTGCCAAGTTTCAGTAGAGAGATCACTCACGAGTCTTATAGGTCTCCCTTTATATGTTAGAGCACGTTTATCCCTAGCTGCTTTCAGAATTTTCTCTTTATCCTTGTATTTTGCCAGTTTCACTATGATATGTCGTTCAGAAGATCGATTCAACTTACGTCTGAAGGGAGTTCTCTGTGCCTCTTGGATTTCAATGCCTTTTTCCTTCCCCAGATCAGGGAAGTTCTCAGCTATTATTTTTTCAAGTACACCTTCAGCCCCTTTCCCTCTCTCTTCCTCCTCTGGAATACCAATTATGCGTAGATTATTTCTATTTAGTGCATCACTTAGTTCTCTAATTTTCCCCTCATACTCCTGGATTTTTTTTATCCTTTTCTCAGCTTCTTCTTTTTCCATAATTTTATCTTCCTAGTTCACCTATTCTCTCCTCTGCCTCTTCAAACCAAGCTGTGGTTGTCTCCATTTTATTTTGCAGCTCATTAATAGCATTTTTTAGCTCCTCCTGGCTGTTCCTTTGTCCCTTGACCTCTGTAGCAAAAGATTCTCTGCTGTCCTTTATACTGTTTTCAAGCCCAGCGATTTATTATGACTATTATTCTAAATTCACTTTCCATTATATTGTTTAAATCGTTTTTGATCAGTTCGTTAGCTACCTGAAGGTTTTTTTGAGGGGAATTCTCCAGTTTTGTCATTTTGGATAGTCCCTAGAGTGGTGCGGAACTGCAGGGCATTTCCCCTGTGCTGTCTTGAATAACTTGCGTTGGTGGGTGGGGCCGCATTCAGACCTGATGTCTGCCCCCAGCCCACAGCTGGGACCACAGTCAGACTGGTGTGTGCCTTCTCTTCCCCTCTCCTAGGGGCAGGATTCACTGTGGGGTGGCATGGCCCGTCTGGGCTACTTGCACACTGCCAGGCTTGTGATGCTAGGGATCTGGCATATTAGCTGGGGTGGATCGGCAAGGTGCACAGGGGCGGGAGGGGCAGGTTCAGCTTGCTTTTCCTTTGGTGATCCGCTTCGGGAGGGGCCCTGTGGCACTGGGAGGGAGTCAGACCCGCCAGAGGGATGGATCCACAGAAGCACAGCCTTGGGTGTTTGAGCGGTGCAAGCAAGTTCCCTGGCAGGAACTGGCTCCCTTTGGGATTTTGGCTGGGGGATGGGCGAGGGAGATGGCCCTGGCGAGCGCCTTTGTTCCCCACTAAGCTGAGCTCTGTCGTCTGGGGCTCAACAACTCTCCCTCCAGTTGTCCTCCAGCCCTCCTGCTCTCCTAGCAGAGCTGTTAGCTTATAACCTTCCAGGTGTTAAGTCCCACTTGCTGTGGGAACACACTCCATCTGGCCCTCTGCTTTTGCAAGCCAGACTCGGGGGCTCTGCTCTGCTTTGCCAGTGGCCTTCCCCTCTGCCCCAGCTCCCTCCCACCAGTCCATGTAGTGTGCACTGCCTCTCCGCCCTTCCTACCCTCTTCTGTGGGCCTCTTGTCTATTGTTGGCTCCGGAGAATCCGTTCTGCTAGTCTTCTGGTGGTTTTCTGGGTTATTTAGGCAGGTGTGGGTGGAATCTAAGTGATCAGCAGGACACGGTGAGCCCAGCGTCCTCCTATGCCACTATCTTCCGCTCCTATTGTTGCCAAATTTTTTTTTTTAATTTAAAAGACCTTCTAAAGTATTTCATGACAATTCCATTTCTTTTTCTTAATACTTAGAACACTGACTAACCTAGCATTTATCATTTCCTACTTACATAATGTAGTACACTTTCAGCTTTTTAAGTGTTATGTAATATTTGTTGCAAAATAAACATGTAGAGGGGAGCCTGGGTGGCTCAGTCGGTTGAGCGTCTGACTTCGGCTCAGGTCATGATCTCGTGGCTCGTGGGTTCGAGCCCTGCGTCTTGCTCTGTGCTGACAGCTCAGAGCCTGGAGCCTGTTTTGGATTCTGTGTCTCCTTCTCTCTCTGACCTTCCCCCATTCATGTTCTGTCTCTCTCTGTCTCAAAAATAAATAAATGTTAAAAAAAAATTTTAAAAAAAAGAAAAATATATTTGTAGATCTATAAATAGTATTTATGTGCTTATTTTAGAAAATATTTAGCTATTAAATATTTATTTAACTATTTAACAATGCTAGGCACGGTTCTCTACAAAGAGAAATAAAAATCCTTGACTCTCAGAAGATCTCTGTGTAGAAAAAAATTATTTAAACAGATCATAATTTGATTTAAAAATTTATTAACAGTTACATACTGTAATATTCAGGCCATCAGCAGGAAACTGAATCCAGCCCAAGAAATCATATCCAGAGAGACTACATACACATACACACATGTGAGTGGGATTAAGGGGAGTTGAGGCACCCAGAAATGAACAACAGTAGGAATAGAAGAGGAAATAGAGTCACTGGAGCCCAGTGTGAACTGGAGCCATCAAGGAAAGATTGATTGGAAACGAGTCATGGATGGGCACATCTATGCTTAAGCAAATAAAAAACAGAAAAGAACAACTTCTCTTCTCCCATCTCGTGATTTATCCCAGTACTTCCCATACGCTTAGCCCAAGTAGATGCTATTAGCTAAGCATGGCGAAAGTAGGGAGAACACTTGGAATCAGCCTCCTGGCATTGGGGCAGGAAGGAAAAAGAGTGGACAATGGATCTGGATTCCTGGAGTTATGGTTAAGCAAAAGCAGAAAGAGAAGCATGTACATTCTGTGTAGAAGTACAGGGAAGCATATGTGTGTGTGGTGGGGGGGAGCAGTGGGGGCGTTTGAATATCAGGGAAAGGAGACCTTCAGGGAGGAGGTTCAGTGGAAAGGTAGAAAAGGCACTCCAAGTAGAGGCAACTCCCTAAGGATGTGAGATCTCAAAATGACAAGAACATAAGCATGCCTCCAGGGAGCAGTTATTGCCTGGAGGAATTTGTGTAAGTATCCATAATCTATACATGTTACTGGTAGTGCTTGAGGAGTCACAAATAACTGGCAGCTATTCGCCAAATAGCACTGGTTAAACGGATGAGCAAATAGACTAACTAAAGCCTTCCTGGGGTGCCTGGGTGGCTCACTCTGTTGGGCAGCCGACTTCAGCTCAGCTAACGATCTCAACGTTCGTGGGTTCGAGCCCCACATTGGGCTCTGTGCTGACAGCTCAGAGCCTGGAGTCTGCTTTGGATTCTGTGTCTCCCTCTCTCTCTGCCCCTCTCCTGCTCATGCTCTCTTTCGCTCAAAAATAAATAAACATAAAAAAAATTTTAAATTAAGTCTTCCTTATGTTGATTTCTACACAAATACAGAATAACAGGTCTGGTATTTCTGATTACTATAATTCAATTCTAATAGAAGCTCTTTTGTGAAATATGTCTTGATAATTCAACCTTACTGGATTCCAATTTTTTCAATTAGTCTTTTGTCATTGTTTAAAGCAAATAGTTAATTCTTGGCTGGAGATACTGAATAAAATTTTATAGCAAGATCTGCACATGATTTTGGGGGTAATATTTTAAATTTCATAGGAGCTGGAGAATTAGCAGTCCTTGTAATTACTACCACTGTTATTTAATTAAAATGAAGTTCAGAAATTTAGTACCAATTAAAATAAGAATAAACCCTAAAAGATATTAATGATTATTAGAAATAAGATAAATTTTTTTTAAAAAATGAGCACATAATCTCAATTTTTGTTGCCATTTCAAAACCTACAAAGTGCATTGGTTCTCATAGATAATCTCATGTCTTTAAAACCAATATGACTACATGAGTTAACATACTTTAGGGCAAACTGGCATTTGGTGCTGCCCTATACAAACCCTACATTTCTCAGCTCAGACAGATGTCACTGCATCATAGCATCATCCCAACTTTTCTTGAGTTTTTCTAGTGCACTTATCTCTATGACAAGGTCACTGTATGTGCTATTTCATGTAGCTTTCACAATAGTCTTGCCAAGTAGGGCCTTGCATGAAGGAGGAAGTGGCTTCAAAGAGTTGTAGTTTACATAAGGATAAACAATTATTCAAACTGAGATAAGTGCACACCCTGAATCATTATGCCTTCTTGAATACATGGTATGTTCTGGTGTGTGTGTGTGTGTGTGTGTTTAACGTTTATTTATTTTTGGGACAGAGAGAGACAGAGCATGAACGGGGGAGGGGCAGAGAGAGAGGGAGACACAGAATCGGAAGCAGGCTCCAGGCTCTGAGCCATCAGCCCAGAGCCCGACGCGGGGCTCGAACTCACAAACCGCGACATCATGACCTGAGCCGAAGTCGGACGCTCAACCGACTGAGCCACCCAGGCGCCCCTATGTGTGTGTTTTTAATGGAAGTTCTTAACTTATTTATGTATGTCTATAACCTAACTCATTTTGAGGTTCTAGTTCAAATGTCCTGTCCCCTGAAATCATGCCACCCATTCCTGACAGAAATGATGCTCCCACTTTGGAGTTTCTAAGATTTGTGATTTGAGCACAATTGATATTTGTTTTGAGCGTACTAGGATTGAAGCACTGTAGTTTACATTTTTATTGAAAAAATATACTTTCAGAAAATTTAAAAATATAGTAAGTATACGGCTTGCTGAATTGTCACCTAGGAAACATACCTTTGTAACCACTAACCAGACCTAGAAGCAATATTACCAGGATATCAGAAATCCCCTTTTGTTCTTTTCCTAGCACTATCCCCTACCCCTGTCTCCCCAAAGGTAACTATTATTCTAAGAGCATACACTAGTTTGGGACAGTTATTATTTTAAGTATTTTACACATAATTTATTTAATGCTCACAAGAGCCCTGGGCATAGAGAGAGTCTAAATAACTTACCCAGGGTAATACAGCTGGTAAGTTGTGTAGAATTAGGATTCAAATTCTGGTAGTTAACTACAGAGATCACTGATTTAATTTATCCTTCTACATGGTTTGAGTTGCAAATAGAACCTGAGACCTTGTTTTCTCATTAGTTGTGGCCCCGTCTTATTTCTCCCACACAGATTCTAAGTCCCTGACATACATGGCATCTAATTCATCTTTGTAACTTTTTAATAATGTAGCCAATAGCATATATTTATTTGGTGAATATTCTGCTCGTTGATTATATTCATGAATGAATGAATGAAATGCTTACATAAAATCCTGTGCAAGGATACTCCAGAGCCTTGAGAATAATGAAGTGATTTTTAGCCACAGTTTAAGGCATTGGTTTTTTATTTCTTATAGTCACCAAAGAACACGTCTCAGTGAGCCCCAAATCATTCCACGTTTTCAGTAATTGGGTATTTTCCATTAAATATAGTCATGTAAGCAGTAAAAATCTGTGTCTAACATGTAATGTTGTCTGACGGGATTTAAAGAAGGAGAATTTTCCCCTAATATGAATAGTCTCCACTCAGGCAGCATCTTTCAGCCTCAGATTACAAAGTACTTAACTGTTAAATTCACTTTCTTTCCTCTGCTGACATTTCTTATTGCTATAAGCAAGATGCCTTTGATAAATACTTCTCTAGCACTTCCTCAGAAGCAGCAATCCTGTTAGTTGTTAAAATGCATTCTTTCCCCAGTACTTCCAACTAATATTTCCATTAGTGTAAAAGATTAAGCTAGAGAGGCAACATCAGTACATGTCAAAGTTAATGCTTCAGGATTATAGTGATGAAGATTCTAGAGGTCAACAAGCTGAGCTCATTAGGGTCCAGAGAGGTAAAGTGAGTTGACCAATGTCAGTAGCTTGCTAAAGGAATGGCATACTATGAATCCTTGTCTTTGAAATTCACCACATTACTCCATCTCACCTCTAATTAAATGGACTGTCTTCTCCCCTCTAGTTGAAGACCATCAATGGATCACTTTCCCTGATCCTGTTCTTTTATGTTCATTGCTCATTTCTCCTTACCTTAGCCAAGGCAGAAAGCCCCTTTGCTCTAAATACTGCCCACATTTTCCTTCATGTGCTTCTCACCATAACGCTATGGATACCCCACACAATATTGACCATGTAATGGTGAAAAACAAGTCAGAAACTTCTTGCCGTTAAAGTAGATGTTAAGGGGCCCCTGGGTGGCTCAGTCAGTTAAGTGTCTGACTTTGGCTCAGGTCACCATCTCACTGTTCTTGAGTTTGAGGTCATAGGGTGTAATAGCCCCGGGCCCCAGGCTGTGCTGACAGCTCAGAGCCTGGAGCCTGCTTCGGATTCTGCATCTCCTTCTCTTTCTGCCCCTCCCCTACTCGCTCGCTCGCTCTCTCTCTCTCTCTCTCTCTTTCTCTCTCTCTCAAAAATAAACATTTAAAAATTTTTTTTAATAAATAAATAAATAAAAAGTGGATGTTTAATTATATTACATGAGGAGTATCATGGAATCTGTGTTTCTGCTCAATGAAGGATTCCATCTTTGTCTCAGATTCCATTTGAAAGTTGTTCTTCAAACTCTATTAAATTTAAAATATACCTCCCACATATATTTAAATGCAATTTTGACCATTTGTGTTAGCACACAGTAATTTTCTGCGAGTAATAAAGACATAGATTTTAAAATTTGCCAGGCCCTATGTGGTATGCTGGCTAGTGGCCTTCCCAAAATGTCCACATCTTAATCCCTACATCCTAGGTATATATTACTTTATTTGGTAAAAGGAGCTTTTCAGATATGATTAAGTTAAAGATCTTGAGGTGGCTCAGTCATTTGAGTGTCCTACTTTGGCGCAGGTCATGCCCTCCCAGTGATTTCAAGTCCTACATCGGGCTTGCTGCTGTCAGTGCAGAGCCCATCTCTGATCCTCTGTCCCCTTTTCTCTCCACACCTCCCCCGCTTGTGCGCTCTCTCGCTCTCTCTCTCAAAAATAAACAAAATCTTTATTTTTTTTAAAGTTCAGGATCTTGAGATATGGAAATTATCTTGGATTATCTGCATGGGTCTGATAGAACCAGAGACTGAGACAGGAAAATCAAAGTCAGAAAAATCACAAAAATCAATGTGATGAGAGCAGTAGAGAGAGAGATTAGGTGATGCCATGCAGCTGGGAGGAGGGTGGGGTCCTAGCCAAGGGGTGCAGGCAGCCTCTGTGAACCAGAAAAGACAAGAAATGGATCCTCCCCTTGAGTCTCCAGAGCAGGAACAGCCTTGTTAACCCATTTTAGATTTCTGACCTTCAGACTCTTAAGGAAATGACTTTGTGTTGTTTTAAGCCACTACGTTTTGGTAATTTGACATAGCAATAGGAAACAAATACACCTCATGTTGAAAAGTGTGGGGCAAGAAATGCACCAAATGTTCAGACTGTGTAGTGGAAGAAACAAAGACAACCTTGGATTAAAGAAGAACAACTCAGCAGCTGAAGTCAGTTCGGAATTCACATCAATTACCTAGAAAGAAAATGGGAAGATATTCAACTTCATCCGTTTATCCTTTATTGTGTTTGAATATGATAATGTTTGATTGTGCAGAATGGTAAAATTCTTTGTAATTTCCATTGCACAGATTGGTTCTATCAATCTCCAATTTAATAAAATACTGTCATCTTCAAACAAAAACTATGTTAAAGAACTCCTGCAAATGTTACTATAAATTACTGCATGTCCTGAAATGATTTTTGTGAAATTTAAAATTTTAAGAGTGAGGAGGATTGGGGCAAGTGGGTGGCTCAGTCAGTTAAGCGTCTGATTTCAGCTCAGGTCATGAGTTTGCCATTCATGAGTTTGAGCCCTGTGTCAGCCTCTGTGCTGACAGCACAGACTTTGCTTTGGATCCTGTCTCTGTCTCTCTCTGCGCCTCCCTACTATCCCTCTCAAAATAAATAAATAAACTTAAAAAAAAAAAAAAGAGTGAGGAGGATTTACAGTATGCTAATTGAGGCAGGCATATGTGTATGTGTGTGTGTGTGTGTACCTGCGCACTTGTGCACATGTATGTATAATAACCATTTAGTTCCATATTAAGTTACTCTGAATAAATAAAACCTCTTAACAAAATTTATAGTTTAAATGTCATTCCCCTACATGAAATTCTGTCAACTGAATTTTAGAGGTTCCAATGCATCACACAAGGGCTAGTTATGGAAATAACTTTGTATGGAATTGGATGGAATAGGCAGAACCAGGGTTGGACAAGTAGGTGGTAAGCTTGAATAACTGCTCCTCCCCTCAAAATGTCCATATTCTAATGCATGGACTCTCTAAATGTTACCTTATGTTACAAAAAAAGGGCTTTGCAGATGTAACTAAATTAAGGATCTTGAAATGAGAGATTATCCTGGATAATCTAGGTGGGCCTTAAATCCAATTACTTGTATCTATCCTTATAAGACAAAGGCAGGAACACCTGCATGGCTCAGTTGGTTAAACACCTGACTGTTGATTTGGCTTGGATCAAATCATCTCACAGTTTGTGAGTTCAAGCCCCACATTAGGCTCTGTGCTGCTTAGAGTTCTCTCTCTCTCCCTCTCCCTCTCTCTCTCTCTCTGTCCCTTCTCTACTTATACAAATACTCTCAAAATGAATTTTTAAAAAAGAGAGAGAGATTTGACATAGGAGTAAAGGAGAATATGGCCACAAGCCCCAAGGCCAGCTGCTACCAAAAGCTGCTAAGGCAAGAAACAGATTCCCCTTTAGAGTGTTGAGTCCAACACTACTGGCAGCCATTTATCAGCCCAGTTATTCTGACTGCAGACTTCTGTCTTCCAGAAGTCAGAATGTATCAGACAATACATTTCTGTTGTTTTAAGCCATCAAGGTTGTGGTAATTTGTTATAGCAGCCATAGAAAACTAATACAGATTCTGGTACTTAAGAATGGGGTGCTATTGTAACAAATACCTAACAACGTGGAAGTGGCTTTGGAACTGGGTAATAAGTAGACGCTGAAAGAATTTTTAGGTGCAAGATGGAAAAAGCGGATTGCATTCAACAGACTATTGATAGAAATATAAGCATAATAGGCTCTGCTGGCAAGCACTCAGAAGGAAGTTCAGAGAATGAGAAAGAAAGTTTGTATTATCTTAGAGAATACACATATGGTCATAAACAGAATGTTGGTAGAAATATGAATGCTAAAAGCAGCACTGCTGAGGGCTTAGCAGGAAATGAGGAATAGGATGTTGAGAACTGGAAGAAACGGCATCATTGTTATATAGTGACAGGAAGCCCGGCTAAATTCTGTCCTGCAATTAAATGGAAAACAGACTGGAAAGCAATGAAGTTGGGTATTTAGCTGAAAATTCCAAGCAATGTGATGCAGGTGTGGCTAGATTTCTTTTGTTGTTGCTGATGGTAAAATACAAAAGGAAAGAGATAAACAAGAGATAAACTGAGAATAACATTTTTTTTTTTTTTTTTGGAGAGTGAGCACAGAAGAGGGGCAGAAGGAGAGAGAGAGAGAGCTTGAGCATGGGAGAGAAGGACAGAGGGAGAGGGGGGAGAGAGAATCCCAAGGAGGTTCCACACTCAGCACATAGACAAATGCAGGACTTGTTCTAGCCACCCTGAGATCATGATCTGAGCTGAAATCGAGAGTCAAATGCTCAACTGAAGGAGCCATCCAGCCACCCCAAAAAAGAACTTTCAACAAGAAACTGGGTCCTAATGATTCAGGAAATTCTCAGCCTATCTGGGTTGCAAAAGATGCTGAAACTAGGAAATTGTGCCCTGTTAGGATAGTGTGCACTGAAGAGAAAGCCAAAGGTCTGGTTTGATAGCCATTGGCTCGTGCCTCAAAAGGATCAACAGGACAAAGTATTCCTTTACACAGAGGGTTTCTTAAAGAGATTGAACCACGGATCCCCTTGAGCATCTTGAGAGATGTTGGGAATAAACATGAGATTGTTTAATAAAGATCTTAAAACCAAGCAAATAATATTTACTGGATTCATTTTAAGTTTTACTCTCTAAATTTTAATATACACTATTTTATGACAAAAGATGATCCTATCTTTGAGTCCCCATTTTATATGCACGAATATTTCAGTCAGAGTTGGTTTTTTGTTTGGTTGGTTAGTTCGTTGCAAGCAACAGAGATCACTGCAATCGAGTCAAAAATGGATGTTAGTCAAAGTTTATCTAGCAGCTCATATTTTGTAGCAGAACACAGAAAGTCAGACACTGCAAGGCAACACCTACGAGACTTTTGGAGGTTTGGCAGCTAAGACGGTGTCTCCAGGAACACTCTACCAGAATAAGTCAGGTCTAAATCTTCCTTATAAGTGTGTTGCTTTTCTCAGGAGTTTCTTTCCCAGGAGGGAGAGGCTGGTTGTCTCCATCTGTGTCAAGAACTAATACTGTTTACCTGAGGGAAGGCAGAATAAGCTAAGGTAAAGTCCCATCAAGAACACGTGCATCGGGAAGGAGGAGTTCCCAAAGAATGAAGTGAGATGCTGAAGCAAAGTGGAATGAACGCTAACAAGACTAAAAACAAACACATAGGAAATGAATGGCCTCTACAAGGATGGCTACAGTGGACCAGTGTTTCTCCCAATGTAACCTGTGACCTATCTAGACAATGTATGAGCCCTTACTCAGAATATATGATTTAAAGAGTCCATATATGAATAATACAGCTGCTAACCTTATCCCATGGGGTTTCAGTTCTTCTCACATACAGAACGAGGAAATAAGACATATACTACCTCTAAGGTCTTCCAACTTATAGTGCCCTCCTTATACAACCAAGGCTGTTGCTTTAAGGCAATGGATGGTTTTTATCATTGACAACACATATATTCACTTCATTGTTATTTACATAGACAGAAACGATGTAGTGACAAGGTCTCTTCAAGGCTGGAATACTTCCTTAATAACATGAACAAAATAGCATCTGGTATCAATCTTGTCCCACTGACTTGACTGTAGTGATTTAAAGCTTTCATTCTTTGATTCAAAATCTAATTCTTAATGCACTTTCTGTCAGCCATCTTCCTGGGTTCTAAATGAGTTTCTGTCATCCTGACAGACTCTTAGATAAATTGAAACTTAACTAGGGAAAAAAATAAATGTTAAAAAACAATTTAATTCTGAATAGAATGAATGTGGTATATATTTTGGTTATTTTCCCCGTATATTGTCATTGGCTTCTCTGTATTGGTGAGCTGGTGAGTATGTGTGATGACCAACTACTTCTGTAATTTACTGTCTGACAATAGATTGTAGGCAAATTGCCAGGCTGACTGGCTGAACCCATTAAGCATGATTCCTTTTCAAGCACGCTGACCTGAAGAAAAGACTCAAATCATTCTTTTTTGCAGCATAACCTAAAATTACTGAGCATTTCAGCTATTATATTCTCCAAGTGTTCACTTTAATTGGGTGAGTAATCATTTTACTTGAAAAAAAAAAAAGCTATATATGACCAGTGATGGCTAAGAAGGCAATATTGTGGTTCTTTTTCACTGGTACAGAAGACAGAGGAATTAAGCTAAGGAGAGAGGGGCAATGAGGGAAGGAAGGGACGGGGGACTGAGGGGAGAAAGGGAGAGAGGAAGGAACAGGGGGGAGGCAAGAAGAGCTATTAGGGAAGTGGCATTTAATGAGGTGCAATCCAGTGCAGGAAAGTCTAACGATGCAAAGCATTGTACACTAATACTCCAAAGTGCTGAGTTCTTTCAAAATACATACAATCATTCACATTTGTGAAGTAATTTACTTCTTAAATGCAATGTCACTTCTCTCTTCAGAGTCTTAAAATACACTTTAAGTATAAAAAGCTCCATTTATAGAGGGGAACCTCAGGCTCTGTGCGGACAAGTGATTTAATCCATGTTACACAGCTGATTGATGGCACTGACTGCATTATAAACAGGTCTCTGCCTCCTCAACCCTAAGTAAATTCCCTATCACCTCACTGCCTTTATACCAGAGGTCCTAATTAACTTTCACCAGGTCTTTAGATTTTTCTTGCCATGGAACTTTCCTGAAAACGGTCTCTGGTTGTTTTCGAGAATGTTCTCCACTGAATAATCCTTTAATCTTTGAAGAAAACCTTGGATTGAAGTTCTGACATTTTTGGTCTCCACAAGGATTACAGCCACTCTTCCACATGTATTGAGGAGACAAAGCTTTGGTACAATGTACAATTGTACCATGGTACAATCTAACATGAAGAAAACTCCTTAGTTTCCAGAGGAGAAGTACTGTGTGGGTACGCTCAGTTTGTCTTGGTTTCATTCTAATATTTCATTGATTATTTGTCCTTAGAAACACAGTTAATAAACTATTTAGGTCCCATGTCATTGACTGTAAAATAGGAATAGAAATATCATTCCTTGAAGAATTTTATGAGCTAATGCATAGAAAACCATATTGCATAGGTAAGATATTAATGTTAGTAACAATTCTCCAAAGGGATGGCCAATGTGTACTACAAATATCCTTGGTGAAAATGGAGCACTATGAAGCAATGGGAAACGTAGGTTATATACAATATATTGGTAGCAGATACCGTTTGTGCCTCACCCACATCTCCTCAGACTCACCAATACTGGTCATACTGTAGCTTCCTAAAGCAAGCACTTGAAGAATTTCTGAGGCATGCATGGCTAGTGAGAGTCATATCAGGACTACAGATACATCCATGGAGCATCCCTCCATTGAAACTAAGTAAGAATTCAAGGTAAGATATGCCAAATTCTTCTCCCGTAAGGTGGAAGAATTCTAAGCAATTTTTTTTAACTATAGTGTTTGTTGAACTACAGTGTTCATAATCTTAAAGCAATAGGTTCCAAAACAGCTTAATTATTCAAATGGAAAACTTTCATGTTTACTCTCTCCTTTTGTGACTATCTGGAATCAGTGCCTTCATGCAGACTATGTGGATGTGCCAAACAACTAACCATAGCATTTTATGACCCTTTGAGAGGCATGAACGTTAAGTATGTATAAATACGAGAAAACTTCATCCTATAAATCATAATGCTGAACTTTCTGATGGTAGTGCAAATCTTGAAAAATCAAAGAAAATAGCCTCTGGATCATCTCGATTTTTTCAAATGATTGATAGGATGAAAGAAGGGACAACTAGAATAAAAATCTCAAAATTTATTTCTGTTCCAGGGACTATAAGACCTTTGTAAAATGTTTTATTTTGTCTTTGATTCAAGCTTAAACTAATTCATTGCTTGACTCATGGGGCGTATTAAATGTCTATGACCAATAAAATATCATTAAAAATCTTCTGGCCTAGTGATCTATTTCAAATGTCTATTTTAAATTCCTATAATACACTAAGGTCATGGAAGCTAAGGACATGTCCTAATAGTCACACCAGTATTTGTGGATCTAACTGTATCTGCATCTCTATACACCTTGTTATGTATTTATTATCCACAGAACATAAACACATACACACAAATATGTGTATGTACAAATTAAGCAAGTTACTTATCTGTGTCTGTTTCTTAATTTTTTCCTTGAAAAGGGATGGCAATAGTACCTGCCTCGTAGAGTTATCATGAGGATTAAATGTGTGTGTGTGTGTGTGTGTGTGTGTGTGTGTGTGTATTCGTATTTTAGATGTTGAATGGCACAAAACAAGCACCAAATAAGCACTACAATTATCTTAACACACACTGTGCAACCTGCGTTATACACACATCACCAATATATATACATATGTGTGTGTGTGTGTGTGTGTGTGTAGAGACAGAGAGACAGAGAGAGACAGAATTTGTCCACACATATCTCTGAATACTATATAGGTTTAGTATATTACTTTTATGCATGTAGCACAATGAGTAGACAATGTGACTTTGGTGACGATATTGACTAATCCCATTAAAAGGCAACCTCCCAGGGGCGCCTGGGTGGCTCAGTCGGTTAAGCAGCCGACTTTGGCTCAGGTCACGATCTCGCGGTCTGTGAGTTCGAGCCCCACGTCGGGCTCTGGGCTGACAGCTCAGAGCCTGGAGCCTGCTTCGGATTCTGTGTCTCTCTCTCTCTGACCCTCCCCCGTTCATGCTCTGTCTCTCTCTGTCTCAAAATAAATAAACGTTAAAAAAAATTAAAAAAAAAAAAAAGGCAACCTCCCTCATGTGGGGAGTTAAACAGGGCCTCTCCGGGTGTTCCATGATAACTCCAACCCTGAATAATTAAAAGCCCTCTTAGCACCACTTGAAATACACCTTCCAAAATCATCATTCAAGTTCTTCCTTACAGGTCAAATTCACTTGCTTCCAGTTCCAACTAAAGTTACCAAAATCTTTAAAAGAAATCAAAAACATAAATAGTAACATAAATAATCATAAGCTATCCCATTAATTGGAGTAGTTTTCCTCCTGGGTCTCTAGAAAGCATATTCCTTCCCTGATCAGCTTGCTGATCTAAGATTAACATTCACTGCACCCTGGAGCTACTCTTTCCCACAGAGCTGTCATGTGGAACATCTAATAGAAGAAGAAAGAGACAACTCAACTGTTTGGTATGGTGGCCACTGAGGAGCCCCCTTGCCATATTATTTTCAGTAAAGGCCACAGGGATTTCCATTACACATATTTGAAATCATTGTCTATTGGGATAAATCCATGAAAAGTGAAGAATAAAAGCACAATAGAGAATTTAAATCCTACTCATGGCTACTTCTCCAGACTTAACTCTTTTGCCACCTGCCCAGAGTCCGTTCTCCAGCCAAATGAAACTACTGTCAGTCCTTAAGTCCCCACGAATTCCTTGTCTACTCTAAGTAAATTCAAAGATTTGCTCTATTAGAAGATTTTACCCTAGATATGTTTAGGCCAAGGTAACTGGAGGCTTTATTTGGAGGAAGAAAAATCAAAGGGAACTATTATTTATTTAAAGCCAACTATATATGAGACATTTTACTTTGGGTGCATGATTGTATTTAATCCTCACCTCAATTCTTGAGTTACAATCTTTATTGCATAATTGAGTAATGAGAGGCTTACCGTACGTTAATGGATTTGCCCAATGACACATACTTCCAAACTGCACAGCCAGGATTTAAACCCAGGCCTATCTTACTCCAAAGTCCTTATTGTTCTATTTTTACTGCACTGTGGACATGGCAGTAATTTAGAGAAGAAGAAGAAGAAAAAAAAAAACGATGACTGGATTCAGTGAATATAGGAATTTGTGGCCATTTCACTGAAACTGACTTTTATACACAAAAAGTTGCTGCAGTACAACAGTAGTGGGAAACATCATACTCTCTAATACTCTACACATCTCCCCTTGGAGACAGGGTCTATGTGCCCTCTCCTTCAATCTGGGTGGGGCTGTGATGACTTCAAGCTAGAGAGTAGGGCAGAAGGGTCACTGAATGATTTCTGAGCAGGGCCATAAAAAGGTGTTTGGATTTCTTCCGTATTGCTAAAACATTTGCACTTGGAGCCCTCAAGTGAGGTAAAAAACCAGCTTCTCTTTAGGCCACCATGCTTTGAGGAAGCCAAGTCACGACAGGCTTGGCTTTAGTGGGTAATCCTTGCCTTCAAAAATTCTAGATGAGGATCCAGACATTTTGAAGCATGGATGGGCTCTACTCTGCCCCCTGCCTGAATTCCCAATCTCAAAATCTGTGAACCATAATAAATGAGTTGTCTTAAGCTAGTAAATTTTGGTATGGTTTGTAATAGAACATAAATAATGGATAGAAATACAAATAAATTACCAAGCTATAAGAAAGTATGTAAGAAACAATTCCAAGCATTGTAAAGCAAACGAAACTAAAATGCATGTGGTTTCTGAATACAAATCTACAAACCAAAAACAAAAACAAAAAATCAAGAAGAAAGAAAAGGAGAGAGAGATGCTATTATTTCTGATTCTGGAAGGAATCAAACGAAGGAAGTTTCTTTCAAGTTAGGTCTTAAAATGAAAAATGAGTAAATAATACTTTGAGAGCAAGAGAAGTAGACAATCACGTTCCAAAAAAGAGAACTGTATCGACCAACTATATTGCCTCTTTTAGAAAGGATAGTCGGTACAGATAATCAGAGTACTTAACCTGTTTGAGAGAGTGAGAAGTCAGAAAGAGCCAGGTCATTAAGAATTTTGAATATCCTGCTTGGGAGCTTCCATAGATAATGACAGATGCTTGAAGATACTGAGCTTTGTAGGACATTTCTGATGGTATGCAGAGGATGGATTGGAAGTCCAGAAACAGGTAACAAGTGAATTAATAAATTCTTTCTATTTCCTGTATCAAAGACAAAGAGACCCAAATAAAGAGAGTATTCATGGTAATGAATGGACAACTATTCATTACATATACAACAGTTTTGATTTGAGGGAAGAGAGGTGATTTGACTGAAGGTCAAGTAAAAGAAGAAAGGAGCACCAGGTAAGTTAAAGTACAGGAAAGGCATGGTGCTAAGAATAAGATCTTCAGACACATTCAGTATATTCTAATAATGAAGGACTTTTTTCTATTCTTTGTGTGCAAGAAATTCAGTCACTGCTGATAGAAGATGGAGTACATTAGAGATTCCTTTTGTTTAACTTGCCTTGAGCCTCCCAAGTACATGTACACTGGGCCTTTGGGTTCCATCTACATTTGTCTCTAGACATAACCCTTGGAAATAGATCAATTTATTTTTTATTTTCCATCTATCCACATTCTTTAATACAACTCAATTTCACTTGAAAATCATCATCTTCTTAAAATGGCTTGGTTAATATAAAATTTCTGCACTTTCCCATCTCAATTCCAATAAATTTGTAATTATAAGCCTAGTGGGGGAGTGGGGTGAAGCAAGCCCTCGTTGCACTCTTTAGAGGTCTTCATGTGCTTACCAAAGCACTGAAACACACCTGCTGGAGCTCAGACTCCTTACCTGTCTTGTTTTGCACCTAATGCAATCAGATCTGATTACGGTTTAGTAAAATACTTAAAAATTAATTTTCTCAGTGCAGTCCTGAGGCTACAGAAATGCAAGATATGTTCTAAAATTATGAAAATGGGGGAAATAAGTGAAATAAATGAGAGTAAAGATGAATTTTTAAAAATATGTATTAATTCATTCAGCAAATACTTACTAAGTACTTACCATCTGCCAAACACTATTCTAAGTGCTGAGATTGCAGGGGTGAATACAATAGACAAAGCCCCTGCCATCAGGGAACTTACACACTCTTTTTGTTTTTTTTAATTTTCGTTAATGTTTAAGTATTTATTTTGAAAGAGAGACAGTATGAGTAAGGGAGGGGCAGAAAGAAAGGAGAGAGAGAATCCCAAGTAGGCTCCACACTGTCAGCACAAAGCCCGATGTGGGGCTTGAACTCACAGAACTGTGAGATTATGACCTAAGCTGAGATCAAGAGTCAGACAGTTAACTGACTGAGCCACCCTGGTGCTCCCATTACACACTTTTTAAGGAAAGGTGGAGTAAGATTATTATATCAAGGCTATTAAATGGCTATAGGTACAATGGCAAACATTTAGCAGGTGGAAGAGGAGAGGGACTTGTGCAGACAGAATGGTAGGGATGGCCTGACATTTGATCAGTCAATCAAATAAGCAAAGGGAAGTGAGAAATGCAAATCACACAAATTTCTGGGGAGAAGACATTTCAGGCAGAACAAATGCAGAGTCCCTGAGCCACAAGCATGCTTGACAGATTGGAGACCTGTGTGGTAGGACAGGAAGGTTCTAGCAAGGAAACAAAGGAGATTAAATAAGAGAAGTGATGGGCTGTGGGAGGCTGTCAGATCATAAATGGTTTTGTAAATCAAAGAGGCTTGGGGTGAATTAAAAGCAGCTTGGATGCATGATTTGGGTCCGGTCTGTACTATTTCCTCACTCTGAAATCTTAACAAGTTACTCAACCCCTGAGCCTTAGTTTTCTCTCGTCTTAAACAGAGATGAAATTGAATCACACTTATAAGGTTCCTGTGGGTGTCAAGTGAGATAATGTAATGCTAAGAAGTGCTCAGCAAAGTGTCTGAAAAAACAGGAAAAAGTATTATTACAGTCACTATTTTAGATCATACTCAATAAGAACCTCAAACATGCTAATTTGGGGACTGGGGAGGTGGGGTACTATCTTCAACTTTTAAATTACAACATATCCTGAGGATTCTGAGCAGAAAATACGAAAAGGGGTTCCCCCATATATTTACATCTAGGCCCACAGAACTGGTCAGCAAATCTTAGCAACGTGATGAGCACTAGAGCTTATTAAGTTAAGTGCACACAGTCTTACTTTCATTTCCTGCCTAACCATCCTGACCATCACACCTATGGCTTATGATTCAATGAGTCACAAGGAAAATAGCAAAAATAAATTAAGTTTAATGATAAGTAATTATTCAATTATTAACCAATAAAAAGTATTTATTATACACATTAATATATATATATATCATATACTTATATATAATTACTAATATTATAATAAATAAAATTCAGTAATAAACTAAGTTATTCTTTTGAAGTTCATTCATTTATTTTGAGGTGGGTCAGGGGAGGGGCAGAGAGAGAGGGCGAGAGAGAATCCCAAGCAGACTCCATGCTGTCAGTACAAAGCTTGACATGGAGCTCAATCTCATTAACTGTAAGATCATGATGTGAGCCAAAACTAAGAGTCTGATGCTTAACCAACTGAGCCACCCAGGCACCCCTAAACAAAGTCATACTTACCTCTGTCAATTTGAACATTTTGTTAGAATCTGAAACAGCAAATACGTTTCTTGGATATTAGAAAAGAGTGACCAATTAATTAATTTTGGGTTGCATATACTTTTTTCAACTTTTGACCTCAAGTGGAACCCTAAATCTTTGGGGTTTATGATTCTCTGCAAGATGGTATCACTCTAAAAACTTATTTGACATTTGGAAATTTTCATAAATTTTAGGAATGTACATCAACCTTAATGTTGAGGTTTGTGGCTCTACTTATATAACATTGGAAGTTCCTGGCTCTTTCTTTATGTCCTGCATTTAGTGACTAGTAACAAGTGGTTGGTGTTGAAAAGAGGGTGGAAGACATCAGTCCTAAGTGTTGCCCAAAATTGAAGAAATGGCCTGAGGCACCTAAGTATCTCACAAGGGTCAAGTACACTCATATGAGCTTATCTTTTGCACTGCAGGCAGAGATTGTGACCAACTAGATCAGCCTCTCAAGACATTTTGAAACATGCCGTATTTCCAGGAGTCCGCTTTACTTCTGATGCATTTTCCTTTATACTCTTCTTTGAAAATTTTAACTTAGGTATCTCTCTTGCTTCTCTGTTCAGTGCCTTTATATTTAAGATAATATCACCTCCTTGTTAAAAACCTATTGGGGTTTCTTATTGCCTAGAAGAGTACTTCCTATAGAAGATGTACAATGGGACATCATCAGGTGTTACATATAAAAAGTTTCCCTGTTCAAACAGGCATAGGAAATTCAAGGTTAAACCAAGGTTAATCAGATTTCTTATCCAAAGAATTCTCAGATCTTCTTAGAGGCAAATGTGCATTTCAAATGCCCAAGATGAAGACATACAGTCAGAATCTACTAATCTTAGGGTGCCTCGGTGGCTCAGTTGGTTAAGCTTCTGACTCTTGATTTCAACTCAGGTCATGATCCCAGGGTTGTGGGATAGAGCCCCAAGTCAGACTCTACACTGACAACGTGGATCCCGTTTGGGATTCTCCCCCTCTCTCTGGCCCTTCCTTGCTTGCAAGCTTTCTTAAAATATTTTTTTTAAAAAAAGCATCTACCTATCTCATATATTGATGGATCACATTTTTGAGAGGCAAATATGGCTCTTAATGTTCTATGAAACTTACATCAGGAATTTCTTAGCTTGTGGTTCAAGGTGTTTTTCTACCTAGTATAATTCACTATTCCATTTACATTTCCTCTCACTTCTTGCATTTTCCAAGCTTCAATGCCACAAAACTAATCCTTATTCCTTAAAGATAGGATGCTTTTTAATGTCTTATGTCTCCATTCTAGAGAGAACACTAACAAGTAACAAACCCTTTTGATGCAAAGAGTACCTTTATGTTTTTCTCATATACATCCCAGAGTCTAACACAACCATTAGCACTTGATTACTAGAATAAATAATTGAATCAATTGATAAAGCTATATATATAGCTTTAAAGATTACTCTTATTCTGTATATTTCTTCTTGCTGATTACTAAAGTATCGAATTTTGTAGGTAACATAAATCATGATTATTTCATTTTGATGAAAAATTTTTATAGAGAATAATTTTTAATTATGTATAAAAATAAGCATTATTTTGCTTGAAAATGCACAAATGTAAACTTTTAATTATTTATTTGGAGAGCACAAATAAGGGAGAGGGGCAGAGGGGGGGGGGAGAGAATCCCAAGTAGACTCCACATTGTCAGCATAGAGACTGACATGGGGCTTGATCCCATGACCCTGGGATCATGACCTGAGCTGAAATCAAGAGGTGGATGCTCAACCAGCTGAGCCACCCAGGCACCCTGAATGTAAACTTTTTCATTGAGATTTGATCATCATTTTTTCCACTGTTAGAAATTATCAGTGTGAATGCATTATCTTTCCACATTATTTTTTAGTTTCAGAGAGAGAGAAAGAGCACACAAAAGGGGGGTGAAGCAGAGGGCTAAGGAGAGAGAGACAGAGACAGAGGGAGAATCCCAAACAGTCTCCATGCTCAGCAAGAAGACTGATGCAGGGCTTGATCCCATCACCATGGGATCATGACCTGAGCCAAAATCTAGAGTCTGATGCTCAATTGACTGAGCCACCCAGGTGCCCCTTAATTTTCTATATGTTTAGTTTCACTACTGTGAACCCACTGAGAGAAGGTCTAGTTTGCAATGAAGAGAGAAGGAAAGAAGAGAGACTAAGTGAGAGGAAGAGGGGGAGGAAAAAGAAGAGGGGGAAGTTTGTGAACATCAAGCAATAGATAAAATATATTTAATAGATTCCTGGTAACTATCACTATTCCTGTGACATAGTGATATATACACAAATATAAAACAGGATATAAAATCTGATTCCTAAAATTTTAGTTCTGGAAAATTAGCTCAAAGAAATAAACACGTGTGAGTATATTTCTATGTATATGGAAAATACTTCCACTTTACTTACAATAAGGGTGAAGGAGGCAGGAATGAAAACCAGTGTTGTCCAAAAATAGGTTATTTATTACATAAATGATAATACATTTGATGGATATTTTATGTATAATATTATAGAACAATCTCTCAAACTATGTTTAAAAGAGTCACCAGGGGATGACTGGTCCAATCCTAATCTAACAGTTTTATAGATGTGCATAGTCTATTTCCTAGAATGGAATAACTTTGAGAGGCATGTGGGCAGTCTATAAATATGAAATTTTCATTCTGTCCACCTCCCTTTAGCATTATGACAGGCACAAGATAGATTTTAGTTCATTCTCTCTCTCCCTCTCCTCCGGATTCCATAAACTGAAGTGCCTCGATTCTTTGGAACTGTTACAGAAGTAGAAGAAGGTTCTTGTCAAGTGAGCTGTGTCTTCTCTGTTTCATGGTCCTGTTTGCAGACCTGGAGCAGATGTGCAGGCAAATTCAATTTACCTTAATTCATCCCAGTTTAATTAGCAGCTGGGTTGCTCCTGGCTCCAGGAAAGCAAGAGAGTGACAGTTTGTATAACAGAGCGTCTGTCCTCTGGAAACAACTTTCCCCTCTGGAATGCTCCTTGATCAACAGATAAATCTTACAATGTTGACACCAGAAGGGACATACTTCTAACAGTTAATTCTAAACAAAAGCACTCCTCTTAGCCTAAAGAAAAATTTGTGTCTTATGTGAATATATGTTGTATTATTGGAAATGGCAGATGCACTACGACACAATTTTATACCCAAACTTGATAATTAAGTTCACATTTGGAAATTATCTATCATTTAGGAAATTTGAAGGGAGCATAAGTTCTTATGGAGATAAATTTAAGGTATATTGGCATGAATGGGATCAAGAATAAATCTATCATATCATCATATTAACTAAATAGAGAAATATAGAGAACCCCCAAATAAAGAGTCTAGTCACATTCCTTATGCTTTAAAAAATCATTACTCTACTATGTTTTAATTTTTATGGTGGCTAAATACACATAACATGCAATTCAGCATGTTAACCATTTTTAAGTGCCCGATTCAGAGGTTTTAAACCACCACCAACATCCATTTACATATTCCATCTGATAAAATTGTAATTTTGCTCATTAAACAATAATTCCTGATTCTCTTATCTGATGCCCAGCCCCGGGGTAACCACCATTCTCTCTGTCTCCATGATTGTACCTCATATAGGAAGAATCATACAATATTTCTCTTTTTGTGACTGGCTTATTTTATTGAGCATAATGTCTTTAGTGTTCACCAATGTTGTAGCATGTTGCAGAATTCCCTTCATTTTTATGCTTGAATAGTATTCCATTGTATGTATACAACATATTATACTTATCTAATCATTGGTCAATAGACACTTTAACTGCTTTCAATTTTAGCTGTTCTGAATCATCATGCTGCTATGCATATGGATATACAAATATCTCTTTGAGATCCAGCTTTTAATTCATTTGGGTATATATCCAGAAGTGGAATTGCTAGATCATATGGTGATTTTGATTTTTAGCTTTTCAAGAAACCACCATACTGTTTTCTGCAGCAGCTGTACCATTTTATGTTCTTACTAACAGTGTATAAGGGTTCCAATTTTTCTACATCCTTACCAATACTTATTTTTTTTCTTGATGATAGCCATCCAAATGGGCTTGAGACAGTATTTCCTTGTAGGTTTGATTTGATTTCCCTAATGATTAGTACTGTTGAACATCTTGTCAATGTGCTTATTGACTACTTGTATATTTTCTTTGGGGAAATGTTTATTCAAGTGCTTTGACCTTTTTGAATCAGGTTATTTCCCTGTTATTAAATTTTATGAATTTTCTATATATTTTGGAGATTAATCCTTTATCAGATATATGATTTGCAAATGTTTTCTCTCATTCTGTGGGTTGCCTTTTCTATTTTTGATGTCACCTTTTGATGCACAGTTTTTAAAAATTTTCATGAAGTCCAGTTTGCTTTATTTTTTCCTTTTATTGCCTGTGCCTTTGGTATCACAGCCAAAAAATCATTGCCAAATACAAGGTAGTTAAGCATTTTCTCTGTGTTTTTTCCTAAGAGTTTTGTTGTTTTTAGTTTTATATTCAGATCTTTGATAATCTTAAGTTAATTTTTGCATATGATGTTAGAAAAGAGGCCCTAACTTCATTGTTTTTGTTGTGGAGATCTAGTTTTCCCAGAATCATTTGTTTAAAAGACCACCCTTTTCCTATTTAATGATCTTGGTATCTCCTTTTTAAAAATCCTTTGACCATATATGCAAAAGTCTATTTCTGGGCTCTCTATTCTATTCCATTGGTCTATAGGTCTGCGTTTATGCCAATAACATTCCGTCTTGAGGACCATAGTTTGGTAGTAAGTTTTGAAATCACGAACTCTCAGTCCTCCAGATTTGTTTTCTTCTTTAAGATTGTTTTGGCTATTCAAAGTCCTTTGATATGCTATATCAATTTTAGCATGGGTTCTTCTATTTCTGCAAAAATCATCATAAGGACTGTGATGAGGATTACACTGAATCTATAGATTGCTTTGGGTAGTATTGACATCTCAACATTAAGTCTTCCAATCCAGGAATATGGAAAGTGTTTCCATTTATTTAGGTCTTCTTTAATTTCTTTCACCAATGTTTTGTAGTTCTCATTACAAAAATCTTTCACCTGCTTTGTTAATTCTCAAATATTTTATTCTTTGGTTGCTATTATAGATTTTTCTCAATTTCCTTTTCAGATCGTTCATTGCCAACATATAGAAATGCAACTGATGGGGCACCTGGGTGGCTCGGTCAGTTAAGCATCCGACTTTGGCTCATATCATGATCTCACGGTCCATGAGTTCGAGCCCTGCATCGGGCTCTGTGCTGACTGCTCAGAGCCTGGAGCCTGTTTCAGATTCTGTGTCTCCCTCTCTCTCTGCCCCTCCCCTGTTCATGCTCTGTCTCACTCTGTCTCAAAAATAAATAAACGTTAAAATTAAAAAAAAAAAAAAGAAAGAAATGCAACTGATGTTTGCACATTGGCTTTGTATCCCGTACCTAATTCATCTATGAATTGTGACAGTCATTTTGGTGGAATCTTTAGGGTTTTCTACCTATAAGATCATATCGTTTGCCAACAGAAATAATGTTACTTCTTCCTAATTTCATGTATTTTATTTCTTGCCTAACTGTTCTGGATATAACTTCTAAAACTATGTTGAATAAAACTTCCAGTACTGTGTTGAACAGAAGTTGCAAAAGTGGACATCCCTACCATTATCCTGATCATAAAGGAAAAGTTTTCAGTCTTCACCATTGAGTATGATATTTTCACATACAGACTTTATTCGATTGAAGTAGTTTCTACTTCTAGTCTGTTAAATGTTTTTATCATGAAAGGGTGTCACATTTTGTCAAATGCTTTTTCTGCATCATTTGAGCGTCTGTGGTTTTTTTTTATCCCTCTTCATTCTGTTAATGTAGTGTATATTGATTGATTTTCATATATTGACCCATCCTTGCATTCCAAAAATAAATCCCACATGGTCATCGTGTATAATCCTTTTAATGAGCTGAATTTGGTTTCCTAGTATTATGTTGAAGATTTGTGCATCAATATTCATAAGGGATATAGGTCTGAAGTTCTCTTGTAGTGTCTTTGTCTAGATTTGCAATCAGAGTAATACTGGGTTCAGAATGAGTTAGGAATTATTCCTTCCTCTTCAATATTTCAGAAATTCTGGAGAAGGATTGGTATTAGTTCTGCTACATACATTGGTAGAAGTCACCAATAAACCTATCAAGTCCAGGCTATTTCTTTATTGGAATATTATTTATTACAGATTCAATCTCCTTAATAATAAACCTACTGAGATTTTCAACTTCTTTATGCTTTAGTCTTGGTAGGTTTTGTGTTTCTAGGAATTTTGTCATTTCATCTAGTTTATCCAATTTATTGGTATAATTTTTTATAGTACTGTTTTAAAGTCTCTTATTTGTGTAGAATTGGTTGTAATGTCCCCACTTTCATTTCTGATCGTGGTAATTTGAGACTTTCTTTTTGTAGTACATCAAGCTAAAGGTCTGTCCACTTAATTGGTCTAATCAAAGAACCAACTTGTAGTTTTACTGATTTTTCTGCATTTTTTTTCAATTTTCAATTTTCTATTTTCTCTCTCATCTTTATTTCCTTTCTTCTGCTAGGTTCTGATTTATTCTTTTCTGGATCCATGAAATATAAAGTTAGTTACTGATTTGAGAATTTTGTTTATTTATGTAAGCATTTATAGATGTAAATTTCAACCTTAGTACCACTGTCACTTCATCTCTTAAGTTCTAGTAAGTTGTGTTTTTTGGTTCATTGCTTTCTTCTTATTTTTCAGTTTTACTTGTGATCTCTTCTTTAGAACATTGGTTATTTAAGAGTGTACAGTTTCATTTCAACACATTTGTGGATTTTCCAGTTTTACTTCTGTATTTGATTTCTAACTTTATTGTTTTGTTCAGAGAGGTTAGTTTGTATGACTACCTTTTAAAATCTCTTAAGACTTAATTTGTACCCTAACATATGGTCTACCTTTGAAAATGTATACTGTGCACTTGAGAATATGCTGTTGTTATTGGGTAGAATATTCTGTATGTTTATTAAATCTAGATGGTTTAGTGTGTGGTTAAAGCCCTCTATTTACTTATCTTCTATTTGTTTTATCCAAGGTGGTATTAAAGTCTCCAACTATTATTGTAGAACTGTGTATTTTTCCCTTCATTTCTATCAGTGCTTCCTCTATTTCAGTGGTCCGTTGTTAGGCATTTATGTGTTTATAATTGTTAGAGCTGTTTTCTGTATTGAACGTTTTATTGACATATAATGTCCTTCTTTGTCTTATGTTGTGCTTTGTTTTTTTTACTTAAAGTTACTTTTATTTGATGTTAGAATAGCTACCCCTGCCCTCTTTTGGCTACTATTTGCATTGAATACCTTTTCCATCCTTTTCTTTCAATTTATTTGTATCTCTGGACCTAACAGGAATCTCTTAGAGACAGTATATAGCTGGATCATGTGTTTCCATCCATTCTGAGAAACTCTTTTGATAGGAGAATTTAATTTACATTTAAAGTTATTACTGATAAGGACAGGCTTGCTTCTGTTTTGTTGCTATTTATATACTTTTTATAGTTTTCTTTTTGTCCCTCATATCCTACATTATTGTGTTCTGTGTTTTAGTTGAGTTTTTGTAGTGAAATATTAAAATCCTTTATTTCCTGTGTATATTGTAAGTTATTTTCTTTATGCCTATCATAGGGATTACATTTGATATCCAATAGTTGTAAAGCTCTAATTTGAAATTATACCAGTTAAAATTTGGTAACATCAAAAAACTCTGCTCTTTTCCAGCTCCATCCAGCTCTTTCAGTTGTTGCCACAAAATTCCATCTTCATACATTATGTGCCCTCAAACATAAATAATTCTTTTAAATGTATGTGTCTCTTAAATGATGCAGAAAAAAATTGAAGTTAGAAACCATTGTGAAAGAATATTCGCTTTCCTAATTGTCTGTCATTTACTTTCACTGAGATCTTTATTTCTTCTTTAAGTTCCAGGTTACCAGTGTCCTTTCATTTCAACCTGTGAGACTCCTTTGAGCATTTTTTTAATGTTTATTTTTGAGAGAGAGAGCAAGGGAGGAGAAAAGAGAGGAAGATAGAGGATCCAAAGGAGTCTTTGCACTGATGGCAGAGAGCCCAATGCAGGGTTTGAACTCACAAACTGTAAAATCATGACCTACACTGAAGTAAGCCACTTAATGGACTGAGCCACCCACGTGCCTCTTGAGCATTGCTTGCAGGGCAAGTCTAGTGGTAACAAACCTCAGCTTTTGTTTATCTAGAAATGTTTTAATTTCTCCCTTACTTTTGAAAGGGAAATAAAGGATTCTTGGTTGAGAGGGTTTATTTGTGTGTTTGTGTGCTGTTGTTATTTGTTTAGAACTTCAAATTTATTGACCTGCTTCTTTCTGGCCTCCCAAGTTTTTCATGAGAAATCTGCTAATACTTTTATTGAGGAAGACTTGCATGTGACAAACTGCTTCTCTCTTGTTGCTTTCTACATTCTCTCTTTGTCCTTGGCTTTTAACAATTTGATTATAACGTGTCTCTATGTGAGTAACAACACCTTGAGCTCATCTTAATTGGAGTTCACTCAAATTCTTGTATGTTTATATTCCTATCTTTCATCAAATTTGGGAAATTTTCAGCTATTATTAGTTAAAATATTATCTCTGTGCCCTTGTCTCTCTGTCTCCAGCTTCAAGGATACTGACAGCATGTATGTTATAGGCTCACTCTGCCAATAATCAACCTGAGATGCAAACTTAAGGTCTTATCAGATATTTTCTGGGTCTCTATGTTTCCCTAGGTGTACATAGTAACTTTCTAATTTTCCTTGTATATACAGTGTTTTAATATACTAGTCTTTAAGGTCTGGCTCCAAAAAAAGGGAAAAAAGAAAAATTAATGTGAGGAGAGGAGGCTGGCTCTTTAAAACACCTCAAAGTTACTTCACCTGGAGGGGCAGAGGCTTGAAACAATGGCTTCCTGCCTCTTTGTCTCCACTTCTGTGATCAGAAGAAACAATGAGGGTAGCCTGCGTGGTCCAGTCCATTAAGCATCCAGCTCTTGGTTTTGGCTCATGTCATGATCTCACTGTTTGTGACTTTGAGCCACACATCAGACTCTGTGCTGATAGTGCAGAGCCCGCTTAGGATTCTCCCTCTCCTTCTCTCTCTGCCCCTCCCATGCTCGTGTTTCTCTCTCCCCCATCCTCTCTCTCTCAAAAAAAAAAAAAAAAAAAAAAAAAAAACTTAAAAAAACCTTACAAGCATCAATGAGTGATCAGAGCACAGATCCCCAATATTTGAAGAATAGGTCATTTTTGCCCACTATGACTCCCACACGCTATGTGCAAGCCGCTCAAGGAATACTTGCATAGCTGCCTGCCACAGTGCAGAGAAGAGGTATGGACAGCTGAAATTTACCAAAACACTATATAAGGGAAAATATGATATTATCTTACTAAAAGGGAAAATATTCAGTAGGAATGTGTTAGTACACAATAGTCAGGGTACACAATAGTATTAAGTACTATGAAATGGGCTAGCCATAAATAAATGATGCTTCTTAATATTTCTGGCATTGTTCCCCCTGAATTTGTATTTTTCTGTTGTGCCTAGTGATAAGGCATAAATGTGGATAAACTCATAATACAATAGCTAATATCAAAACCCACTCTGGTTTAAAGAAATGAGCCATAACCATGGAGTAACCAGACAACAGGTATCAGAACTAACTTGGAGGGTAAACAAGTCTGCAAGATCATCAGCCAAAAATATATAATCTTTGATGACGATGCTAAAAACCTGTGCCTGAACTTTTCATTATGTGCCAGGTACTGTGTTCGGTATATAATATATATGTGCTGTTATCTTCACAGAAACTCTATTAAGTATCATTATCTTTATTTATAGACTTCTGAAGAGCAGCTCAGAGAGTAAGTTGTTATGATTAACCCCAAAACAGTGAAATATAAATCATATTGACTCATATGCACCATACCAAAGAAGCAAATTTTCATAATAGGGAATAATGCTAGAAAGCAAAGTTACTGCATGGGGGGGGGGGGGGGGGGGGGGGGGGGGGGGGGGAAGGGGAGGAAAGCCAAGTAGCAAACCACACGTGTGGAGGAGTGTTCATTTATGAAAGAATTCTTGGTTGCCCACTTTGGGATACGTTTCACAGGTAAGTGTTAGAATTCAAGTGAGAAATAACAGAAGCCACTTCTGTAATACTAACAGCACTGTCCGATCTTTGTGATGTTTTTAAGACTACAGAAGGTCATTGCTCCTGCGAAGCTAACGGGAAGAAGATGAATTTTATTAAAAAGAAACCACTACGTTGTTACCTGTAACAGGGTCAGTTCTCAAAGTAACTACAGAATGAAGACTGGATTGGGAAAGGTCTGGAAAGTACAATTTATGTGGAAATTTTGTGGGAGCTGTGAAAGAGTAAACAGTTGCCAGTCTTAGTATGATGGTTAGGAAAAGGTCTCTGAAGATGCCCAGCATTGGTTTGCATCTTCCCCTCCCTGGTAACCAGCTTGTGATCTTTGGAAAACATCAGGTCTCTTAACTGACTGGAGACAGACGTCAAGTTCTCTAGCCTCTTCCTAAATGCACAGTTGGGTTTCTATGGTACCTCATGTGACTGTGGCTAATGATCAACTCTCTAGAACCAACCCACCATACACACTGTGCTTCTGTTCCCTCCAGTTCAGTTCCCTACAAGGTTCAGGGAAGTCCTGTTTCTCCCCACAAACATGTTTATGACAATGTGTCTGCTACTGTAATTATGAGATTTAATGAAATCATCTGTAAAGTATTGAAATGTGAGTTGTCAGAAAAGGCTGTTTTGTCTCATGTTGAGCACATTAAAAAAATTAGAAAATGTTGAGCCACAAAGGAGAATACATCTGACGAATGAGATCTAAGAGATATCTGTAAAAAGAGTCTGAATCCAAAATCCCTTCTAGGTCTCTTTAAGTACTTTTTCTACTTCATGGAAATGAAATCATAAATTAGTGGCAATTTGCTATGAGAATGTCTTGTGCTAAGAAAGGCTGCATGGGTTCCAATCAATGGAAACATACTCAAAGAAAAGACTATGACCCATCTGAAGAGCCTGGCAAGTGGAATAAGTATGTATTTATATATTTAAGTTGAAATAACATCTGGGTTATCTTTTAACTGATGCTCAGCTTTTAAACAAATATATTGATTTGACCAGGTCACAGAACAGGACTTGTGCTTTACCTAATTTATCATTTGTTGTATTTAATAAGACAATGCATATAAATCTCTTAGAACAGTTTTTATCATATTATTTGTCCAATAAATGTTGGTTATTAGTAGTAATAGTAATGGCATTAGTGATAATTTTGATAGGGCAAGCTATTTGGTTTTTTTTTTTTATTTTTTTTAATGTTTTTACTTATTTTTGAAGGAGAGAAAGAGAGCACAAGCTGGGGAGGAGCAGAGAGAGAGGGAGACACAGAATCCAAAGCATGCTCTAGGCTCTGAGCTGTCAGCACAGAGTCGCACACGGGGCTCGAACTCACGAACCGTGAGATCATGACCTGAGCCAAAGTTGGATGCTTAACCGACTGAGCCACCCAGGCGCCCCAGGCAAGCTATTTGAAAAGAAACAAGTAAGAAAACTAAATCTGTCAGTTGTAGATGCAAATGAAATGGGACAAGTCAAAGGTAGAGAAAGGCAGGTCACGGAGTTCCTCACTAAGAAAATGTGCAATAACTCTTTCTGCCCAATATTTGGATGGACTTTCTCACCAGCAGAAAAGTGTTGTGTTATAGGAAGCTTACTTACGGACTAGATAACTCTAGGAAAATGATTTTGAAGATGATAGGAGCTTTGTATGAGTCCCAAAAGATTTCCTCTGTACCTGAGCATTCATCATCTCAGTAAGGGTCTTTGGCTCCCTCTCTTGACAGAGGTAAAGGCATCCCAGCAGATTCTTTAGCTCCCTGTAAGCTCTTAAGTGATACACAGACACAGGCAGCAATGAAAGTGACTTCACTTCGTACATGGACCCACTTATCTTGCAGCACAAGATATGTTGATTTGATGGGGTGGGGGCAAAGACTGATTCCAGAATTTATAAAATATGAATATAAAACCAATGATAAAAATGACAACGGCTGTTAAACCATCCTATCACGGGTTTGTCTTGAAAAGAAAAAAGGAAAAAAAAAGCCCAACATAGCTACCCAACAAGGTTAGATTTGTTTTTGGAAAAAAGTACCAAGAAAAATTTATCACCCTGTGCCTAACCAAAAACTACAAAAGACCAAAGGAATACTCTAGACTCCACATACAAGTTTGAAACAAAGTTTTCAAATTTCATGTGATCTTTTGTGAGTAAGGTTACCACTAGCATTTGCTTACTTTTCTGCCAAACTTACCCCAAAATACTTCCAATGCTATGACGATGCCTTTAGAATTTCAAAAGGACTCCAAAAAGTTAGGCTTCAACTTCATTGGAATGTGACTTGTCATAACAAGGAAAAAATGCCTTATAGATATTTAGAGGAAATTCAGATTTTGTGTATATTTCCTACTTATTTTGGTGTTTTCAAAGGGCTGCATTTTACAGATATATCTGACATTATGAAGTCTCCAGTCATCATGCGGTCAATCCCAATGACACTTTTTCTAAACTCATCAATTAGCTCTGAAATAGAGGGACATAGAGCCAGTAGATCATACGAAGTCCCATACATTTTTCTATTTTGCTACTACCTTGCTGTGCAGTGAATGGAAATTATCAGCATGAAAATCTTATACCTAGAACTCTGTTACATTTGAGTATGTTGAAATACATATCGGCCCATCTTCCCAAAATTTAACATTTACATAGCACCTACTATATGCCATGTACTGTGCATTGAGTGGTGAACTAACCAGAGAAAATCACCATTCTTGTAGAACTTGTGGTCTATCAGAAGACAGATAATAACTAGTCAGTTGAAATACTTTTTCTTCTTTTTAAAACTAAATGGAGAAAAAAACTACATGGTTTTTGGGGTAGCTCAGTCGTTAAGCATCTCAGGTCATGATCTCACTGTCATGAGATCAAGTCCCGGGTCAGTCTCTGTGCTGGGTGTGGAGACTGCTTAAGACTTTTTCTTTCTCTCTTGGCCCCTCTCCCCTGCTTGTGCTTTCTAAAATTAAATAAATATATATATATATTTATAATTATATTTATATATATTTATTTACATTTATATTTATTTATATATATATTTATATACATAAATAAATATATATAAATATAATATATATATATATTTAAAATAAATAAAACTACATGGTTTTGGCTTCATACAAGTACTAACAGTATCGGTTTGCTCATACCTGTATGAAAGGACTGGTGCCTGACATGTAATGGACGCAAAGTAAAGGTTCAATGAAGAGACAAAAAAATATTTCTTGGAGGGTGTAGTGGGTAGGGGGTATGAACAATCAGCTCTGATGGTCTGTGATGTCCTAAAGTGTTCATTGTTTTACTAACTGGAATTTTTACTGAGCATCAAGGTGCTGAAGATTTGAAATAAACACACCACAGGCTGTTCCTTGCCAATTGCTCCTACGCAGGGCCTGGTCTCCTTTGGATACCAAGCCAGGTCATTTGCAATTAGCTTTCCCCAGTTCAGGCCATTCTAACATCACTTGTCCTGTCAACACAGGACCTTGGAGAAGTATGTAAAATCCTTCCACATTGTTTCCTCCAGCATCTATCCAGAATCAGATTGTTTTATGTTCTTGCTGGGTATCCCATGTGCATTGTGCTCTCTTTATTAAGATACTCTTATGTCACCTGTTCAGTGGACACCACTTAATTCTCTAATGTCACTTGTGCTTTCCCAGACTCTTCTTTATGAGCATCTCCCCTTCCCCTACCACCTCATCCTCCAGCTCTGCAGAGCATTGAATATAATGCATGAGTAATACATAGAAAGAAGTCAACTAATGGAAGGTAAAAGAAATGTGTGAAGAGAAGTCAAATACAGATAATGAACAGCAAAAATTTGCCTCAATACCATTAAATCACTTCACACCATTATAACCCTCATGTTACTATTGTTTACATATGTAGCAAATGTCATGTTCCTAGACTTTCAACACTTTGTCTTACTTTCACACCAAGTACTTTTGGGACTACACTGGACAGGCAATTGGTTTGGGTTGAATGAAATTTAATAATACTTGTAGATAAACACTCAACTATTCACTTATCAAATACTTATTGTGCTCTTCCTCCTATGCCCCAATGTACCTGGGATAAACTTTGTGTAAGTAGGTTTTTAAAGAATATCGATGAAATAGTCATTTATGTTTATAATTACTATAGTTTATCATATGTTCCATAAATAGGTAAGTGGAGGATGCTATGAAAATGCATACACAGAAAGGGCACTTAAACCAACATCAAGAGTTGAGGAAAGATTTTCCTGGAAAAAGAAAATCTAAGATAAACCATTACAAGGTAGTTTGGAATTGGCTATTTGTTCATTTATTCTATAATAGTATCTTGAGAACTTTGTTGGCAAACACATAGTATAGTAATCCAAACATACTAAAAGACAAGAGTACAGAAAAAGGTAATAGCCTTGTGTGTAGAAAAGAGGAAGTACAAACTAATGAATGGTTCAGGCTTTATAAAGCTTGTGAATGGATGAGTGATTCATTATTATAGGTAATCCAAGAGGAAAAACACATCTGAGGAAGGCAGTTTTATCTTAGGCTTTAATTTGAGGAGCTTGTGGATCATCTATACAGAGTTGTTCATTTTAAATTCAGAGCAAAAAGCAGGAAACATTAGTAAAAGTGAAGTTCATGGAGAAGATCAAACGTCTCCCAAATTTCAGTTATTTCATTTATATTCCTTCTAGTAACTCAATTTAATTCACAATTAAGATGGTACCTCATCCTGTACTTTCTAATGCCTTAAATCTGATGAATTATGAGACCCTTTCATACATTATTTTTTGACAGTTGCTATATCCAGACAATAGGAATGTAGAGATGGAGAAAAATTAGTTCCTGCTATTGAAAAGTTCAAGAGAATCATCTGTTTAATGTGTTTTCCTCCAACATTATTCTTTTGACAGTCACCAAGTATTGGCCTAAACACTCTGCATCTGTAAAGTATAGATAGACATTTTTAAAGAGAACACGTTTGTGGTCAAATGCACTTAGGAAATCGCTTATATTTCAGCCCATTTTTGTTGATCCGCACTGCAATTAGCATCATAACAATGATAAGAAAACCTGGAGAGAAGAAACATGCTTAACTTAGTTTATTTGACCATGAAATCCATTGTTACTGTTTATGTGCTAACCATGTATTCATATCACAATAATATGCCCCTTTGTCTCTCCTACCAATTTCCACTAATATACACCTTCAAGATGTTATTTTTTTATCTTCTTCCAGCCACATACACATCTGAACTCTGAATCACACATTTCTGCAGAGGTTGTATGACAAACGTTCCAGCACACCAACCATAAAGTAAGTTGGGAATTTGAAATCATCTTTCCCCAATCATCTTTGATTTCACCAATGGTTTGCAAAATTCTACATTGCTTTCACCAAGTTTCCAAAGCCCCAAACATCTGTATATTAACTTAATGTGTTCTCTAAATCCACTTTACATCTAACAACTTTTTTTGTAATAACCTAAGCAATAATATTTGTGACATAATGGAATTGAGATGTCACTTACATTTGCTAGTACACATCAAGTTAATACACACTCTTAAATTACTCTTTCTTTCTTTTCTTTCTTTCTTTCTTTCTTTCTTTCTTTCTTTCTTTCTTTCTTTCTTTCTTCCTTTTTGAGGGAGGGAGAGAGAGGGAGAGAGAAGGAGAGGGAGGGAGAGAGAGGGAGAGGGAGAGGGAGAGAGAGAGAGAGAGGGAGGGAGGGAGGGAGGGAGAGGGAGAGAGAAAGCATGAGTGAGGGAGGGGCAGAGAGAGAGAGGGAGACAGAATCCGAAGCACGCTCCAGGCTCTGAGCTATCAGCACAGAGCCTGATGAGGGGCTTGAACTCATGAACCGTGAGATCATGACCTCAGCCAAAGCTGGACAGTTAACCCACTGAGCAACCTAGGTGCCCCTAATACGCATTTTTAAATAAAGTTCATGCACTACCTAAAATCATCTCATATTCCACATATAGTATGGATGGGCAGAACATTTTGAGAAACAATGTATAATAGAAACTCTCCCTTTTCTGATCACTTATAGTATGTGCAACATACCAAGATTTCCTGGAACAAAATTTGGAATTCTCAGTTGAACAAAAATGTGAATTTAAAGTCAGCTACTGCTATCACTTTTCCTAGGCAATTCATGTAAAATGATAAAGGTTACTACTAATTAACTCAACCAGATATTTATGTTGGATTCAATAAAACAAATCAGTCATCATCTCTTAAAGGTGACCTTATTGGGAAAATAAGGGCTCTGAAATCAAGATCATAATGAGAGCCTGAAAACAAAGCACAAATAAAATACTTAAAATACTCAAGCAATGGAATTGTGGTTGGAAAGTTTTAAAAAAGTGTATTTCCAATAATATTTGGAAAAAATAAACTCTTATTTTCCAATTGTAGCCTAAGATAACGAATTCAAAGATTGAGGGGAAGTCCCTGTTTCTGGATAGGGATGGAGGCTTCCCATCTCTAGTTGGACCTGAGATTTGTCTCCTCATGGCAACAGGTTACACTAGCAACTCTCAATATTTACCAAGTCTATATTGCAATAGCTTTACGGTATCATCATTTTGGAGTACTGTTATAAAGTAGTTTTATTCTGTAAGACACACTGCCAAAATTGGCTGGTTTTGGTTTTCTTGGCAAGTTTTAAAAGCCTAAATGTGCAGGGATGGTACTTCAGGATGACCTAACTACGTAGTCCTGGGAATAAAACAATCTATCACTATTAGCAGTTAAGTGAGTTTTGTGGGCCTCCCTGAACACCTAATCACACTATTACCTTTAAAAAACTAAAATGAAATATGCATTTTTAGATGCCTATTATATTAGAAATGTTAGGCACATTTGAGGTACTCGAGTCATTCATAAGGTAGAAATCGTGTGCCTATTACCCACCACCAGGACCACGATCATAACTACTGCTAACTTACCCTTATTGAAAACCTGTCTGTGAGCTATTTTACTCTTTATATAATTTCATTAATCTTTATATGATTTATCTGATTTCATTAATCTGTAAAGTAATCCTACAATGAAGTAATATTAGACGGCACTGAGACTTGTAGAGACTAAAAGATTGACTGCATTCTTTTAACCAAAAGCAGATCTTTTTAACCAAAGCAGAATCTTTTTCACCAAAGCAGATCTACACAACTCATAAATCAAGACTAATCGACATTCTTTGAAACAACTTTAGTGGCAACCTTTCTGAATAAATTTAAAATACAAAGTTCAGTCCTTGGTATATATTAGGTGCTCAACACCCTTTAGCTTTCTAATCCTCTTTCAAATAGATTTAGCAAAGTGACACAGATGGTGGCTATGCCTTTGTGCATTTTTCTCATTGGGCTTGTGGTATCACTGAAAATTATTTAAAGTAGACAGAACTAGTGATTAATAAAGGGATTTGTGATTTGCTCAGGTCATATAGCTGGTAAATGATGAGGCCAGAATGAAAAAGGGAACTATGAATTGCAGATATAATCCTCTATTTTTCTATGAAAAGGGAGATCTCTTTCACACCCCTTAGAAGTTGGGGGTGAATTTTATTACCCTGTAAGAAACATAATGGGAGTTTTAGGACACACTTAGGACCATAGAGAATGGGAACAGAAAAAGAAATGACAAGTATAATAAATGAAAGGGATGAAGATACAATCTTAGGCATGTCAATCTGCTTGGAGAGACCACGATTTCAGGTGGAGTCTCTACAGCAGCAGCTTTGGAAATGAAAAATGGATTGTAAAAGTGTCTTACATTTCAACGAAGTGTTCAACATATATAAAATGGGATGGTTTTAAGAGTTTAACAGGATTAAACCAAGGATCATACCAAAATGACAGCTCCACTTAAAGGAATGAATTGTAAAGTCACAAAAGTTACTGAGAGAGGTCAAGCCACAGCAGGAATTTATTGGTAAAGGATTGATAAAATGACATTTTCCAATAAAGGGAGATGAAGATCATTTTGAAAACTAAAGTCAGAAGTTTATTCAGAGCTCTTGGGAAAGAGTCAAGAAGCATTATCAGAAATCTTTTTAAAGGCACAAAATATTTTATTTAATATATGACCCAACCGCTCAAAATGTCTGGAGTCTAGTTCAGAAATACAATTATGTATTAGGGAAACATCACTCTCATTTAATCCCTTTAACAGGGCTAGTTGTTAATTAGTTCCATGTTCCAAAAATTAACAATATCTGAAAAACTGTGTAATTAGTAGGCACATAAGCTAAGCCAAATATTTTGTTTTGAGATATAAAAACAAAAGATGGAAAGAATTTTAAAGGATGCAACTTATTAGTTATTGACATGCTATTGCATTTCTGTTCAAAGATTCAAACATTACCTCTTCACAAAGATCCCTCGGTAACTGTTCACTGACTTTTCAGACCTTGCATAACTTTTTATGATAACTTTTTTTTAGATGGCAGTTCTTATTCATGACATTAAAGCTCAAGGAGTTTTAGGTGCTAAGATAGATGCCTAAAGTGCCATTGTCACCACTGAAATAATGAATGTGAGATGGGGTGTATGAACATGGCAGAGCTTACAGGAGAGAACGGGTATATTCATGGGGGAAAAGTGAATTGACTTACTCAAGGCCCCATTAGTCTTCAGGAGCACAAGGGCCACTAGTTGAATCTATTACATTTGAAAAGTAGATCATGACACTAAATCTCAAGAATTTCCCTTGCTGACTTGTCTTCCCTTTATCCTAGTATCAGTTTTAAACTACACGAGGCTAGGACTGAAACAATCTACAGGTCTCCTGTTTGTCTAATACACATACATATATATTCTTGTTAAAATGTGATGGTTTGTTGTCCTACTTCCTAAGAGGGACTTGCAAAGAATTTTGAGGTACATTAAATGATTCATTTTCAGGATATTAGCAGAAAATAAAGATGGGATCATTTAAAACCAAAAATCAAAGTTACAGATTTTTGGAGAAGGGTGATAGGGGATCAAAATAATATCATAGTTGACCCTTGAGCAACATGGGTTTGAACTGCATGGGTCCACTTTTATCCGGAATTTTTTTCCTATAAATACAGTACAGTACAGTACTATAAAGGTATCTTCTCTTCCTGATTTTCTTAATAGCATTTTATTTTCTCTAGCTTCCTTTATTGTAAGAATACAGTATATAAAACTTATACAAAATGTGTGTTAATCAACTGTTTATGTTATTGGTAAGGCTTCCTGTCAATAGTCATCTATTAGTAACTAAGTTTTGGGGGGTCAAATATTATACACCAATTTTCATCTGTGCTAAGGGTAGGTGCCCTTAACTCCTGCATTGTTCAAGGGTCAATACAGTTGACATGTTTTAGGCCAAGTGGGTCACTTTTAGTTACCATGTTCAAGTAGTTGATAAAATGTTTTTGTCAGAGAACAGCAGGTATCTTTGGAGCATCACCTCTAGAAGAATGAGGGATAACAATTCATATTTTCACAAGTGTCAAAATACAGACTTTGATCATTAGTATCAAAAAAAAGCACTTGATTTTTGCATTCTATAGTTTTCTTTTTTTCCCTTAGATTCACTCTATGTTTGATAATAAATATCCTTAATGATCTGTGCTACCAACATTGTTAGAGTATTCAGTAACACACAGAAAGTGTTTCAGATTAGATTAAGAATATTTTAAAAACACCTTTGTCACCTAACAAAGGCAATTTTCTTTTAGACAGGAGAAAGTACAAAATTTGAAGAAGAAATTTTACTCCAAAGTGTTAAAAAGAAAACCCCGGGCCCCAAAAGTCATCACTGAAGACCCCAAGTTACTTAACCAAGACTTAAAAGCTAACCTAATTGCAGTTTCAAACCCCTCAGGCATGTAAACTTTAACCAGTCAATGTAGGAATTTCCTGGTCGATACTATGAACTCTACTGATATACCTCTTCAGTTCTCCTCAGGAGGGTGACTTTGCCTAAAATGGATTCTTTGCTAATAACTTTCTTTTTTCTGTCCCCTCTCCATCTTTAAAAAATCTTTCTTTTTCTGTAGACCTCTGGATCCCCCCTCTATTTGCTAGATGAGATGATGCCTGATTCATGAATTGATTGATAAATCCAATTAGATCTTGAAAATTTCCTCCATTGAACTTTTGCTATTTAAAATCTTTTTTGATACACAGACAGAGCTAATATCTGTGCAAACTTCCTGGTGCTGTTATTTTTCTTAATGGGACACAACTACGTAATATGCTGGGATAACCAACTGAAGGTCCTGGCAAGACCCCATGCAGTCTTACATATGGCTCAGTGAGCTAGGGGAACCACCTGCAAAATGTGATTCTGGTGCCTGTCTGTCCTCATCTAATCAATGACTTTATTGACAATTCATCCCCTGTTTCTCCTGTATCTTTTAATTTTCTGTCTCTATGGCATCCTGCCATCAGCATGTCAACACACTGGCAGCTTGTACCTTCAAAAATAAACAAAACAAAAGCTTCCTTGGGAACCACTTTTTACCCAGCCTCCCACACATATTGTATTCCCTTTTATAGCCAAACCCCAAAGAAGAATGCTCCATCTTCATTGTTGTCATCTCCCAGCCTATCCTTAGTCCCTTCCCATTCCCCTCCTCTCAGACTTCGGTACCTCCTCACTTCACACAATTGAACCTGTTTCAGTGGCCACTGCTTCTCAGCCCTTTTTACATTTTCTTTGTAATATTTTAACCTAGACTCCTTTCTTTACCCTCTTCCTCCCCTCTTTCTTTCCCTCCCCCCTCCCTTCCATGCTGACATGGAGGTCACATTCAGTACCTTTCCATGGATTAATAAAGCATAATTTATATCTCAGGCACTAATCTACTTTCTAAGCTTTGAACTTAAATATCTTAATACTTATCAACATCTTCATTAAAAAAATATTTTCCTTTGATACACATGCACTCATCTTACCGTTATGTAGTAGTCAATATAAAATGACTTTATCTTTCCAATATTTCCAAAAACAACATGTTGTCTGACAACCATAAAGTATATTAATAAGTAGAATAAGATGGTTAATAGAAATGGAGTAGTTTCACAAAGTCTGAATTACATATTTTTCATATTAAAATACATATCTTCTGCTTGGCTTATGGAATGTTTTCTCACTGATATAAAAGGTAAAAGATTTTTCAACCTAATTTTATGCAGTTTGTTATAGAGTTTTGTAGTATGGGAAAGATAGTACCTGTCAAGTCATGTCCACAAAATTGAATTATACTAAAAGAGGTATAAGTTCTCTTCCTAATTATAACAGCAATCTAATTCAAAACAAATCATATTTGCCACACAAGATAATATATATCCACACAAAATTTTATAATGAATCAACCTACAGGACTGTTGAAAGCCTGAGGTTTACTGATTTATTTTTTTTACCAATAGATTGGATATTGTCCCTGTTTTCTAGCAATAGAAATGAAAATAATCTGGCTTTTTCTTAATAGTAGGACACAATTTGGTTCATCACTTTGATATAGTGCAAACAATAACATTATGTGACTTTGACATCGATGCTTCTACGTAGTTTTCAATGAAATCAAAACAGACCATCACAATGACAGACTCAGAGATAACCATTTGGCTTTTATCAAATTTTGCTCTATACCACTGAGAAATTAAGTAACAAAGTATGCAGTATTGTCAATGGTATATGGGACAATGCTATTTAAAGGTTCCATTTTTTGGGGGCGCCTGGGTGGCGCAGTCGGTTAAGCGTCCGACTTCAGCCAGGTCACGATCTCGCGGTCCGTGAGTTCGAGCCCCGCGTCGGGCTCTGGGCTGATGGCTCAGAGCCTGGAGCCTGTTTCCAATTCTGTGTCTCCCTCTCTCTCTGCCCCTCCCCCGTTCATGCTCTGTCTCTCTCTGTCCCCAAAATAAATAAACGTTGAAAAAAAAAATTTAAAGGTTCCATTTTTTGTAATAAAAACAGGCATACGGAATTTCATTATTTCATATAATAAAATATATATGACCATAATAAAGATTATTTGGGCAATAAGATATAAAAAAGTTTTCATTTATTTCCATATAATCATTATTTCAATTTCTAACATACCACAGGCACTATACTATATTATATTAGGCTTGCATTGATAAAATAACTTACCATTTTTTATTCTCCACATCTTTCTCTCAATCTGAACTCTGACTTTCTACTCCTATCTTGCTCATCTCCTTATAAAACTTTACCACTTTCATACTCCATGAAGTAGTTCTTTGAATTCATTTCTTACAACACTGGACATATTATAAAATCCTGAGGACAAAATCTGTTTCCAATTCATATTTGCATCTATTCTATGACTCTTATTTTATCTTGGAGAACTTAGGACTTCATAGTTGTATCAGTTAGTTTTTGCTGCATGACAAAACACTCCCCCATAATAAATGGCTTATTAAAAAATTATTCAGCTCATTATTTGGGGGGTTGGGAGTTAGGACTTAGTTAAGCTTGGTGGTTACTCCAGTCCCTGCTGAACTTAAACATCTGCAATCAGTTGTTTGAGCAGCCATGCCAGTTTTGACTAGACTCTTTCACAGAGCTTGGCAGATTAGTATCTGACCCACGTTGCCATTGATCCATGCAGCAACCTATCCTAGGTTAGATCTCAGGATTCCAAAAGAGACCAGAAGTTTGTGAGGTCTCTGGTGAACTAACTCCCAAACTAATACAACACTAGCTCATTCTCCTGTCCAAAGCAAATTTTCCCCGATTCAAGAAGTTGGAAAACAGACTCAGTTTTTCTAAATAGGATGTGGGGAGTCATGTTGCAAGGGCATGAATAAAGGGAGGAGAAAAGTTTATGGTTATTTCTGCAATTTGCTGCAATAGTCTTAGTTTTCAAAATAGCATGTCTATTTTTCCATTTATTTTCAAAATAGAAAGTTCTTTCTCTTTCTCTTTCGAGTATAATTGAAACACGGTGTTACATTAGTTTCAGGTGTACAACTTAGTGATTTGACAAGTTTATACATTATGCTCTGTTCACAAGTTCATCTACCATCTGTCCCATTACACCACTATTACAGTATCACCAACTATAGTCCTTGTGCTTCAAAATAGTTCTTTTTAAAATTAGGATTTACTACTCTAAAAGCTACTTAACATTTAATGTGGGAATAACTGAGTCATGCACTGGAAGAGCTAGATGGAAAACATAATGCATTTACTAAACCCTCATTTTGAGAAGAAAGCTGGTGTCTAGAGAACTCGCGTGACTTGCCTACCATCAACAGCTGAACCCCCTCCCCCAGAAGCCAGTCTTGACAACTATTCCAGTTCATTTTTTAGCAATCTACACTACAGCCATGCTCATACTAGGAATTAACGCTAATATTTATTTTCAGTTAGAAATATTTCAAACTATATTTATTATAATGCAAACATTTATCATTGTGACCATAGCTGGAATTTATTCATAATTGACCTATTTGATGGGCTTTTTAAGAATTAATTATTCCCAGGGATCCCCACTTTACATACTTGCTTTGAAACCAACTTCTGTTGTCCTCATTCAAATTTTTCAAGTATGTGTATTAAACATTCAGATACAAGCTGCTAAACAGACACATCAGTGCTGTTTGATTTAAATAGCCCTAATTAAGGCACTGAGAAATAGTTAACATGCTATATACTGAAATCATATAGAATAAAAGACATCATGTAAAAATTACAAATTTTATAAATAAAAGGCTAACTATTAATTGCTTCCCTTATTCATCATATATAATGAAGGTTTCAATGATCTCTTTTCTATGAATTCTGTCAAAATTGGACTCAGATGATGCCAACCAAAAACAAAGAAATATGGGAAATTTCTAAACAAATTGACATGTCTTCATGAGTAACTTTTCAGAATATAGTATTTTTATTTTTTTTTTAATGTTTGTTTATTTTTGAGAGAGAGAGAGGAGAGAGAGAGGGAGCACGAGTAGGGGAGAGCCAAAGAGACAGTGAGACACAGAATCCAAAGCAGGCTGCGGGCTCTGAGTTTTAAGCACAGAGCCCGACACAGGGTTTGAACTCATGAACTGCAAGACCATAACCTGAGCCAAAGTTGGATGCTTAACAGGCTGAGCCACCCAGGTGCCCCTCCAGAGTATGGTATTTAAAATAACATATCTAAAGTAAGGAAGAGTTATAGCACTGAGGTCAATTAGAGAGATAAAAAAAAGATAGCACTAGGTTAAAATGTACTAAATCTCCTATTTGGAGCTTTCTGGAAATACCAAAGTAGGAAAAATCCACAAGATCTGCTTATTGCTGGTAAATTACTAGGAGGGATAGTTTTGGCCACTTATTCGTTCTTTCTTTTCATTCATGTTTTCACTTTTCCTACCCCAAATTAATCATCATATTCAACAATGGCCTGTGTGCAAGGCATTTGAATGTCAAGCACTAATAAATAAATGTGAAAGTGCACAATAGATATCAAATACATTAATTCGAGGATAGTATATACTTATAAAAGATGATTATTATACTACCAATTTATTTGTTGAGAGCTGGCCAAGACTCAACTTTGAGGTAGGAGCCAAGTTGGTCTTTCTCCATGCTGAATCCCTAGTGCTGAACAACAGCAGCCAGGTCGTGGCTCACAGGAGACAATGAAAAAAGGCTTACTAAATTAATAAGTGATATGACTAACACTAAGTTAAAATCATTCAGGATTACAACATACCACTTAACTCTTAGTGTAGGAACTGGATTAAATCAATGAATTAAATATGTTTATATCACGATAACAAAAATCAGTCCAGAAGTAATTTCTTGTTTATTGTCACAAATCACACTCAACACTGAAAATATGATCATGAAATGTATGAAAATCAAATTTCTTGAGTTACTACTGAATGTAGGAATTATTAGACCTATAACTGAGAACAAGAGTATATTCTATTTTACAAATATTACTATCTTTCATCTATTTTTTTCTCTATGATAGTCTGCATAGTCATTTAATTTTGATGAGTATATTTATCAAAATAAAATGAACTCAAATTTAACAGAACAAGTAAATCCTGACCCTTTAATTATGCGAGTTGACTGTTAGTTTGTTACACTAGCTTTCTCACCCATATTTAGGATGTATTGCTCTCATGTACTAAACAAGGAAAGACCTTGGTAAGTTTGCATCACTTAAAGTTATGTAGACTTTTTCCATTTTATCAAAAAATTATTTGAAATTTTAGAAAATCAACTTCAAAGAGGTTCCAAACACACCTGAATAAAAGGACAAATGCACTGAAGATAATATAAAGAAAATAAATTAAATCCAAGCACAAATCTCTAGAGAAATTACCAAAGAAATGCAGCATATCCAAACAGGTGAGAGTGAGAAAATAAATATTATAACTGCAATTAAAAATAGAGTATTTAATGGACTGTAAAGGGAGGTGGGAATTAACTGGCTGATAGGTTTCAAACTGCTGAGCTAAATCTATAATATCTGTTTGCCTTGCTATAATTTAGAGTCTACAGTTGCCTGGAGGTCACCTTTGAGGAAGCAGAGAAAATCAATACATTTCACTATAAGTTAAGTAGTATCATTTACCTCTATTAAATAAGGCTTTGATGAAAAAACACACCGAACACCAAAACAACCAAGACCAGCAGTGAATTTTCTGGTTTGTGAAAGGACATTCCTTGTATTATTCTTCCTAGTTATCAAAAGTTTCTGACATCCTCTGACATGTCATAGGGATGAGCTCAGCAAGGCTTTTGGTTAGAGTGCTAACATTAGGATGGGATTTCCAGGAGTAGAAATGGTTATCCATGGTCTAGGACTAGAACATCCCAAAGTATTCACTCCAAGTTCTGTCCTAGGAAATTGTGAGAATCAGAGAAGTGGGAATTTAACAAGAGTATCAGTAGGAATGGGCACACCGTAAGTAATGAAAGATTAGGTCAAAATGATGGAGAAGCCAGGGAGATCTTATATCAGAGTCAAGAGTGGTGATGAATAATATGTCAATTATTTGGATTTAACTGAGCTCTTAAAACAAGGCAGCCATCGTGCAAAACTGGGCAAATAGGATAATGAACAAAGTAGACATGCTACCTCTGTACAAGTTTTCACTATTATGTCAAGGAAACTCACACTGCTCCCTGAAAAATTTGGATCACCACATAATATGATATTGAAATGCTGAATTACACTCACATCCTAGCAAAGAGCTTCATTATAGAACTCTTGCTTCTACTTCTCTTGCTTCTACTTAGAGTCTTGCTACCTCCTTTAAAAATGCTAATGTGGGGCGCCTGGGTGGCTCAGTCAGTTAGGCCTCAGACTCTTGGTTTTGGCTCAGGTTATGATCTCATGGTTCATGAGTTCAAGCCCCGCATCAGGTTCTACACGGACAGCAGGAAGCCTAATCAGGATTCTCTCTCTCCCTCTCTATGTGACCCTCTTCTGTGCCTCTCTATGTGCCCCTCTATGTGCCTCTCAAAAATAAATAAATAAGCTTTAAAAAAAAAAAAAGAAAGAAAACAGAAATTTCCGTTGCTTAGGTGTGTTTTCTTTAGATATGATTAATGCAATCTTTTCAATATTTTTATTCTCAAACTAAAAGGAAAAGATGTGTGTATCTTGCCATAGTGTGATCAATTGTGTTTCCATGCTGTGCACACCTAATTCCAAGAACAAAAAATAAATGTTTGCAAAAGATAAACCAAATATGAAACTTGGCACCCTGAGAGTATGACATCATAAAAATAATTAACAAGTAAAATATACCCAGTTGTGGAAGAAGAAAATATGGAGTAGGATTTTCATGCTCAGGATTAGTTAGAAGTCTCGAGACTGCTCCCTCCCCAAGGATGGCATGCATAGCTCCCTGTCAGCATCATTCACTAATATGAGCCTCACAGATTGTAATCCTCCAGGTGAGACCACACATCTCTTTATAGCAAAATTCGTGCATTTAGCAGCAAAGCAATAGCACATTCTTTGGGAAGGCTGTATAATTAGCAATTCCTTCAAGTGTCAGAAACCAATCACATCACTCTATATGTGTTATAGGAAAGCCAGAGAAGTTATCATAAATATTTGTGGAAAGACAAAGTAACTCAAGTAGAAAACATTCAGTAACTCTCAGGTCATGCTCATTGAATACAGACATGAAGCTACCAGAGTTGTTGTTCGTAAGGTTGTGCTGGAAAAGGTTAAAGTCAAACCTTATAAAAGACCCCAAAAATTAAGAAACTAGTTTTCTCAGAGCCAATAAAAGACACTAGTTTTTTTTTAAATAAGAGGACTGATAAATTCGACTAAAATTTATTAAGATAAGCAAAATAAAAAGACAAACAATAAGGTGAAAAAAATTGTATGCTACTTGTATCACTGACAAAGGATTGATATCCCCAATACATAAAGAAGCAGAGAAGAAAGACTAAGGGAAAAAAGTGACAATAATGCCACAGAAAAACTGGGCAGTTCAAATGAAAACATGAATGCCTCCAACCATTTGGAAAGATGTTCAACTTGACTCATTAAAAAAAGAAATGCAAATTAATACTTTGCTAAGATTACTTTTCCCACCTATCAGACTGGCAAAATTCCAGAAGCTTGATAATACACTCTGTGCAAAAAGTGTGGACAAATAGACCTCTCCTACATTGCTGATAAAATACAAAATTCTAGAACTCTTGCAGAAAGAAACTTGGCTACACCTAGATAACATATTCATTTACTATTTAGTGAAACACATTTCTAGAAACCTATCCAAAGCATAGAGTCACAACATATTAAAAAGACATATGAACAAGGCTATTAACTGTAACAAATATGTAAATAAGAGACTAACCAAACAGTATACTGTGCACCTAAGAAAGAAATGAAGAATACAATTTTAAATATGAACATATCCTTTAGCATATATTGTTAAGTAAAAATAAATCCAGGTGGAGTATGTATGTATTCCATGCTACCGCAAGCATGGACTATCTTTGGATTTCAAGAAAAGGCAATTAAAAAAAAGCTGTAAAATAAAAGAGTTACATTTAAGGAAAGGGAGAGCGAAAGATGAGAGACAGATAGGAGTCAGACTTATATGTATAGATCTTGTTGAGTAGATTGATTCTGGAACTGTTATACACAATGTACATCCTTGTTTTACAACAATTTTTAAAAATCCTAAAAATTAAAAGTGGCATGAAAACATGATGTTATTACACAAAGGTTGGCATAACCACATTGAAGGAAATTGTTTCATTTTTCTGCACATCTCTAGTGGGTGATAGTCCTCTGAATATAAAGGACTGTAAGTAAGTAAGTCAATGAACCAAAGTCTTTTCAGTCATATTTTGGTAATAATGTTGATACTATTATATGTGATATGGCATAAAGAAAATTCACATTTTACCATGATTAAACAGCAATGTGATATAAAATTGATGAGATTAAGTGAAACCCTGAGTTAATTTGGAAGTGTCAAAGTATACTTTAAAACTATAATATATGCTTTCTTTATGCAATGAAAAACCTCAAAACAGTGACTAACCTAAAATACCAAAAAAACACCCATGGTATGTAGACTGTGAGCAGCCTCCCAGTCTGGTGCCGAAAGTATAAAAGATGTTATCATATCTGAAGGAGGTAAGTTATCAAAGGCCGCCTAGGTCTAGTCTAGATCTAACTAACAATTTACAGAAAGTATCAGTTGAACCACAAAGTTGCCACTTTATACATCAAAAACAAATGAATATTAATGATTTCCAACAATTACAGCTAACAGAAGCATTAGAAACTCACTAAACTACACTACAGGAATGTAAGCATTAAAATATAGACTGTGGATAAATCTACAGAACAGTTCAACTTCTGTTAAAAAAAAAGGGGGGGGAGGGAACCTACAGAACAAAGAAGAAAGGATGTAGAATACGTCCAATAATTACAATATATAGACCTTATTAATGTTCAAACGAATACACCTTTCAAATTCAAGAAATGTGAACTATGATTGGATACTAATTATGTTAAGGAATTAATCTTATTTTTAAGGTGTGATAATGAATTGCAAATTTTTTTCCTAACAGTCTTATCTGTTACAGATAGATACTAAAAGTTCTACAAGAAATTATTTGCTTCAGAATAAGGGGTGGGAGATATTGTAGTAGATAAAACATACATGAAACAGGATGGGTATCAAATACATCAGGTTTATTGGACTGTCTCCTTTTGTATATCTTCAAAACTCCTTGTCCTAAGTATCTTTACTTCTTTTTAAAGTAAAAAAAAAATAAAATAAAAAAAAATAAAAAAGAATGGTTTGGGGTTTTGTTCACCTTCCTACAGAGAAGAAAGGCTGGTAAAATTTCCAGGATTTGAATTTTTGGAAATCAAGTAAGAAAGGAAACAAAATTTATTGATTGTTCATAAAAAGCCAGAAACTATGCTCAAAATTTGCATGTGTTAATTCAAAGTAAGTATATTATTTCAATTTTATATTAAGCTATATTTATATTAGGTTTATAAAATAAATTATGCATTAAGAAATAAGATGACTGAATTAGATTTGAATACTAAGCACTGCGGCTCTTTTCAATGTAAAATAATCTGACTCAATGTGTATTTTTTTTCTGATGACCCCAGAACCCAGTGGGAGGTTAACTTCCACAGGGTCCAGGAGATGGGCTGGGGTAGAGGAGGCACAAAATAAAAACACTTTAATCAGAAGTTGGTGGGCATGACGAAGTAACAATTGGTTTTTCCTACTCACCATTCAGCTATGGAATTACTACATCATTCTAGGTACATATATGAATGAAAAGTTACTGAGCACCTAACATTTATCTGTCTATCTCTCTATCCACCCACATACACACTCCTTATTTAAAATATTAAATAATCTTAACCTCGCTACCAAATAACATTTTTGTCTCCTGCTAATTTGTTGCATAATCACAGGATTAGAAAGTATGAAAATCTGGCTCCTTATTTTTAATAAGTCATAGATATCCCATCTGTACAATAGGAAAAAAGTATTTATTGGCTCTAGTAGGCCTGTGAAGATTAATGTCTCTACTGCCTCCAAGACTCCTGGCATGAAGTATCATATCTCACGTACCCTAGCAGAGTGTTTATAATTAACAGAATTAATAGCCCTGGCTCTCATTTATAAGCTGGGGACTCTCAAGTTACTTTCACTCTCTGGGACTTAGTTCCTCCATCTATAAAGTAACTACCTCACAAATTTGTTTGAAAGGCTTCAGTGATAAAGTAGTCAGTCTCTGGCAAACATGCTCAGTGATGGTGTTACTTCCTTTATAGGCTTTCAATAATAATTTTATAATATTGTTATATTTTATATGGAGTTTCATGTTCTGCTTTTTTTCAATTAACAGCAGAGCAGTAACATTTGCCATGCTATTTACCATGCTATTAAGAACACTGCATAAACATCCTTCTCAATGGAAGAAGAGCAATGTTCACAGGTGGTCATGGAAGCAGGAAGACCATTATCTGATGAAGAGACATCTCCCATGCATTTTCATGAGCAAGATTTCTTGGGTGGTAGGTGGTGCCCAGTTCATCATTTTGTCAAATGTATTTTGAAGGCTTCAAGTTGTCAGGCACTGGCAAATGCTTATATTAATTTTGTGCCACTTAATTTTACTAAATGCAGTGTACCCTTTCTGTGTGCGTCTGAGTACATGGAAAAGCTTTTGTCTCCTTGAACATTATTGCCCATCAAGAAGGGAGTTTCATTTTTGGCTATTTTTTTTTTACAAGGGCAGATATGCTCCTGAGTGACAGTTAAATTTGTTGAAGGTATTAAATTGCTAATGCTAATGCATTTTACAATCTTCTGAACTGATTTAATATATTAGACTGCCACTCAAAGTTGTAATAAACAATACTGCACTCTTAGTTGGAAATCATTCTGTCAGATCTGGAGGCTTTCAAAAATGCCCACCTATGTTCAGAGTTTACAAACACATTTTTATTTCTCTGTGGGCTGCCCCACAAACCAATGACATAAAGACTTCAATTTGCATCTCTTGTCGCACAGTTTGGAACCAGCACAGAGCCATAATAAACACCTGGCTGGAAATCTCCAAGGCTGGGAAATAATTCTCCACTTAGGAAGGTGAGGATGCTATTTCGCATAAAGGAAAAACATTTAAAACTTATTATCAGCTAACTTCATGTGCTTGTCACGACTTCATATCTATTTTCCAAATTTTAACAGAGTACAATAGGCATACAGAGGCAAAAAAAAAAAAAAAAATTGTGTGTGTGTGTGTGTGCGCGCACCTGGCTAACTTCAAAAACCTTCATATATATAGGAAGATATAATTGAAACAAAGAGATGTATGTATTGTTTTTTCCTTAAGGACATATCCTTGGCAGTCAAGATGAAGTGTTTGAATCAGCTTAGGTTAAGAATAGTAATAATAGGGGCGCCTGGGTGGCGCAGTCGGTTAAGCGTCTGACTTCAGCCAGGTCACGATCTCGCGGTCCGTGAGTTCGAGCCCCACGTCGGGCTCTGGGCTGATGGCTCAGAGCCTGGAGCCTGTTTCCGATTCTGTGTCTCCCTCTCTCTCTGCCCCTCCCCCGTTCATGCTCTGTCTCTCTCTGTCCCAAAAAAAATAAATAAACGTTGAAAAAAAAAATTAAAAAAAAAAAGAATAGTAATAATAACATCCCAGTAACATTGCATTTTAAAATTTTCAACGTGTTTTATGTATCCTATTTCATTTGATTTTCACAATGAACCTGGGAAAGTAGAAAGGGGGAATATTATTCCCTTTAACCAATAAGAAAACTAAGAATTCTAGTTGGGGGTAAAAAAACAGCACATCCAGACTTACATAGGCATATCATCAGTAGTGTCAAGATTGACTCAAATACCCTTCCTTACAGTTAAAATTCCCTTTAGTTTTCAAGTAAAAAAAAAAAAAATCTTATTAGCATTTTTCATTGCTATTGAGGGTAAGCATATTTTCATGTACTTATTTTTATTTTTTCTGTGATTTTTTTAGCTTGAGATTTAATTGACAAAACTAAGATATTTAATGTGCACAACATGATGATTTACTCTAAGTATACATTGTGAAAGGATTCCCCCCATCAAGTTAGCACCGTCACAGAAACAGAGTAGAAAAGTGGTCTCCAGGGGCTAGGAAGTAGGGTAAATAGGGACAGGATGGTAAAAGTGTGCAGACTTTCAGTTATAAAATAAGGTCTGAGGAGCTAGCGCATACCATGGTGACTACGGTTCTTAACACTGCATTGTAGAACTTCAATTTGCTGACAGAGGAGAACTTAAGTATTTTCAAACACACAGAAAAAGTTCTGACTTCTTATCACTGTACCACCATGAGTGCCTTTCTGAGAAGAAAAATAAAACTTTCTTATATTAATCTGGATGAAAACATTTATAAAAATGGGTAAATTGGAAATGTGTTTTGGATAATGTACATCAAAACAGGCTTTAGTAAACAAAGTAATAGTTCCAAAAATGACTACAAAAAATGGAGCTGAAGACAGAAAGTAGACAATGGCCCTGTATCTGATGTTTCAGGGTTTAAGTATTATGAAGAAAAATAGAGTCAAAAGATATAGCTGGGAGAAAGGTACCATGTTTGAATAGAAAGGGTTGACTTCTCTCTGAGAAAAAAAAAATGTTGAACAGAAATAACAATAGCGTGAGAGAGCCAGCGGGGTGAACACTGGGAATAAAAACATTCTAAGTAGCTCAGAAGTGACTGGTAAGGAATCTTACTGTTCTTCTCATTTATTAATTTTCTTCAGTGCCTGCTTTGTCAAAAAGCAAGCAAGCAGCAAGAAAGAGTCAAAATCAGACACCACATACTATAATTTTGAAACTAACAGCAACTATCCTGAATGCAGCCAAGTCTCCATTTTATTTACTATCCTGTTTCGTCCAATCCCTAATTCATGAAAATGCTCATCTTCCACTGGAAAGGTACTCTTGGTTCAGAGGGGTTCACCAGGAAAGGCCAGCAGGCTGCCTTCCAACAGCCTTCACTGGGATTGCATTCAATTCCACAGCTCAGGGTCCAATCTCATCTTGCAAGCTCAGCAATGCTTTTTTCAATTCAAAGAAAGTGTGTGTGCGTGTGCGTGTGTGCTCATGCACACTCAGGAGCGATAAGTGGTGGAACAGCAGCTGAGAGTCCTCACACTTAAACACCCGGTGGGTAAAATCACAAAGACAATGTATTCACCATGAGAAAATGAATCATCCATTGCAATAGCATGTTCTTAAGTACAGCCATGCAATTCTTTCCTACAAAATACTTGACACTTAGTAGGAACTTAATTAATTTCTGGTTGAGTTCTAGGTCCCTGTTGAAGGACAGACCGTATAATCAGCCACCTGAATGATAACCACAAGGATGCACTGTAAGCATGATTCAGAGCAAAAGGTCTTTGTTTGTAGGAGGTAGAGCTTCAGTAGATTGATTCATTAACAATCCCGACCAACTGTAATTTATGTTTTTAAGCCAAGAGTTAATTTTTCCTCTATGTTTGCTGGAGCTTGACCAGATTGTGTCAAACAATACTAACTAACTGCCTTTCTACTTGCTCTTCTTTTCCCAAGATCCCACTGCTGACCAAACCATTTTAGAACCTCCATATCCTCTCTCTAGATATGTTAATACTTTTTGTCAAATCTCTCTCAGAGCCAACAGCCACACAGCCTTTGAAAGGGGATTTAGCATATCTCTGATTTAATGAATTCTGTGCTGATAGAGGCCCCATCTATCTTTGTTCCTTTCTTTTTTTTTTTTTTTTTCCAACGTTTATTTATTTTCTTTGGGACAGAGAGAGACAGAGCATGAACGGGGGAGGGGCAGAGAGAGAGGGAGACACAGAATTGGAAACAGGCTCCAGGCTCTGAGCCATCAGCCCAGAGCCCAACGCGGGGCTCGAACTCACGGACCGCGAGATCATGACTTGGCTGAAGTAGGACGCTTAACCGACTGCGCCACCCAGGCGCCTCTGTTTCTTTCTTTTCTAACAGAAGGTTATAGCAAAGCTTGCAAAAAAAAAAAAAAATCCTCATATAGACTGGAAATAACTTACCTCAAGGCCATGTTCTCTCTCCTACAATCCTGTTAATGGAAACACAACTAGTCATTTACTAAATAGGCCAGAAAAATCTAGAATATTCTCAAAAAGGCTTTCTTACTCCCTCATAGGAGGGCCTTTCCTTGAATGTACAGCTCTCTTGAAATAATTTGTTTAAAAATACTGTCAGAGTGAGGGATATCAGCAAGATGACAGCACAGAAAGTCCCAGCCCTCCTCCGTGACAAAAACACCGATTTCACCATGATATATGAGCCAAAATATCTTACCAAGTCCAAAAAACAATGAAGAAGTTGTAGTATCCCAGAAGAACACAACCCTGAGAACAACCACACCGAACCAGTCAGAACAACTGCACTTCACCCGCCTCAGGACCTCGCCTGAGCCCCTATAGCTCGGGGCTGGGACAGACTGCCTCAGCCTGGGGCTTCTCCCTGAGGGGAGAGACAGGGCAGCCTGCATCCAGCACACCTGGACTTTCGAGGGGCTACCAAAGGGCCACTTGGGATACTGAGGAGAAGCAGAGCATACCTGGGTTAAGCTGAGCACAAAGGAAAAGGGAAGGCAGTTTACTTTCATTGCCACGGCTCTGTGAGACTAAAAAAAAGTGTTCAACCCAGAGACCTCTTCTCCAGGAGGGAGAGACAAGAATAAAATATGCATGTAACATCTAGGACTTTCAGTGCTCTAACCTAAGGATACAGGGTAGGTGGCTTACTGCGGCCAACGTGGCTCTCCGAGACTAGGAGAATGCACACAACCCCAATACTTCTCCCCTAGGAGGAATAAAGAAGACTGTGCATGTCCACAGAAAATTTTGAGAAGCACCAAGAATCTGTAACTAGGCTGATTGGTAAAAACCATCTCCTGTTAAAGCCAGTGTGTCAAGAGTGGGAAAGGTGAAATTTCCTTCAAATGCACAGGCATTAATGTAAAGCTACAAGAAACATAAATAGTCAGCGAAATAAGACAAAACCAAGGAAACAAATCTATAGTAACTGACCCTAAATAAATGTAGGTTTATGAACTGCCTAAGAATTCAAAAAAAAAATCATCTTTAAAAAGCTCAGTGAGACACAAGAGAACTCAAACAACTTAATGAAATAAGAGGATGATATATTAATAAAATTAGAATATCAACAAAAACAAACACCATAAAACAGAATTTATATACAATATGTACTATATATAATGAAATATACAGTAATGGAACTAATGAAATCAATAGTAAGCATCAAAAACAGACTTGATCAACCAGAAAGGACCCAGAAAACTTGAAGAGAGATCATCTGAAATTTTTCTATCAGAGAAACAAAAAGAGAAAAATGCATAAAATGAAGAAAGCCTGAGGGATTTATGAGACATCATCAAGAAAAAAAATACAGTAGCTCCCCCTAACCTTACTGATGGGAAGAACATTCCAAGACACCCAGTGGATGCCTGAAAACACATATGGTATCATCCATATATATGGTATGGTTTTTCTTATACCTATGGTAAAGTTTAATTTATCAATTAGGCACAGTAAGAGATTAACAACCAATAATATAAATTATAATGCACTAAGATAAAAGTTATATGAATGTCATCTCTCTCTTCCTCAAAGTATCTTACTGTACTGTACTCACCCTTCCTGTGATGATGTGAGATGATAAAATGCCTACAAGATGAGATGAAGTGAGGTGAATGACATAGGTATTGCAATGTCATGTTAAGCTACTACTGACCTTCTGACAGTATGTCAAAGAGGATCATCTGCTTCTGGATAATGGTTGACTTTGAGTAACTGAAACAGTGGATAGAGAGAGATTATAAGGGAGTGTCAGAAGAGAAAAACAAGACAAAGAGACAGAAAGGTTATTTGAGGAAATAGCGGCTGAAAACTTCCCAGAAGGTAACAAAGAAATAAACATCTAGAATCACAAAACATACAGGATTCCAAAGAGGATATGAACAAAACAAAGCAAGGGGAACCTGGGTGGCTCAATCATTTGAATACCTGACTTCGGCTCAGGTCATCATCTCACAGTTCCTCAGTTCAAGCCCCCATCGGGTTCCCTCCTGTCAGTGCAGAGTCCATTTTGGATCCTCTGTCCCCCTCTCTCTGCCCCTCCTCCACTTATGCTCTCTCTCTCAAAAATGAAAAAAAAAACATTAAAAAAAAACAAAAGTCTATAGTGCAATGCATTAGCAAATTGTCACAAGTCAGGCAAAGAGAATTTTTTAAAGCAACAAGATAAAAGTGACTCATCAAATAAAAGGAAAGCCTCATTAGATTATCATATTTTTAAGCAGAAAGCTTGAAGGCAAGAAGGGAGTGGGATGATGTATTCAAAGCGCTGAAAGGAACAAAGAAACAAAAGTCAACCAAAAATAATATGCCTGGCTAGGCTGTCCTTCAATATTGAATGAAAAATAAAGAATTTGCCAGACAGGGGCATCTGCGTGGCTCAGTTAAATGCCTGACTCAGTTTCAGCTCAGATCATGATCTCATGATTCTTGAGTTCGAGCCCCACATCGGGCTCCATGCTGATAATGCAGAGTCTGCTTGGGATTCTCTCTCTCCCTCTCCCTGCCCTTCCCCTGCTCATGCTGGTGCTCTCTCTTTCTCAAACTAAATAAACTTTGAAAAGAAAATAATTAATTTCCCAGAAAAATAAAAGCTATGGTACTTTATCACCATTAGAGCTGCCTTACAAGAAATGCTAAAGAGAGTTCTCAAGTTGAAAGAAAAGATGACCAATAGCAAGACTAAAACATATAGAAGTTCAAAACTCACCAGTAAGGTAAGTATATGGACAAATACAGAGTACTATAATATTGTAATGGTGGTGTAAAGTCACTTTTCTTTTTTAATTTGAGATAGAGTGCTAGCTGGGGAGAGGGGAAGTGGGGATGAGAGAGAATCTTAAGCAGGCTCCACACTCAGCTTAGAATGGAGCCCAACATGGGGCTTGATCCCACAACCCTGGGACTATGACCTGAACCAAAATCAAGAGTTGGATGCTCAACCGACTGAACCACCCAGGCGTCCCTGAAAATCACTTGATTTTAATATAAATGTTAACAAAAGCATCAAGAATTACTTTAATTACAAAAACAATTTTAATGGATACCCCATATAAAAAAATGAATTGTGAGATTAATAACATAAGGGGGAGGGAAAAGTAAAAGTGCAGAGTTTTTTATGTGATTGAAGTTAAGTTGTTATCAGCTTAAAACTGAATATTGTTACTGTAAGATATTTTTATGTAAGCCCCATGACAACCACAAAGAAGTTACTTATAGAAAATAAACAAGAAAACTAGAAAGGAATCAAAGCATATCATTATGAAAAAAATCAATGAAACAAAAAAAGACAAGAAGGTAGGAAAGTAATAACAAAAGAACTGTTACAGAAAACAATGAACAAATTGGCAGTAATAAGCCCTTCCCTATCAATAACTGCTGCAAACATAAATGTATTAAACAACCCAATCAAAAGACACAGAATGGTTGAATGTATTAAAAAAAAAAAAAGCCAAAAAAAAAAAAAAAAAGCTAAGACCTAACAATATGCTGTCTACAGCACACTCCTTTTAGGTTTAAGGAAACATACAGGCTGAAAGTGAGGCAATGAGAAAAGATATTCCATGCAAATTTTTAGCAAAATGAGCAGGGGTGACTATATTTCTATCATACAAAATAGACATTAAGTCAAAAACTATCTCCAAGACAAGCAAAGACCTTCTATAATGATAAAAGGAACAATTCATCAGAAGAGTCTAACAATTATATATTCACCCAACATCAGAGGATCTAAATATATAAATGTAACATTGACAGAACTGAAAGGAGAGATAGACAGCAATACAGTATTAGTAGGAGACTTCAATATTACACTTTCACTAACAGATAGAACATCCAGACAGAAAATCAATAAAGAAACAAAGACGAACAACACTACAGACCAGATGGACTGAACAGACACATATAAAACATTGCACCCAACAGCAGCGGTTTTTCTAGTTCCTTGGGGTTTAAAATTAGGTTGTTTATTTAGGATCTCTTTTTTCTTAATGTAGACATTTATCACTATAAACTTCTATCTTAGAACTGCTTTTGTTGTATCCCATAAGTTTGGGTATGGTTTCCATTTTCATTTGTCTCAAGCTACTCTCTTATTTTCTCTGACTCATTGGTTTTTCAGGAGTGTGTTGCTTAATTTCCACTTATTTATGAATTTTCCAAGTTTCCTCCCAGTACTGATTTCTAGTTTCATACCATTGTGGTCGAAAAAAGATACTTGTTGTGATTTAAATCTTTAAAAGACTGGGATCTTAAAAATCAGAAATGAAAAAGGAGACATTACAAGTGAGGCCATAGAAATAAGAAGGATTATAAAAGATTACTCTATAAAAAAGCAATTATACACCAACAAACTAGACAACCAAGGAGAAATGGATAAATACCTACAAGCATACAACCTATCAAAAATGAATCATAAACCAACAGAAAATCCTAACAGACCAATAGCAAATAAGTGGATTGAATCAGTAATCAAAGATTTCCCAACAAAGAAATCCCCAGACCAGATGCCCTCACTGGTGAATTCTACCCAACATTTAAAGAATTAATGCCAATCCTTTTAAAATTCTCCAACAACAAAAATAGTGAACACTTCCAAACACATCTTATGAGGCCAGAATTACCTTGATACCAAAGCCAGGCAGGGATACTACAAGAAGAGGAAACTACAGGCCAATGTCCCTGATAAACATAAATGTAAAGACCCTCAAGAAATATTAGCAAACCAAATTCACCACATTTAAAGGCTCATACACCATGACCGACTGGGATTTACCCTTGCTTTGCAAAGACAGTTCCACATACACAAATCAATTAATGTGATACACCACATTAACAGAATATAGGGTAAAAAAAACACATGATTGACAGAGGATTCTGGGAAGATGGCAGAAGAGCAAACAGTGGGAATCTGAGTCCCCACTTAGATAACTACTACACTAGCACAATCTGTCTCATGTTAACTATTTCAAAACTGTAGAGTCAATTGAAGGCCCAAAACTCCAGGGGAAGGCTTGGGCAGTCAAGTTGAGGTTAATTTTGGTCAAAATCAACTTTTATCATAGTCAACTACCCAGCCCCATAGCAGACAGTTTTGCAACGTGTTCCCTATGTGCTGTGTGCACAACTTGCAGGAATCGGGGTGGGCAAAAAGGATCCTGTCCTCCAAATATTGGGGATCTGTACCATTATTGTTGTTTGCTGTTTTAGTCTTAGAGGTGCAAAGAGGCCATTGTTGATGTACCCACCCTGATATAAGCCACAAATTTCTGACTGAAGTGACTCCCAAGGGACATAGAAATCCAAATTCATTTTTTTTCTTTTTCCCACTTTGGGACTCAGGCACTAAAGACTATTACACTCGGGGCACCTGGGTGGCTCAGGCAGGTAAGCACACAACTTTGGCTCAGGTCATGATCTCATGGGTTCCTGAGTTCAAGCCCAGCATTGGTCTCTGTACTGACAATGCAGAGCCTGCTTGGGATTCTCTCTCTCTCTCTGCCCCTGTCCTCATATTCTTTCAAAATAAAGAAAGAAAGAAAGTTAAAAAAACAAGTAAAAGACTAGTATGCTCAAAACCAACTGAAATACACAGAGAAAACCAGAAAGTAACTTCACATATCCAGGAAAAGGTGCAAGCTCAGGAAACACCTGAGAAAATCTCAAGTTTACTCCTCAAGCTGATCTGTGGCACAGAGATAGCATGAAACAATAGAAAGAAAAAAAGATTAATAAGCAAAACAAACAAACAAAAACAGTAACAAAACCCAGCAAACCCTAGGGAAGGAGCAGAATCTTTTTTCCAGATTACCATATTAGATTCAAATGTGATTTTCAATAAAAACCACAAGCCATATATAGAAACAATAAAGTATGGTCCATTTGGGGGGGGGGAATCACCAGAAACTATCCCTGGAAAAGGCTTGATGACAGATTTACAGATAAAGACTTTAACCAACTTTCTTAAAGATGCTGTAAGAATTAAAAGAAAATTTAGAGTAACTTAAGTTAATGATGTATGAACAAACTGGAACTATCAATCAAGAGACAAAATTTTTTTAAAAAAATGGGAAGCTGTTAAGTACGGTAACTAAAATAAAATATTGAATAGACACTTCTAAGGCAGAATTAACAGAGAGAACAAAGAATTAGCAAATTTGAAGATAGGAAAATGGAAACTGAAGGAAAGTGAACTGGGGCTGAGGGACCTGTGAGGCAACATCAAGTAGACAAACATATGCATTTTGGGATTCCCAAAGGGAGAGAAGAGAAAGGGACAAAGAAACTATTTGAAGAAATAATGACCAAAACCTCCCACACTGAAAAAAAATCAATATAAACATCCAAGAAGTTCAACAAACTCTCAATAAGAGGTACTGTAAGACAACCACATTGAGATACACTAAAATCAAACATTAAAAAACCAAATACCAAGAGAAAATCCTAAAAGCAGCACAAGAGAAATGACTCATGACATACAAGGTTTTCAGTAAGATTATCAGCAGATTCCTCATCAATAGGTATAGAGTCCAGGTTTTTCTTCAGAAACTTTGGTTGACATATTCAAAGTACTAAGAAAAAAAAAAAAAAAACAAAAAACAAAACAAGAAAGTGTCTACCAAAATTCTATAGCCAAAAGAGAAATTAAGAAAACAATGCCATTTATAACTGCATCAAAAAGAATACAATACTTAGGGATAAATTTAACCAAGGAGGTGAAAGACTTGTATGCTGAAATCTTTAAGACATTGATGAATAGGGTGCCTTGGTGGGTCAGTTGGTTGAGCATCTGACTCTTGAATTCGGCTCAGGTCATGATCCCAGGGTCATGGGATCAAGCCCTGTGTCAATGCCCCTCACTCCATGCTTTGTATGGAGCCTGCTTGAGACTCTCTCTCTCCCCCTCTAAGAAATACTGTTATAGGAAACAAAGTTGGATGAAAGTTACAATTCTCTGAATAACAGATAGGTTTAAGAAAGTGTGCTCAGCAAAAATTTAAAACATGGGCTCTGACATCAAAATTATGCCTGATGGTAGAGGTGAAATAGTTACATACTATAAGTACTTAAACACTAAGCAAAATGGCCAATAGTTCCCCATTGTTCTGACAGTCACCTTCAAATTTCTTGGCAAATTTAGCAAGCTTCAAATTCAGCAAATATTTATTGAGTATATTTTACGCTCCAAGCATTGTCCTAGTTCTTAGGGATACAAGGGTAATGAAAACATAATTTTCTGTCACCTGTTCCTTGAGTATTTCTACTACCTTGTCTTGCCGTCATTCCCCTCCAAGTGTCTTCAGCTGTACTGAACAATTAGAGTGTGCATACTCACCCAGCTATTCCAAAGTCAGATAATTTGTAAACATTCTCTTCTCTGTAGAATGCCCTTTTTGTCTCATCTGCCTGGCAAACACTTGCTCTTTCTTCAAGTTACAAGGCTTCTGACTCACCCAATATTATTGCCATTGTTTTATCTCCTCTTATATAGTATGCACCACTATTACAATATCCGTTGCCCTGTAGCATAATTATTTGTCAATTTGTCTGACTCTTCTTAGATCCTTGAAGACTTGAGGTCAAAGACAATACCATCCTCACGTCTGAATCTTCAGCTTCTTATTCACTGCCTAACATTCGATACCTGCTGAGCAAATCTCAGCTGAAAGAATTAATGTGCTACGTTACAACTAAATGCTGTAAAAATTAATGTAAGGAAAGATTCACAGTTGGATGGGGTCTGCGGTGTGCTGGTAAATGTATAACTGGATCTCCAGAAACCTAAAGAATCATGATTTACATGTGCTAATGTTCATGTTGTAAATCTCCCACTTTATCTGACTTTAATGCAATGTCCCAGCACATGGAGCAGGGAAGCTGTAACACATCACTGTGTAAAATTTCTACCATTCTCAAATAATATTCATAAATAAAATGCAGAGCATTGGTTATAACCTGTAGTAAAATAATTAGAAGTAATGATTTTTCAGTATCTATTGCAGTTAATTAACTTACACTCAAGTGTTTATATAGTTATTTTAAAATAATGGCTCCATTTAACAATTGGCTAGCAAAATTCCTCAGAATTTTACCATTGGTTCTTATCAGCTGGTTTGAGCTGGCACCAGCTCACCACCAAATGAGACATTGTAAGAGCAGCGGGTAAAGTAGTAAGGAAATTTTATAGAGGAGGTGGAACTTATTTAATCCATTCATTATGAAGCAATTATTTCAATAAGACAATTAAGTTGGGTGGAAAATATATGATCCATAAGGATACTGATTTTTGTATATTTAATTCCCTGGTTTATCCCCGGTGTCAAGCTAAGTGCTCGACACATACTTAATGCTCATTAAGTGTTTGTTAAATGAATGAATGTTTAATACAAACCACATTTTATGGGGCCCTTATATATGATGCTCAGTCAACTTGTAGAGACCTCCATTGATGAGATCTAAATGAAAGAGCAATAAATGAATTTAATTGAAATCCATTCACAGTTTTCACATGCTTTCTGTACTTAAAAACGAAGAAGAGGCAGAATCAAGTATTGTCCAACCAGAGACCTCTGTCACCTGAAGGCCGTGGGGAGCCACTCTTCTCGTAGGGTGGCATGCAAAGACAAGAAGGGCTGGTCTTACTCCATTTGCAAGCAGCTCAAGTGGCAAGAGAAACCATGTACTTTACAGTTCTTTATTATGTGAAGGAAGTAATCCACTGTTTAAGCTAATTACTCTAGGTTGAATTTTTGTTACTTGCACTATCTTTTCCAACTAACGTATTAGCCCGACCTGGCAGAGAGACGTTTTTCCTGAGCAAGTGCAGAGGAGGAAAAGGTAAAATTGACAGAACTGGCCTGCAGCCCATGAGCAAAATACCTGGGACTTCTGAGCAAAACACAAACTTCTCTTCCTTCCTGGCTCAGGGCCACTTCATCATGCAAGAGAAGGTAGGTAACGCAGTGCACACGAGGAGCTGCCTACAATAATGGAAGAAGGGCACCGCAGATATTTGACATTCCCTGCACAGTTTGGGAAACTGATAAAATCATAATTGTAAAAAAAAAAAAAAAAAAAGCCAGGCCGTATTGCCAATCCAGGGCTGCTTCTCGCATACAGTCTGGCACATATGTCTTACTGCTCAGCACAAGGAGCAGAAGGAATGAACAAAAAGAAAAGAGCAATTTCCCCACCGTAAATTGGAAAGTCTGCCAACCAGCTAAGTGATCTGCCATCAATCAGTGTTAAATTCTCCTTAGCTGCAGAAAATTCAAGGGCTAACTATTACTGAGAGATTTCACACAGTGACTAATGGTATATGACAAACACATTTAAAATCTGCATAGACCAGCACCAGTTTAAACTGTAACATGAATAATAAATAATTTTAAAGAAATCTTAGCGTGCAAAATAAGATATAATCTTTTCAGACATAAATTACACAGAGAAGATTATAGTTCTAGAAAGGCATTTGCAAACTGACCAAAACAAAGTCTAAAGCGTAATTCATTCAGAAGGCAACTGTATTTGCACATAAACAGATTTTGAAAGGGTTAGGCAGATAAACTATGAAACAGTGGTCACTGAGGTATAACCAGGAAAAAATCCCAGGTCTCTGAGCAGTTACAAATGGCAGTCAGTGAGGATTCTGGACAGACACAAATGCAATAGGTTAGGCTTTCTGTTTCCCAAGAAATACAGTTCTTTGTGAGAAGAAAACATTTTCCTTTTTTTTTTTTTTTTTTTTTCCAACCAATCTGAGTTACAAGCCTGGAAGAAAACAAAGGATGAATGCAAGGTGGGCACTAGTAGATATAAGCATAAAATTTTCTGAAGTTTGTAAGACTTTGGTATTTGGGAAGCAGGAAAAATAGCACTGGATATTGAAACCTCGATTTGAGAGTCTGTTCCAAAAATTACTAATCACAGATACCATGTAAATAACATGACTTACCTCAGGAGGCAGTTGTTATGGACAACTATGGCAGTATGTAGAACATTTGTCACCAATGGTAAATGATTACTCACACATATGTAGGATTGTTCTATTATTCAGTTTAATACCAGGACAAAATGAGTATTTGTGTGTCAAAAGAAAAAACAATGGAGTGGAAAGGAAGCAGATTGTTCTTGCCTATCTTAAAAAGAAAAAAAAAGGTTTAATAAAGTATTTAGATAATAAAAGCAAGCTTGTTGAAATTGAGCTCCTGGAGGTTTTGAGAACTGTGGAAGCTATATCAACAAGCAAATAAGTAAACGTAATTTTTTAATCATGAAAACTAAATTTTGTTAATTCATTTCCAAAATATTAACACAGTTATTCTTCAATTAAGTCCCATTTTTCACAGGTGCGCCATTATGAACTATTTTTCCCTGATTGGATTTTAATTGTTCTTATCAACAAGAGTTTAAATTTTTTTTTTGATAAAGCTGAAATTTCCATATATTAGTTGGGTGAATAGTTAACATACAGTTTTCTCATTCTGAAGCAGTAGGGAGCCATAAACACCACCACTAAGAAGATTCTATTTTGTCACATAAATGAAAGTGAAGACCCTATTGTGAAAGTATGAATAACAAAATTAAATATATTGACTGAGAAATGTAAGAAAAATATACAAAGATTTTAAATTTCATTGACCAGTCTGGCCCTCATAGTAGGCCTGGGATGTCAAATGGGTGTCATTCACATTTCCTTTTGAGATAGAGAAAAATCAATTTCATTAAGTATTGAAATGTTTTTCATCAAGTAATGAAATGTTTTTGCAAAATCCTCTAGCAAATTCACAGTATCAGTGGAATAAATATTCAGGTCCTGCCACACTCTTTTGAGCTCTATTGTTTTTGTACCAATGTCAGTAATGTTCAAGACAGCACCTTACTTTATAAAAAAAAAAAAAAAATAGCATAAATTGAGAAAATTTATGGTGAGAAATGGTGAGAAAAACCATTTCAGTATTTTTAAAAATTCAGTTTTACTTCTTAAAATTAGTCAAAATAACTAAAACTGGCTGGATGAAGTCTTTTAAAACCCACTGTTGGGGGCACCTGAGTGGCTCAGTTCATTCAGCATCTGACTCTTACTTTTGATCAGGCCATGATCCCAAGGTCATGGGATGGAGCCCAGTGTGGAGCCTGCTTAAGATTCTCTCTCCTTCTCTCTCTGCCCTGCCCTGCTCACATTCTGTCTATATGAATATAATAAATGTATCAAAAAAATAAAACCCATTGTGGTCTCTTTTTGATTATGCATTTATTCACCAACATTGATATTTTTCTTAGAATCATGCAAACTTAAAATTAATGTAGATTTCTAACGTAAATTAAATTTCTAAACTATTATTTCAGGGGAAAGACACTCATTCATTTTGGGTGCTCCATTAAGCAGAAATAGGATAGGTTATTCTTGGTAACACCCCTAAAATTTCAGTGACTTAACACAACAAAGCTCATTTATTGACCATACAAAGACCACAGTGTCCCAGTCAATGCTCCAAAGACTAGCATCTACGTGCTGGTTCAGCAATGCAGTCTGCTTCCACTTTACAACTCCACAACCACTATAGCAGACAGAGAGCAAGCTAGAGATTCCTGTACTGGCAATTAACAATCAACTTCTACAGTTGATCGGGCAGAGAAAGTCAGTGACGAGTTTAACCTCAAAAAGGATGCTCTGGACTGAGTTATGTCCCCCTCAAAATTCATATGTTGAAGCCCTAATGCCCAATGTGATGGTATGTGGAGATGGGCCATTAGGAGGTAACTTAGGTTATATGAGGTCTTGAGAATAGGGCATTTTTAAAAATTTTTAAAATGCTTGTTTGTTTGTTTGTTTGTGAGAGAAAGACAGACAGACAGAGGGTGAGCAGGGGAGGCGCAGAGAGAGAGGGAGACAGGGAATCCGAAGCAGGCTCCAGGCTCCGAGCTGTCAGCACAGAGCCCCAGGTGGGGAAATGAATTCATGAACTCTGAGATCATGCCCTGAGTTGAAGTCAGACGCTTAACCGAACCTAGGCGCCCCAGAGAATAGGGGATTTTTTATGGGATTAGTGTCTTTATAAGAAGAAACATGAGAGAGCTTGTTCTGTCCCCCCTCCCGTGTCAGGCAAAACATACCATAAGCATGTGTTTTGTGTGTATATATATATATATATATATATATATATATATATATATATATATATACAACCTCTTAGCCTAATATGTAGTGCAATTTTTCCAAGGCCACATAATAATAATAAATCAGTATATATCACAAAGGAATAAAGTCTGCTATCTCAGAAACAGTTTTCAAAAATTAAACATTTGATAGTGTAACTGATACTTCTCATGTATTTTGTCTATTATTAATATGACCAAACATTGTAGCTGATGCTTTGTATATCTAATTAATTTTTAAAAGGATCCTATAGGTCATGAGTTAATATCACTGCTTTCAAAAATATGGAAATTGAGACACATAGAAATTAATGAACCTGTCAATGTTCACAGACCAACTACAAACCAAGGCTGTTCAATGTTAAATCTAACCTGTTGTACTGCCCCATGCTGACAGGCAGGTCTCGGCTCTCGAGGTAGTATGATCTCAGGCAATAAAAATGCCACATAATATATTCTTTTCGTTTCAAAGAAGACAAAAATACCTCAGAGTGCAGCGTTCGCTTGATTGAGTTGATCATTATAAAAACAGATAATAGGAGAAAGTAGTAGACTGTGGCACCACATTAAGAATTCCATGCCTGAAATTAGCAGATGGTAGCCAATGTAACTTTCTCTCCAGCAACTGTATCTACAGCAGACCTACGTGTTATACTAGCATATTTCTGTTAAGGAACAGGACAGGAACAGTATATTGGTTTGCTGTAACTGTTCCATGATTCAGCAAATGAGTCACTTAATGACTCCCACGCATATACCAACTCATATAATTTTAAGAAGGGTCTACTGTGTGGGCCATCTGTTACAATAAATCCACAGTGCCTTGAGACATCAGTGGGTAATGCTTGTGATGCCCCTCCTAGTAACAAGGCTGTACTTTTATTGAAGGTGAAAGAATAGAAACACTATGTTGGAATAAAGTCTGCTGAGGATTATACGCAGTTCATTTTAGTTTACCAAACATTAACAAAAAAGAATCCCACTACTGACCAAAAATTGGCATTAACATTTTTTTTTAAATCTATGAGGTGGAGACGTCAAAGTACAGGATGGGAATTTTCCCAGATTCAAAACTCACCCTAGCATTCTCTTGGTGTAGTAACTTCTTCCGTGTGCATTTGATAGGGATGCAATAAAAACCTAAAAGAAGTCTCAAAAGACCAATGTAAACCCTTAGTCAATCATGCATTAACTTCCTACTATATGCAAGACAAAATCTTCCTACAATATGCAAGACACAATATTAGGCACTGATGCTATAAATTTTTTTTTAATATTTATTTATTTTTGAGAGGGAGACAGAGAGAGAGACAGAGCATGAGTGGGCGGGGGGGGGGAGGGGGCAGGGGCAGACAGAGAGGGAAACACAGAATTCGAAGCAGGCTCCAGGCTCTGCACTGTCAGCACAGAGCCCGACACAGGGCTTGAACTCATTAACCGTGAGATCATGCCCTGAGCCGAAGTCGGACGCTTAACTAACTGAGCCACCCAGGCACTCCATATGCACTGATGTTATAAAGATAAGTGTGTCCATGCCATCAAAAATCTGGTCCTATGTGAGAATAGGAAAAATAATTATGGCCCAGGAATACATTGCTATGCTAGAGCTGGGCACAGGTTATTACTGAACTACAGAACAACCTGCCTAGACCAAGACTGGAGATGGATGGAGGAGGAGATCTATCGTAAATATTTAATCTAGGAAATGATGCAGTTTAACGGGTTCTTACATGATCCACATCTTTGCAGCCCATATGTGACATGCATTTTCTTTCAGGCTATTGACAGTCCACCTATTCCTCAGATATTCACTGAAGACATGATTTTTAGTGATTTTACATGGATTAGTTACCAAGTAACTGTGATCAAAAGCCTGGCTCAGGTCTCATGCATAGGTAGGGAAGTGCAAAATAGGAAATGCCCTCTGGAGGAGAATTTGGCAATATCTAGCAAAATGGCATGCATTTACTCTGATCTAGAAATGCGATTTCTAAGAATTTACTGAAAGATACACAGACACAAATATTGGAAAAAGTATGCACAGGATTATTTACCTCGGTGCTATTTGTGATAGCAGAAGACTAGGGGAGAAAACATACACATCAATAGTAGGCACTTTCTATAACTACTGCAAACCTACCCATCAGAATATTGTGGAACTGCACCATCTAATACAGAATAACTCTAGTAAATAACTGCGAAATCCCCTCCAAAAGAAAAGAATGACTAACCGAATGGAAAGAGTACAGAGATATTAGTCTACTTTTGTATATCTTCTTTTCATCTGTGAAACAGTGTAAATATTTTACATAATTTTAAGACATGGTTTAATAATGAAAATATTGGAAAATATCAGAAATAAAATAAAACAAAAGAACACATAATTGTATATCCTGTTTTCAGCATTAGAGAGGAATTCTTCTAAGGGTCCATAAAACACAGGACTTTCACAACATATTCCTAATAGAATATACCCCAACACAAAAAGACTGCAGAACAAAATCTCACAGTGCTCTTTTAGTAATCATGTTGTGAGTGGTAGTGCAGATATTGTCACTGTAACATTATTATGTGTGCGAGTACTGCAGGATAAAGAAAATGGGTATTTATCTTAATGTCATTTAAAACCAAGTTTTCAAACTGCGAGAATGGAGATATAAATATAAAATCAGTGCCGTTAAAGAAAAATTACATAGTCCTGAAATGAAGAGATAATCTCAATTTGAACACATGGTGTGTTTTATTTTTTAAAAAAGTTAAATTCTTTTTTTTATTATTTTTTTAATGATTACGCTTGTGAGAGAGAATGGGAGAGAGAGAGAGAGAAACAGAGCATGAGTGGGGGATATGCAGACAGACAGAGAGACACGGAATTGGAAGCAGGCTCCAGGCTCTGACCTGTCAGCACAGAGCACACGCGGGTCTCAAACTGACAAACCATGAGATCATGACCTGAGCCAAAGCCAGACACTCAACCGACTGAGCCACCTAAGCACCCCAAATTCTAATTCTTTTAACTGAAAAAAGCCTGAAAACAGTCAACAACCCAGTATCCATGAGCACCCCTAAAGACTTAGAGTTTGATCTTTAAGTACCATTTCCTTCTTCCTTAAAGAATCAGCTCACTACAGCTCCAGAATATGAAGTATACAAGCCAATCATTTAAGGACAGTTTAATCATCAATAACTCAATATATCCAGTGGATTGGAACACGTAAGTATTTCAATTTATGAATTCTTAATACTAAAAAACAAATAAACTTTACTGTTTTTGGAGGATGATAGGAAATCAACACTATTTTGAAAATTTATCAAAGAAAAAGTTCAAGTATTTATCTTTTTCTTCCCCCTACAAAAGCAAAAGGCAATAGTATACATATAGTCATTAGGAATAAACCAATTAAAAGATCTAAGTATTCACTCCAAGACTTTTTAAATTCTAAGACTTAGGCCATCAATTGATATAGGCCATGAATTACAAAGCTGCATGTAAAAAGTAAACTATGTTGTCTACTCATATACTTCTATTAGAATCTCAAGTAAAGAGCTCTCTGTCAACCCTCAGGATCCTCTCCTGACAGTGGATGTACCAGAAACCTCTTCCGATGTTTTGCACAACTGTTCTCCAGTTTTTATTTTAAAAATAACTATTTTAGGGGCTCCTGGGTGGCTCAGTCAGTTAAGCGTCTGATTTCGGCTCAGGTCATGATCTCACTGTTTGTGAGTTCAAGCCCCACGTCAGGCTCCGTGCTGACGGCTCAGAGCCTGGAGCCTGCTATAGATTCTCTGTCTCCCTCTCTCTATTCTTCCCCTGCTCCTTCTCTCTCTCAAAAATAAATAAAGATTTAAAAAAATTAAATAAAAATAAAAATAGCTATTTTACTTATTTTAAAAATAATGCTCAATAATCTATGAATAAATAACACAAATGAAAATTCCTTTCAGAGTACAGGATTAAAAAAAAAACCAATAATGTCTCTGTTTGGTGACTGGGCGCTTTTTGCTAATAGTAATGGGAGTAACAGTAATACAGAAGCTGTGAATGATATTTAAAAAAGAAAGCTACCTAAAAGACTACATGTTTATTTGTGTGCCGTATTTTTTGCAGGGAAGACAAATGTATTCTACTAATACATAATCTTTTTCTTAAAGATTTTAATGGTATAATAGTCCGCTCAAAGCTGCCGTGACAAAATACCAGACTGGGCTGTTTAAACACAGCAATTTATTTCCAACAGTTCTGGAGGCTGGAAAGTCCAAGATCAAGGTGCTGGCTGATTTGATTCTGGTTGAAAGTGTTCTCCCTGGCTTGCAGATTGTTGCCTTCAAACTGTGTCCTTGTGTGGTAGACACAGAGAGCAAGGTCTGGTGTCTGTCTCTCTCTTTTTCTTTGACAGAGGCACCACACCTGTTGGATTAGGGCTCCACTATTATGACCTCATTTAACCTTTGTCACCTCATCACAGGCCCTATTTCCAAATATAGTAACATTGGGGGTTAGAGCTTCAACATGTGAATTTGGGGGCACATAAAAATAGCATAAGAGATATGTTTATGAAAAAATAGAGACATAGAATAAGGAAACCAAGTACACAGAAAAGGGACAACATACCAGGTATTCAGATCACAGTGCTTTTAATTGAGCATCAGATTCTGAGCTTCCAGGCAGTCAAGGGAAAGGGGGAAGGGATGTGATTGTTCATATTAATTGTCCTTATTAGAACAGAGAAAAATCTTACTTCCTCAAGGCTTTCTCTATAGTTGAAATCAATCAAATCTCCTAAGTGGGACTTCAAAGGGACACAGAAATATAATGAAAAACATGCCTCAAAAATGTCAACATGCCTATAACTATTTCTTAATTTTAACCTAAGCGATGCTCAAGGGCAACACACACACACACACACACACACACACACACACAGAGTGATTTTCCCCATCCTATAAAGGAAACAAATACAGACTACCAAGTTGTAGATCTCCATGCTACAGCTTTTCATGCTTTACTTTTCCTAATACAGTTTTCCGATCTTTGTCTTTTCATTTCTTGAGTTTGACTTTTACACTGTGCAAATGGTTTATGAATATCTTACACTCCTGCTCTAAGTTGTCCAAAAACCTCGTTGGAAGAAGGCAGGGTTAAAAAGGCAAATAAACAAGGCCATTCCCACCATCCTACTGGAGGGAAGAAACTTGCCCCTTGCCTTTGAATAACCAAGGCAAAACTTTTATTCGAGTCTCCAGGCTGAAGAAAAAAAATCAGAAAATTAATGAAATGAAAATTAAACCCAAAGAGAAATGCCTGGAGCCTTAGAAAGCACAGAGAACAAAGGGATGGCAAGAGCCATGAATAGTAATGAGAGTCCAACTCCACTGATGTCAGGAACTATTCTTTTATGTCCATTTAACCAAGGCCTCAAGTCACCTCCTCTGCCTCAGTGAAGCAAACCCAATCTGTTAAGTCTTCTCCAGAATTGAAACATTCAGTGACATTGGAATTGTGTATAAAAATTTGGCTTTTTGTGTTATTGGGGTAGATTTATGCCCATATTGCATGAATCTGTACATATACAACCACAAATGTTAAATTGAAAAAGATGTGAGAGCTATATTACTAAATTACTTCATAAAATTAAGCTTCCTCACAGAGAGTGGTATCTTTTTACAACAATGATCATTATGTTTATTATGTTACTTTACCTACAACAATTAGCCCAGCTCTTCCTCTAGAAAGAGCTCAAAGTTGGGGGAGGGGTTAATATTTTCTATGTTAGACTTCACTTGGTACTAAAAATAAACCTATAGGATAAACATTTCCATTTTATAGGTAAGTAGTACACTGAGGCTTAGTGGAGATGGGCAATTTGATCACAGTTACAGAGCAAATAATGGCAGGGTTGGGCTGGAGGAACTGAGCTTGCTCTGTGTGACTAGAGAGATCCAGCTCTTAGCCAAGAGATTCTCCCAGCTCTCCAAAGCATGCTGATTTTATAAAGAGATCTGGTATAAATTGACTGTTCACGTATCTCAAATATTGTCAGAGACAAGCACTGGGCAGGCCCAGATCTTATGCAGACAATAACTGTGGCAACAATATTAATCATAATAATAATGCTCATAGATTTTATTATGAAATTAACATTTATAGCTATGATATACACACATTATCACAGCTTACACATATTCTGAAACTAAAAACAGAGCCGGGATGTAGAAGGTCCAAGTTTGCAGTTTTAGAAAGCAGCAGGGCCAGAATTATCAACACATATAATCAAAATGAGCTACAGGGAAAATAGTATCCTTGAGTTACACTTTGTCTTCTCTTTGCACTGGCCACCTACTCTTAACTGTTCAGTCTCAATGAATTTCTGTTTGTCACATGAGTTTTGTAACAGCAACTTCCCTGTACTTCTCACAGCATTTCTTCAATGGTAAAATCTCTCATAATTCTCCTTTCTTAAGAAAAAAAATTAGAACAGAAATATTCACATGGACAGCACAGCCAGGTAATCAGCACAGTAGGCCTGAGGCTGGAGAAGACAGGTACCCAAAGACCCATTTACACATGCTTTTGCTCTAGATTATCAGCTTCCTTGGACATCAAAGGTCTATAATGGTATCAGAATTTAAGGAGCCACAGGGAATCAATGGGTAACTTTAAGATTCTTTTCATGTTTGAGATGACATGATAGTTAAGACAAGTAAACTGCCCTTGAGGAGAAGGTGCTAATTATAGTACATTCGTCCTTTGCATATCCCCATGCACTGTGCTTATAGGTGCTTATCCCTTACTTAGAATATGCAATGTGGTTTTCAACAACTATGAATTGAGTGTCTAAGAAGTCAGATCATGGGTGGGTAAAAAAAGAAACACATTTCTCAGCCTTCTTAAGGCTGATAATCTTATGGGGACACCTACACTTCTGACTCAGTCACACAACAAAATATGAAATTAGTCCCAAGAAAAAGCTTCAAAAGAAAAGAGATACATGGGGTTGTAATGATCAAGAAAAGATTTCCCATATTCAAGGGCAAAGCAAGCTTTCCTAAGGTAACTCTTTTGAGCTAAGACAGGAGGCCTGACTAGGAGCAAAGTCTATAAAAGGGAGAAGGAAGCATGTGTGTAAAAAGGAGTAAATGTTTCCAGACGATGTAGTCAGAGGAAGCAGGACACCGCTGAGGGGCTGTAAGAAAGTTTGAGTGACTGAAGCACAGAACAGGGTGAGAGGTCTGGTCTGGGAAGAGGCTACCAAGCCACATAGGGGCCAGACCATGATAAGGGGCCAGCCTTATGTATTGCAGGCTGTTTTAAGGATTTCATTTAGACCCTAAGAGCAATGCAGACTCTGAGTTGATTTTAACCAGTCAAGTGACTTCATCATACTTGAATTTTGGAACTATCACTCTGGCTTCCATGTGGAAAGTGGTCTTAAAAGAAAAGACTGGAAACAGGAGTAAAAGTTAGGAGGTAGCTGTAGGAGTCCAGGGCTCAGCCTTGAGGGTGATGTCTTTAAGAAAATGGGCTATGTCTTATGCCCCATCCACAACAAACCTGTACCATGCCTGAAACAGTAAAATAATATCAACACTAATAATTGTGATACTCTGTGATAAATACAGTAATGGAGGCATGGATTTGATACAACAGAGGGAAGAATGGGATGGGGGAATCCGTTGACACATGGCATTATAGTTAAGGACTCAGCTTCTGAGTTACATGCAGGCTAATCCCGGCACCGTTGCCTGTAACTGTGCGTTATGACTGTTAAATTAACACTTTCTACACGGAGCTTAAATAGCTGCACGGTGAGCTGTAGTTCAAAAGACCACAAGAAACTGAAGTAGAGAAATTTATGACTCACAGGCACATAGCACAAGGCACACCTTGAGGGGCCACATAGGGAGATAAAGGCAGAGTGTAGACAAGAAGACAGAAAGGACCTGGGGTATACTCCTGGATTAGAGTCCACGGTTGGAGTGCTTTGAGGTTCCCAGGTCATGGAGTGCTTTGGGGTTCCCAGGCTAGGGCCAGATTGGTCAATTCAAACCAAAAGAGCTGGGAGGCAGCTACTGATCACAAGGGCTATTGGGGAAGCCATATCAGGAAATTTATATTTGCTTGTAACTGTGTGGCTTCTATCCAGGGCACTTGTTTGTAGGCACTGACACTAGCCCAGTTCCTGCAAACAAGTTGGCCTAAAAAATGGATGTCAAGGTAGCATTAATACCATGGAGTAGCTTAGCTAAACTCTCAACACTGTTATCTTTAAGTTCTTGATTTTTCAGAGTTGTCTTCTTTCATCAATGAGAAAAATCGCGTATCTGATTTATAGAGTTGTTACAGAGATTAAGTGACATAACTTAAAGTGCTGAGCAGAGCACATGAGAGGCATAGGTACTTAGCCATCCATGAATGATAAATTTTCATTTTGTTTTAATATTCATTACTTTGAATATTGTCTATAAAAAGAAAATAATTGATCTTGATGAATGAGGATGAACTGAGGATCATGTGTCTACAAAAAGAACAGAAAGTAACATGTGTAGATAACTGTTTTTAATACCAAGAAGTCACTACATCATTATATAGTATTTGAAAAAAATCAATAAACTACAACAAATTGAGTGGTACTTGACAATAAACTGTGGCCAACTTCATAAGGTATAAAAATAATAAGAGGGGGCACCTGGGTGGCTCAGTTGGCTAAGCATCTGACTTTGGCTCAGGTCACAATCTCTTAGTTTGTGGGTTTGAGCCCCGCATCGGGCTCTGTGCTGATGGCTCAGAGCCTGGAGCCTGCTTCAGATTCTGTGTCTCCCTCTCTCTCTCTGCCCCTGCTCCACTCATACTGTGTCTCCCTCTCTCAAAAATAAGCATTAAATTTGGGGCGCCTGGGTGGCCCAGTCGGTTAAGCGTCCGACTTCAGCCAGGTCACGATCTCGCGGTCCGTGAGTTCGAGCCCCGCATCAGGCTCTGGGCTGATGGCTCAGAGCCTGGAGCCTGTTTCCGATTCTGTGTCTCCCTCTCTCTCTGCCCCTCCCCGTTCATGCTCTGTCTCTCTCTGTCCCAAAAATAAATAAACGTTGAAAAAAAAAATTAAAAAAAAATAATAAAAAAAATAAGCATTAAATAAAAAAAAAAATAATAATAAGAGGACACAGAGGAAAGTGGCTGAAAACCAAATCTGAAACCAGGTAGGACACCTGCTGCCATGTTTCAGCTACTAAAACCTGCTGCTTCTTGTTCATCCCATCTGACTCTATTTGTGCCCCAAGGGTTTTTAGCAGTGATGAGCATCTGTAACATTTTCAGATTTCTTCCTTCGCTCCATTCTGATTCGGCCCTTGGGCCCCGGAGTAGTGGAACTCAAGAGCAGAAATCCTCACAGAGCACTTTGCAACTTGACCTTGGATACTTCAACTCTACTTTGCCTTTTTCGGGCAACCACTGTTGTTTTCCATGGGGATAGGGCCATGGTTCCAACCAAACCAACACTATTGATGGAAGGGAAACTACCTATCCTCATGGAGACATCAATGATGCCCCCAGGGCTGAGTGCAAAGATTCTGGGACCCCTGATGCTAAGCAAGGAAATGCCAGTTTAGAACAGACTTTTGAGTTCAAGATCTACTTCAGCAGTATCTCCAGCTGGGTCGAGAAGTGGGAGGGAAAGAAGAGCTTATTCAACAATGCTGCTTGCCCAGCATTTTCATTCTACAAAGAAACAGGGACTCATTTACAATAAGAAGTCATGATTAGTGCTAGGTTGTATTTAGTGACAATTATAGATGTTACATCATTAGTTTACAATTCTCTAACTGTACTTACAGCCACAGAAACCAAAGAGAGGGAGGAAAAAGAAGAATTCGTGTCATTTTCCAAGGACCTAAATAATTATTTATTGCAAACATAACAATTCAAAGTTGGAATTTGTTTCTTAATTCTCCCCACAGTTGCTGTAGTTAAGATTGCTGCTTTTTATTTGGAAGTGTGACTTCGCTTGTAGTTTTGTCTTTTGTTCCCCCCATAAAGACTTCATAAAAGCTTAAGGGGCTAATATTTTTCAGTGTATGTGTGTTAAATATTAATGGCAGTTTGTTCTGAGTCTGTGCCTTCCCCACAGAGTCTTTAAAAGCTGAGTTATACCAAAAGTTATGACATTACACAAGAGGGGAAGCAATCTTCACCATAATGAAGTCATTTGTTCATCAGCCTGAAAATCTTTAGCTGTTTGGTTATGCCTCCTCCTTTCCCTCCTTCCAAGGCAAGAAGGTATTAGAAATGCGAAGGACAGACCTGACCATTACTTAGCATCCGTTTTAGTGTCATTTTTTTCTCTCCTGTGATGCTTGACTGTTCAATATAATTATATTAAGAAAACAAGTGTAGTAGCCCTTTTCTCTGAGAGTAAGCACACATTTCAATGCTCAGTAACAGTTGGCAAGAGGGGCTCTTTTATTTCACTATTGGAACAAGGGGATTAAGTGCTGTGTTGGGCATGGCTTTGGTTGACGTTGTGGGGTGAAGGGTGAGGAGGCAGTTTGGTAAGTGCCCACACATCAAGCCCTTGGGTGTTTAGGATGCTTTGTTCTTTTCCCTGAAGAGCTAAGTATCTGCAAGTACTACAATAAACTAGTGCAGATTGGCAGTTATTTTCTGAGAATTTACTAAGTCCCTAAGATTATGGGGAGTGATAGAACAATAAATGTAAATAAAGCATTGATATTTTCCTCAGGATCCCTTCTAGGGAGGAGTTGGTCCTGTGCAAAATGCTAGGGAGATCAGAGGAATCAGACTGGCTTATTCATGAAAACAATGTGTCTTGGCTTATGAAACTTGGAACTCTAAAGTCCATCTTGATAGGATAACCACTCTCTCAACAGCTCAGGTCAAAATCCTGGGTGATGGTGGGAATAGAATTAGGACATCTGTCCAGCCTTGAAGAAAACACTTGTAGTCCTGGGATTCACAGTCCCAACAGGGAAACATGAAACATGGAAACAAGGAAGTAATCATTTTCCAAAGAAAAATTATGGTGCTATTAGCGAAAGAAAGAAGAAAAACACCATATAGTTCCAAACAACAAGGCCCTCTTTAAGAATATCTAATCCACTCGATTTTGCTCATAGACTAACATTTCCTTAAAGTAAGGTAGACAAGCAATGGCACTGTAATAGCAACAGTGTTGTATGGTAACAGATGGTAGCTACACTTAGGGTGAACATAGCACAATGGATAAACTTCTCACATCACTGTTATACATCTGGAACTAACGTAACATTGTATATCAACTATACTCAAAAAAAGTAAAACAGACAAGTAGGAATGGGCAATCCCACTACCGGCTTACATTTCTACCACATCTTACATTTTGCAAAACACACATGTTTACTGCATAGCAGCCAATGCTTGGAAAACAGTGAAATTCACATGTAACACAAAGACAAGCAAGTCATATGTGCAAGACCATAGAGTTAAATATTCCAAAATTCCCAACCTGTACTCTATTACTGTGGATCCTGGTCCAAGGAGAAGAAAGTAAAAGATACGATTTACTTCACTTTCCTAGGTCTGTTCTTTCATTTATGGAGTGGGATAATACAGTGACATCTAAGCCAATTTCAAAGTTAGATACTAGCATTTAGTCAATGTGTCATATAGGTAAGGTAAATCTCTTAGTAAAATGTTTTACAATCATTTCATAGACAAATACACTTAGCTTATTCTGTTGTATCATTTCCATGCCTGCCCTTGTTAAATGTATCTTATTTATCTTTTCAACTCTTAGTACCGATTATATTCTCATTTTGTCCTTATCAAAATGAATGAGGACTTGACTGAATATACAAAAGGATGAATGAAAAAGACTTCCTCTGACTCAGGGTTGTACCATGTATTTTATTAAATGGTGTTTACTTAAATTGAAGATATGAGTAATAAGCTTCTTTCAAAGGGAAATCAAAGCCCAAAAACACACATTGATATCGACCAGACATTAGAATCTATGGTTAAGTGAATGGTTTTAATCCAACAACTCCATTCAGAGTACAGCACGTCTGCATGCCTTAAGACTCACAATGAGAGGTTCTGATTTGAGACAACTGAAATTGGAATTGTCACCTCCACTGCCACTCAGAAAATGGATGTAAATGAGTCCCAGCACTGCTCTCAAGATGTAGGCCCTGACATAAACATGAATCACAACTCCTGTATCAACTGCCCATTACTCAGATACCATTAGGCCTGATCATCTGTGAGTCCTTAGGAGAGCAATTCCCTTGTGAAGTAAGGGAACCTGCACGAGTGATGGTTCAGGCATGAGTTCTGATGCCAGACTGGCACATTCTGATGCCCAGAGGTAAGTCTTGGCTCGGATATATGAATTTAGACCAATTACTTCAACTCTGTGTCTTATAAAGAATAGTACCTATCACATAGGCTTATTGTGAGGATTAAATGAGCTAATGCATATAAAATACACAGACCTGTGCCAAGTACGAAGTAAGCACTCTATGATATAGGCATGTAAACATTTCTCAAAACTCATAAAACAGCATATGCATAAGGCTGAATTTGACCATATGTAAGTAAAACTTCAGCGAACCTGATGTAAACATAAATTGGTAATTTCTGTTCAGAAAAGCACAGTTTGGGGATGTCTGAGTGGCTCAGTCAGTTAAGCATCTGACTCTTGATTTGAGCTCAGGTCATGATCTCAGGGTAATGAGATCAAGCTGCACATTGGGCTCCATGTTGGGCCTGGAGCCTGCTTAAGAAAATCTCTGTGTCTCTTTCTCTCTCTTCCCCTACTCCCACTCTGGCCCTCCTCCTCCCACCTCAAAAAAATAACAAATAAAATAAAGTCTGTGCCTTGTAACTCCATTAAAAAAATATTTGTGTGATTCAGCTACAGCAGTTTTCAGAGGGAATTTTCTAACTCTAAATGGCTATACAAGAAAAGCAGAGGCTTAAAATCAAGTATGTTCTCCAGTTTACTTAGATTTGCCTAAAAGAGCAAACAAAACACAAAGAAAAATGATCAAGGTAAAAGCAAAAATCAATGAAATGGGAAATAGACATGCAAAAGAAAAAATAATTTAGAAAAAACTACTAATTGTCATTATGATGAGTTCTATCAAATATTCAAGGTAGAAATAAGACCAATATTATACACTTTCAGATAATAGAACACTTCCACCCTTATTGAACAATGCCAATAAGCCAGTATCTCTCGTAAAAATAGATGAAAAAATCTTTAATAGAATGTTAAAAATACAAATTCAGGAATTTACATAAAAAGGACCATACATTATTATCAAATAGGGTTTACCCTAAAAATCCAAGTTTGTTTCAGTATTCAAAAAGCAATTATTTTAAGTCACTACACTAAGAGAATCAAAGAGAAAATTATGTGAATATACTAATAGGTAGAGTATGTGATGAAATTACACACACATTCCTTTACAAGCAGGTAATAAAACCTCTTGGCAAACTAGAAATATAATGAAGTACTATCAACTTAACAAAGAAGATATATGAAAAACCTACAGACAAAAATCATACATAATAAAGACCAAATGCTTACCCTCTTAATTTGAGAGTAAGAATGTTCAGTCTTAAAACTTCTATTCAGTACTGTACTAGCAAATTCAATAAAGCATAAAAAAGGAAAAAAGTGCATAAATATTGGAAAATAGAAAATAAAACATCCTAAGGTACATACAAAAAAACTGATAGACTTAAATGAATCTATAAAGATGGCAGGTTACAAAATCAATATAAAAATATCTATGTTTTTATATACCAGCAATGAATAATTGGAAATGAAAAAAATCTTAGTATTTACAGTAAAGCAAAATAAATTAGAAATTAATTTACCAAAAATTTTCAAAACTTCTATACTAAAAACTAAAACAGAAAACTAGGGCTAAAAAGCATTGCTCAGAGAAATTTTAAAAAGTCAAAATAAATTTAGAAATATCCCACATGCAGGGAATCAAAGATTTGATACTACTAAGATATCCATTCACTCCACATGGATCTATAATTTCAATGAAATCCCATCAAAAACCTCAGCAAGCATTTTTATAGAAATTGCCAAACTAATTCTAAAATTTTTATACAGAATATACAGGAAAATTTTTATATTACGATAGGAAAAAATAATTTTGGGGAAAGAAAGAAGATTGGAGGGTTACACTCCCTAGTTTCACTAGTCATTGCAAAACTATAGAGTAATTAAGACAGCATGGTACTAGCCTAAGGATAGACATAGAGATAATGGAACCATATATAATCAATTGATTTTTTTCAAACTCTTTGTAGAGATACTGTAACAATTTAAATCATACAATTCATTTAAAATGCAAAATTAAATGAGTTTTAGTATATTCACAGAATTATGCAGCCATCAATACAATTAATTTTAGAACATTTTCCTCACTCCCAAAACAAACCCCACACAATGGGCAATCATTCCCCCTTTAACACTTACCCTTCTCCTTGTCCTAGTCAACCATTAATCTACTTGCTCTCTATATACAGTTGTCTGTTCTGGAATAGAAATGGAATCCTACAATGTGTGGTAACTAGCTTCTTCAATGCAGCATAGTGTTATCAAAATTCAACCATATTGTAGCATGTACACTTCATCCATGTTCATAGTCAAATAATATGCCACTGTAAGGGTCCATCGTATTTTCTTTTTTTTTTTAATTTTTTTTTCAACGTTTATTTATTTTTGGGACAGAGAGAGACAGAGCATGAACGGGGGAGAGGCAGAGAGAGAGGGAGACACAGAATCGGAAACAGGCTCCAGGCTCTGAGCCATCAGCCCAGAGCCCGACGCGGGGCTCGAACTCACGGACCGCGAGATCGTGACCTGGCTGAAGTCGGACGCTTAACCGACTGCGCCACCCAGGCGCCCCCATTGTATTTTCTTTATCCCTTTATCAGTTGATAGACATTTGGATTGTTTCTACTTTTTGGCTATTATGAATAATGGATGTTGTGAACAATGCTGTATGAATTTTTGTGTGCATGTATTTTTCATTTCTCTTGGATATACACCTAAGGGTAGAATTGCTTGCTTATATATTAACTCTGTGTATATTTTTAAACTTTTCTAATGTTTATTTTAGAGAGGGAGCGGGGGAGGGAGAGAGAGACACACAGCATGTGAGCGGGGGGAGGAACACAGAAAATGGGAGACACAGAATCCAAACCAGGCTCCAGGCTCTGAGCTCTCAGCACAGAGCCCAAGGTGAGGCTTGAACTCACAGATCATGAGATCATGATCCGAGCCAAAGTCAGATGTTTAACCGATTGAGCCACTCAGGCACCCTAGCTCTGTGTATATTTTTGAGGAGTTTGAAGATTATTTTATAAAGCAACTGCATCATTTTACATTCTTTTTTTTTTTTCAACGTTTATTTATTTTTGGGACAGAGAGAGACAGAGCATGAACGGGGGAGGGGCAGAGAGAGAGGGAGACACAGAATCGGAAACAGGCTCCAGGCTCTGAGCCATCAGCCCAGAGCCCGACGTGGGGCTCGAACTCACGGACCGCGAGATCGTGACCTGGCTGAAGTCGGACGCTTAACCGCCTGCGCCACCCAGGCGCCCCTACATTCTTAACAGTAGTATACAGAGGTTCTAATTTCTCCATATCCTCACCAAAACTTATGTCTTTATTATTATAGCCATCATAGTGGGTATGAAATAACATGACATTATAGTTTTAATTTGCATTTCCTTGATGTTTGATTGACAAAATTGATTTTTTTTATCAAGAAAGAGAGAGAGAGAGAGGAGAGACAAAATCCCAAACAGGCTCTGCACAGTCAGCTCAGAGCCCAATGCCAGGCTCCATCTCATAATGGAGAGATCATGGGAGATCATGACTTGAGCAGAGATTGAGAGTCAGGTGCTTAACTGACTGAGCCACCCAGGCATCCTGACAAAGTTGATTTTTGGGAATTCAATGGGTAAAAGGCAGACTTCAAAACACTGTGTGTTTATGGAAAAACAGTTATCTTAGTACAAACACACACACACACACACACACACACACACACACACACACACGACCCTTGTGTCACACAAAAATTTTAACTTGAAAGAATCATAGACATAAATATAAATGCTAAAATTATAAACTTTTGAAGAAAATGCAGGAGAATATCTTTGTTAACTTGTGGGAAGCAACAATTTCTTAAAACAAAATAGCACAAACCATTAATATTCTAAAGCACAAATATATTAATTAAAATATGCAAATTAGGCTTTGTTAAAATTAAAGCCTTTTGTTCTTCAAATGATAACATAAACTACACTTGAAAAACTATTCTTTAGTGATAGAAATCTGATCAGAGGTTAGCAGGGCACGTAGGCATAAGGAATTTTTCTATGGTATAAACACTATCTTAATCAGGTGGTAGTTATGAAATTTATACATTTGCAAAAATTATCTATTTTATGTAAAACTTAAAATAATATTATGAATTTTATTAAAAGGAAATTATACTGCAATAACACTTGTATTAAAAGGAAAGGATTATAAAGCAGTGATGATATTCCAAGCACTATTCTATGTATGGGTACACAATGACAGTGGAATCAGGTGTAGCCCCTGCTTTCATGGAGGTTGTAATCTAGTCTACTTTCTTATTACCTGGGTTATTTCATCTAACCTCACAACTATCTTATAAGGAAATATGGTCTAAGATTATTCCCTTTTCAGAAATGAAGTAATGGCTCAGAGATTTTAACTGAATAGCTCAAATTAGAGATACTGTAGAGCATAGCAGGACTTGGGCCTAGGTTTTCTGGCTGTAAAGACAGCCTTTTTCTGCTAACTGTGCAGTGATGCATTTTATCACTTCACAAGTATTTACCGACCACACAAACATACAGACACACACACACCTAGTGCCAAAAGCATTAACTTATAGCAAAGAGCATACAAGTAGACATGTACCAGAAGTCCTATAGCAGGTGCACTTCTTTCTGGTTTTATTACAACAGAAAATGTACTTAACTCTGAGATTGTTTCTTTTTCTCTAGGACCGGAATGAACTACCTGTTTATATATGCCAAAGCACATAAAACTAACCAACCTGGTTTTACAAAGTTCCTTTCATACTTTCCTGCATGCTTACAAAAACGAACATGAATATGTATATCATTATAGCAGTTTTGAGAACTAAAAATACTATAGATGTGCTTATATCCAAGTTACTGTACATGTTTGTATGTGTATTTTTACAGTGCATGCTTTTCACTCAATACAACATATATCCAGATCTATGTATAAGTATCTACCTCATGCTTTTTAATAACTACATGATCTTTGTTAGCAATGTCTTCACATTTTTTCCATTATTCCCCTTAATGAAGAAATTCCACCACGTTCTATTTGGAAGTGGGGAGTACCATAAACAATATTGTGGGATGTATTCTTTTAAAAAGGTGAATTACTAGCTCAAGAGTCATTCATTTTTCATTTTAAGAAGTATGATCAAACCATTATCTGAAATTGTGGCAGTTCGAACTCACTCTCCCATGGCAATGGATGAGGGGATATATCCTGTACTCACATGTCCTCTGTTGTTTTTATTCCAAACCAATAAATAAATTCATATGTGCCACATTCCACCCATCCAAACCCACTACCTGTCTTCCTTTGTCCTAGGCAAGTGTGATCATGTCAAAGCTGGTGTGTGATAGATAAGTCATCCCTGAAACACAGGACTAGGCTCTGAGCGGAGTCAGTGTGCCAGGGACCACGGTGCAGGAACAACAGAGGCCGGCTTTCCTCCACTCTAGCAGCTCATGTATTTACCGTTTTCCACATGTCTGAGCTAATGACTCTGCTGATGTGGAGCAGAGGATTACACTAAGCCACTCTTTGTAATGCTCGCTTGACTGAGGATGAACTCAGGATGAAATGATGTTTGTAATGTTCTTTCAAGAATTGCAAGCCACTGAATTTGTCAAATATTTATATTGGGCAACCAGCATCTATCTGTCTGTCTGTCTCTCTATTCACATATCTCTATAAAGCCCTGTTCTTTTGTCCAAACACTATTTTCAAAGGCTTACAGACATAACCCATAACCAGATAGGATATAATCTCATTCAGAGGCATGGAACAAGATTCTAAATGAGGCTGCTGATATTATTTATTGATTTTTCCAGGTTTACATTCAGTCTTTTCAGCACCAACCGTAAATAGGGTTTAAATGCATCTTGTTCCCTTTTCTCTTTTCAGGTTCTACTCGACTTCACTCCCTCAAAGACCCTAACTTAACTTTAGTGGCTATTTTTTATCACTGAGGTTGTTAGGACTCATCCAGGCTCCATTCTAGGATGGCAATAGCTGATCTTTAAGGAGGACCATCTCTAAACCTCTACCTTGCTAATAAAAATCATTCTATATGGAAATCTTAAATAGCCACTATTCTAAAATCCTCTTCTCCATCAGGAGCAGAAAAATGTTAGGAACCAAGGTGGGGGGTGGGGACAGAAAATCATACCTGTCTGCATGTGGATAAATAAGCTGTAGTCTCCCACCCTGAAAAGCTCAACATCTAGCAAGGTCAGAGGCATGCACCACTAGTTCAAATGATGCATGCCAGAAAGGGACCACGGGGAAGAAAAAAAGTGACTAACACGAGGTAACTTGGTGGCACAGGGAGCTAGCTATCTTGTCTTGATTGAACAGACTAGGGAGGGTTTCACACAGGGGCTGAGCCTTCAAAGATTGGTAAGACAGCAAAAGGCCAAGCAAACCACATCAGTGAAAGCACAGAGACCATAATGAGTATGGCACTTTGAATCCAGTACCACTTTATAAAGGGGAACTGGACTAATTAGAGCCAAGTTTTAAATGTAGAATTCAAAGGCTAATGTCCAGACTCTGCTGGAAGGAACCAGAGGATATTTTGTTAAGATAAGTCATGAGGACATTTTTCGGTTTGTCATTATTCCTCATTTTCTAGCTCAAGCCCCAGAGCACACACTGAATCTCAATATTTCCAAAGGTCTCTGCACACAAAAGAGAAGGATGGGCGATTTACAGTCAGGGAAACAAGCCACTTGGGACGCACTCAGAGAGTGGCAATTCTGGGCATTGTTAATTCTGACCCTGTGGCCAGCAAGTCTGAGGACCCGAGGATAGGCATAACCAGCCCTTCCAGCTCAAGCCCTGTAGGGGAATATCTTCATAATGATCAGGGCCCATGTGAGCCCTTGATTTCTTGTTCACTTGGGAAGGTGCCTGGAGGCCTGGTCTGATAAACCAGCCTCTCTCTGTCCTGAGTATACACAACAGGGTTATGGCAGGTGACAGGTCCAATTGCTGCTAATGCCAATAAAAGGATGCCTCTCACTTTCCTTACAATTAAAGCTAGCAGGACCCTTTTGTTAATGCATTGGGGGAAGATGATGAGAAAAAAAACCCCAGTAATAGTAACAGAAAGAATATACACAAAAATGAAGAGAATAGTCATATGCAGAAGGACCTTTGCTCAATGCCTTTTTTTTTTTTTTTTTTTGGCAGGGGGGGGTCACTAATGCACAAATCTGCTTGCACAAATCAAGTGTGAACTCAGCATTTTGCCCCAGATAATGAAAAGAACAGGCAATAAGAACCACTGTTAAACATTGATAGTCGAACAGGCTCACAGAAATTCTAAGGGGAAAAAGTCTGAACACAGCATTTGTTTCAGGTTCAAGCTGTAATTGCCAATATAGAGAGTGTCTAGGAGATAATGGCTTTGGAAGTGCAGAGCAACAGGACAGGTGTAGATCTAGTCCTTGGGAACACCGCGTACGTTCATTCTTCATATCCAGAATTTGACTTTATTTTTCCATCAGTCCACTAAAAAGGATGGCCATTCATTTCCCACTTGTTTCACTCTATAGGATGTGTGTGTGTACCTGTAAGCCAGGAGTGTGTGCATTTGAATATGTGTGTGACAACGCAGATACTAAATGAGGAGGAATCAGTATCCCATTATGAAAAATGGCACATCCGAGATAATCATGCCTTTGATTCATTAACACATGGTATGCCTTCACAATACTCCAGTGTACCTGTGCTGAGATCTGCTGCTTCTTCCCTTGCCTCAAGCCACATTATCTGATGCAACTTTTGCTAACCCAGCTTCCTTGTGTGTCAGGATTCAGAATTAAGTGGGTACAGTCCAAGACTCTGGGATGGGGAGGATGTACAATATTATCCTCACCTCCTCACAACTTCTCAAGCAAACAAAAATGTGAGAAATAAGGATGCCACGAGCCATTGTACTCTTCACTGCAGCAAAAAATGTTCAGATCCTCAATTACACTTTTTCATTTTTCCCAATTTTTATTCTGGTCCTCTGGTTTCCTGTGCTGGACAGATGATCTTCCTCGCATACTAGCTGACTATGAGTTTTGTTTCTCACAGACAATGTGATCTTGATGTTCCTGCTTCCCAATAAAATCAAAATCACATTCCCATAGATGGCATTTAGACACCACCATGGATGTTAAAAATATGTATGTCTTGGGGCCCCTGGGTGGCTCAGTCAGTTAAGTGTCCGACTCTTGGTTTCAGCTTGGGTCATGATCTCACAGTTCCTGAGTGAGCCCCACATTGGGCTTCACTCTGACAGCATGGAGCCTGCTTGGGATTCTCTCCCTCTCTCTTTGCCCTTCCTCCACTCACTTTCTGTCTCTCTCTCAAAATAAACTTAATTTTTTTTAAATATGTATGATTAGGGGTGCCTGGGTGGCCCAGTTGGTTAAGTGTCCAACTTTGGCACGAGTCATGATTTCGCGGTTCTTGAGTTCGAGCCTCATGTCGGGCTCTGTGTTGACAGTTTGGAGCATGGATCCTGCGTGCGTTCTGTGTCTCCCTCTCTCTTTGTCTCCCCCCAACTCATGCTCTGACTCAACCTGTCTCTCTCTCTCAAAATTAAATAAATATTAAAATTTTTTTTAAATATATATATATGTCTAACCCTGTTTTAATTAGAACTTTAGAATTGGGAAAAAAAATTAAAAATGACACAGTTGTGCCCTATCATTTCAGATGAGTTATGGAAAGACAACACTAAAATTGGTGACAATAGGACTAAGGGCAAGCAAGATCTGACTTCTCATACAGGGATCTTACTGCTATCTCATTCTTTCCGTCCTACATCCATCCATGCATTTAGAGTATTTAACAGCTTATACTGTACACACTTGAGTAAGCACTGTAAAATAGGATTTGAGTATAAGAAATAAATAAAAATCACTAAGGAGCCCTGTCCTCAAGAATTTCAGTCCTCAATTAAGCATATGAAACTAACAGCTTTAGTACACCGTGGTGCATGAGAGTCCTAGTCGATTCTGTTTTTCAAAGTAACTCCAGCAGAAAAAATAATTCCTCAAAAAAGAATGCACACAGGAGCACCTGGGTGGCTCAATTGGTTAAGCATCCAACTTCGGCTCAGGTCATGATCTCACGGTTCATGGGTTTGAGCCCGACATCGGGCTCTGTGCTGACAGCTCAGAGCCTGGAGCCTTCTTCAGATTCTGTGTCTCCCTCTCTCTCTGCCTCTCCCCTGTTTGTGCTCTCTGTCTCTTAAAAACAAATAACTGTAAAAAAACAATGCACACAAATTAAAGGCAGTTGTAATTAAACATCCTGAGAAACATAAACGCTCATCATTGATTATAAAGATACTAACTACCCATTATGGGCAAAATAAAACCCATCAAAAACAAATGAAGTTCAAAGGTTCTATGTTGTTGTTGTTTGTTTGTTTTTTTGTTTTTTTTTTTGTTTTTTGTTTTTTTTTTTATGAGTCAGGTCACTGAATATTTTTGCAACAACACTTATTGTAGTATTTTTACTTTGGGAGTACATTTTTTAGGAATATTTTTTTCCTGTGTAAAATAAGGATTATAGGCTTAGTGTCTGTGGCAGGCAGAATAATGGCCCCCAAAGATTCCCACATCCTAAATGCCCAGGAATTGTGAACATGTTATGTTACAGGTTATGTTACATGGCAAAGTGGAGTTTAGGTTTCAAGCTGTCAACGGATTTTAAAATGAGACTATTTTGGATTATCTGGGTGGGCCAGTGTTATCTCAAAGGTCCTTGAATGTAGGTAAGTGAGACAGAAGCTATATAGTGATTTGAGTGATATAACGTAAGTCTTGATTATCTACTGCTGGCTTTGAAGATAGAAGGGAGACAGGAGCCAAAGAATATAGTCAACCTCTGGAAGAAACTGGAAGAAGTAAGAAAATAGATTCTCTCCTACAGCTTGCAAAAGGAATGTGGCCCTGCACACCTTACACCTTTAACCCAGTGAGACTGATTTTAGACTTATGACTTCTAGAACCATAACATAATAAATTTATATTGTCTTAAGTCATCAAGTGGCATTTTGTTTCAGCAGCAGTAGGAAGCTCATACAACCTCCAATGTTCTTCACAAGCTAAATCATTCCCTCTCTCTCCCCCTCCTACTACCTCCCCCTCTCTTTCCCAAAAATCTTTGAAAACTCTCTCCATGCTACCTTGCCTTCTTTTATTTGCCTCCTTCATGTCATTCTTAGTTCTGTTCTACAGTAACAGTATTTATATTCCATTAGACATCACTAAAATCTGCTTTGGATTCTCTCAATTTTCCTTCTAATTCTCTTAAAAGGTCCCACAAAAAATAAATAAGTAAATAAATAAATAAACAAACAAACCAAAAAAAATCCACCAAAAAAACAAAAAACAAACAAAGATCAAATAGTCCTTAGGAGGAGAAAGGCAAGAAACTATATCAGTATAATTTTACTTATAGGTTTATTTCTCTTATCACAAATTTTCTGAAGAACATTGTTTAAATATAGACTCATCATGCCTACTTCACCAGGATCATGTAGGTTACAACTACTTTATAAATTATCCCTAATAATATAGAAAATATCCAAATATAAAAGCCAAATGTAAACAACTTAGTTCGGGTGCAGTACCTTGAAATCAACCTTTTCAGCACTTACTGAAATTCTTTCTATTCACTACACAAGACATGTATTAAAGAACCAAGAGTAAGAAAGCAAATATGAAAAAAAAAATCAGAAAAACCATCCCAGTTTTGTAAATAATGCAGTTTGAATATACTTGAAATTAGCTATTCACTTGAATTTATCAAAATGCAGTATTCATCTATGCTGAAAACTAATCCGGTTTCTAACACGGCTCAATGTGCACTGGAAAAAAAAAAAACCCTCAGAGTATGTGGAAGCCCATCTGAATATGCATTCAATATAAACTAATGGCAGCTGGGAAATAAAACGCTTTTGATGCAGATGGGCAAGTGCTCTATAGAAAACATTTTTATCCTTTTTTAATAAAAGGGTTTTTTCTCTCACTTTAATACAGACATAATCATAAAGAAAATTGCAAAGAATTCATTGCAAACTACATTCTTAGAAAAACGTATCAAGTTTTTAAATTCCTTCTTAGTGTGTGTGTGTGTGTGTGTGTGTGTGTGTGTGTGTGTGTGTGTGTTTTCTGAAGAAGACATATACCCAGTACCAATCGGTTAGGTCGTAAAACTTTATTTCCAAGCAGTCATTTGAGACTTCAACTATTTTTCTCCATAACTTGATTTTTTTAGCTGGAAAACTAAAAGTGTGTTTAATCCATAATCCACTAAAAGAGTAGATTTTATCCAAGGAAATAAAAAAGAATGGTATTACAATTTCTGGGAACAAACAGCAAGATTAGCAAGTATTTTGCTTTCTGATTTATGCTTTTAAAAATGGGAAACATAGTATATGTTCATATTTGAAAACACATGAGTAACATTTATTAGCATTCCTTATTTGGAATGCTAGAGTTAAGAGTCAAGGACATTTCTTGCACGTTCAAGGAATATAATATTCCAATCCCATCACTTTTGGTCTTCCCACAACAACCTTTGGTCAAAACAAACGAAGATGTCACAATAATCCCAAAATAACCCACTAATTTATTCATTCATTCAATATAACTTATCAAGTGCCAGCTAAACATCAGGCATCATGCTGTTTCCTCACAATAGCTTTGTGTTAGCCCCATTTTACAGATGTGGAAAGTGAGACTTAGCATTTCAGTAACATAGCTGACTTTCTATGTGAGTCTGAGAGTGTGTTTCACCTCACTTAATCCTAACCACTTTAGAAGGTCATTACTTTTATTACCCTTATTATACTAAAGAACAAATAGAGTGACAGAATATGAGAAACTGGCCTGAAACTACACAGCATTTTTAGTAACATAGCCCAGAGTCAATCCTTAATTTTTCTGATGCCGGATCCCAAGCTTGTAACCTCTGTGTTTAGGTCATTTGTCAGTAAAGGAAAAAAAAAGTAGTAAAGTTGGAGTTTGAAACCACATGTCTTACTCCAAAGCCTAAATTACCAATTTAATGGAGGAAGGAAGATATGTAACCCAGGAACTACGATGGAATATGCAAAGCACCATAATCAAGGTGTGAGAGGTTAGGGCAGGGTACGCTTAGCAAAACAAGCTTATCCAGCCAAGCTTTCAAGATGAATGTAAGTGAAACAGGACCCAAGTAGAGGGAATGACATTTCAGCAGAGGAAAGATGGGTCCCAACAGCACAGGTATGTGAAAGTGGCATATATATTCAGGGAACTATGATTTGGCAATATAATGCAAACATAATATTCATACTTGGAAATCATGGAGAATTAGACTGGAAACGTAAGCACAGATCTGTTTGTACTCTCCTCTTGCTATGAAAAGAATAGCCAGGTGAACTGGTAAGAGCCAATGGTTCCTCCCCTTTATTTGAAGAGCATTTTGAAGTATAGGAAAGAAAAGTAAGGATTGTGCAGCCGCAGAGCCAGCCTCACTGTTTATCTGCTGGAAAGCACTAGGAGCCAAACCTGAAGAGTACCTATGAGGCAAGATTAACTTTCTCAGAAATGTGCTGGAATGTCAAAGACAGACTTGATTGGCTCACGTGAAAATTGTCAATTTAGCAAGAACACATTTATGGAGAGAAAAACCTAGTTCTGCTCACTGACGCATGTGCAAGATGAGATGCTGGCAGTGGAATTGTGTATTTATGATAATTTTGCTATTGCAGGGCCAGGGAGGCCATCTACCAGGGAATTGCAGTAATTAGATGAGGAAAGTGATTGTTCCATAAAACTCAGCTAAAATGTTACAGTGGAGCAGAGAGAAATGAAGAATCAAGACTATTTCCCAAATCAGAAAAGATTGTTTTATTGTCTATTTTACAAGCATAGTTAGGATGTTAAATTGGAAGCAAATCTAGCTGGAAAGCAGTAACATTCCAGATTTGGCCATCAAATTAATTCTGTCATAATGAAATGTGAAATTTGACTGAAATGAGGAGGAATTGGATTTAGTCTGCTTGTGCTGGTGGCTTTCAATTATAACATAACATAATCCACATCCTTTTGTTAAACATAAAAATAAATGCTGAGCAAACAGAGGCGACTGCTGAACAAGAAACATACAAAGAGGTGCCAATCTACAGATTTACAAGGCTCACCTGGGAGGTCATCAGAAAAATGAGGGTATCAGAATAGATCATTTCTAATGTCATTTAGAGCAAAGCTGTGAATGACTATAGCCACAAGTTTAGTTCTTAAGACGGACTAATGTGTCATAAAATGTACTAAAGTATTAAAGTTGGCCAATGGTTTCCTTTTTTTGTAAGTGAAATTGGTTCTAGACTATTCCTGTCATAATTTCATGCCTGCTCTCCTGATTTCAGCTATGCTTTCTAAAAATGGAAAGGAGCCAGTGAAATTATAGAGAGGAACCAAGGGTTAGCTCATGTAACCATGGTTCTGTTAGAGAAGCTGGGATGTCTAGGCTACTCACTTCATGTTTTAGACCTAAAACATAGCAAAGGAAACCTACCACTGTTTCCAAGTCTTCTCTCTACTCCTTTCATCATCTTCTCTCCTTGAAAGAGAATAACCGGCCATATACTCATACATTCTATGAGTAAGTGATTGAGACAGGAGTAAGGAGTAAGGGATTGAGACACACTGTCTCAAGACTGTCCGACTTCATCCAAAGTTCATTTTTCAGACCCAGGGCAAGGGAAAAAGGAAGTGTCAGTTATGTCCTGTTACAACTTTTTATATTGACAGCATGTCAAAATAATAATATTTGAGGTAAATTGGGTTAAATAAAAATACATTAAAATTAGCTTCACTTGTTTCCTTTTTTGTAATATAGTTACTAGACATTCTTAAATTATATATGTGCCTTGCATTATGTTTCTATTGAACAATGCTGATCTCGACAGTGCACAGGATGGGACACTGGCCCACTATTTTGGGCATCACTATCGCTGAAGAATAGTAAGTGGGAAGTATGCTACATGCTTTAGTAAGACACATGATCTCCAGAAGTTGGGGGAGTCTACAAAGCTTTAAGAGTCTATTACATAGGTGAAACTCTTAAGGGTCCAGAGATGTGGAGCATGCTGGGGCATCCCCTCCAGAGTAAAAGATGTATTGGACCTTAAACCAACTATCACTTAGAGTAAAGCACAACAGTTAGGAGACCTCTTTGGTTTTCAGCTATTCCATACTTGGGAATACTACTCTCATGAGCTTATTGGGTGGCATAGGATGTTGATGTTGAGTTAGTGGAAGAATAGGAGACAGCAGTAAAGAAGTCCTAAAGCTTGGTCCATACAACTTGACAAATTCCATGTGGTAGAGTTAGTCATGGGGGCTCTAGTTTGCACTAATCACCTTACTCTTAAAATTTTCCCAGAAACATGACCAATAAGAATGCTAGAGAAGTTGGAAATGGATGGATTGAATTTATTTTTTTAAATGTTTATTTTCAGAGAGAGAGGGAGAAAGAGAGGGAGGGAGAGGGGCAGAGAGAGAGAGGGACGCAGAACCCCAAGAAGGCTCCGTACTGCCAACACAGAGCCTGAAGCGGGGCTCTAACCCACTAACTGTGAGATAGTGACCTGAGCCAAAATCAAGAGCTGGACACTTCACCCACTGAACTACCCAGGCACCTCTGGATGGATTAAATTTAATGTAAAAACTAGATGGATCTGATTGATTCAAAGTGTGCACTGTGGCAGATACTTTTGCCAAGATACCCTTCACTGGGTCAGTTCACCCACCCCCTTGATGCTATGGATGTTGGCTCCCAAAAAATGTCCCCTACTCTAGAGTTTTCCTTGGATGAATGGTAGCTTCCCTTAACCATAGTACAGAAAAGGTAACAAGTGAAATTAATTTTAATAATACATTCTATTTAACCCAATTTACCTCAAATATTATCATTTTGACATGCTATCAATATAAAAAGTTATAACAGGACCTAACTGATGCTTCTTTTATCAGGGCATTCCATTGCATACAGGGGCCAGCTAGCTGCCAATAACTGATTAATAAGGGAGGCAAAAATGCTAACATCCCTTGCCTCAAGGTGAGACTAACTCTGGTAAACTGAATGGTCCAGATTGCCCTGCGGGACAAGATTTAAATTACTCCCAGCCAAGTCCACATCCTTGCTTAGCTTTCCCTGCCATATTCCTCATCTTCCATATTCTTCTTCCCTTACCACTCTTCTCCTGGAAACACTCTTTTTATAAATCCCTATGATAAGAATTCTTGTCTTAGTGTCTACTTTCTGGGAACTCAGTAACTTCCTGAAGTTAGACAAGCGAAATGCTGTCCCTGTTCCTCAGTTTATGCATCTATTAAATTAAAGAAGAGATATAAAGCATCCCACAGATTGGTAAGTATAATCAGGGACTTCTATTTCTTATGGACCTGGTTTATCCTACCAGGCAAGCCTCCTAGCCTAGCACCAGTGCTCCCAAAGGGTGAGGGAAGTCTAGAAATGGATGGAAAGCAAGGAAGATGATGAGTATCAGTTAATCTATATTAAGTTGTTCTGATTTTCATCATAATTTTAGGTTAATATATGTAATAAAGGAGGCCCTGGTAGTAACTGTGGAAACATTCCAGGGAAGGTAGTGTTAGAGCCAATCGAGTCAAAGATGAGTCATTGTTAGCTAGGAAAAAAGGCAAAAGGAAAATGGTACAGACAATTCAAAGAGAACAATCCAAGAGGCCACAAAAATAGGGATGTGTGTGAGGTCATGTCTCTTATAGTAGTTTAGAGTAGAACTTAGTCTTTGTGCCATTCAAAATAATATCAAGATTTATATTTTTACAGCACAGAAACTTCTTAATCAGAAGATGAGATTTATTCTTCTCCTAACTTTCAGATTGTAAACAGGATCAGAGCAGAGACAGTGTCCTTCTTAATCTCTTCTGTTCTTCTGTTTCTCTAATGTTCGATGAATATCAATCACTTCTAGGCTATTGTGACTATTCTACACACCCCCAGTTCCTCGGTGATTGTTTTTAAGGAGGCCCCATGCCCAACGTGGGGCTTGAACTCACCACCCTGACATCAAGAGTCAGATGCTCTACCAACTAAGCCAGCCAGGCACTGCTCTGTGATTTTATATTCAGCCATTGTTAAAAATACAATGTCATCTAAAATTTTTAAATTTATAACTCCTTTCCTAATTTCAACTCTATTTATAGATCCATTTTCCTACCTGAAACCTTTACTTGAAAGCCTAGTAGGTATCTTTTTGTTAAATGGATAAACACCTTCCAGATGAGCTGCTGAGGGTTCTAGGAATAGCAGATAGTAGGTACTCAACAAAGTCAAACAAGCAAAAAAATGATGTAAGCCTATCATTCATCATTAGGAATGAAGCCTAAGCAGAACCAAGATACAATAGGGTAGGACTTACAGGGAAGTAATTTGTACATCTGTTCCTAGTGTAAGAACATTGCTGTATCAGTGTATCTTAACTGGAGAAAGGCTATGTGTGTTTGTGTTTGAAGGACTTGTCATCAGCGGAAAGACAGGAGAGAGAGCTAATAGATGGAGTTGTCAGGTAGAAAATATATTTCCACCTAATGTAAAGAATATTTCCCTGGAATTAGAAACATTAAAAATGAAATGAAATGTTGGATATAGCACAGAATTTCCTCTCTTTTAAAATATTTACTTCATTTTCAAGAAGATGAAATACATGTAACTTTCTCTGTTTCTCCTGTTAGGTATAATTAAAAACTGAGAAATGATATACAAGCAAACATAAAACTCTGAAACGTGGAATGAAAAAGACCAGTTAGGGGCTTTAGAACCCAAGGAACTACATGGTAGTCAGTTGCCTGGGTTTTGTTTTTGCCTTACATATTCCAGTACTTGGAGCTTAGGAAGTCAGCAATCAGGAAGCATCAAAAGGTGTAGATGAAGGAAGAGGGTAAGCCCCCATCAAAATGACAGACTCTAACATATCAATAATGACATTAAATTTAAATGGTCTAAGGATATCAATAAAACAACAGTAATTGGTAGAGTGGATTTTTACAATGACACAACTGTATACTGTCTACAAAAAATTCACTTCAAATACACAGGCATGCTGGAAGTTAAAACAGAAAAAATCATTCAAATGTTTGTCAGTGGAAAGGAATGGCTATGTTAGTATCAGATGAAACAGACTTCAGAGAAAACAAAATTACTAGAGGAAAAAAAATAGTATTATAAAGTATAAAAGTGTCAATCCACTAAAAAGACAGTCATCTTAAATGTGTATGCACTAAGGAAAAGAGCTGCAACATAGGTAAGGCAAAAACTGATGGAACTGAATGTTGGAATAAATAAATCCAAGATTTTAGTTACAAGTTCAATGCCCTTGGGGTGCCTCGGTGGCTCAATTAAGTGTCTGACTCTTCATTTCGGTTCAGGTCATGAACTCATGGTTCATGGAAGTGAGCCCTGCAATGGGCTCTGTGTTGATAGCACACAGTCTGTTTGGGATTGTCTCTCCCCACCTCTCTGCCCTTCCCCCCACTAACATGCTCTCACGTGCTCTCTTTGCCTCTCTCTCAAAATAAACACTCAAAAAAACAAAAAACAAACAACATAAAAAAAACCCCAAAAACTTCAATGCCCTTCTCACAATTCATGAAGCAACCAAACAGGAAATCACCTATTCAACACCATCAACCAAGAAGCCAATTGGTGTGCATACAACAGTCTACCTAACAACTACAAAGTACATTCTTTTGAAGAACACATGGAATATATACCATGTAGATCATATCCTGGACCACTAAACAAACCTTAGTAAATTTAATTTTTTTTTTCAACGTTTATTTTTATTTTCGGGACAGAGAGAGACAGAGCATGAACAGGGGAGGGGCAGAGAGAGAGGGAGACACAGAATCTGAAACAGGCTCCAGGCTCTGAGCCATCAGCCCAGAGCCTGACGCGGGGCTCGAACTCACGGACCGCGAGATCGTGACCTGGCTGAAGTCGGACGCTTAACCAACTGCGCTACCCAGGTGCCCCAAACCTTAGTAAATTTAAAATAATTGAAAACTATACAGTATGTTGACAAAACTGGAATCACACTTGAAATCAGTAACAGAAAGACAATGGGATAATTGCCCAACAGGTGGAAACCAAATACACTTCTAAATATTCCATGAGCCAAGGAGGAAGTCTCAAGGGAAATTTAGAAATACACTGAACTGAATAAAAACGAAAATACAATGTATCAAAAGTTTGAGACACAGCTTAAACAGTGTTACAATGAACATGTATAGCACTAAATGTATACCTTAGCAAAGAAGAAAGTATCTCAAATGAATAATCTAACTTTCCACTTCAAGAACCTATTAAAAAAAGAGAGAGAGAAGGAGCAAAATGAGCTCAAAGCAAGCACAAAGAATAAATAACAAAGGTAAGAGCAGAAGTCAGAATATGGAATTTAAGAAACAAATCAACCAAGCATGGGGGTTGGGGGGGGGGCAGGTGGAGAGAGAGAGAGGCAAACCAAGAAACTGACTCTTAATTCTAGAGAACAAACTGGTGGTTACCAGAGGGGAGGTAGGGGGAATGGGTCAAATAGGTGATGGGGATTAAGGAGGACAGTTGTTGTGATGAACACCAGGTGTTGTATGAACATGCTGAATCACTGTATTGTACACCTGAAACTAAGGTTACACTGTATGTTAACTAATTTAACTTTAAATTAAAACTTAAAAAAAATAATGAAGTTAAAAATAGCCAAATCAATACAAATAGTTGGCTCTTGGAAAGAGAAAACTACTGACAAACCTCTAGCAAAAATAAAAATTAAAAAAAACAAGAATCACAAATTTTTAGAGTAAAATAAGGATATCACCATAGATCTTACATTTATAATGGATAATAACGAATACTAAAAACAGTTCTACACATAAATTTGACAATTTAGTAGAGATAAACCAATTCCAAAAAAAAACTACCAAACTCACTCAATGTGAAATAATTTAATAAGGCTCATAAATATTAAGAAATGCTAATTTTTTAAATGTATTTTTTGAGTTTATTTATTTTTGAAAGATAGAGGCACAGTATGAGCAGGGGAGCAGTAGAGAGAGAGGGAGACACAGAATCAGAAAGCAGGCTCCAGGCTCTGAGCTGTCATCACAGAGGCGGACACGGGGCCTGAACTCATGAACCGTGAGATCATGACCTGAGCCAAAGTCAGGCTCAACCAACTGAGCCACCCAGGCGCCCCAAGAAAAGTTATTTTTTAATTAAACGACTCCCAAAATAGAAATCTCCAGTTTCATATGGTCTCAGTAAATGATTCAGCCAAATATTTAAAGAAGCAGTAACACAAAGTTTACACAATCTCTTCCAAAAAATATGAATTTCTCAATTCATATTATGAAGCTAGTATTACCCTAATTTTAAAACCAAAAACAGTACAAAAAAAGATAAAACTACATATAGAGAATTCAATAACATGAAAAAAATCATACGCCCCTACCAAGTAGGGGTTATTTCCAGGAAGAAATGCTAGTTTAATATTTGAAAAGCAACCAGGGTCACCTACCATATGATTAAACTAAATAAGAAAAATCACATCATCATATCCATCAATATAGAACAAGAATTTTTTATCATTCAATAGCCATTCATGATAGAACTCACACAGATACACACACACACACACACACACACACACACACACACACAAATATTAGGAATAGAGGGGAAATTCCTCAACTCAGCAAAAAGCACGTAATCTGTACTGTATGGGGAAGACTGAATACTTTTCATCTGAGATCAAGAAAACACAAGCATGTTCCCTGTCACCATATCAACAGAGTGCTGGAAATTCTAGCGGGTGTAATTAACAAAACAACAACAAAAGGAAAGGAAATAAAGTGTATTTCTATACACCAGCAAAGAAAATAAGGACACAACACTAAAAATACAACACCATTTCCAAATGAACTTCTTAGATACAAATCAAACAGAACAAGTACAAGACTTTTATGTAGAAAATTATATCACCTGATGAAATAAATCAAAAAATATCTATATAAATGGGAGACATGCCATGTCCTAGATTAGAAGATTCAACCTAATAAAGATGCTAATTCTCCCCCAATTTATATATAGGTTTGATGCAATTCTAACAAATTCCACAGTAATTTTTATAGATACAGATAAGATCATTTTTAAATTTACATATAATGGCCAAAGAATTAGAATACCTACAACAATTGTGAAAGAGAAAAACACATCAAGAGGAACCATTTTGCCTGATTTCAACAGTTATTATACAGCTACAATAATGAAGGCACTGTGGTATTAGCTGAGGGGTAAATACATCGATCACTAAAACAGAATACAGAACCCAGAAACAGACCCAACAAATACGTCCAAATTGTATTTGACAAGGTACAAAGGCATTTCAATGAAGAGAAATTGACCATTTCAACAAATGATGGAGTAACTGAACATCCATAGGCAAAAAGAGAGAGTTTCAAATCTTGGTCTTATTCCTTGTACAAAAATTAAATCTAATTAAAGTTAGATCACAGGATAAAATGTATACTGTAAACCTATAAAACCACTGGGGGAAACATCTTCAGGATTTAGGGGTGAGCAAAGAGTTCTTAGGCTAAGAGTACAATTCATTAAAGGAAAATTTGATAAATTAGACTTCATCAACACTAAAAATCTGTGAAAGACCTTGTTGAATGGAGAAACAGACAAGCTATACAAGTGAGAGAAAATATTTGCAAACCATAAATCTGACAAAAGACTAGGATCTGGAATATATAAAGAACATTTACAACTGAACAGTAAAAAAGCAGAGAAGCCCATTGGAACATGGGCAGAAGACATGAAGGGACATTCCACTGAAAAAGAGATACCAATGCCAAATAAGCACATGAAAAGATGTTTAATAATAGCCAAAATCATGAGCTATTATTAAATACAAATTCAAACCACAATGCAACACAGCACTGATCAGAAGGGCTAAAATCAAAAATAATAATGTCACCCAATGATGACAAGGATGTTAAGAAAGTTGATTATTTCACACATTGCTGGTGGGAATGTAAAATGATAATGCCTCTTTGAAAAACAACGTGACAATTTCTTTTAAAAATAAACATGTAACTAGCCTAAGACCGAGTAATTGCACTCCTGGGCATTTATCCCAGAGAAGTGAGAACTTGTGTTTACACAAGTACCTGTATACAAATGTTTATAACAGTTTTATTTGTAATAACCTAAAACTGGAAACAACCCAGGTTTCCTTCAATGGGTGAATGGTTAAATAAACTGTAATACATCCAGATCACCAAATAATCTGGCAATTAAAAGTAACAAGCTATTGATGCAGCTAACAACCTGGAGCAACTTCCACAGGATGATGCTGAGTGAAAAAATTCCAACTCCAAGGGCTCCTGGGTGGCTCAGTTGGTTAAGCATCCCACTATTGATTTTGCCTCAGGTCATGATCTCTTGGTTTATGAGTTCGAGCCCTGCAACGAGCTCTGCACTGACAGTGTGGAGCCTGCTTGGGATTCTCTCTCCCTCTCTCTCTGCCTGTCCCCTGTGCTCTCTCAAAAATAAATAAATGAAAATTAATAATAGCCAAAATCAACTACAAAAGGTTGATTAAAAAAATACAACCACAGGGGCACCTGGGTGGCGCAGTCCGCTGAGCGTCCGACTTCAGCCAGGTCACGATCTCGCGGTCCGTGAGTTCGAGCCCCGCATCGGGCTCTGGGCTGATGGCTCAGAGCCTGGAGCCTGTTTCCGATTCTGTGTCTCCCTCTCTCTCTGCCCCTCCCCCGTTCATGCTCTGTCTCTCTCTGTCCCGAAAATAAATAAACGTTGAAAAAAAAAAATACAACCACAAAGGTTAAATTAATTAAAAAATATACAACCACAAAAGGTTACCTACCTATATTGAGAGAACATTCTTAAGGTGACAAAGTTATAGAAACAGAGAACAGATTATGGTTTCATTGAAGAGGTCAAGGAGAGCATAGGGATGGGAGGGAAATAGGTGTGCTATAAATATGCAACTGAGACAGACTAGTGTTGATGGAAATGTTCTGTATCTTGCGTTTACAAGTATCAGTATCCTGGTTAAGATACTGTACTACTGTTTTTGCAAAATTTTTGCCATTGAGGTAAACTGTGTGAAGGATACATGAGATCTCTATTTCTTATAATTGAATGTGATTCCACAATTATTTCAAATAAGTTTAATCAAAAAATATTTAAGGGAAATCCAGATCAACAGCAATCATAGTTGCTACTGGAGAGGTTTAGCCCAATAGGTCTAGATTGTACTAAGAGATCTCTGATGGTCCAATAATCTCTAAGATTCATAGAACAGTCATCTTATGAGCATTCAGTTCAGAGTTATTTGTGGGATGAAGAGAAATTACTTTCTTTGGGACTGCATTTGGAGCATAATGGTATTTCTATAAATATATACTAAATAAGTGAGCACATATAAATGTCTCACTTTATGAATTTCAATGAACTATACATCTATAGGAAAATTATTCTGATCTATAAAATATGTAGTATTTTAAACCTAGCACATGCAATCTAAAAAACAGCAACACATTAAACACATTAAAATTTATTTAAAATCTCAATATTCTACTTAAATGAAATGTAAAATGCTCACTTCCTCTGCATTTAATTAATTTCCAAGCCATTCCTTCTAACTAAAAATGGAAAAGGCTAGTAGAATCTCTCAGTGTATATCCTAGGTCTGTAGGCAAATAAAGAAAACTGAACACCAAGTAATGTTCCTCGTGTTCCCCCAACTGGCATTTGTTCCATCACTGTAGATCTCTACCCTAGACTCAGTGCACTTGAAGGGAAGAATTCTAAGATTGTCCTTGAAAATACCACAATTATGGTTCTTACTTTTCTAAGCTTTTTATACTAATTCAAAAGTAGTAAAAATAAAGAGTATATACATGTCCTTATAGTATTTCATCAGATTTTACTTCCAGTGCTGAAAGAGCAGTAAAAACTGTTTTTTATTTGCACTTACTTGGCTGAGAAAGAAACCAAATGTATATCTCAAAGCTTCTAGAATACACACTAAGAAACATTAGACCTGCCAGCCATTCTGTGTACCCATCCTAGAAAAAGTATGTTAGTCCTTGCGAAATTTAGAATTCAAGTAAGAATAATGGAAATCTTAGAAAAACTGGAGGTAGAATACATTAAATCAACAGGTGGTTTTTAAATATTCATTTATTGTTAGGTACTGTGGAAGAACTAAAAGTGTTGCCCAAAAAGAAAGAATATTAAGAGGTAGCTGTCAGTATGAGACTACCTCTTATGTGGCAGGCAGGTGGGGGGTGATTTACATATATTACTGCCTTGAATCCACACAACTCTATGAAGTAAGTATTATTATCAACCCCACAAGATAACATCAATTCTATTTAGACAAGCAGGTCACTAAATTTAATTCTACAGACAAGTATTGGACATTGACCATGTGTCAGCATCATGATTAGTCACTTTGTGTAAACTTTTTCATCTGATTTTTACAGTTATCCTTTGTGGTAACCTTGCTAACTTTATGAATGAGAAAACAAGCTCTGAAAGTTTAATTAAGGAACTTTTCCAAGCTGATGCAACCTTGTAACTAGCAAATCCTAAATTTGAGCCCATGCTATTTTTGCTTTACCCTATAGACCTGCAGACAAGCACAAGAGCAGATCAATGATCTATGTTATAAGCCAATAGAGCTATGAAGGATAGTCAGCATGCAGGTAAATAGAAGGCACTCCTGATGATTGGGCCAGTGAGAACAGAGATAGGAAAAGGAATATATTTAATATAACGTTAGTTATATTAATTTGTGTATTAATTAACTGGAGGACAGTGCTTACACTGTGTGGCTTGAGGCAAGCACTCATAAAGAGGAAGATTAGTACTCAAGGGTGAGTAATTGGTTCCTGCACCCTAAATAAAGCACACTTCTCATTTCTTGAGTGGCCAATACCTCAAACAGGACCCATTATACTCCCCTAGAATCCACCTTTCTCACTGTTACCTATTTTTTTTTAAATGTCTCCACCATTTATCCAGTTGCCAAAACCCAGGAGCTATCCTCGACAATTGTTCTTCCTACAACTCCAACACCCTATTGAATTCTGTAGATTTACCTCCAAAATAATTTTTAATTCCATTTTCTTATCTCCATACCCAATCCCACTCTCTCCCACCCTGGGCTTTGAGATCCTTGATGAAATGTTATATGTCCTATTTATCTCTAACACACAGTTTGGCGTATAGCAGGCAGGTGCTTTGCCACTTGGGGTCACTTTCACATTACCATCATCCAGTCTTTAACACACTTCTAAAATATTCTCAATACATTGTTGTGAAGATTACTGCCCCCATTTTGTCCAAAAGGAAACTAATGCTTAGAAATTAAATTATTTGTCCAACTGGTTCAGGTGGGATTTGAACTGAGACAGGCTTACTCCAGAACAAGGCTCTGAGCCCCAAACTACATCCCCTACCCCATGCACCTATCCCGCACATCTACTACATTATCACCTTCCAGAAGTTCACAGAGAAGCTCCCCTAAACCTCTTTCCCTTTAGGATTTTGGTCCTAAGTTAGAGATTACCTCAGATAAGAACAAAAAGAGTTCTGGCCTTGAGAGGCATCACTCAACCTGTGTTAACCTAATAAAGAAGAAGCCCAGTAGTTCCCTCTGCCTTGCTCCTCTTTTCTGTGATTGTGCTGGTGATTAACTCATACCCACTGTCTACTCCAACCCTGGCTAGGTCAGAAAGGTAATCTTTCCTTTCTTCCTTATGATTATTAAAAATCGGATGAGTAACTTTGCACCAGTGAGCTTTTCTGTTGTTAAAGTAAATTACCCAACTCTACTCTCCTTAATATTTTTAAGTATCTGATTCAATGGTACCCCATAATCCATTTATCTTGATTATGTATTTCATTGCATATCTTGAGTCCACAATTATTTATTGATCTCATTACTGATGCAACAGTTATATAACCTTCCACATTTTTACTTGTTAGCCCAAACTGAAATTACAAAGCTAAAGACAGAAATTGATGTGTCAACACGCTCTTTCCAGATAATAGTCTTTCCTTAACTGTAAAAGGGCTTGTGAAAGAAGGGTTTACTTAGATGTAATGATGTTGCATAAATCACACTGGGAAATTTAAGGTTCATAGAGCCCTCCTTCCATTTCTTGCCCCCAGCCTGATACCAAGTGTCTTCAGTTAGATGCTTTTATTATTAAGGTCTTTTTCTTTTGAAAATTGCAATTCTGAAAGGCTTACTGTATTTTTTTATGGCCTAGCAACTCCTCTCAATGATATAATATCATGGCTTAATATTTAGCATAGAGTACGGAAAAACACCAGAGGGGATAATCAAGCTCACCAAATGGGACATTGGATTCCTTCATGAGCCAGTGATAAAATGAAGACTATATTATTAAGCTTCCATAACAAAAGTTTCAGTCTCTAACTACGAGAACATGTTTGCTCCTCTTGGTCATTTTTTCGTTCTTCAAAGGAAAGCAGCTAGTAAGTTAGTATAGTGTAGAAAACACCTCTGTAGATTAACAGAGGTAATCTAACAGCACTCCTATTTGTATCTTGCCTCACTCAATCAATCGTGCAGCCTTGTAACACAATCAATGTGCATCAAGAGTATTCAACACAATTAATATTCTAAAATCCAGTATATCACCACAAATTTTCTTCACCCACCTTGGAATATAATCTCCAAGGGCTTTTATCTCAATAAAATCATTTTCTATTTGGGACTACTTTAATCTCCTAAATAAGACCAATTAATTTTTCCTGTCAGGAAGGCCACCAAAAGTTTGGTCAGGAGTAATTTAAATTCCTTTCTCAATCTTATTCCAAATATCTATTTCTGAATATATTTTATTGCAAATTTATTGTTAACATTTGACAAGACATTTTTTACCTCTTTAATATCCACAATAATTTTGTTGATTTTCAATTTGCCAAACCTGAAAGTGGGCACATCACACCTGCCTTTTTATTTTATTTTCTCCTTCTTTTTAACACTAACTTTTCCTCTACATTTCCTACTTGCTCCATAGGGATCTCTAAAACACAATTTACAGTTGCTGCAAACCCACAGCATTGCCTTCCAATTACTATATGTTACTGTTTTGGGATTCACAACTTATACCTCTTCCTTAAAAATTTTAAAAATATCTTATGAGATGTGATGTGTTTCCATAGAGACTCAGTTGTATAAATCATGTTGTATATACCTCAGGTCATTATTGAACTCTTTGGAAAGAGGCTATAATTTTACTAGACTCTAGTGTTTTTGTCTATACAGTTTATGAGAAGGTAGAAACTGACAGCAATAATATAGGCTTCCAGAGAGATCTAGAGACTCTGTAGAGAAGGTTGACAAAAACTTTGAGGACTTAGAAACTTTGTCATATGAAGAAACAGACTGCAAACAACACAGAAGGATAATCATTCTAAATAATTTGAGGGTTATAATTATATCAGTCTTCCTAGCTACCGTATATTCTCAGTACCTTATATTTTCACCCATTCATTTGACAAATATTTTCTATCAGCTACAAGTCCCAGAGATGACAAAGACCAAATACCTCATTTCCAGAGCCTTGAGGAAAATGATCTGTGAGTCTGTCATTCAACTTTTGTCATGTTGATCCAATAAACTTTTTTTTTTCCAGTTTAAATTTTCCTCAGCCTGGCATTCTTTCCCAGTTCTAAATCATTACCCAATTTTATATGAAGGCTAAGCTTTAGGGAGGCTGATCACTTTAAGACCTAGTGCAAATCTTCCTAGAATGTTCTTCCCTCATTAAGAAATACTACTGAGAAAACTGGGAATGTGAAGAAAAGACTGTTTGCTCTCTTCCAGGAAAACTCTAGTAGACAGTCTCCCCCAAAGGATAAAAGTTAGGTCAAGTAAGAGAGTTTGTTTTTTTTAAAACTACCATGTTTACCACTTTTGGGGGTCTAAAGGGAAATCCAAGAGAGATGCATTCATTCATAAGGTTTTTCCTCCTGAGGAATATAGAATTTGAGGAATATCATAATTATAGTAAAAGAATAAAGAATTTAGCTGATTCTGATTGTCTTCTCTAAAGGCTACATAAGTTCACCTTTAGAGGTTATATTCAAGCCATATTTTGACAGTGGGTAAGATCTAGGAAATCAGAAGTTATGGGTTGTAGGAGAGAGAGTTTTGGTTGTAATGACATTGGGGTGTATTAGATGTTATGATTTAGCTCAAGTTGAAATGAGGTTTCATGGTTTGAATTTCAGGAAGGTCAAATTCAGTGTATGGACTTTTCATTTTCTTTTTTGTAAAAGATCAGGGTCTCTTCCAGATGAGTCATGTTCTCCTCTAACTTTGTCAAAGCTCTGTCAGTAAGCTCTTTTCTGGACATGATCTCCATGGAAGGCAAATAGGATTAATGGAAAAGAGCTCCAAGGTCTAGCATCTCAACCTTAGCTCTGTATTTCTGAGTCTTGACAACATGCTTACCCCTTTGAGCTGACACGAACATTTTAAGTACAAATTCTTACTCTAAGCGCTTAGCATTATACTAGGAAATGTGAAAATACCTAAGTGGGATTGACAGTTCCTACCCTTCCAGTTTACTTCTGAATAGAGGAGATATTTAGAAAAATCAAAACAAACATAAATCACCTGCAAGGTGATGCAGACAGATAGATGTTCCAAGGCTTTAGAAAGTCTGAGTCCAGTAATGGACAGTCGACAGAAAAGTACAAGAAGCCAAATCTGTTCATGTAAGCCATAAATCAGGATGATTATTTTTATGTAAAAAGATTTCTTCCACAAAGGAAACAGGCTGGATGATAAAGCTGAGTGTGGAGAGTGTGGAGAGTCATCAAGTATCACATGGATTTTTTTTCCTCACATTCTTACATTAATATCGCTGACATCCTTTCACAGAGCACACATTTCAACATCTATGCAAACAAAGTCAAAGCAATGTGTCTAATTGAATCTTCAATAATCAAGTCAATTTGTGAAATATCTTACAATTGCCTTTCAATTTGTACCCCAAGTCTTGTCTGAAGGTGATAATGGTGAGAACTATTGCAGAAGGCAGGCAGTTGTCACAATTTAAAAGCCCTTCATTCCTGACATAGTCGAGCACAAGGCAAAAATGAGTTTGCCCTTTAAACGCCATGACCATTTTCCTCTCAAGTTGCTCTTTTATTATACAAATGAATCACTCTCCAGTGATTGTGCTAAAATGAGCAAAGCAGAAAACCTCCAGCTCCCAATTTCTACAGAGATGTGAACTCATCCTAGGGACTGCTGACTTGACTCCTGGCAGAGAAATAAGAAAGTCTAAACGTCAGTGCAAAGAGAATTGTTCGTCAACTAAATTTAAGAACAGAATTTGCTCTCAACACCTCCAAATTCTGAAGGAAAGTTTTTGAACACTCCACTGAACACTTTAGATTTTTGCATTATTAATCATAATGGTCCGGCCTGTAGAAAAGAGGTATTTAGCTTAACAGTAACTTGATAGCTTGTATGTATGTATATGTGTGTGTGTGTGTGTGTGTGTGTGTGTGTGTGTGTGTGTGTGTATACACACTCTGAACAAGGATAATGTTTAGGCTTCATCCCAGGAATGAACAGTGGTGTCAGCTAATGGCTACCTGTTCTGTATTCAATTAGCTACGTCTGCCTTAGAACCGGAATAGGCAGTAATGGGAACTGTACTCTGGTCATCTTGTGTGAGAGATTCAATAATTCAATCTTCCCAATATAAAAAGGCAGCATGGCATATGGGATAGGAATCGCCCATATTCCTACTACTCTCTACATAGTTTCCTGAAGCCTCTCTTTCCTCACTTGTAAAGATGATACTCATCTTTATGCATCAGGGTTGTTGCAGATTACATTAGGTAAAGTAAAATAAAGCACTTAGCATGGCACCTTGATGCATTATAGGTATCAAAGAGTGTAATTATAATTGTTCCCTTTCTTCACTATTAACATCCTTAAAGTTTTACAGTTCAGTTTTTCAATGCAAATAAACTATTGTAGCTCTTCTCCTCATCATTGTTGCCATTATCATCATCACCCAAATTTACATTTTCAAGGCATTTTACATTTATTATCTCATCAAATATTTACTGCTTGAATACTTCCAATAATAAGAACAACGAGGACAGCCTCATTCATAGATCAAAAACTTAGGCTACATGATAGTTCTTCCTTGTACTGAACAGATACCTGCCATCCTGTAAATTTCACCCATTAATCCTTGGTCTGTCTCTCTTACTCAAGCATTAAACACTGAGATCTCTTCTATACAATAGTCCTTTTGAAATGTAAAGGGGGTTATTGTTGCTACACCCTTCAAGTGTTCTCTCAGAAGTTATATGGGATCATAGAAACTCTCCTAGGGCCTTTCTGGAAACATGCAGACTCTCAAGCATTGCCCTGAGACCCAGCAATCTGAATTGTACACATTCCCAGAATCCTGGCACACATGCTCTAAAGATCCCACCACGGATGGACTAGTTTGTTGGTTTTCTTCAATTTACTTTTGCAGGTTGATTTTCCCCACCTTCTCCACCCTGTCCTGTTTTCTTGGAGGCTGAATATGCATTACGCCAATGACTCTTGGGCTCTCTTGTGGGTTCACACGACTGGAAGCACAATCAAGACATCATGGACTCCTCCCTGCAGGATCACTACTGGCTGGACCAAAGCGTGGCCCCTGACAGTGGGCCCAGGTTGGTCTCTCAGATTTACAGCAATCACTTCTTCCTGCTGTACCTTCAGACGACCAGATGGAAAAGATTGCTTCCTCTTACTATTCCCGGGGAAATGCCCTATACCTAGTGATTTCCCCACATCCTGCTCATTCTTTGTCAATGATAATTGTATTAAACTTCCCTCAAAAGTACCCAGTTAGATTGTGCTACCCCTCCTGCAAGGTTCCTGGATGATACAATGGTTTTAGACAAAGCTGGTTCAAACACCGTCTTCTCCACTTGTTTAGTAGTATAGCCCTAGGAAATTTAAGAGCCTCAGTTTCCTCACTTTGGAATCTGATAGTAAGAATACCCACCTCTGGGAGGACTTACAAGAATTTAATATATGTATGTGATCCATTTAATGAGGAAAGTAAATATTTGATGAAACTTAGCTGTATCCAACGTCATCCTTTTCCAGCATAAATTAAAAAAAAAAACAAAAACTTCAGAAATTTAAACCCAGTGAGTCAACAGAATTTATTTACAAAATGTCAAAAAATAATCATAATATATCAAAGGAAGATAAAAAATGTGTAATTATAAGGTAACTATTTTAAAGGAGATTTCAATCAAAGGAAGTAAACAAACCTATTTCTCATTTTTAGTTCAAGATATTTCTAAAGCTACAGAAATCCTTTCAAAATAAATATCTGATGAGAATTTAGGAACACATTTCATTAAGGGGAGTTAGGAGTCTAAATTAGAAATATAACAAGCTTTAGCTGATGTTTTTAAAAGTCCATTAAGATAAGAAGATCCCCAATACTAGTCATATTCATTGATTTAGTTTGATGAAAGTCAAAGATAAAAATGTGGAAAAAAATAAGGATTAGACCAAATCCCATATAATCTTTTCAGTAGGATTACTTATGTCTGAGGGTTTTTTCTCATCTTAAGATAGCACCTTGAAAATTCTGGGCTTACTGGGAACAAGAAGATAACAGGAATCCTTTCAAATTTATTTAATTTTTTAAAATAACCCACATTGGCTACATGGGAAAAAAGGCTTAGTCTGAGAATAAACCCCGGGGCAACACTAGGATCCACACTCATTATAATCTCTGCCAACGCCATATCATTACTTCAGGTTCAAAGTGAAATCAATAGCAAATCATTTGACTTTGTAATAGCACAAATGCAACACCACCAACTTAATCAAAGAAGGCTATCTTGAAAGAGGTAGCTACAAATACCACTGAAAAGTCAACAATTTCAGCATCAAGTACACTAATTATCCAAAATCTAGCTTTTATATTTGTGTATTATTTAGGCAGCTAAATGCCTTGATGTAAATCTTAATACTTGGTAATATTAATATCCCACCAAACATAAGGATGTGTGTATTTCTCTAAACAAAAAAAAATTATTTCTATGTGCAGGAATCTCATACATGTGAGCTGGGATGGGTCACACTGGTGGCTTCAGCAAATTATCAGCCACATGTCTTATGCCTCCCATTTTCATATTTAGTTCAAATTATTATGTATTTAGTTCACTCATATGATTCAACTCTTTAATGACAGAAAGAAAAGAAAGGGAAGGCTATTGGCTAAAAATGATATTTGCCATTACAATCTTGTTTAGATTTACAAGTGGGAAAATCAGTTAACAATACAAACAACAACAACAACAACAACAAAGGGCTCTTGAGAGCAACAATAGATAACTGCCTTCTCATTTGCTGACATATTTCCATAGAATCTTCTCAGGTGAGAACCAAGGACCACTTCTCAGATAGCAAACATAGGGTAGACCTCCTCCCATCCTAGGCATTAAGACTAGGGAAGGAGAGGCAGGTACATTTGTGTGGACAAGTCATAAAATGATAAATTACTTGAACTTCCAAGAACTTGAAGTAACATGTAATTTCATCTTCTTTAAGGGAAGGATAACTGAGGCCTGGGAAGGTCCATGACCTACTAAAAGGTTTACATCTGCTAGAAATAATAATAATAATAATTATTATTATTATTATATTATTATTATTAAAGCACTTGATTAGTCTAATTCACTTATTTTTCTTTATTCCAATGCTCTCTTATCCTCTGATTAAATTTTTTCTTCTCATATGCGTTAAGGGCATTTGATCTCCATAAAGTCTTACAATATATCTGTTATCTTAGTATGGCAGAGGAGATTAATAAATTTGCATTGTTTTTAAAAAACAAATAACCAAAACAATGGATTAATAATTTAGACCTGAAAAATCTTAAAATTATGCAATGGAAATCCAAGATAGTTTAGAAAGCAAATTTTACCTATTGGCCCCAGGGGTGAGGTGGTGATTATACTCATTTGTCAATCTGTTGGCCAACACACAGATTTTGAACATCCACTTTGTAGACTCATTAATTTAACCCTGCAATTAACAAACATAGTTCAAACTGCTGTCTTCAGGTCTAAAAACAAACAAACAAACAAAACCAAGAGGTCTACTCAAAAAGATTCCATCTGTGGGGCTTCTTGATAAGGTCTGATATTTTCGCTTCAGAGATGAAAAAACAGAGGAAGGAGTTAGATGCAGTTTCATAGGGAAAAGTGATTTTTTGCTTGTTTGTTTATGTTTAGGAGACAAACTCTCCTTTGTCACTAGCTTAATGTTATACCAAGAATTTTTTTTACAGCGTTTTTAAGGGTTGTTAAGCCCTGGTCTTTCCTGCGATGGGAAGATCTGGCTCATTCTTTAAATACTATCAATAATAGCGACGCCTGGGTGGTTTAGTTGGTTAAGCGTCCAACTTCGGCTCAGGTCATGATCTCACGGTTCATGGGTTTGAGCCCTACATGAGACTCTGTGCTAACAGCTCAGATCCCAATGTCTGCTTCAGATTCTGTGTCTCCCTCTCTCTCTGCCTCTCCCCTATTTGTGCTCTCTCTCTCTCTCTCTCTCAAATAAATATTAAAACAATTTAAATACTATTAATAATACAACACTAATACTTACTAAATGGCTACTCTGAGGGCCCCATCTGTCTTTATGTAGCCCTTACCACAACCATAAGAAGCAGTTAAAACTATTATCATTGCCATTTTAAATGTGAGGATCCTGAGATACACAGGGATTATATAAATCCTTAAGTCACCCTGCTAGTACAGGGAGCAACCAGGATTTGGACCCAAGTGTTCTCTCTCTAGATTCTATTTACTTCACCCTGATACCATGATGCCTCTCCAAAAGCTTGGGTGTGGAGTCAAGTACAAGGGTTCAAGTTCTACTGTGCCCTAAAAGTATAACCTTCAGCAACCTCCACTCAGTTTACCTATTTGAAATGGAGGTTCTTTGTATACCTCCCTGATAATTAAATGGAACTGTCTGTATGAAGCCGTTGGTAGGGTACCAGAGTAAAAAATTCAGTAAATGGTAAAGCTCTTCCTGTTGCTATGGTTAAGTTTGACATTTGATAATACCCTAGAAGAAAACAGACTTGTAACCACCCAAAAAGCATGGCACATACCAATGAGAGCAGAGAAAAAAGTGGCTAATTCTGACAGAAACCGCCAAGAGGCACAGAAAAAGATGAAATAGGAAAGGATCACTTGCTACACGCAGAAAGAAAATATGGAGACCACTCTTGCAAAAACCGGAAGAAAATTTTAAGAAAAAAAATCAAGGTACTACATACTTGATAAATTAGGGTCTGTTATAGACTGAATGTTTGTGTTCCCCTAAAATTCATATGCTGAAGCCCTACCCACCATGTGATGGTATTTTGGAGAAAGGGTCTTTAGGAACTAATTAGGTTTAGATGAGGTCATAAGGGTAGGGATCCCATAATGGATTACCATCCTTCTAAGAAGAGGAAAAGAGACCAGAGCTCACTGTCTCTCTCCCTCTCTGCCATGTGAAAATACAGTTAGAAGGAGCTGTCTGCACACCAGGAAAGGGCTCTCACTAAAATCAGACCATGCTGGCCCCTTGATCTGAGACTTCAGCCTCCAGAACTGTGATAAAGTAAATTTCTGTTGCTTAAGCCACCCAGTTTAAGGTGTTTTATTATAGTAGCTAGAGCTGCCTAAGACATCGTCAAATATCTGAAAGGCCAAGTGTAATCAAGGAAAAGGTACAATGTTACCTCAAGATTTACCTTGACAAATGCAAGCTTTAAACATTACGCTATTATTCTAAATGTGTTGGTATATTGTCTCTCTTTTAGGAAAGGGAGTTAAAAATGGGAGACAAGAAAAGACTTTTTTTTAAAATGATGCTGTATGGTATAGAGTACTTGGCTAGGAGTGAGGAAACTGGTTTATTAACATGGTGCGCCAGAGCAATTTGTTTAACTTGGTACTTTTTCTTTTCTTCCCCCCTTGTTTTCATCCCTTCTGAGCCAGTCCTTTTTCATGTCCAAGATGTTGACAGGAGTAAAAAAGAAGCAATCTGAAATCAATGGCTCTTGAGAATGAGCTTTATACTACAATGGAGCAGTCAAGGTCCCAGCAGCAATATGACCATAAGCTCCCACTGGTCCATTGAGAAGAGCTTAAAAAAGAATGTTTGCAAATATCTGGGCAGAGTTTAGGGAAAACAATCACCAATAGTGCAATGCACCAAGGCTAGCAAAAGTGTGGAACTGTTAGTATTCTTAGGCCTTAAGAGAGCCGAACAGAATCAGAGTAGGCAGCTGCCTGGAAAGGAAAAGGAGTGGCGTCCTTCACTAGAGCCCTGTAGCCAACCCCACAGTAGCTCAGCAAGGGCAGAGCTAGGGGTATAAACACCCCTCACCTCATTTTCATCATCCTCTCATCTCCTGCCAAATCATCCACTGACAGAAGACAACTGCCAGCCAGAAAGCAAATCTTTGAAGCTGGCTATACACAGGAGTAGAAAATGGATCTGGAGGGCAAACAGAAGATATCCACCACAGGAAGAAAGAATGGGGAGATGGCAGCACACACAGAGAGAAAACAGTGCTGTGGGTGCCTCCAACTCTCTGACAGTGGGATAAGTGACCCCTGTTCCCTGGCAAGTGCCTCCATGAAAAAGCAAGGCTTCAGGGTGGATGTCTGCCTGCAGGCCTCAGCTGGTGGCACTAGGCTTCAGAGCCAGCTAGGAGTGTGGCCTGGGAGTCCAGAGCATCAGGACTTTTGGGGACACCTAGAGGTTTCTGACAATGAGAATACCATTTCTTATATTATGGTGCAGAGAAGTGACTTGCTCAAGATCACACAACCATCAATTTGAGAAACTGAGCTTAGTTAGTTCTGGTTTGAAGGACTTTGTCCATTATGCCAGTGTGCTTTGGGAACATAACCCCTCTGGCCTTAATTTTCATTTTCATCAACATTTTTATAATACTTTATATAACCGTATCCTGTTTGATCAGCTGAATGGACTCAGTGAAACATTTATGTGAGTGAGAAATGCAGATCTGGCTTTCAATAGCACCAGCCTTGTCCTCCAGACAAGTGCTAAATGTGGGTTAATTACACATTTTCTTCCTTACAAAATTATTTATATGGATGCTCTAAATTCTTAACTGAAGCAAAAGGATTCAAAATCCTTTCTGGGAGTTAGATTAAGAGACAGATTCTTGGATTTAAAAATCTAACGATTAAACCTTACCAGGATTAACAATAGCTTTGTCCAAATAGCACTCTTAGACTTCTGGGATGGGAATAAAATTAAAAATTTCTACGTAAGTGAATAGTTTTGGGTTTTTTTTCAGGAAAAATGTCAAAAACTTGGAAAAGGGCAAGAGAGATTACTGGGTATCCTTTCAGAGAAATGCGGACCCTCTGAGGAAAATCTGGTTGTATAGGATAAGTACCTTTGTCTTTCAAATGACTGGTCTACACTCCTCTATAGGGATGAAAGTTCAGTTGTACAAAATGGAATATTATGCAAGTGATTATTGTCCATAGCAATAAAAATGAATGTTGTCTGGTAAATATAAAATTGATTTTCCAATCTGTGGAAGACATGACTAAACATTACATTTTATTACACAATAGGATTTTAGCCAGCTTTGCATCTATTATTAAATTCATTTTGGCATTCTTGATTGCCTGATTATATCTTTAAAATTCACCTATGAACCCAGTTTTAGCATCTTCCTGGTTCCCATTAATATTACAAACTTCTTTGATAGGTTTCATTTTATATTTGTGTGACAGTGACGAATTAACCTTCTTATAAATTATACTTGAGAATTTTATACCATCTATTTAAAATTGTTTAGTGATTTTTGAGTAACATACATTTTTATTCCACAGATATTTATTGAGTGCTGACCTTGTCCCAGGTAGTGTGAGAGACTCTGCAGATAGAAATGGTAAGGGATAAAATATCCCAGCCTTAATGAATGTCACAGTCTAGCGTAGATGACAAGCATTGGAATAATTTTTTTTAAACATACAAATATAATTCTGGTTTATGTTATGGAGGAAATAAATATTGACTTTTAAGAGCAAGTAATAGATTTGGACCTGGTAAGGCAGTTCTGTAAGCGTTCCTCGTGTTTTGAGCTGATATCTGGAAAAAAGTACTAAGCCACTATGAGGTCAGGATGAGTATAGGGTTGTTTTTCCATATAGATGAGTTAATGCATGTAAAAACCTAGAGATGGGAAAGGCAAGTCACTTCTGAGCAGAAAACCAAGAATAATTTGGTTCCAGAAGAGGAAAGACCAGGCATCATGTGAAGAATTTTGGCCATAAAAATACAAGTTGTGTATATATGCTTCAGACACTACAGTAGGTTCCCATTGCTCCTGGGATTTAATATAATATAATATAATATAATATAATATAATATAATATAATATAATATATATAAATATATGTATATATATATATATATACATACACACACACACATATATATATACACATACACACACACACACACATATATATATATATATATATATATATATATATATATATCTCCAGCAATACAGGGAGGATTGAATAAAATAAGAGTAGCACAGATGTGAAAAGTTTGCCTCTGTATGCTTTGTTTAGTGGGAATAAGAAGTCTGATTTCACATAGGATAACCAAAAGATGAACGGGGATTTCTAAGTGGGCATTAGTGTAGGTCACTGTATATAAAAGTTAACCAACACGAGCTAAGGACAGAACTGTATGTAAAGAAAACAAAGAATCAAGTATACACACATTCAGGATGCCTGCCAACCACAATATTTGACCAATGAATCCTATATATAGAAAATTCTTCATGTATTTGAAAGATTTGACCAATAAGAGTTCAATTTGAAATTATTTGTTATTATGTCAAGAGCAAGGCCAAGACTGCTCAGCAGCATAGAGGACTCGTGGTGACAACAGCATCTTAAAGGGCTGGTACACAACCAAGAAGAGAAGACATCACCTGAGCAATCTGAACACAGAAATTTGACGACTCAGTGCTAGGTGACTTGATATTCTCTGTTGATACAGAATTAGCTGTAGCTTTCTTCAGTGTAAAAGAATGAGAATTATTCAATCCCGTACATTCTCACAGCTCTTAAATTTTATACATAAGAGCTTCAAAAAGTTACTTGGTTTTGGTTATATTAGACAAGCTCCCCACTGGCATGCTTTTGCTTTCATAGAATACCCTTGGCCACGGCTCCCCTCAAAAAAATATATCCCGAAATACTGCCTATGTTAAAGGGCTTTGAGTAATAGATTGGCATTTTCACAAAACCAGTGTCCATGACAACATGGTCCCCTTTCAGAGAACATCAGAGTGAATTTTGTTTCAATTTATTCTTCAGATAAATGCCTGTCATTCCAAAGAGTGAGAACTACTTAACCTAAATTGTTTACTTCCCTAGAAGAATTTTAGAGAAAAAGCCAAAGTATCATTATGGTTATTAATTTGTACTAGGTGCTTTGGAAAATACAGTATGATCAATTTTTTAATCCTATACATAACGATAATGGTAGTTCTTAGTAAGATAATACTGATTACTAGGCATGTATTAAATATGCTTTAATTTTGTGATCACTTGTCTATTCCCAAGTATCTCTTGGTCCTGTTCATAATGTGATTTTCCTAATTTAGCAACATATTTATCACATGCCTTTCATGTGGTAGGCATTGACTTAGGTACTGAGAAATAAAAAAAAAAAAAAAAAAAGGAGACGTGGTTCCTAACTATAAACATTTTAATTTAAAACTAAAATCCCACCTGCCACAAATCCTTTTGCAAATAGGTAGAATAAATTACTATTTTGAAATATGATTTAGAGACACTTTCTCTTCTTGGACTAGGTTAACCACAAATCTCTAGTCTTTGAAGAACTTCTGTTAGAATTCCAGATTCCCTTCTCTCCTAAATAAGAGCCAACTAACTATAATGAATTAACCAAATAATTCAAAGAATAAAAATGAAAGAAAATGGATTGCCTGTTTCATAAGTAATGCATAGGGCATATTTAAACTTTCTAAATAATGCCTTCAGTGCAGATATTATCTGTCTCAAAGGTGAGAAAATGGAGCTTCAGAAAGGCAAGTTGATTGCCAAAGGGCATGCAGCTCATTAACACAAAAGCTAGAATGTGAAGCACATCCTTTCACTTCAAAGTCCATTTTCTTTCTCCTACACCATGTGATCTTAGGTGTAAGGAATTTTTTTAGGGCTCCTCTGAGGAAGATAATGTAGAATCAACAAGCACTTGAGTAAAAAGTGGCCAGAACCCTGTTTAATCTTATGTGTCATCTTTCAGTTAGAGTTGTGGGGATACTGCCTGACCAACTACTGCAACAGCTCCTAAAACCAATCATGTTACAAGGAAGTGCGCCTCTTTTGAGAAAGCTCTTCAGAGGATTCAGCGCTAGAACGAAAACTTGTAATCATGGAATCCACAGATACTACAGCCAAAAAAAAAAAAGCTGGGTCTACAGCCCTGCTGTGGAGGGGGACAGTTGCTGCATGAACTTGATCCATTCTATTGTTTTCCTATAGCCTTTCCTGTGGTTTTTGTCACGTTATGTGACCTGCTAGCCCAGTGACTGTCTCTCTCCCCTCCCAACAACCCACTCTCTGTCACTCTCTCTCTCTCTCTCACACACACACACACACACACACACACACAGACAAACCTAAACGTGCTCAAGCAGACACTCTTTATACTAATTCTTTCTTCCTTTTTATTCAGTCATGTGATCTTAGAATATAATTGACTTTTTAGTGGGGAAGATAGACAAATTATCTAAAATCCCTGAGGTCTGGAATTGTGGTTTGCTCCCTCACTGTTTTAAAAGCCCCAGATACTCAATAAATATTAACTGAATTAATGAATGAATGTATCTTTTTGGATAATGTAATGTACAATATCAAGTCACTAAGCAATTTAAATCAGGGACAACATAATTCCATTTATATTTTAAATTATACCGTATTTTAGATCCACTTGATGGAGTTGAAGATGGATAGGAGTTGAAAACAGGGGCACATTTAGAAGAACATTCTAATAGTCCAGGTGGGAGACACAAGGAGCTTGAGGGTAAAAAAATCGCTGCTACGTATGAAATTCATTATTTTTAAGAAAAGGTCTTAGATTACATTTTCTGGTGTGATATATCAATTTCTCCTCATAAATACCACCAAATACTTCATGGTAGATAATTTTGCCTCCATTTTTCAGAAGAGACCAATGAGGTTCCAAGGTCTTATATAATTGTCCCAAGGTTTCATAGCTAAACCTGTGATCAAACTCCAGCCCTACTACTTTCTATAGGGCCGTACTTTCCTGCTGAAATCCTTCGTCTGCATTAGGCATCTACAATAACTACTGGGAACCAACAATGAACCTGAGGCAGGAGACCTGAGAAAGTGCTAGGTTGCTGCCCACATAATGATCCTCTTTTTAATTTATTAAGACTATACAAATATATAAGCTTATATAAATAAAATCAAAGTTTCATTTTTTAATATCAACTCCCAAAATGCATGAGCCACTTTTATAATAATTTTAACACTTTCAGACTTTCTTCACGCTAAATTCATTTTGAGGGAACATCCAGTTTTGTTTTTTTTTTTCATTTTCATTTCCCTGAGAATTAAGGTTGGCCTTAGTGGAGCTGAATAGACTCTTATTCAAGGGACGCTTTTGCCTGACTGTGGTAAGCAAAGTAGTGGCCTCCCAGAGAGGCCCCCCAATCCCTGGAACCTGTGAATATTATTACTTCATGGTAGCAGGTGAAATTAAGGTTGTTCATTAGCTGATTTTATTAAATTTTTTAGGTTTATTTATTGAGAGATATTGAGAGAGAGAGAGAGAGAGAGAGAGAGAGAGAATGTGATCAGAAGAGAGGAAGAGACAGAATCCCAAGCAAGCTCCACACTGTCAGCACAAAGCCCAACTCAGGACCCCATCTCATGAACCATGAGATCATGACCTGAGCCAAAATCAAGACTCAGATGGTTAACCGACTGAGTCACCCAGGTGCCACAGCTGACTGTAAAACAGAAATGATCCTGGATTATCTGTGTGGGTCCAGTATAATCACGGGGCCCTTTAAAGCTAGAGAGAGAAGCCCAAGAATCAGAGTGAAAAATACAGAGTGAGAACTACACAACTGATCATTGCTGTCTTTGAAGATGAAAGGCAGCTCCAAGCCAATGAATGCAAGCAGCCTCTAGAATCAGGGCTTAAGAAACAATTTCCTCTAGATACAGAAGGAGCTAGCCTTGATGATACATTGACTTTAGCCTAGTGAGACTAATTGTAGACTTCTTACCTCCAGAACTGTATGATGAGTTTGTGTTAAGCCACTAAGTTTGTGATGATCTGTTATAGCAGCAATAGGAAACTCATATACTGATTACGATAAAACTGTTTAAAGGATCTCTTTCCCATGACAAAGCATGGGCATTAAGCTCAGTTCCATACAGGCCTCCATTTGGCCCATCTACCACAACCCACCAGCAGCCCCCAACCCTGAAGAAGGGACTGAGCTGAACCTAATGGCCAGTGTTCCTGCTATTATATAAAAACCTATCTGGACATAGATAAAAAGAAACTATTCAAATATTACAAAAAGAAAGGAGGATTACAGCAACAGAAAGAATGTTCTGATAATGATATCTGCAAAGATCTCCAAGGTCAGCCAGAAAAGGATTTTTCTTTTATAGAGAGGAGTAATTAATACTATGAATCACATCTTCTTATTCTCTATTTTTCATGCTTTGATGTCTTGGGGACTTGGTGACCTTGGAAGAACTGTCTCTACCAGGGCTAGTCAATTCTTAGAGATAGTAAACAATGCACCTGTCTTGCTTTCAAAAGCAAACCAATCTGGAGCCCATACTCCGATGCCCTCCTCTACTGGGCTCTCACAGAACTCATACTCTGTGCTACGATTCTCTTACTCTGCTCACCCCAGGAACAGGTACCAGGCAACTAGAAATAGCCTCTCTGCCTCAGAGTCTGCTGCTATTATTGAAACTAGCCAACCCTAAGCCCACTTACCTGTCTCACCTGTACTTTCTTGCTTGGAGAAACCACAACAAAAGCTCTTGTCCACATTTCCCCCTCACTCCTTCTACCTCCAGACTGACCCTGGTGTTTCCCTGTATGGCATGCTGTGTTTCCTGCTTCTAAGGATCGGTGAGTATAATAAACTTCTTTCCATGGCAGTAATTCCCATGTCTGCATGTCTCACCATACTGGATTAAAATAAATCCTGGGTACTAAAGCAACAGGGCTTAAAGAACTGGGTAAGGGGGAGGGATATGAGGGTGTGGCCAGATTAGACAATTGACCAGGAAATGTTTTAAATGGAGAAGGACAGTTCAGCTATCCATTTATGAAACCAAGGATGGGAATTTGAAAGGACTTATGTCTGACCTTGGTTTAAGTAAACAAGAAGTCATCTTCATATTTGATGTAGGTCTTATGGGGAAGAGGTATTTTCAGTCAGCAATATCCAGGAACACAAGAGGGAATGGGGGGGATTTCTTGACTATTGTTTCTGTTTTCCAGGAGAACAGGGTTCAGGTAAAGTTTGACTTGTCAAAGTTTGTCACTAGCCTTTTTGGAACAGGAGAATTCTTATCGTGACAAATCCTATTATGTAACTGCATTTTTACTTTTTTCTCTACCCTTGGGAGCTTTAAAGTGCTTCTGGAGTAGGATAAAATAAGAGTATAAATTGTAAATATTGTTTGTGAAATTCATGAAGCTTAAAACCTGTTTGGCTGAAATAACTTAGGATTGAAATACAACAAAATAAAAATTCCTTCTTATAGGAATTGGTGCATTCTGTTCCAAAACACTTGTGGAACATTAGCTCATTTTATAGATCAGACTGGGCTTCAAAAAGTTAAAGCAACCTAAATCATTCCTGAGATTCTTTCAGAGATGATTCAAAGATAAAGATGTCCATTAAACTCCAACATGGTCTGTGTCACTATCATAAAACACTATGCCCCAAGCCCTACCCCACCCAAGAGGGGGCCAGGTGGTAAAAGGAAGGAGGGGAAGCAAAGAGGATGTGCAAAGGATTAATTTTGATGTATGAATTTGCCTCCCACCGGGTCTCAATCACAGAACAGAGAAGAAATCACAACATAATGAAACTGCATTCATACATATTCACTTAGAAGGCATTTTATTTAATATTAACAATATCCTAAGTCATCATGATTTAGCTAATAAACCAGCAAACAGCAATTCGTACTGGGATTGTTTGACTTCCTGTCAAATAGCTGCATTCTTGCACATGCAGAAAGAATGGGATAAACAACTTAACTGAAACTTAATGAATTGAGAAATACCTGAAAAGCTTCGTCTATAATCTGGGTTCTTGGAAGAACTCCAAGTAGTAGTCTTGATTTTGATTAATATTACAATTTATCCAGTTAAAGAAGTACCTCATAAATACTCATGAAGCATTTTATTAGATGATTGTAAATACTTAAAATCTTATTTTGCAGCCCTTTTCATCACAAAGAAGAGGAGCAGTCTGGGAACTGTATATCATTTAGCCTTGTTCATTGCCAGCAAAAACCATATCGTAGGTTTTAAAAACAAACTGTTTCAATACAAGATTGATGTTCTTGTGGACCAGCCCATGTACCAATGTGAGGTTACACTGGAACAGGTGCTATGACGGCCATGGTCCCCTCCACCCTCTAGGGGCACGTCTTCCCCAGGGTCATCACAGGAACCCGCTAAAGACAAATTATGTCCACTGGCAGCAACCTGGGCAACATTTCAGGGCTCGATACATGTCTGCAGTTTATAGGAAGAAGGGTTCAATGCTATCTCAAAACTACCTCACAGGAGTAGGACTTGGCAAAACTTTTCAAACTTTAACCCGTCTTGCCCTTCCCCACCCTGCAATCACCATCCCCAGCCTACCCACCATCACCAGCACTGCCAAGTCTGGAAGCTGCACCCCTCGGGTTTCTCCTCTCCGTAGACATACACTCATTATCAAAACAGTGTCTATCATAAAACCAGACTGCAAACAACGCTTCCATTGGCCTCTCAAAGGGAAAAGGAGTAGGGGACACAATGGTTCTGCCCATCTGGAGAACAGGTGCACCTTTGAGCTGCCGGGACCTGCAACTGTTCCCAGTCTCCATTTATATCCCCCATTCAGTTTCACAGACATCTTTGTGGCAGTGATACTTTTGCCCCCAACATCCCTTTATAAACAAGCACGAATCCTTTGAAATCCATCTGAACCACCTTCCTTTTACTGAATCTTCTTTGTGCCCTCCTTTCTTCCTTCTTCCACAAGTTTCAAATCAAGATCCATTAAGTCTCCTTTCTCATCTCAAACTGATCCACTATTTAGTGGATAGGATACAGATGACCCTTCCATTCAAGCCCCTTTGTTCACTGCATGAAGTCTCTGTCAGTACAAGCATTCTGACTCGAGAAATTATCCCAGAACATTCTCTCCAGTTGCAAATTTCCCAAATTCACTTTATCTCACCATCAACTGAGAACGCTTATTCAAAATATAAATTCCAAGGAGTGACATTAGCAAGGCAATAGGAGTTTTCTACCACCCTCCTCCCCCAGAATACTGATTTTGACAACCACCCACAGGCAAGAGTACCTTTGTGGGAGGTCCGGGAGTCCACCACAGCATGTCATTGGAGCAAAAGATCTGAAAATAAAAGCATTGAAGACGGTAAGAACAGTGTCGTTTACCCACGTCCTCCTCCCCCCAAGGTGGCACACCTCAGTGGCAAGAAAAACCCCTTTGACCCATAATTTCTCCTAGATGGGAAAGTGACAGCACAGTGAGTTCCTGGTTTCTCAAGCCTTGTGGGATATTGCCCACCAGGGCCACTTTACCCCTCAAGCCAGGATACTGAGATGATCCACACAACTTGAGAGAAGCTAGGAGCACAGTCACCAAGGCTGTAGATCTTAGTGCTTCACCAACTCCACGAGGAAAAGACCCTGGAAGTCATTTGCAGGTCCTCTGAAACTGGCCCATAGGCGCCTCCAAAGCTGTACGCGCCTGACCCACTCAAACCCCCACCCTCAACTCCGTGGCTGACGCCCCGCGCACGCCCAGATGCACTAAGAATTTAAGCCCTTGCGGACGGCTTTGTGAGCACCTGCAGAAAAACAATCTGATTGCTTCATGTTTGCCCAAAGAGGAGAGGGCAGGCTGACTTCAGAGGCTTAAGGCGCCACCCCAGGGAAAACTAAAAGCACCTGGCCTGGCTTCGTAGGATTAAGAGAAAGCATACAGTTTTAAGCATTCACCTCCAAAAAGGAGCAAAAGATATTGGGGGGGGGGGTGCGTCCATAGGAAACTCCTTAGAGAGTCTCAGAATCCTGCACCCATTAAGAGTTAACTTAAATAACAGCTTTTTTTTTTTTTTTTTGAGAGAGAGAAATGTAGCATTGTTTTACATTTTCTAATCTCTTTAATGTCTTGCTTGATAGAATACAGCTGGATTCTTATCTGCTTCTACTACAGTAGTCTGCTGCCTAAGTCATTTTGGGTGAAGTAAATGAAGAATATTTGGCCTCCCAAGTGTTTATATTTGGAAAGGGAGGGTACTCAGTGACCTCCAGAAAAGGTCTCAGGGAACCCCAAGCTTCCTCAGGCCACTCTTTGAAAACCTCTGCTCTGGAACATTCTAATATCCCAGAGAAATCCTGTATTCAAAACAAATTAACAACACCTACTTAACATCCTTTAGCCATTACTAAATTGATTGGAATAATCCAAGTTGTTGAACTGAGGCCTTCGTGCTGTATTAGGCTTGAATTTCAAAATCTTAAGGTTTATTAGCCTTTTTTATTTTTTCCTAAATGGCTTTCCTCCTTTAGACTTGAATTTGCTCTAGGGCTGAGTCACTTAAGTTCTCTCGATGCTGTGTAGTGAGTGTTTCTCCGTCTCTGTCTTCCTGTGTATAAAATAGAAGTCCAAAGAAGAGTCGGTGCAGCCCAGTGGGATCCCCCCCGCCGTACATTTTCTTTGCTCCCCACAACTTCTGCATGTTTGGCACATTCCTGCTCTCTTGTTCTCTCTTTTTGGGAACCATCTCAATCAGAAACTTAAGCGTAAGATGTGTGTGCACTCACATGCTGATGTTATTTGCTGCCATCTTAGGCAAGATGTGACAAATAAATGGTTTGTATGGGGCATATATTTTGCATCCTGATACGTATAAATCACCTCCTACTTTATTCTTTCACATCAACATGTGTTACTGCAACATTCTTTCTCCAACATCTCTAATAGAGAGGTAGTCAGTGCAAATTTTGTAGCTTAAAAAAATAAATAGCATGCATGATGAGTTACGTACAGTTACCCAAACCATTATCTGCCTCCTCCACCAATATCTGGTGAAGCACAGTTTGGAAAACCTATTTGAGTTCTGAGTTACATCTACCACAACTCCTAAGACAGAGTGTTGGAATTCTCTGGTGGGTCACTGAATGCTCCTGACGTCCTAGCCCTCTGGGGTCCACATTTCTACTTTTATTCTGAAAACCATATAGCTATCCATTTTATATGGGGTAAAAGTTACCCTAATACAGAAAAGCACACAGTCTCTCTGTCTCTCTCTGACAAACTACTAGATTAAATCAAACAACTTGGTAATTCTTCCCCAAACAACCAGTCTTAATTTTGTCCAGTTTCTGATAATGTGTTTTAAAAATTAACGAAATTAGAGAAGGTGCTGAATTCTCAAAAGTACCCAAGCAAAGAAAAATGTTCTTAGATACCTACCTATGAATGACATATCAAAAAAGAAACTATGAAAGCAGAGGAAACTGTAACCAGTTCAACTAGTATATTGATCTATTTCATGCAAGGCACAAGTACAGGTGTGTTGGGGGATTCCAGGAAGAATAAGCTATGGTCTGTGACCACTTGGAGCTTATGATCTAGTGGGTAATACAGGACTATACACAACTAAAACTGTCAGATTGAATTACTACTGTTATGGCAAATATTAAAGTATACTGAGTGAATAAAGAAAAACACATAATTTCAATAGTCTATAGAGAAAGCAACATTTTATCTAGTTTTTACAGAACAGACAAGTTTTTTCCATGAGGTTTCTAAGTTGAAAAAAATAATGAGATCAAAAATGAATATAAGAACATGTAAAGTATGTTTAAGTATATTTGGAGAAATTTCTGCTTCAAAGATTTGTTGATTATAGCCAAGGCATTATAAAGGGTATTTCTCCCTTATGAACTGTATTCATTCAGAATTAGATTAAGGACTTTATAGGCCAGAAGTCATTCGAACTCAGTACGGATGAGCAGTTGTCAAAAGTTAATAACTTGCACTGATTATTTATGATCCCATTGAAGTTTCTTTAATTAAGCTGGCTTTCATAATCCCTGTCTAATGCCTTATCAACTTGATTCTTATCTGTGTAAGCACTAGCTGCTGCAGACAGGGGATCTGTTATGGACTCAAGATGATACAAAAGAATTTTAGACTTAAATGAACAATTGATTGCTAACGTTAAAAAAGAGAAAAACAGGCCCAAAATGGGATCACTTGTGTTAAGGTCCACGTCAGCAAACCAAAAGTTAATACCTAACCTAATGGAAGTTTCAGCCTCTCCTAAGAATATAATCTTAACCAGTCTGTCTAGAATCTCCTGGTTGGCACTAGTGAGGTAATATGCCTGATTGGCCCCTGCCTTCCCCCAAAGTAAGATAACCTTGCTTGAAATAATCCTTTCTTTTGTTTATGACTTCTTTGTCCCACCCCCTTTCTGCCTTTAAAAAACTTTTCCTTTTCTGCAGCTTTTTGACACTCCTTTCTGTTTGCTAGATGGGATGCTATCGGATTTGTGAATCACTGAATGAAGCCAATTAGGTCTTCACATTGACTCCATTGCATTTTGTTTTTTTAACACTACCCACTTGGCAGGGGTTGGGCTAAGAGTGAGTCTCTCTAGTGTCTTCTATCCTGAGATTCTGCTACATAATACTCCACTCCTGAAACTGAATTTGTTGTCCCAACACACTTCTTGACAGTCCTTTGCCCCTGTCCAATACATAGATCTAGAAGAAATCACCCTAGCCTCTTGGCTGTTATCAAGGCATCATCTTGACCTCGATTTTCAGACTTCTTACAATATTCCACTATGTAGGAACAATGATGTCACCTGTCATGAATTTACTAGGATTCAACAAACTTTTTTTTTTTTAATTTTTTAAAGAAAGGCAGACTGCCACGTGCAGCCCCTCATTTGGATGTGTCTGGAGTCTTGGAAGCTTGACTACCCTACCTTCTCCTAGTTCTAGCAGGGGAGCACAGCTACTCGTATCCCCTTGACAGAAAAATGGTCCTCCTCTATCAGGGAAGGACCTCTTCGACGTAACGCGCTGCTTCCAGACCGACGCACTTGGAGCTGTGAGGGAGGAAGCGTACACCCGCCTAGCCAGCCAGATCAGCCGAATCAACCCTGGAGATCAATGGGGTGACCGATGTCGCAGCCAGATCGACCTCACATCCTCAACAAACTTTTCCTATAAAGACCCAGATAATAAATAGTTAAGCTTTCCAGATAAACAGTTGATCTCAGCTGCAACTGTTCATTTCTCCCATTGAACCACAGAAGCTGCCATAAACAATGTATAAATAAATGGGTGCATCCAGATTCATCCTGGGGCCATAGCTTCTAATTCCCACACTAAGCTATCAGATTTATGGAGTGAATTCCTTCATAGGATCTCAGCAGAATAAAATTAAGAGGGAAAGTCAAAAAATACTATAGGTGCAAAGAGACAGTACAGCAAAGAGTTTGCAGCTTCAAAGCAACTGAAATCCCAGAAGAAAAATGAAAAGGGGCACCTGAGTGACTCAGTCATTTAAGCATCTGACTCTTGATTTCGGCTCAGGTCATGATCTTATGGTCGTGGGATCGAGCTCCACTTTGGGCTCTGCACTGAGCATGGAGCCTGCTTGAGATTCTCTCTTTGTCCCTTTCACACACACTCTCTCTCTCAAAACAAATAAAGACCTTTTTTGGAAAAATGGAAAGGAAAATGACAGGAAACACAAAGAAAAAAGGTCAGCTCCATTTCTATACCTCAAAACAGTTTGCCAAACATCCCCATCATTAGATTCACCTGAGACTCCCCTCAGACATGCAACGCCTCGGGCTCTTATCCATGCCTCTGGAATTAAAGGGTCTCAAAGGTGGAAAGCCGGGGATTATCATGTGTAACAAGATTCCAAGGTGATTCTCATATACATTCAAGCTTCAGAAGAATTACTGTATAGTCTCAGTAATTTACGGTGCATTCATGAGCGCCCTAATTGCTAACTTCTTTTTATCATTGTGTGAAGTCTCAGTGAAGAGGGGGATGTGTTGTCCAGTCCCTGTGAACTGGTACCTCGGTCTGACAGTTAACTTCTCCCTAGGAAGTTGTCCTTAGACTCTCATCATGACAGTTAAGGGCTGTGCTAACAAATTCATCTGATCCAGATATCCAGACCCAAACGGGGTCAGAACCCATGGCCTTCCACTTCAAGTATGTCCTCCCGTTATGTATGGGCTGATCATTAAGAAAACAACTTTTAATTATGGAAAGATTCTTAATAACACCGTTTTCCCATGTACATGTCTTAAAAGTAATACAGTTTGGATTCTGGAAATATCTCAATGGCTAGAAAAAAAAATCAAGACAAAATAAAGACATGTAGACAAGCATGAATTGTGAAACAAACTGAGATAAAAACAGAACACTTGATTTTTCTATGCTTGAGTCAAAAACATATTAACAAGCAGAAAGATAGGAATCCTGTCTTATCCTATCTGTTTAAGTTTTTATTTTTGAGAGAGAGCAAGAGAGAGAGAGAGAGAGAGAATGCAAGTGGGGGATGGGTAGAGACAGAGGGGTACAGAGGATCTGAAGCAGGCTCTGTGCTGACAGCAGAAAGCCCTATATGGGGCTTGAATTTGCAAATCACAAGATCATGACCTGAGCCAAAGTCTGATGCTTAACCCAGGCACCCCTGATTCTATCTTTAAGTTAGAAACAAACTTGCAATTTTGGGTGACCCCTTGATGTGTTAGTAAAAAAAAAAATAAGCCATCACCATGTACTTGATAAAGAAAATATTAATATAGAGACAGTAATTTATAGAAAGGTGAAGTTATCAAGTGGATGGAGTCTTAAACACTATTTTTTTTTTTCTAAGAATTGGCAAAGGACTCATGAATAGTGGTAAATCATCTCATGATCTGGTATCTTCCTACTCCTTTAAGCCAACTTACTCTTAGAAGCAGCATTCAATATAAACTGGGCTCAAATTTAATTTCTTTTTGTCCTAGGGGTAGATTTTTAGAAGTGACTCTTGTTTTCTTTAATTTCAGAATAGCTTTGAAAGATCTCCTTTTAAGGATACAGAAATGGCTTTGCAGTCTTATGTTGTTTCCTTGCGAATCCCCTAAGATTTCTAAATTCCATTAAGTAATTTTAATCTCATTTGTCTTTTTTTCTTGTCCATTTTTCTCTGTTGGACTTTGGGATTTATGCAAATTGCATCAAAAGTGGACCATCCTCCTTAAGAATAACATTCCTTTTTTTTTTTTTTTTTTTTTTCTCTGCTTCTGTTTCAACCCAAGTTTCTTGATCGAGTCACTTTTGGTCCAGAAGCTCAAGTTCATCTTGAAGAAAAGCTATTTATTTCTCAGGGGATATGATTATATAGTTTTTCTCTCTTCTCAAATGACTTGTTGAAATAGATTTCTGGGGACTAATTTATATTAATTCCAAAGTATGACTCTGAGGGCATGAGTATTAATTGAAAGACTATTTTTATCACCTTATGCTCTCCTTTAAAAATAAATGACATTTTCCCTAGATTTAATTCAACTTTCACTTTTGACTAGGGTATTAAATGTCAGAAATTATACTTCTGTGTGTGTGTGTTTAATAATTCTACAACAAATGCAATTAGTCTTAAGAGAATCAGGTTATGATATGTTTCTTTTAATTCCATAAAATAAAAGTCATTTTTGTTGAGGCAGAAGGTTCCTGGAAGTACTTAAACAATGAGTAGTTCACAAATATATACACCCGTTGAAAGTAGACATTTTTGAAGCCCATATAAACAAAACTTTAAATAATTTAAATTTAAGGTTTATGGCACCAACACATATGAGAACTATGATTGATATATAAACCTTTGGCTTCAGTAAGAGAAAGTCATAATAACCATTATGCTAACATTTGTTGAGTGAATGACAAATGCCAAGGGTGGTGCTCATTTAATTTAATTTAATAATCACAAACCCTATGTAGATATTCTTGCTATCCTCAACTTATATAAATTGACCTAAGTCACAGATCTCATAAGTAGTAAAGCCAGAATTCAAATGCAAGTATTTTACTTTGAAAACTTCTGTCTTTAGCTCCACCTTTTACCAGGGTATCTCAAGGAACTTAAAAAATAAATAAATAAATAATAAATAAATAAATAAATAAATGAAAAATAGTATTTCTCCCAACTTTAGCCTGTTGTCTGTAGGGAAGAATTCTGGTGATGGGATCCATACCAGACCAAGGTTTGCCAAATTAAAATTTGGTTAGATAAACACTTTGCCATTTCACCAGGGATGGATTATAAGATCTTTGCATCATAAGATCCATTTTATCTGTACAACTACAATACTGCTACCTGCTCATCTGCTGTGAATCTTTTCCAAAAAAATCAATTCAACAAATATTTATTCATGAATGATTGAAAAACAAACTCATGAAATGAACCAATGACTACAGAAATGAAGAAATTCTGGGTGCCTGAGTGGCTCAGTCTGATTAAGTGCCCGACTTCGGTTCAGGTCATGATCTCACGGTTTGTGAGTTCGAGCCCCACATCGGGCTCTGTGCTGACAGCTCGGAGCCTGGAACCTGCTTCAGATTCTGTCTCCCTCGCTCTCTGCCCCTCCCCCACTCATGCTTTGTCTCTCTCTCTCTCAAAAATAAATAAACATTAAAAAAAAAAATTGGGGCGCCTGGGTGGCGCAGTCGGTTAAGCGTCCGACTTCAGCCAGGTCACGATCTCGCGGTCCGTGAGTTCGAGCCCCGCATCAGGCTCTGGGCTGATGGCTCAGAGCCTGGAGCCTGTTTCTGATTCTGTGTCTCCCTCTCTCTCTTCCCCTCCCCCGTTCATGCTCTGTCTCTCTCTGTCCCAAAAATAAATAAACGTTGAAAAAAAAAATTAAAAAAAAAAAAACTTAAAAAAAGGAATCCAAAATGTACATGCCCAAATCAAGAAGAAATTTCTGGATAAAGTGCAATCTTTTCTACTTCAAAAATGTAACTACATTCAATGATCTCATAGACTGAGAGCCCCTTTTTCTGCATGTTCTTATTCACACCCACACACACACACACACACAAAAACACACATGCATACATACACACGACATATTAATATATGTTCGATCTTAGAAGAAATTCAATGTAGGTAATTACAGCATACCCATTATAGGGCATGTTTCCACTGTAGGGAATGTTTTCAGTTTATGTATATGTATTTCTGGCATGAGGAGTTCTATCATCTACTTCTTCAAAGAACCCCACTTGCCAGAGCAAGACAATGGTCGTATTAGTAAAATTCTAGGATACAAAGCATTGAGGTTCCCGTTTCCTGGCTTCCACACTGCAAGTGGTAATATGTCAATTCTTTAAAGTCTCTTTGCTGTATACAATCTAATTTTTCCCGGTACATTTAAGAACTACCATGAAAGGTAAAGTTCCTTAAGAATCCAAGAAAACCACAAATGGTCTGGTTACCATTTTACCACTGAAGAAATTTGTAAACTTTGGTGCAAGCAACCATGGCAATTTGTTTCATGTTTATTTGTGATGTTTTATTGAAATTACCTGATAGATGAAAGTCTAAATTTATCAATGTCAGAGATTAATTTGGTGCCACTTGGGAGAAGAAAAAAAACTAGCACAAATTCCACTCACAGTCCTATATTCAGGATTCCTATGGGGATACATTCTGTGTATCCAAGTCAACAAAACTCACTTCGAGGTCAAGGGCTACATCTGGGTGAGTTTCTGAAGAAATAATTTTGCCATATGTTTTGACATATTATTCATTTAAAATATTCGAAGAATTGCAGATGTGAACATAAGACATTAGATTGAATGTAAGGCCTCCTTTGTATGTTCACACTGCTTTGTATATCCTCCACAAATTAAAACAAAGTGACTAAATAAGAAAGTACAGAGGATGGACCATAGTGAACAGGAGGATGCATGAAGTCTTCCACGTGAAATCTAAATAACATTAGGCCACAGCGAGATCTTCAAGGTCAAGTAAAATAAAGAAACTTAATTTTATACTGTGTGTGTACTACAATGTTCCAAGAAATATTTTTTTTCAAACATGAGTTTTGACCTAAGATGTAATTTTTGGCAATTTTTGAACAATGTGCTAAATGGTACCCTAAATTTTTCACAGTACTAAGGCCTACCAAGAGATTTTATATTTGGAAAAATATTTTCTGTCATATATTACTCTCAATTCAATCATACTAGATATCAGGTTAACAGAAGAATAAAGTCTCTGGCCCAAGCATACACTGATATGTATGTGCGTATATGTGTGTGTCCATATTTTGTGTTTTAATTTACATGATTCATAGATAAAAATCACAAATATAACATATTAGAACTGGAAGAATAGTTCTTTTAGAGATTATTTTTATACATTAGCTGGTTGTATATTAAGTATTTCAATCGGGCTGTATATTGATTACACACCTGTGAGGAGGATAATACATTTGTATGTAGTATCCGTAGGAAGGTAAAACGAACATTTGTTCTTAAGGAAAAAAAGCATGCTTAAGCAATGAAATAGATAGCCTAGATTGTCCCCCTGCTTAACTATCTTATTCTCTGGTTTCCTCAGGAAAATTTCCAAGCCTAAAATTCAGACATTTTCACAAAAAGGAAGGCATGCCTATAAAACAATGCCAGGTCAAAGTAGATCTCTTTTCTCACTTTCCTCACCAACGTCTACTTTCTTCTTTCAGCTGAAGCAATTTTACCATACTTGATTTACTTTAATTCTTTGCTTATCCAAAAACCATTTTTCTAACAGTTTCATAGCTATGGACCCACAAGGAAGTAAAGAAATGAACAAAGCTGTGGACAATGAAACTAAATAGCAAAGATGGACCTTGATGCACCCATGCAGAAGGTATGATTGGTCTCCAATACTGTGTCCAGTAGTGCTCTGAATGTATAAATAATGGCAGCTGAGAGCACCAGGAAATAAAATACACAGCACGTTGTGGTGACTTAGCATAGGGGCAAATCCACCCTACCTAGCTATAAACTCTGCAGGCATTCTAAATTATGGAATTAGAATTGGTAACAATATCGACCCGAGTCGATGAACAACTGAAACAATTTACTTAGGAATTCTGTCCTTTTGATGCTCCACTGTAATCCCAGCCTCAAAATAGTAAGCATGCATAAACTTATTTAGCAAATACTTATAATCTCCAGTCACAAAGACTTTGTGTTAGGTATATTTTGTGTTAGAATGCAGGGAAGTGTGTGTTTCCTTGTATTTTAAAGTTTATTTATTTTGAGAGAGAGAGAGAGAGAAAGAGCACAGAAGTCGGGGGACAGGCAGGGAGAGAGGGAGAAAGAGAATCCCAAACAGGCTCCACACTGTCAACACAGAGCCCGATACAGGACTCCATCTCTTTAACCAAACCGTGAGATCATGACCTGAGTCATGAAATCAAGAGTCAGATCCTTAAACAACTGAGCCACCCAGGTGCCCCGAAAGTATGCATTTCTATATGCATATATGTATTCATATATTACATAATATTGTATTCATGTGAACACACATGTGTCCATATATACATGGACACATATACATGTATACTTATATATATGTACATTTGTGGGTGTGTTTGTTCTGTGATGTTAAATCTTTCATCACATATATAAAACATTTTTTTAACATTTATTTGTTATTGAGAGACAGAGAGATGGAGCACAAGCATGGGAAGGGCAGAGAGAGGAGGAGACACAGAATCCAAAACAGGCTCCAGGCTCCGAGCTGTCAGCACAGAGCTCGATGCGGAGCCTGAACTCACAAACCGTGAGATCATGACCTGAGCTGAAGTCAGACGCCCAACCGACTGAACCACCCAGGTGCCCCATCATCACATATATAAAATTTAAGGGGAGAGAAATGCCTGTTTCCTGAAGAAGTGTTTTTTTGTTTGTTTTGTTTTTAGTTTCCTTTGTGGCATTTTGTTAACCCGTTGAAATGATCAAAGAATCAGCATCCAAACTCTTATCTAAAGGTTCCTGATGTTCCATCTCCCTGATGATTTGAGATCTCTAACTTAGACCCTGCTTGTTTCTAGTAGGTAGTGTTTTTCATGACAACTACCCTTTGCCTTTTCAGCTTTCAGCAACTTTAGAGTATCTGCACTAATTCATCTCTGTTTTGGATATACGTCGGATGATAGTATTAATAGCTATGATTATAGATATGATGGTACTTTCAGATTCAGTGACATGATTTGATCTGATTTATCTGAATTTCTGGGTGTCCTACATTATTTTCTTGACAAGTAGCCTACATATAAATTGTGCTGGACCATGTTTTCCGGTAGATATTTTGTTCCTACACATTAAAATAGACTTGCTTCTTTCTTCCCGGAAAGATTTACTTTGAAGTGGCATGACTTCTAGAAAGGACTCGTGTGCTCAGGGAAAGGATACCTTCTGTTTAAGTAGGATTAAATATAAGGCTTTATTAATTGTCTTCCATCATTACTCATCTGTGTTTTAAAGAAATCTTGGGTGTTTACACAGAATTTGAAGCTTTCATCTCCTACCCAATGCCAAAATTTCCACTGCTAATATTCCAGCCAAAGGTCATGCAGACATCTGTTTGACCACCTTCAGTAATGGGGCAACATTCTTTTTCTCTCATGAGGCACTCAGTTAAGCTATTTCAAAAGATGAAACTATTACATTTTAATTCTTGAATCAAGTGAGAATCTGCTTTACTTTTGGACTCAGGTTTTCCATTTTAGCTCCACACAAAATAAGCCCTACCCCTATATGCTGGAATAAATCTTATTTGCTTCACTTGTTAAGCATGACCTGCTCTGAGAAATACCTACCAAACTGCCCCTCAGTCAGCAGGATATGTAGAGCTCCTCCGTGACAAGCCAACTGATGAACAGAAGCACAATTTCACACATGTTATAATTTAGTGAAACCATCTGTACTTTGATCATTTGTTTATTTATTAGAATTCAGAGAAATGTTTTCATATGAAGGACCTGAGACTAGGAACTCTGATTATATTCATTATCTCCTTTGTCAGAATTTTTTCTTTGGCAAGTTCTTAAGTGAGCTTAAGAAAGACTTTTGCTTTGTTTTGTTTTGTTTTTAAAAAAGACCCATCACCAAGGCAGGCTGTATTAGGCCCCTGGTGAGGCCTTCATAGATCTGTACCCTCCATTTCCCAACTCAACTTGCCTCAAGTTGATTATGGCGAGTGCTTCTTAACATACATTGGAAAAGAATCACTAGGAGCTCCATGCTCACAGCTTGTGATGCCAGCAAATGCACTCTCTCTCCTATGGGCCAGATGTTATGTTGCCAGGAAGGACCCTGATTAGCCTGGACAAAGGACATGGAACGGCTGGGTAGGCCCAACACTACTGTATGGCAAGGAGAAGGAAAGTTCTCAAAAGGAACAAAATCTGGGCAATTCACCAAGTTCCATTACAAAGGGGTACACATTTATAAACAAGGAAAGAATGTCACCTTACATCCCACCTAATCCCAAAACATGACTTTGGTTAACTAGTAAGAGGATCAAAACTTTTCATTTTCTTTTTGGAATGCTTGAAAGTGGAGGGCAGTGCAACATTTGCAGAAGCCACAGTGTAAACCCATCTCCTGTCTGACATAATGCCAATCTCATTTTCTGCACCCAAAAATCTTTCCATTCCATAAAGTCAAGGGTGGATAATGTGTTGGAACTGAAATAATGAAGGAGTGGAAAGATTACAATATACCAAGACTCTGTTATACCAAAAATCATGGCCAGGCAAGTGTGCAAGCAAGCACCTAGAGATTAGTACAGGGTTAGAGCAGAGGAAGTTTTAAAAAAAAATCCCACATATGGCATCATGGCATTACACGGGTAATCTAGAATCATTATTGGGACAAAGTCTCTTTCCACAGAAGGATCTCAAAATATTCTGTATTCTACTACAATATTCCTATCTTCCACCCTACTAAACACTCGATTCTTTTGAACCATCAAAGGTCTACCTCAAGAAGCAAGAAAAGTCTCAAATACACAACCAATCCTTACACCTAAAGCATACAGCAATAAAGCCTAAAGCCAATAGAAGAAGGGAAATAATAAAGATTAGAGTGAAACAGATGATATAGGGGCATTTGGGTGGGTCAGCTGGTAGACTGTCCAACTCTTGATTTTGGTTCAGCTCATGATCTCACAGTTCATGAGTTCAAGCCCCCCATGCCTGTGATAGCGCATAACATGCTTGGGATTCTCTCCCTCCTACTCCTTCTGCCCCTCCACCACCAATGTGCTCACTTGCATGCTCTCTCTCTTTCTTAAAATAAAGAAACTTTAAAAAGAGAATAAGAAATAAATGATATAGGAACAACAACAACAAACAGTAGAACACATCAACAAAACTAAGGGCTGGCTATTTGAAGGAATTAATAAATTGATAACCCCCTAAAAGAAAAGAGAAAGGATCCAAATAAATAAAATCACAAATTACAGAGGAGAGATCACAACCAATGCCATAGAAATACAAATAATTATAAGAGAATATTATGAAAAATTATATGCCAACAAACTGGGCAATCTGGAAGAAACATACTGGATAAATTCCTAGAAACATACAAACTACCAAAACTGAAACAGGAAGAAATAGAAAATTTGAACAGACTCATAACCAGCAAGGAAATTGAACCAGTAATCAAAAATCTCTCAACAAACAAAAGTCTAGGGCTAGATGGCTTCTCAGGGGAATTCTACCAGCTATTTAAAGAAGAGTTAATATGTATTCTTCTCTAATTGTCCCAAAAAATAGAAATGGAAGGAAAACTTCCAAACACCTTCTTTAAGGCCAGCATTTCCCTGATTCCAAAGACAACCCACTTAAAAGGACAATTACAGGCCAATGTCCCTGATGAACATGGATGCAAAAATTCTCAACAAGATCCTATCAAATCGAACCCAAGACTACATTAAAAGAATTATTCACTACAGTCAAGTGGGATTTATTCCTGGGCTACAGGGGTGGCTCAATATTCACAAATCAATCAACGTGATACACTACATTAATAAAAGAAAGAATAAGAACTATATGATCCTCTCAATTGATGCAGAAAAAGCATTTGACAAAATACAGCATCCATTCTTGATAAAAACCCTCAACAAAGGAGGGATAGAGGGAACATACCGAGACATCAGTAAGACCATATACAAAAGACCCACAGTTAATATCTTCCTCAATGGGGAGAAACTGAGAGCTTTTCCTCTATGGTCAGGAGAAAGACAGATGGGTCCACTCTCACTGTTACTATTTAACATGGTACCAGAAGTCTTTCCCTCAGCAATCAGACAACGAGAAGAAATAAAAGACATCTAAATTGGCAAGGAAGAAGTCAGACTTTCACTATTTGCAGACATGATACTCTATGTAGAAAACCAGAAAGACTCCACCAAAAAATTGCTGGAACTAATACATGAATTCAGCAAAGTTGCACAATATAAAATCAACATACAGAAATCTGCCATAATTCTATATAACAATAATGAACCAGCAGAAAAAAAAATCAAGGAATCAATCCCATTTACAATTCCACCCTAAACCATAAGATACGTAGGAATAAACCTAACCAAAGAGGTAAAAGATATGTACTCTGAAAACTCTAGAACACTTACAAAGCATCAAAGGTGATTTTAGTTCATATACCACACTGTATTGAAACACACCATATGGGGCGCCTGATTGGCTCAATCGGTTGAGCGTCGGACTTCAGCTCAGGTCGTGGTCTCTCGGTTTGAGTTCAAGCCCCCTGTCGGACTCTGTGCTGACAGCTCAGAACCTGGAGCCTGCTTTGGATTATGTGTCTCCCTCTTTCTCTGCCCCTCCCATGTTCACGCTGTCTCTCGCTGTCTCTCAATAATAAACAAACGTTAAAAAAAAAAAAAACTACATACACACAGAGTGAAGTCTAGGGGTAAGTGCCTCAGGCAAGCGACCTTGTCTTAGCTATCACTGGCACTTCATTCAGTGATTGGCCCACTGAGTGTTTGCTCAGGAAACATTACATCAAAGACAAAATATATTGGACTGAATCATTTCTAAAGTCTTGACCATTTCTTACTGTCTATGTTTCTACTTGTGCAATTTAGCAAATCAATCTATGGAATTTCTATCTGATCCTTTTTTTCTCTTACTGTTTTTGCTCATGTTTTCCTTTAGAAACAAAGCACATTTTCAGAACTACAGAAATTGGTGAAAGTATATTATAACACTATTGCATGAGCAAATGTGTAATTTTTCAAAAAATTTCTGTGTTGTGATATTTCCTCTTTAAAGAAATACCATCCTGGGCCGCCTGGGTGGCTCAGTGGGTTAAGCGTCCAATTTTGGCTCAGGTCACGATCTTCAGGTCGTGAATTCAATCCCCGCATTGGGCTCTGTGCTGACAGCTCAGAGTCTGGGGCCTGCTTTGGATTGTGTCTCCCTCTCTCTCTGCCCCTTCCCCGCTCACTCTCTCTCTCTCTCTCTCTTTCAAAAATAAATAAACATTAAAAATAAATAAACATTAAAAATAAATAAACATTAAAAATAAACATTAAAAATAAATTAACATAATAAATAAATAAATAAATAAAACAACCAAGCAAGCAAGCAAATAAGCAATCCCATCCTTGTGGTAGATAGTATTGCCATGTTTTTCAGACAGAATGGGCTCACTATAGGGCCTTGGGAAAATTCCAGAACTAGTCTGTTTCACTGATACAGCTGGAACTTACTTCACCCTCCCATTCTGATTTCTGACTGGAAACAACTTTCAACTGCCTTCTGTGCATAAAATATAGGGAGAAAGATACTGTTGACAGAAAAAAAAAACTTCTTGTCTAAAACCTGTGCCAAACATCAATGACAACAACAAAAAAAGAATGCCTAATTATGTAAAGTTTACTGCTTAATTTAAAAGTCTTTCTATTGTTCAGGATCCTTTTAATTACTGCTGTGAACTGCTATCTCCTGTGATCTTTCATGTATACTGCCATCTGTTTTTAAAATATCTTATGATCTTGAAATAACATTGCATGCAACCTCCTGTCTTTTATTCAGTCTTCCGGGACAATGTGAAAGACCCCACACAGTGTGACTGCAAATCTCGTTGCTATCTATGAAAGAAGGAAAACAAAGTCAACTACAAAAACCCAGTATGTTCTCAAGCTTCATCTGGACTGCAGCCCCCAGATGAATAAATTGTAGGAGACAGTCCTGCCGCTAATTAGCTGCATGACATTAGGTAGGTTAATGTGTCTTGCTGATTTTCAGTTTTCTCACTTTGTGTAAAGAAGGGGTAGACCAGAGGAAGACCAAAGGATGTCCCAGAGCTATTAGGTCCGTGAGTCGTGGACTCCAATATCATGGAGTGTCACCCACCTGTCCCCAATTCTTGTTGTCTGCACACACACACACACACACACACACACACTTAAATCAAGACAGTGATGTAATCACAACATGAAATCTTTGCTTAATGGTTAATAGCAGGCTTTATTTTACAGCATCCACATTTCTTTATTTACTGAAAGAATACTGTGGTGGGAAAATATGAACAAAAGGAATTCTAATTCATTTTACCAAAAAATGCCCTGTGACTGTGTGTGTGTGTGTTATTATGTTATTGTGTTGTGTATGTTTATGGTATCTGGCATGATAGAGCATAGGAATTCATTAACTCAGCAATAATCAAAACTCAAAGCTCAACTAGATTTAAGATATATAAAGTGAAGGAAGCTAGGATAATCCATGTTTATGCCTTGTTTGAGCTTACAGCTTTGCTTTGCACAAAACAGATGCTAAATAAAGCTGACCTTGAGCCACATGGGTTTAAACTGCACAGGTCCACTTACATGTGGATTTTTTTTTTTCAATAAAAACAGTACGGTACTGTAAGTGTATTTTCTCTTCCTTATGATTTTCTTAATGACATTTTCTTTTCTCTTAGCTGACTTTACTGTAAGTCAGTATATACTGTATATATACTGTATATATATACAGTCAGTATATACTGTATATAAAGTCAGTATACTGACTTTACTGTAAGTATATATACTTTACAATATATACTACATATAACACATGAACTATGTGTTAATCATCTGTTTATGTTTTTGGTAAGGCTTCTGGTCAAAAGCAGGCTATTAGAAGTTAAGTTTTGAGGGGAGCCAAAAGTTATATACATGGATGGACTTTCAACTGTATAGGCAGTCAGTGCCCCTAACCTCTGTGTTGTTCAAACATCAGCTGTAAATACTTACTGATCTTTAGCAATTTCTGGGATTATCTCATGAACATTCTAAGGAAATAATTTTAAAATATGCAAAAGATATGTGTACAAGAACAATCAACCCCAAAATTCATAATAGTAAAATCTGATACACTTTTTTAAAAATTGGGTAGGTTAAGGTAATTATGGGGCATCTATATGAATTTTAAAAGAGTAATAATACATATAGTTATTTTAAGTAAAGGGTAGAATAGAAATTGTGTAGTTTTTAACTAAATTTAAATGTATTTAAACACCAATTTAATTTTATTTAAATTTATTTCTAATTTAAATTTATTTCTAGAAATGTAATACAATTTGCTAATATAATACATTAAAACTTTTGTGTAGTAAAATTTTGCTTGTTTTATCATATAATTAATCAACTATTTATTATATCATATTAAACAAAATTTATTTAATATGTTATGTATCATAAATAATATATAGTACAGTGAATAACACTATATATAAGTGACAAAAATTCTTTAATATTAACATTAGCTATTTTAGGTTCTTGATCTATGAATATGTTTTATTTTTCATAAGCATTACAACTTTTCTCTGCATACAAATTAAAAGAGACTTTTTTCCTGATTCATTTCTTCTACATATTTCCATTTCAATGTTAGTACTGCTACTCAATGTTTGTGGGGCTTGAAACAACTCAAGTTTTCTTTTTAGTCTTTGCAAACTGAAGGGAGAGTCTCAACTGAAATTTACTCAGACCAATGACCTAATCAAAGAAGAATATTAGCCAAATGGAGCAGGATTATCACCAAACCATTATTTAATCCTTGTAGAAACATAAATTGAAATATCATATTAATTCCAGAAGAATGTTTGAACTGCACAGGTATACCACCCATTCATTATAAAACTTATTTGCACAAAAGGTACAAACTCAAATGTCTACAAAGAATGCAAGTATTGCAAGGAATGCAGAAGATAAGCTAGCCATAAAGCAAAAGAGAGCCATAGGACTGATGAGGAAGGCAACAGGTTGAAAAATGCATCTTCCAGGTGTCCAAAGGACACAAATCCATGTAGCTTCTGCTTACTGTTGCCAAGTAGGAATGTGGGTTTTGCACTGCCAGCTCGCTGGCAAGAAATCAAGAATTTTGGATAGTTTCTCAATGTTGACCACCAACTCTGTTGCTAACTTTTGTCTTTGCTATTATTTTTAAGACCCAGATGGCCATAATTTGGTGTACAACATTTTGTGTGCAGTAATGTAGGCCTAATAACACCAGGAGCATGGAAAGGGATGAGAAAGAGGACATTTCTGAACTGGAAACAGAATCCTAAAGCTTGTTTTGACCAAAACAGAGAATTTCAGTTGAGGGACAAAGACAGACTTAGTGGCATCACAGAGAAGGAGTGAGTGATGTCACTCTTTTCTTTCTCCTGGACCTCCCACCAGAAGCTCCCCATTAGCTAAAGCCAAAGGGAAGCCAGCCATCAGGGAGCCCAGTGATGTGGTCATACAGGTCCGGCCCCTGGTCAGAAAGCATAGTGAATAAGGTCAGGGAGAGAGGACCTGGAGGGCCAAGAGAGGATATCTGGCACAAATCCCAAATTACTGTTCATAAAATACTAAAGCTAGGGTTTATCTCAACAGCACTTTGTACCTTTCAGCTAGCCTGTTCTTTTTCATTCCATCCAGGATATTTATAACCAAATACAATCATTTTGCCGAAGTGTAACCAAAGATAAATTAATGTATGACTTTATAGCACCACAATCTAACAGGCTGTTAAACAGCATGATCGAATTAAAGGTCCTGAAAATGGCATAACTAATGGCACTGTCTTGGAAAAAAAAAATAGTGCTAATGTGGAGGTTCATGAAATGTGTATGAACCGTATAACATATTCATGCCCTATTACTGAGAATTTCAAAGTGTCTCACTGCTCAAGATAATAGGCCTTGATTCAATTCAGTCTGATGTGGCATGAATTTTATGTGCTAATTAGTAAAGCATTTCTTAATGATTAAGGGGAAAAAATCAGATAACATTTGATTGGAAACCCAACTGTCAGAGATAAAACATAGCTACAACTGAGGTTAGAATGAATGCCATTCATTTTCAATTCAGGTGTCTTAATTATGATAATTAATGATTGTATTCTCTCTATAAATGAATTCAACCAACATGATAAGCATATGGTAATTAAAGTTCTTTTTTAGGGTAGGAAATTTAAACCGATGACATCAATAATAATCGTGTCCTTTTTTTTTGCGTTTTAAGGTTAGTTTTCTATCAAAGCCTGTTTCCTCCTTGAGTCATTTATGAGTTTTGTATACTGTTACTACTTTAATAAGAAGTGTATTTCAAGGAATTGATATCTGTTGACATTGGATTCCTGGTAAGAATGCAAATTATGTCCTATTCCTTGAAGTTATAGGTAGTGAATCCTGCTCTCTATCAGTGCTATCGGAGTTTGTTAAAAATTTTGTTAGATTTATAAGATTCCAGTGCCTACAGTTAATAAAAAATAAGTAACTGACCCAGTAGATATAGGTTAATATGGATAGCATTACATAAGGATGATTACATTTGATAGGTCATTTACATCCTGAATATTCTGAGTATAATCTAATCACAGGAAATGGCTTTTAAAGGCCTCCATTATTATTGCAGGGTTTTTCATGCTGGCACATACTGGTCCAGATTTCATCACCTGGCCCTACTGCAATAACTGCCCTGCCTCCATTAACAGCCAAGTCTGTTTCTACATACATTACCCAACACTTTCTCATTTAGTTGGTTTCAGAGTCTCCATGAAAAGATCCCAACTTTCCTTTCCAGCCTCATCTTCCATTTCTATTCTATTTGTGCCTATTTCACAAATACCTCTCTGGAATTAAGCCATGTGTGATTTGAATATCACAGTAAATATATTCACTCTATTCTTACCCACAAAACCATGAGATGCTTGAATATGGGTGTCCTTTCCTCTCCCCAGTGCCTAGAACGTATTTGGGCATATAACAGATGTTTTAATGATATCCTTGGTAACAAGAAAGATCAATGGAGCACCTATACCTTGACAACACAAGAGAGGCACCTTTAAATAATTGTGTTATTCATTACTTAACAAAACTTACTAAGATTTATTCTTTTCTATTTAGAAGAGTATGAGACCCATTCTGTATTGCTCTAATGTACCACTGGACAACTATGAACCCCTAATCTACTAAGAGAAGGTAACTAATTGCTATGTGAAAGGAGGGCAGGTGAAGAGGTGGTGATGATAAAGAAATATTGCTCCCAAGCCCCAAAACAAATTTATCTGTAGAGGCAAAGGAAAAGTCTAGCTCACAACGATTCTGTATGGGAGAGAAAAAGTGGGAAAATTGCATTTTTGTTTGTCTGCTCTTTTACACAAAGAACATTTTCCAATCTCAGCTCTATGTAGCCCCCCCCCCCCCAAAAGTCATAGAAATAGAAGCTGGTCAAAGGAATGGAAAGACTGCTCCAATGCAGAAGAGAGATGATTCTGTGACCTTATTTCCTGAAGCTGAGCTTAAGTTTAAGTAACTCTATAATCTAATAGGCATATTCCTCAATTTAGAGTGTAAATTCATTCATTCTTTAACAGACATTTTGCTGATTATCTGAAATCACAAGTTACAGAAAATTGTAACTTATTTTCAGGCTAATAACCAATCAGGGTGGACCACAATGGACAGTGAGAGCCAAAGTTTCAGTACAGTCTGTGTGTGAAAAACTGGACACGCACAGATGTTTGAGTGGCCATACGGCGGGGGGGGGGGGGGGGGGGGGGGGGAGGGGGTAATACTATAGCAAACTACAATTATTCCATTTTTCTTTCTATTCCATAGTAAACTTTATGTAGGATGTATTCTTATGGAAACTGCATTACTTTGTTACTTTAATCAGACTGGCTCAAACCCCTACTAAATCCATACTTCCTAAATATTGATGTTCGTTAACTATATTTGCTTTCGGCATGTTTCACATGCCTTCACCACAGTTTTGTACAAAAGAATAATATTTATAACTTTATTTTTGAAACCCAATATACTGTGCACAGAGAGTAACTAAGTTATAAAAGAGCACACTTACTTTCAATTCCAGAGTCTACACTGAGTCAATACTGATTGCTTTTCTTGTATGTCATGATGAATATCACTGGCGGAGGGTGGTAGCAGGGAGAAGAAATGGGAGGTACTTGGGATTCTTCTTTTGCCTATTCCAGAAAAAAATGCCTTTTTATTTAAATCTATTTCTTTTTGGTCACTTCTATCTTAACGCAATACAATCTAAACATAGCAGCAATAAATTCAGGATTTATGCCACAACTTCAGTTTTGTATGTTTTATTTTACACTATATTACCCATTAAATTAATAATTTTAAGGTGACTGACATTTCTTTTATATGTAAGACTTTTCATAAAGCAGTATCTACAAAACAAAACTATTCCATCAAATGTATGTTGGAATATATGGTCAGTGTCATTGTTACCTAATTTTAACACCATGGAAAACACGTCTCTGAGCACACAGAGTCCAGAACCTTTTAGCAAAGATGCTGCCAATTCAGAAACAAAAATAGATGCTTGTTTGCATTGTGCAGCACTGAGGCCAAACCTATTGGGGCTCAAATCCATCAGTGATGTATAGGGAATCACGGATACGCAGTACCTCGGGTATTTGTGACTGCTAATATCCTTACATCCCATGGATTAATCCCAACCAACTGATCACCGCATATCATTCTTTCCTAAAGATAGAAAAATTCATTAACCACAGAATTTTTAAATTAAGATGTATCATGCTGGTTTCCTTTTCTGAAAATAGAAATATGAGGAAAAGCAAAGCCAAAGTCCTAAAACAAAAACACACAACAGTGTTGTTTTCTCTCTTTCCCATGAAGTAGCTTCTATCTACTGAAGTTGCTTCGCAAAAATAAAATATGAGTTAGGGGCCAATAAATTGTGTGTTTTCCCACCTCAGTTCTTCTGCCTTTGCAGTAGGGAATTTCCCCTGATAGCAAAAGCCTTCTACAAGCCATAATTCTTGCTTTTTCCCCCCACATACACTTTTACATAAAACAAGAAAGACTGCCACTGCATGCACTTCAGAGCAGTCAAAATGCAGTCCTGGGAAAGTTATTCTATACTTTTCTAGGTTGACTTCCTCTCTTCTCTGCTGAATCACCTAAGAAATCATGCTCCACACTGTCCATCTACACAACATCTATGTGAAGCACTGCTCTGCGGAAGGGATTGGCCTTCCTTTGCATATTTCATTTCCTGATCATTAGTGACACTATCTTCCTCATCCTCACTAGCTTCCATTATGCAGTTAAAATCTGAGCCACTTCCTGCCTGAAAAATGCCTTTCAGAAATGCTTTCGGGCACCTAGGAAGGAGATCACTGTTTTCATATTCATTTCCTAGAGATTTCTTCCCTCACGTGCTTTAAGATGCTTCTAGCAATGCTAACTACACGAGGTTGAAATAAACTGGTTGATGGACTAAACTATAGCACAGTCCATTTGTGAGAGGGTAGCTTTTCACTTCAGTGGGTAAAAATACAATTTAAACATCTCAGAAGTGTGGTTTTCAGTAAAATCAGTACTAAATGGGGTGTGTGGAAATGTAACTCAACCACTTGAATCTTTTTTGTTGAAGAGTAACTTGCATGCCAAGCTTTAGGGAGATTACGTTTTACTATTCTCTCAATGTGAGTTAGAATATACAGCAACTGCTGTTATTATGGCATATAATAAACATTAGTCTTCAAGAATGTAAAAGATAGGCACAAACCAATGCAATGTTAATCATGAAGAAAGTTCATCTCATTTCTGCCCATGTATAACTCCCTGTGGCTCTTGAATAATGATGGAGGCAATGATGGTAGAAGATATTAGCAAGTAATCATTATCATAGATATTATACAAAAAGGGTGTGTACACTATTTTATTCAATGATCACTTCATGAAGGCAAAAAGCTGTTGGTATTATGCTAAGTCCTATAAGGATGGGATGTAATGAGCATTGTCCAGAAATTGAGGGCTTCATGGTGGATCCAATTACTGAGCATGGCTTTGAGTCAAATCAGTCTGGGGAAAAATATATGCATCTTCAGTTTTACCTGAGTTAGCCATAATATGTTAAGCAGAAGCATTATGATATGGGAATTCTGCAGTAGCTGAGTGTGTCTATTCCAATTACCTGTTTTAGAACTAAGAAATAACCTCAGGATGTGTTTATAGAACCACTGAACCCACTATGAGATAAACCTAAGTAAGCTAAAACTCCATTGATCACTTGGCCTCTATAAGACCAGCTTAAACTGGGGGACCACAGTGACATTTTAGGTCTCCTGGAATTAGTATCAGTTTAGAGCCAATTATTTCCCTGAAGAATCTGATTATTTATTTTGCCCAATGCCTAATAAAAAGTCATAGGTCCCTTGAGGGAAGGCTGGGAGTAATATCAATAATATAAAATTTCAACAGTATAGCAAAGTGTTACTTCAAGGGGACTTAGCCTCCCTGCCATTTAAGTGGTTCCCTGTCTGTAAACTGACTCACATCTGGGAATTGATTGAGAGGCCATGACCCTGTTCTGAAGATACAGGTTAGACTACAGCTCATTTTACCTAGAATCCTTCCTCTTCCTCAGATCAAGTAAGAATTTAGTAGACTGACATCTATTTCTCTTCTAGAGACACAATGATTTACTAGTTGATGCCATAGGTCTCTGCAAGTCAGTCTATTCTGATTACTGTTTTGACTCTATTCTCAATTATGCTAACCACACCCCCCTGTCTTTGGTGACTAAGTGCTAGCTCTTGGCCCCTGCCACCCCAGAATCCAATTACCCCCAATGCATTTAAGGATCCCAGTTCAGTGCAGAAGTTCCCACTATAATTTCTGACCTACAGAAAAGAGTGACCACAGAGTTCTTCATTGATGCTGCCCCCACCTCACAGATTTATTTCTCAGTCATTGTGAGAAGTGTGTCCTCTGGACCTTCCCAGGGTAGATGAACAAGTGTTATGTGATAAATCCACTCCAATATTCCGATCTCTCTAAGGAGAGGGTCTCCCAGAGAGGATTCCTTCCTTTGTAGTACACCAAGGCAGTTCTGGCATGAGAACAGGTTTGGGTATATCTCATGGGTTTAATTTGGTTTGAATAACATCCTTCTGTGTGTGTATGTAGGGTTTAGATCACCTTTATTGAGAGCACTCATCTTATCTTTTTCATAATTACTTCTCTGTTTTATGAACTCTTGATAGAACTTTACTTTTTCTTTTGTGACTTGCTATTTTAAGACTTAACAGATTAATTCATAAAACTAAAAAGTACAGATAGCCAATAAAATATGAAAAGCTTGAAGCAATTCTCAACTTCACCATCATGTAAATACCAATGAATAAATATAGACACCATATTCCTTCAAATTATAGACATATATGCACAGAATAACTAAGTATAGCAAAGGGAGAATTCTCATACACGAGTAGCTGAAACACAGTGGAACACAAAATTTTCAACTGAAATGTGGCTCATTTGTCATTTTATTTTGATAATATTTCTGTAAATATTTATTGACTAGTAATATTTTTTACCACACACACACACACACACACGTACCACACTTATACCACAAACACACTGCACACCACATTTACACAACGCACACAACACATACCACACACTGGCCAAATATAAAGCACATATAGCACACATATACCACACACACACACCTTGTATAGCCCACACACACAACACATAAACTACACACCCCTTACACATATACCACACACATAACTGCCATACATTACACACAATACATATACACCACACTCCACACATACAACATACACGCACCATGCACAGACCACACACAAAACAGACACACACCACACACATATACCACACAGACACACAGCACATACACAACACACATGGCATACAAATACCACACCCATGAAACGTATAGCACACATCACACATACAGGACACATCTGAATAATAATCTTTGCAGATCTATGTATAACATCCAAAATAAGATAATAGTAAGAAAGTGAAGTAAATCCACAGGCTGCAACACAATGCTTCTAATATAAAGTCCATTTTAAAGTCTATAAAGGAAATTACTAGCCATCTTCATGTACAAAATTAGGATCATATTGTTCATGTAGTTTTGCACTGAAAATATATTTATATGCATGAAAAAAATGGATGATACCTCTCAACATATGAATTCATTTTTTTCTAAAACAGATGAACACATACTGGAAACAAAGAATCATAAGCATCCCTAGATTGGAAACTTCTGTCATATACCTTGAACTTCAAAATTTTTATCCTAAGATCCTCTTTGGAATTTGTTTTATCTTTTTTGAAATTAATTGAATAAATTCTTCATGCTTTCACCTGGGTTCCTCCAAGAAGCAAAGCCAAAGACAAGGGTTTTCATGCAGGTAGTTTAATTTTGGAAATTCTCCCAGGAAACAATATTCATATAATTTAAGGGAAAAAAATAGGAAGGATGGAAAATGAATCAAAGGTGTGCTATGGATCTAGTCACTAATGTGAGCTACTGTGATATACACACACACACAAAAGAGGCTTCTTTTGGGAGCCCCTGATTGGCTGTGGAGAATGCACTGTAGAATTCCCTTCCATGAAGGGAAGAGAGCACCTAGTCAGGGGTTGTTCCATGCAGTCTTAACCCAGTCATATTTCCAGGTTTGTATACGCAACAGAATTAGTATGTGTACCTATTTGCTATTTGCTATAGCAACTTCTAGAGTAAAAAAAGCTAGGACAAGATGATACAAGGTGGAGCAAAGGATCCTTGTAGTTAGCTGCTATTACTATCTGTGTGACTTTAGACCCATTTAATTATAAATGATTCTGAGATTTAAAAACCAGTATCAGGGGCTCCTGGATGGCTCAGTCAGTTGAGTGTCTGACTTCAGCTCAGGTCATGATCTCACAGTTCATGAGTTTGAGCCCCTCATCGGGCTCTGTTTTGACAGCTCACAGCCTGGAGCCTGCTTTGGATTCTTTGTCTCCCTCTCTGTGTCCCTCCCCCAATCATGCTCTGTCTCTCTCTCTCTCTCTCATAAATAAATAAAATTTTTAAAAAATTAAAAACCAGTATCAGAGGGGTGCCTGTGTGGCTTGGTGAGTTAAACCTTTGGCTCAGGTCATGATCTCACAGTTCATGAATTTAAACCCCGCATTTAGCTCTCTTCTGTCATCACAGAGCCTGCCCTGGATCCTCTGCCTTCCTCTGTCTCTCTCTCAAAAATAAGTAAGCATTTTTAAAAACTTAATTAATTAAATTAAAAATAAAAACCAGTATCAGGAAGTTATTTATTTACTTTGCATGTGTGGGTTGAGGTGAAGATTTGTATTAAAGAACTGAACCATGCTTTATAAGCATCTTCTTATGTTGTTGGTTCACATATTTATAATGACAGATGACAGATGATAATTATTAAAGATTTCTTGTAGTTAAACATAGTTACTTCTGGATGGCTCCTGGGTGGCTCAGTCGGTTAACTGTCCAACTTGGGATTCTCTCTCCCTCTCTCTGACCCTCCCCACTCGTGCTTTCTCTATAAGTAAGTAAATCAATAAATAATAAATAAATAAATAAATAAATAAAACATATTTACTTCTACATCTTGGCAAAGAGTAAGACAGTCTCTATTACACAGGTTGAGTGGGGCACCAGGGTCAAGAACAACTTAAATATTATAGTGAGGGAGAACCACTGACCAATTAACCAGACAAACCCTTCAATCAATGTTAATCAGATGCCACAAATAAATATTCTTAATGCAAATCATCAGTATTCCACAACGATGCAAAAAAATTCAGAAAAGCCATGTGCTAGTCATATTTAAAGGCATAATCTGAACACCTACACAAACAAAAGAACATGACCCAAGAGTCACTTTCCTGGTAGCTTATTCTAAGGAAATAATACAAAGTAAAGCTTCAGATAGAACAACATCAGATAGAAAACATTAGATAGAAAAACATCAGATAAACACATTGCCAAAAATGTGAAATTTCAAGGATAGGGGAATATTAATTAAATTATTCTTCCATATGGTAAAATTTTAAGTAAATATTGAAATTATCATTTCCAGTATAATATAAATCATAGACACTATGTTATTTGCTTAGGAGAAAAGGAACTACAAAATGATATATATGATACTATCAAAAACATGCAGAAGTTTTTCCTGTATAAGGAAAAATGACAAGAAAGGATATGAATAATGGAAATCAACAACAGAGTGTACTTTTTAGTTTTGTTTTACTATTATAATTTTTATGAGCATAATATAGTATAGTTGTTAAGAACAAAGGACATATAATCAACTACCTGAATTAGAATTCTGATTTTTTTTTCTATTTATTAAGTAGGTGAACTTGGGAAAATCACTTAATTTCTCTGGGCTTCTAATAGTTCTTCTGAAAAGCAAGAATAATAAGGCTGCCTTCTACATAGGATAAAGAAAGCATAGAATGAGTTACTGCACATAAGTGCTTGGCACAGTGCCTAACCCATAATAAGTGCTCAGTGAACATCATCTCTTTTTATTATGTCGGAAGATGAATTCAGTGTAATTGCTTCCATGAACACCTGTCAAGCATAAAAATTATAGTGGTAATTTCCAAAGACGATTGCATCATAATTTCTTCTTTTTTAATTTCACTTCGAAATAAAAATGTATGTATGCTGGTAAAAAAAAAACTAATTAATACCTTTTGTTAATGACTGGAAGTGATAAAAATATCGAGATTTTAGCTATGAGGGATACACAACGTCAGTATCTGAGGTGACTTACCTGTCCCTAATCTGAGTAAAAATGTGCAAATTTGTGCTGCAATTTTTCCTGGCTGTAGATCTTGATCTGACGAATCTACAATTTTTGTATTGCTGTTAGCTTAGCTATTTCAGTTCAGGAAATCATGGAGCACCCTTAATACTTCCTTACTTCCATATTCTTTAGTTTACTCTGTAGGCTCCTATTACAGTTTCTTGAGTTGCACATATTAGAAAAGAAGAAACTCTGCAAATTAAAAACCTGAATGCTTGAGGCTACAAATTTTTATTCTTAGAACCACTTTTATTGAATCTTTTTTCTTCTTTTTTAATGCTCCTGGGTTCCAAGAAACACAGTGGATAATTGCCATACCTCCCATAGGGCTCATAGTGTAAGTCTAGGTCAGAAATATCTCCTGTTCAAGAAGTTCTTGGACCCACAATGACCCTTACAAAAAGGATTAAAAAGCACACAAGAGAATGTTAGTAGCATATGACATAAGCAAGTTCTGTTGTAATTGATGAAAATACGTTTATTACCACATGGTTGTTCTCTCCCTGTTTTCACCATCAGACTGTGAAAAGCTACATGACAAAGTCCAGGGTATGGATCTATAGGAAGTGGCCAAAGAGGAGTATTTTAAATTGTTTTCATATAGAACTTAAAACTTAAAATGATCAATGTTCAAATGTATAACCATATTAATCTCTGCCTTTCTGATCTGTCCCAGTATGCTAAGCGCTCCCCAACCCCCACTTGCTCAAAATTAACTATAGTTTATCATGTGTAATACTGTGTTCAGTTCTTAGGGACCCTGTTTGCCACAGCATACTTACTGGCATAGTGTGAGCATTTGCTTTTGTGCTTTACATAAATTATCATTTCATATTTTTAAGTTTGTTTAATTTTAAATTTAATGACTGGTGCTAAGTAAACTTGGACTGTGCTTTCATTAATCTGTCACCTGAGAGAACAACCATGCCATATGTCAAGCAAAACATCTGAAACAGCTGGGATTGCAACTGATGTTTTGAAACTTCATGGTGCCTGGCTGACTGAAATAAATATTATGATATTTTCAGGCAAAGTATACAAAAGATTAAAATACATTAGAACAGACTGATACGACCCACTACCATTGAGTGAGGTGCTCCTCTCTGAGCTTTGTGTTAATTTCTATATTTGCTAATGAGGGTTCTTAAATCATCATCCACATTATTGATTATATTGTAATGAAGACAAACCATGTGTTACCTGCTTGCTGTGTGTCATTTAGGAAGTTTCTCAGTATTTATTCATTTTCAGAATTCATCACATATTTTTGAATGATTGCAATTACTGATCCAGAGAACATAGTGAATCTAGTCTTTCTTTTACTAAGTCTGTTATCTCCTGAATGTGTTCCTGTTTCCATACTAAATAAGTCATTTAATATTAATATTCCACTATATGAACAAATTCAAACACATTTACTCTACAGGTGTGCGTTATTGAATACTTCTTGTATTTCCTGCAATTCTCATGGTTTCAGAGCTGTGGAAGCACCAAATCCTCAGAATTCCAAGGGACTATGAATATCTTTATTCTAGAAACTATTTCTAACAATAATAGTGTATGTTTACTTTATGATTAATTCATGTCTAAAGCAAAAAATCTGTGTAGGCTTTGCTACACAGATTCCATCATATCAAATTTTATCTACATTTTATTTGTGCAAACCATTTTATATGGATATAAATAGAAGCTTTATTCATCCTGATGTCATTGTATTCCTGTAGAAGTTAAATATTAGCATATATTATCATTAATTATAAGTGCCCTGATATTTTAATCTAAAACAATAGAAGCAATTTAACGGTTCATAGTACCCATGTATTTGAAAAGCTAACCAATCATTGACACGTCACTTAACTTCAAGTACTACATCTGTAAAATGGGCTATTAATAATTTATCTATACCAAAAGATGATCTCAAGTAAAATAATTCATGTCTAATTTTAATAAGAATAGAAATGAGATAAGTTGTTAAGTTTAAATATTTTTTAATCATTATTCTAAATTAGCGTTAGCAAGCTTTTTTTCTGTAAAGGGCCATTTAATAAATACTTTGGATTTTGTGAGATATATTTATATATATGTGAATATATATACATATATATGTGAAGTATACATATATATACTTCTTTGTTGTTGTTGTTGTTGTTGTTGTTGTTGTTGTTTTAATCCTACAAAAATGTAAAAACTATTCTTAACTTTCAGGCAGTGCAGTTTGGCCTGGGGAATAGTTTGTTGACCCCTGCTCTAGATGAACTCTTCTCTACATGGCTGTTTTATTAAACCGTATCATTCTGAGTTTTTTAATTAAGCAAAGCCAAGTTGTATAATTTTGATTGCAAAATATTTATACACAGTCTGTATGATATGTGTCTTTTCTATAAACAGCAAAAAGAGCAATTGAGTTTAGAAGGTGTCTTTCTTTTTTTTTTTTTAATTTTTTTTAGGTTTATTTTTGACAGAGAGGAGAGCACACGAGCATGAGCTGGGGAAGGACACAGAGAAGGAGACACAGAATCTGAAGCAGGCTCCAGGCTCTGAGCTGTCAGCACAGAGCCTGACTTGGGGCTCCAACTCAGGAAGTGTGAGATCAAGGACCTGAGCTAAAGTGGATGCTTAACTGACTGAGCCACCCAGGTGCCCCAAGGGTGTTTTTCTTAATCAAAAATATCTGCATGACAAAAGTGAGGCCCAATCGCCAAAAAGCCAAATTCTCCTGCTCTCAAGAAAAAAAAAAAAAAAAAAACTGGTCCTAAGGGAATCAGTATTTTAAGCATTCAGAGTAGGATCTGAATGCAAAAACCTTCAATGGGACTTTTTCCAGCTGTGTTTTTGTTTGTTTTGCCTTTCAAAAACCCTACCGGAGATACAGAGCTGTGTCAGTGCATTCCCTTGTCTAAACTAGAGCAGCAGCTTCCAGCAGCTTCTCTCTCCCTCACCTACCATGTCTGGTGACCTGAGCCTTTGCTAGGAGTTAGCAGAACTCTTTCTGACACTTAATCATCTTTCATCTTTCTGAGCCTGTGTCCTCCCTCGTTTGTCTCTAACCTGAATACAAGGGTCATTTAAGCTTCTCTGCCATGGATGCATTAAATTTCCACACACATATTGCCTTACCTTAAAACTGTAATGCCCCCGATTTCGAATCCGAGAGACCACCAAGGAGCCGATACCTATGCAAACGCATGAGGGTTTATTTGCAAGCTCGAGCTTGGGCCCTAGTATACCCGACACAGCGGCGCAGGGACTTGGACCCCTAGGTCAAGAGGCATAGCAGTTTTATAGGGGCCAGTGGCCAATGAGATTGTAACACACACAGAAAGTTGCATAGTCATGTCAGTCCACACGCAGGTGGCCAATTGAATTACAATTTACCCTATAGTAACTGTTTGAACTAGCCTATCACTCTGGTCAGAATTGGCGCGCAAGTTTGGTCGGCAAAAGGCAGGGTTTACATTCTTTGGCGGTTAGGGTTCTGCATTCCTATATGAGCCGGTTTCCAGCAAGGGTGTGCTCACCGGCTTGACTAGGGTGGGGGTTATACATGAGATGGTGGGTGTAGCACAAAATGGAGTTAGTCTTGCTCTGCTTGTCCAGGGGTAGGGGATTTTTGTTAAATTCTTTGGGTCCCACAAAAACCAAGCCAATAAAGATACCATCAATATATCCTTATGGTGAGATCAAGAAGCTTCTATCATTAATGTCCAAACAACAGGTAAATAGGCAATAAATTCTTACAATCCTGGGACTGATCAGCCCTTTTTTAGGTATTAGACAAAGTCAAAGTAAGTGCATTCCTCGCTATTGTCATGGTTTTAGAGCTCGGCAAAACAAAATCATCCCAGATATAAACTGCAGAAACTTTATAAACTATTCAGATATGCCCAATTTACACACCAAAAATGACAGGACGAAACTGTCTCAAAAATGACAGCAATAGTTCAAAGAAGCTATTCATGTCTTCTGGGAGGAAAATGAGAACATAAGAACTTGAGGGTCATTATGAAGCATAACTAATAACAAGGTGACATGATCTATCCTTTACTTCAAACTGTTTAATATATTAAATTAAACAAAAATTTTAGACTTAAACTTTCCAAAGTGTTTTATCAAAAGAGTCTTTGAATCAAACCAGAAGGGAATTTGAATTCTAGTTGTGCTGTCATTCTTGTGAAGTCAAAAAACCTCTGACCGCAGTATCTGTCTCTACATCATTTTTTTGAGGATTAAAAAAAAACTGACTCACCCAGAGACTCACACAAAATAAGTGCTCAATCCTTATTAAACCCTCACCCCTTTTTCTCTTGATGTCATCATCTACAAACTCATATATGATAACTGCTCTCCATATAGATAGGGGCAGGGGCAGAGAAACTATAATGTATTCCCCAGGGGAAGAAACACTTCTGGAGGGGAGAGTATAGGGTTGGTAGCTAGGAATCCTGATTATTTTTAGCTGCTAACCTTAGAAGATAAACCTTTCAATCTCTCTTTTTTTTTTAATGTTTATTTTTGAGAGACAGATAAAGCACTCAAGAGTGGGAGTGGGCAGGGGAGGGGCAGAGAAAGAGGGGGACAGAGGATCCAAAGCAGGTTCTGCACTGACAGAGTGAGCCCGAAGCAGGGCTCAAAATCACAAACCTTGAAATCATGAGCTGAGCCGAAGTTGGATGCTTAACTGACTGAACCACCCAGGAACCCCTCAATCTCTTTGGATCTCAGTGACTTCACTGGTAATATGAAGGAGTTTGACAAGATACTGTCTGAAATAGAATTTCCTGATTTTAATATTACTATGGTATATTACCTTCTGTATATTTAAAGATAGGCTTTAAAACAGAGACAAGTTCAAATTCTGAAATTTTTGATGAGTAATTATCTTTTGCAAATTATAAAACTTCTTTGAGTATTATTTACTTGCTTTCACTTCACTTCTGCTTTCTCACTGATATACCTGAATTCATTATGTAGCAGGATTCTCTCACAGAGAGTTGTGACACGGAGGCTTTTCTTTCTAGGAAGCAACTTTATTCCGGCACCACTCAGTTGGGTTTTTACCCAAAGAACTGAGCCCTGAGTGCCACGTGGCGTAGTTTTTTATATATTTTTCAATTTCTTTGTCTCCCATATGTGGTAACAACAAACGTGTAGTCTGATTAAGTGGTGTCATGTTACAAGGTTGTGAGGGATGCTTTCATGTATGTGTATAGTCAGGTTGCCTTGAGATTTTTTTTTTTTTTCTTTCTTTAGGGAGGGGACCCTACCACAATTACTAGTTACATATCTCGCTCCTATTTAATAAGCACCTTATGCACAATCTTCAGATTTGTTTGGAAGACAGTGAATGCCTGATAAATGATATATATTTTGAATCCCAAGACAAAATCCAGGAATCCACCCTAGATTCCTCCCACATCCTAAGCCTCCCCCGAACACAATAAAGAGGAGCAACCACTCTAATCATTATGCCAAGACACCTGACACCAAGAAAACTTCTGGCAGTTACCATGATCTTCAAGAAAGGTAATATACAATTCCAGTATCCCTCACGGCCATCACAAACCGACGGTCCTGTACCAGTATCAAATCTCACAGTAAGTCCTCAACACACTATCCCAGAGGGTGTTAACCTACTACGAAGCATAAGGAAATGAAACCCAAGTTTTATTCCTACCTGGCTGGCCAGGGTAACAAATGCCTTAGTGAGGGGGGTAAACGAAAGTCCACTTGCTATGAAAAATGGTGTTGAAATAAATCTGGCACAAGCACCTTATTTTACCATTGTGGTAACTGGGGTCCAGTGATTTTAAGTAATTTACCCAAGCTCTCATAAATGGTGGAACTCAGCTGCTTGTATTTTCAGTCTAGAGACCTCTCCCTGGCTGATGCAATTCACTTCTTGGAGAAATAGCTTTGTGAACATGTCCTTTATACCATGATGCAAGGGAATAATGGAGAAACATCACCTGCGTGGCCAATAAAAGGAAAAGCCCCTGGCCTTGATGACCATTAACACCATGATATAATGAGCAATAACTCAGTGAAATGTCCTTGTATTTCAAGGACCTGCAACTATAATTATATTCATAATGAAAATAATTAAACTTATAAATGTCATCTGCTCGACATCTCATCTTTCAGTAAACTCTTCCTGCTAAAGTCAGGGAGTCAGTCACCAACTGTTCTTTAGATATGAAAATACCTGGAGAACATTGTTTGACAAAACCAAGATTCAGGGAGATGATGTGACTTAACCAAAACTGCATAACTTACAAGAGGCAGATAAGTATAAAAAATCACTCTCCTTTCTTCCAAAGATGTGTCAGCTTTTGGTATAAACACATATCAACATTCATACAGACATCCAATGATATGCCCTAAAAAGTCCTGATGTTTGGGCATTCAGCAGAAGCTGGCAATCTCAAGACATCCCATTCAGCATACGTGAATCCATGCAGCAATAAGCCATTTCAAGTGACAGAAATTAAACCCATCAGTAGGTGACTTTGAAATGATGTCCATTTTTTTGGCTTTTGGCCATTGATGTATACATCTTTTTATATCCAGTGCCTACATTAGCACATTTCCTACAAAGCAACGGCAAATATTTGTTTAAAAAGCTAAGGGATCAAAGGGCACCTGGGTAGATCAGTTGGTAAGCATCGGACTTTAGCTCAGGTGATGATCTCACAGTTCGTGAGTTCAAGCCCCACAGCTCCCACATTAGGCTCTCTGCTGTCGGCGCATAGCCTGCTTCAAATCCTCTGTTCCCCTCTCTCTCTGCCTCTCCCCCACTCATGCTATCTCTCTCTCTTTCTCAAAAATAAATAAACATTTAAAAAAAATTAAGCTAAGGGATCTCCCTTCATCAAAAGAAGATAAGTAAAAAAGAAAAAAAAATCATATTCTGGGGAATAGCCAGGAAAAATCCTGGGGATTTCCTGGGGAAAAATCCTGGGGAATAGCCAGGAATCTTAGAATTTATATCATCTTCTCTTTCAGGAAATAAGAAGAGTAAAAGTAATAAATAACCTTGTATAGTTATTTCCGATAGTGACACATGAAACTTGGAATCTATTCCTATCTTATGCCTACCCTATCAGTGTGTAACTCATACAGTGTGAGCCTCAACATCCCCATCACTTACGTACAGTCTTTTGGAGCAGGTGATGTATAAAGTCTTTCTAAATGCAAGGAATTGTAGGATAATAAAGAAAAACTACAATTTATGTACTCTTAGAAATGCCTAGAGGGTAAATATTCTTTGTCATGACCTATGGCCTTAAAAAATGAATCAAAGCCCATCCTCCATTTATAGAATTGGTCAGTTTGGGATTGTTTATTTCTATGTTCCATCAATATTTAATTTCTACATTTGCTGGACTTGAGGTTTTCCTGGTCCTCAATCCTTGCCAATCTTAATGACTACACGAGGGAAGATTATGGAAGCCTAGAATGTCATTAAATAAAATCCAAGAAAATTCAAAGGGACTCAAGGACATGCTGTCAACTTAAGGTTTCTTCAAATATGAAAAGCATTTCAACATGAATCCTGCTACTCCGATGACAGTCTCATTTAATTCTTAAACCTCTGATGCACAATATTTTACCACCATGACCATTGCCATTTTAATTTTGTCCTTACGTCTCCCGCCTCCCTTTTTTTTTCCTAATGCCAGACCCAGAGCTTCCACTCTGGTTGTTCTTCTGACTTACGATCCTCAGAGTTCAGAAAGGTGTTGGTCAGTCCCCATAGATCACTGGAATTGTCTAGCCAACTTTATGAGCTCTGGAACCTCTCTTGGTAGAAAGTCCTACAGCAGTGATAAATGACTTGTAATTTATCTTCTGAATGCGTCGGTTTTATATTCCCAGTTCTAGCTTTACAGAGTTTCCTTTTTTCATAAAAAGAATGTGTCACTTTATTTCTTGTAAGTCACTGCATTCATGGTGCCACTATAAGTTAATGTGCAGAGGCAAAAGAGAAGTAATGGTTGGACATAGCAAGCTTCAAATGAAGTTCATGTTCTGTTTCTGCAGACTGACTCTCCCAGGAAACACTGTTCATCATGAAACACTGTTCTCTCTCATGTTCTTTTTAAATTTTCATCTTATATTAACTGCCTGGAGAATTTGGGTCATTGGAGATATTGAGGCTATCCAGTGTTTTTTTTTTTTCTTATTTAGAAATGCCTAGAGGAGAAATATTCTTTGTCTTGACCCACTGTACACTGATTTCACATCTGACTGCAAACACACTATACCCAAGAATGTTATAATCCTTAATATGACTTCCAGAAATTATAAATATTTCTCTTTTAAAATAGTGATGGGTGGTATTTTAATTTTTTTCTCACAAATTTGTATTTTATCAAACACTTTTCCAAAAGCTGTGCATACTACGTATACACAAAGGTAGAAATGTCACACAGTATGTCTTAGCTTGTTGCTAAGACTACAAAGTTACTATTTTGAGAAAAATTTACACTTAGAGATGCTTTCCAGAGAATTTAAAATTCCTGAACATTCTGACCATTTCCAAACAACTACTCCAGGGAATTCATTTGCCCTTAAGGGTAGAGATATTAAAAGAGTTCCAAGAGGTTAATGCTCTTCTCAGTGATTTTCCCTGCTCAGCTCCAATTAATGGTATGACTGTAAAAACCTTTGTGGAACTATTAACATCTAATGACTGAACAAAATGGCAATTCATGACAACTTTTAGTTTATGGCACTTTCACCATCAAAGGATAGGAATCTTTTGCAAAGGAAAATTCTTTAACACAAATGGCAATGACGCTTGATAGTTTTGTGGCTTTTTAAATTCATACATACAGATCACATTGAAAATTCACCATTTATTGTCTTTCTATTACACTTCACCATCTACTGTAAGCGGTGATAACGTTTAGCTTATATATTACTTTTCCCGATTGAAATGAATTGAATTGAACAGTCTCCATGCGTGAGACTGCTGGGGAGGGGAGATTCAAAGCTAAAATCATAGAATTTCCAGGGACTCAAAGTTAGTGATGTAACTAGATACTTTTACAATGAAAATCATTTTTATATTCATTCATGGAATACCTTTATACTGTGTGACAGGCACTGTATCAGACACTTTCTTCCTCAAGGTTCTCTCCTAATGTAAGCACATGCTCTTTGGGCTACAGAACTAATGGTAGGAACACCATACCAATTGTAATAGGTCACTGAAGGCTTCTGGTAGAAATTACATCTAACAGGACTTGGAACATATGTGGGACTTTTACCCACCACCCTCCATCCCCCATTCACCCAGCTTACAATGTCTAGGAAGAGAGAGGGTTATTAATGAAAAAGTTTTGAGAGACAGGAAATAGTATATTAAGCAAAAGACTGTGTGAAAATTCTCAGGGGTAGAAAAATTTTGAGGGATAACCAAGGCTGTTGTTTTAGCCACACAGGTTATGAAGGAGAATTGGGCATAGTCAGAAATAAGGCCTTGAACTTCCAGTAAGGAGTCAGAGCATCACTCTAACTGAAGCCCCTTTGAAGGAGAAGCAATAGTTGTATTTAACAACAGCAATCACCAGAGCAACAAGAGCCTATTCAGTATCTTGCTCATGTGCTTTTCTTTTAACCTGGGGGGATCAGGATGCAGTTGAAACAAGACCATGGATTGAGGATAATGGCAATCCTGCCAGAAAGATATATGCTGACTGTTCTGGTAAAGAAAAAAAGAAAAAAAAAATCAAGCACAAAAATACGTTTCTACAAAAAAGTCCTTTTTAAACCCACTACGTACAAATCTAAGTTTACAAAAATATGGGTGCCTGAGTGGCTCAATCCGTTTAGTGTCTGACTTCGTCTCAGGTCATGATCTCACAGTCCAGGAGTTCGAGCTCCGTGTTGGGCTCTGTGCTGACAGCTCAGAGCTTAATGTCCCCTTCTCTCTCTGCACCTCCCCAACTCGCTATCTCTCTCTCTCTCCATACATGAATAAACATAAAAAAAAAAATTTAAGTTTACAAAAATAAATAAAAGGAGCATGCCCAAAGTGATTCTTGCAGTTCAAAATGAAATTCCACTACACAAAAAGAATCACCATAGTCCCCTTTCAAACATTAAATTCTATTTAAAGACATGGATACTCTATTCTGAAAGGAGATTGGGGGCACCAGGGTGGCTTAGTCAGTTAAACGTCCAACTTCGGCTCAGGTCATGATCTCAAGGTTTGTGGGTTCGTGGGTTCATGCTGACAGCTCAGAGCCTGGAGCCTGCTTCGGATTCTGTGTCTCCCTCTCTCTGTTCCTCCCCCATTTGCACTCTGTCTCTCTCGCTCTCAAAAATAAATAAAACATTAAAAAAAAATTAAAAGGAGATCGAATCCCATTTTTACCTTTTGCCAGCTTTGTGAAAATGAGCAAACCAAATAACCTTATGTTTGCTTCCCTATCCATCAAATGTGATTAAGAATAATGTCCTACTATTTAATCCATGTTTTTAAGGAATAAATATGTTTCACGTAGGTGTAGTGTCAGTGTGGGTATTCCAGAAAGCACATGCGAAGGAATTTACTGGGGCTCACGCCCCTGAAAGATAAAAGAGAGAGGCGGTTGGACTGGGCTAGCTTCAGATGACTACATGAAGGAACAGGGTGGGGGGAGAGCCTCACAGGACGGTGCTAGTCTGGGAATGTTTCGGTCATTGAGCCCCGGCACAAGGACAGCTTCAGAGGAGTCCTGCATTTGGCAGAAATGGCCAGGCTCTCATACTCTGCTGTTTATATTACTAATTGGAAGCTGACCTGGAAACATGTGGCCTGGGCTGGCATGCTGTTGTGGGTCCTGAAGGCGATGTACTAACTGCACTCACTCCACGTGGTAGGTTATTATATGATCATCACAATCAACAAAATTAAGACCTGAGTCCCACAACCAAATTACACATAGTGATTTGAAATCATGTTGTTCTTAGAAAGACCTAAAAGTCAAGTGTATATCTTGCTTAATTAAATGCACATACATCTTCTTACCAGTTCTTTTTGAAATTACTGATAAGTGAATTATTTAAGTTTCCAACTCTATAGGATTTTTTTTTTTTTTTTTTTAGAGAGACAAAGAGAGCACAAGCAAGGGAGAGGGGCAGAAGGAGAGAGACAATCTTAAGCAGGCTCCACAGCAGTGCCACCCTCAGTGATCATGACCTGAGCTGAAATCAAGAGTCAGACACTCAAATGACTGAGCCACCCAGGTGCCCCTATTGGATGTTTCAAAAAATGTCTTATAGTCTCCTTCATTAAGTGTCTCCCAAATCCCTTCCTAAATATTCACAGCACTTCTCTCTTGAGTGCCTCATTTGAGTCATGTGTCACTTTCTGCCTTAAAATGGTATATCTGTCCTTTGCAGCTGTAAGTTCTAGAAAAGCAAATCCAGTTCAAAAGCATGTCTGTAATCCTCACCAACCATTGCAGAATGCTTGGCCCACAGCGGAAACTGAAGAAACATATGCTGAAGGAAAGAAGGTTGTTATTTTTCCAGAGATGTGATCTTACTCCAGTCTGTCTGAGTCCCTACTGCAATAAACCATGTTACCCAGGTTCTAGTGAGAGTGTGTGTATAGACAGTAGATAGTAAATTGATACAACCATCTCTGAATAAAACATGCAGGCTTTTTGATATATATATATATATATATATATATATATATATATATATAGTGTCTTGTATATATATATATATATATATATATATATACACACACACACATATAGTGTCTTTGATATATATATATAGTCTTGTACCATATTTCTTTTCTTTCTTTCTTTCTTTTTTTATTTCACTGCATTTAGGACTCATGATACTTTATAAAAAATGAAAGATGAGTTGCTCTTGAGCCATAAAAGACAATAAAGATTTCCCTTAGGGATTTCTCATTATGGAAAGTGCAATGTAGACCTGTTGTAATACTCCTATGTTGTAATAAATACTTGACAAGCTCCAACAGTAAGTGAAATATAATGGGAAAGGGGCTTATTGCAATTTGGAACATTATACAGCCAAATAGCCTATCTTGGCTCTCAAGCAATTAAGTCATCAGATGTGAATGGTCTCACACTTGCATGAATCTTTCAGGATATATACGTTTTTTTTGTTTTTGTTTTTTTGTTTTTTTTTTTTTTTTTTTTTTTTTTGCATTTAAACACATATGTTTCGATATGGCAGTAATTATCGAAACTTTGCATTTATATAGCCATCTTCTCCTTCTGCACCCAAGTGAATAGATCTAATTCAAGGACATAGAAAATAAATTAGTCCAACAAGGGTTTTGACCTTCCAATGAGCTCTTCTCCCATTAAATTTCTGCCAAGAAAGACAACCATAAGCTTCATATGAAGGGCTCCTAGTATTTTCCACCAACGCTTTTGTGTCTCATCTTCCTTTAATTAAGAATATTTGTAATTAGAGAATTCTTCCTCTATTTTGACTAGAAATACAGAGATTCAAACGCATACCTCTTTGGGGGTGCCTGGGTGGCTCAGTGAGTTGAGCATCTGACTTCGGCTCAGATCATGATCTCGGGGTTCGGTTCACAGCAAGGAGCCTGCTTCAGATTCTCTGCCTCCCTCTCTCTCTGCCCTTCCCCCACTTATGCTCTCTCTGAAAAATAAACAATTAAAAAAAGCATATCTCTTTTAAGGCTGCTGTCTTTTGTACAATTATTGGAAAGGAAATAGACACTGTTGAAGTAAGTTTGAATAAGTGAAGGGAAATGTTTCTCTTACTTCTCTGAAATAAAGTTTTAGCTTTGGAATTTTGAGAGCTAATCAAAAAAGGAAATTCGCAATGAGAAACTGTAAAGCAAGAAAAGCTTTTATTGCCACCTTAAAGATCATTTAGTTATGCTTTCTGTTATTATTCTCAGAGAAGAGAAGGGTTGAGCTGACATAGATTCTTTAATGCAGATATTATCCCAGAGATTAGATCTTATAACACCCAGTAGTTTAAGTACATCCTAATGACAATGAAACTGCATTTTGTGATATTTCTTGAATAACAGAAGGAAAAATAAATTCTCAGGTTCTTGATTCTGGTGTTGTAATGAAATGTCACACAGAGAAATAGCCATTTCATTAAATGAGTAGCTGCATTGAAGTCTTTCCTAGCAAGATTATAATTCATTATCTATTATCAGAATGTACCAAACACAATTGAGAGTGACATTATAATATTTCCTAATCTAATAATGATCATTTCTTTACCATTAGAATTTTAATAGTCTGCTTCCTTTTTTAAGCAAACAAATACCTACAATTAGAAACATGATGAAAATTGATATTTTGGTGATTTAGGTATAAAGATCTTTGGGTTATGACAGAAAAAAAGTAAGTGAATGGCACTATACCCCCGGAAAAGCATAGGGAATTTAGAACAGGATACCTGGGTTGCAATCCTGGCTCACCACCCACTAGGCTGCCTAACTTTGATGTTCATAGATATTAACTTTCTCATTTGTTAATTTATAAAATGTCTGCATTTATACTTTATTCAATGATTATTGTTAAGTTTAGATAATTATTAACATGCCTGATAAAAAATAAATCTCATTAAATGAGTGTCTTCTCTAAGCACTTACCCTATAATGATCTTTTTAGTTGATATCAGACAATTTATCACCTCATAAAACAAATATACAATTCAATCTGTGATTTTCCATGAAGGACACTGATTTTCACAGAGGGGAGATGAAATTGTTTTACTTCATGACGTTAGTGAATAGCCAAATGAGCATTAGAAAACAATAACTGTTTTAAGGCTCCCAGAGACTCAATATAAGCTACCCCTTTCAAATCATCCTTCAGGATTGATAACACTAAAGAGAAGGGGTGACTTTTTAGGCAGAGAATACACAAAGAATGGCAAACTTTTTTCGACTTAGAAGACTGTCACATCAAAGGGAAAGTTTCTGCCCCTTTATGCCTGTTAACAAGATCGATACTTTTTAAAAGTATCTTGTATGCTACACCTTTATTCTTCAGTTTGGTAATGCACCATGGAACACAGAAACCAGATGGAACTCCTCTGTAACTCTAATAACTTGATCAACTTGATAATACCATCATAAAATTTTCAGAGTGGGGAAGCAATGGAATGATCATTACGTGGTGAAACAGAGATGCAACATAATTCACTGAACTAATTTAATTATGAATGAACTAATTTCAAGAAATAAAATTCAGTCCCCAGATCTCCAAATTTGGTAATTCCCAAACCACCAACTGCCCAAACCACCAACTTTTCACAGGACAATATGTACATATTAATACAAATAAAAAATATAGCAATACCCAAAAAACAAACCCAAAAAAGGCACTTTTATTACCTGGCAATTACTGGAAAAAAAAAAAAACTATGTTATTTACACTTGTGCTTCTAAGTATAAATCACCTTTTTTCCCTCTACTGTACTCTTTCCTTTATTATTCTCCTATTTCAATTTATTGGACTGTTAAAAGTCATTACTAAGTATTGTAGACTTGAATATATTTCCACCACCAGGGCAGGTGTAAGGACGTTACAAGTAGTTACCTCTTCTCCTGGACTTTTAATTGGAATATCTGTTAGATCAGGTGGATCTTCAGCAATGTTGAAATAATTTTAAATAATTTATTGAGGACTAGATGAAGAACATAGTAACGATTTATTGCACTCAATATTCTACAGTCTGTGCAAACAATTCAGTCAAAGCAGCATATAGACACATATTGGACTATATCTGGTTATTCCTCCATCCCCAACCCCTCCTTAAGAGTGCAGTAAGGGGGTTCTACTTTGAAATTTACTTGAACACGATGCTGTTAGCCTACACTACAGGGAACTAGCTCATGAAACTCACCAGAGTTACTTCAACGTTAAGAACGTTGTTGAGAAGGGTGTTCATTATATTATATAGTGTCTTTCTTGAGACTTGTCAAGACAATATCCCACCTCTTTTAACCATCTCTTCCCAAACGGTTCATTTGTTCTGATACCTTTTTGTCATCAAGGACATAACCTATCAAGTTCCTTCGGTGTGGGCTGCTAAAAATCTTAACAACGATAGTAACTGTATAAAACTTTTTATTAAAGTGAACTTGTATTTTCTTCTATTTCTGGTTTGACTTTAGATTCCTAGTCTTGTTATTTTTCTACTTTCTCACCTATTTCTAATTATGTTGCTTTGATGTATTTTAAATATCCTCATAAGCTATCTTAAATCCTTTCAGAACAAAGTGAGGAATAAATAAATAAAGCTATGAGCAATTTCACATGTGCAGAATAATATGGGAGGGTGAATATTCATAATATAAAATTAGGTTTTCTTTAAATAGAGTCTATGTCAAATAAATTGGGCTTTTTACCTTTCTGTTGGCATAGTCACCACCTCTTTTCTCATTAGCTCAGGCCCTTATTTTACATCTTTCTCTTGTAACTATCCCAGTGCTGACTAGATAGCAGATATTTTATCTCTGTCTACTTAGAGATCAATGTACCCTTGAAAATTAAATGATCTTTCTAAAACATCACAAATTCACCTACTGAGAAGTTCAGCACAATCTTGGATAACATGTGAAACACTAAGAACGGCACTATTTTTGATGTCTCCATACTTTTGATTGGGCCAAGCTGATGAGGGACAACAAACAGAGAAGAATTTAAACTGAATAAATCGTTTAGCTAATTAAAGTCTGGGGCAGGGGCGGGAAGTAGTAACTGCATGGGCTTGAAATGAAAAAGAAGCAATGAGATTTCCTTCCTTCCTTCCTTCCTTCCTTCCTTCCTTCCTTCCTTCCTTCCTTCCTTCCTTTCCTCCTTCCTTATTAACTATGGAAACAGAATTGAGGAATTCTGAATATGAGTATTTGGAGTCTTACTTTATTTGACCAGGATTCACAATCAATGTGGGTAATTATATATTTCCCATAATTTCATTATATTGCTGGGAAGACATTTTCTATGTCTTTTCATCTATTAAAGGATTTTTAGCAGTTATATTCTCTTGGCACATAGAACATTGCTCATGTGTCTATTATAAAAATAAAACTATTGCCATCTATTTATCTGTTTGCATTTTGTCCTATCTATTAGGTTCTGAATATCCTGAGGTTCAACCTTTTCCTTACTCATCCTTATCCAAACAGTGCCTGGGTCAAGCTAAGCCACTACTGAATACTATAAATAATTTACTCAAAATTGTCCCCATTTTCAATGATTACACTTGGAGGAAAAAATAGTCAATAAAACAACCAAGGAAGAAAAGCATGCTAAAATGGTGGTGGTAAAAGCACGTCCAAATGAGGGAATTGTGTGGGATAAAATCATACAGAATTTCCATGAAATTAGAGAAGTGGAATTTGATTTTGAAAGACTTTGAGAGACAAGTTATGCATTTCAGCCTCTCACCAAAGGACTCTAGAGAGCTGTGGCTTGTTCATTAGGCAAGCTAGTGTATGCTTCAAGAACAAATTGTCCCCTCTATCTGAGGCACTTAACAAAACAGATGTCTATTGTTTACTTTCTTTCTACTTTATCATGTTTTGTCATATCCTGGGCAAGTCACTCAGGGACCCAGTCTCTCCATCTTTAAGATGTATTATCTATAAAAGCAATAGATGGAGGGCAGTGAATGGGCTCTTCTGTGCTTTCATTGAAGCACCTTATGTCACCCATTAGCCAGAACTAGTCATTGGAACTTGCCCAAATATAAGGAGGCTAGCAAATGCAGGATAGCAAACAGAATGCTTGTTGAGTACCACAATCCCTGTTGTCGCAAAAGATAAAAACGTCAAGAGTTAACCTTGGGTGCAGGAAAGAATAAAAAATGTAAAGAGATTGATCAGAAGCAAGATGCTTTCCAGAGAATATGTACAACAACCCAAGTGGGAGATGGGAAGAGGCAGAACCTGGGACAAAGCATCCGCAAAATGACAAGGGTGCATATCCTTAGCAATAGGAAATCTATTCAACAGTTCACCAAAATTAAGAAGCCTGCTAAATAATCTGTGCTTTAGTACATCCTGATTTTATTCTTCTTAAATGAAGTTCTCTTGAGATACAGATTTGTCCCATGAATCAAATGCCTATTTTCCAAAATGACTAAATGTCAACACAGACGCTTCATATGAATGGCATGCATTGGGGGCATGGAATGAGTCTATCAGAGAACAACAACCTGAAGCATCTCAGAAATGAAAGTTTGAGAATCCAGCCACTAAGAACACTAAAAGTTTTTTGCTCTGTGGGAAACAGAGATTAGAGAGGGCAGTCTGAAAAAAACATACTTTTGGGAGATTTGAGAGCTTCAGTCCTTGAAGGGAAGATTTAGTCCTAGTAGATTTTACAATGTATCCATTTTTGGTGGTTGTGATGTATGAGTCACAAGGGTAATAAACTTCAAATAGGTTGAAGTACTGTTAAGTACTTCCTAGTATCTTCTATTAATTATCTGTGAAAAAGAAGAAAGAAAATTAATGCAGAGACATAAGCTGGTCTTTGAACAAAGGGGGATCTGTTTTACCGTAATGGTTTCAGCTATAGCCCTTTTCAAAATGGGTAAAAGGATCGAGACATATTTAAGCAGATTTAAATTATAAATAGAACAATGTTATTGGTAACTTAAATGTCATAGACACTAAGAAGGAAGTATGGCAAGTTAACATATATATAAAAAAAGACCTAGTATAATGTCTGGAAAATGTCTTGCTAACCATAAGCACTGGGAAGGCTTATCCAAATAGGAGTCTTTACGTTCTGTCAGTGACTAGAAAACACATTTATTTCACAATTTCTAAAAAGCAATGCATGTTTCCAGTCATTAAATAAGTATTCAGAATTTCCATATGTTTATAAGCAAAAAAAAAAATAATAATGATGGGAAAAGAAAACTAGGGCTTAGAAAATCATTGCAGCATTGTTTGAAACAGTGAAATATGGAAATAACTGAAACACATAATACGTGGGAATGGATAACTATAAGTAACACATCCACATGATAGAATACTAGGCAGCAGTTGAACCAAATAGATGTATATCTATCGCCAAATATCAATATGCACAAGAGACATCAATTGAGGGGAAGAGACCTCATTTCACCCAAGCAACTTACAGTAGGAGATTGAAAACTTAAGTGTATGTCTATGATACCATGTGGTATTGGCCATAGAAGCATGTCACTGATGTGTTACGGTAGTACAGTGGGGGAAAAGTAAAAGAAAAGACATTATAGAGACTTAGTAAGTGAGTTGAGTCTTTTTTTTTTTTTTTACGTTTACTTGTTTTGAGAGAGAGAGAGAGAGAGCACAATGGGGGGCAGAGAGAGAGGGAGACACAGAATCTGAAGCAGGCTCCAGGCTCTGAGCTGTCAGCACTAAACCCGACACAGGGCTTGAACCCATGAACTATAAGATTGTGACCTAAGCTGAAGTCGGATGCCCAACCGACTGAGCCACCCAGGTGTCCCAGTAACTGAGGTGAGTCTTAAAAGATGAGGAAGGAGCTATTGACAACCTCTTGTATAGGACTTCAAATGCTTTCAGTCCTACCTCGTACACCAGCACATGTTGGATGACCAACCTGATACAGGTAAAACAGACTATACCTTGCTCAGGCCCACACCAGAACACTGTTATTCCTGTCCCTTATTTATCAGTATCCCCAGCACCTTCTCTAACACCTTTAGGTGTGATGCTGGCACAAATATGCATGTCACTCACACAGGAGAAATCTAGAAGCACAGTGAGTAACCCCCATGGGGCCAAACTTGACCAAGGGAGGCTGGGAGCCAATAGATAAATATCATTTCTTTCCATCCACTGAGCAGACAATTATGAGAACAGACACAGATGAGTGAGGAGGAAATGACAGCATTTTCAAGTATTTGCAAATAATTCACTTGTTTTTGACTCCAGAGTGTAAATGGTGGTATGATAAGAGACTTATCTGATATAATCATACCAAATCATTAAGGGCCTTCTGTAACATGAAATGAAACTAGGAGCCAATCTCATCAGCATGGGATTACCATAGAATAGTTGAAATTTGTGTGATGATACGCAATGATAAAAAAATTTTTTTTTAATTTTTTTATAGTTATGTGGAGGTGAATTTGAAGGTAACGTAGCCAAAGATGACAGAGGAGTTAGACACAACAATTCATCGTTTAGGAAAGAAATCATTAAAACTTTTTTAAAAAACACCCATCTAAAGATACACTGTAGGATATTAAAAAAAAAATAGGATACATATGATATTAAGGATAGGGAAAGAATATATATTATCATTCCTGTTTTTGTTACTTGAAAGTTGCCATAAACTCAACTGGGAAGATCCAGTTTTGTAGGAGATACAAACACATAGGCACATGTACACCCACACATATATCTGTGAGTTTAAAGGAGAGGTACCCATGGATGTTCAAGCAGGCAGACGCAAATAATATGTCTCTGGGTTGCAGCAGAGAATTCTGCTTTGGAAATACGTATTTGGGCATGGTTACATTTCACGATCAACATGGAATTTGACCAGGGAAAAATGCCTCTTGAAAAAAGTGTATGGAAGGAGAAGAGAAGCTGGACACAGGGAAAATGATGAGGATTTCCTATTAGGTGAGTAGTGGAAGAGGAATCTATGGCAGAATCTCATGATGCATCGTCAGAAGGTGGGACAAGAAAGACCAGGGAACAGAACGGTGTGTTAAAAAAGTTCTAGGGGCGCCTGGGTGGCTCAGTCGGTTAAGTGGCCGACTTCGGTCCAGGTCATGATCTCTCGGTCTGTGAGTTCGAGCCCCGTGTTGGGCTCTGTGCTGACAGCTCAGAGCCTGGAGTCTGTTTCGGATTCTGTGTCTCCCTCTCTCTGACCCTCCCCCATTCATGCTTTGTCTCTCTCTGTCTCGAAAATAAGTAAACGCTAAAAAAAAAAAAAAAATTAAAAAAAAAAAAAAGTTCTAAAGAAGATTTCTAGGGGCACCTGGGTGGTCAGTTGGTTAAGCACCTGACCTTGGCTCAGTTTGAGCCCTGCGTCAGGCTCTGTGCTGACAGCTCAGAGCCTGGAGCCTGTTTCAGATTCTGTGTCTCCCTCTCTCTCTGCCCCTCCCCAACTCGCACTCTGTCTCTCTCTCAAAAATAAATAAACATTTAAAAAATTATTTTTTTAAAAAAGAAAGTTCTAAAAAATATTCTAAGCAACTGTGAGAAATCAAAGTCAGAGACCACAGGAAGGTCGTCGAAGATAAAGACTGAAAATTATTCACCAAACTATACCAAGAGAAGGTAATCACTAACATTAGTGAGGACAGTTTTAGTGCAAAAACAAATACTTAGGAAGCCAGATAACAAGAAGTTCAAGCACCTGGGTAAGGAAGGGTACATAGTGAGTGTAGCTTCCTTTTAGGTAGAGTGTGAGGAAAGTAGAAGAGGTAAGGCCATGCTCAATTATGCTTTAACTGAAAGTTCTTACATAGTTGAAGCTACATTTGTAAAATACTTGTTGCTAAATGTGGGGGGGAAAAGGTTTGATTGAACTGGAAATAAGAATGCCTTTCTTACTATGAGAAGCTGGTGGTAAAAAGTCTAACTGAAATACTAAAATATAGTAAATGTATTCTTTTAAATTAATGTGCAAAACTTTCTGCACTTTGATCCTAAACCTTCTACTTAATTTCACCTGCAAGGAGAGAATAGGCTCAATCTAAAGGCAGCATTTATTTTTATCAATCACAATCTGTAGTTACTATATACAAGTAAATTTTTGTTTGCTTGCATGTTTCAGGAAACACATAGAAATGCAGAGAGATGAAAGCAAGTGATAACTACTGAAGAAACAAAGAGGTAATTCACTTTTTCTAACCCTGAAGCCAAAGAGTCGATATGTTCAGAATGTACCTTGGAGGGAAGAAAACTGTTCTCAGGCATCAGATAATCTGAAATTCATTTGAATAACTTAACTGCTTAGTACAAAATCACTGATTTTCAAAAGAAAATCAAGGAAAAACTGATTATGTATTTTTTTTTTAACCAAATAAATTGCAGCCCAATGGCTCTGATCAACTCAGACCACACTCTTTAGCCCTTCTTCCGGTTTTACTACCAGCTAATTGGCTCCAGGATTCACATGTGTTAAAAAACAAAGAAAGGATCCAAGTGAGATGTATTTAAGGAAAAAAATTAAATTATGTGATTGAGTAAGGATGCAGGACAACTGCACGTTATTATGTGCTAGAGAAAGAGTTCAGTTTTGCAGTTAAGGGCTGAATATCTGGACAGAGGCAGCTTTAGATTTAGACCCTACCTCAGACAGTCACCATCTGTCAGATGATGGGCAGACCCTCATACCACAACTCTGTGGAAGATACTGTTAATACCCTTCATTATATACATGAAGATACACCTATAAAAGTTAGTGTGGTAAAAATTAATATTGGTACTGTGATATAATTTATAAGAATTGTGTTTGGTCACTTGGATGATCAAAATTGAAATGGTTTTTGTTACGTTAATGGGGGTGATTTTGGTCCCCACCCAAGGGCACCCAAGGCTGAAGGCTGGTTGCCTGGAGGACTAAACTCATGATTAGAGGGCTGGACCTTTCAGTCCCACACCCTGACTACCAGGGAGGGGTGTAGATTAAGTCATTGCCAGTGGCCAATGACTTAGTCATCCATGCCTATGCAATAAAGCCTCCATAAAAACCCAAAGGACAGGTTTTGTTTATGTATATGTTTATTTTTAAAGTTTCTTTATTTATTTTGAGAAAGAAAGAGAATGAGAAGGGGAGGGGCAGAGAAAGGAGGAGAGAGGATCCCAAGCAGACCATGCTGCCAGCACGGCCCGAGGTTCAAGCGTATGAACTGAGATCATGACCCAAACCAAAACAAAGAATCGGACACTGAGCCATCCAGGAGCACCCCCAAAAGAAAGATTTTAAAGAGTTTCTGGGTTGGTGAACATGTGGCAGTGTGGGGAAAGTGGGGCATCCAGAAAGGGCATGGAACTCTGTGCCCTTTCCCCATATGTCAGTCACCCTATGTATCTCTTTATCTAACTGTTGATTCATATCCTTTAATAAACTGGTTAACATGTTAGTGTTCAATGAGTTCTGTGAGTGGCTCTAACAAAATAAAAGAACCTAAGTGCGGGGGGTGGGGGGGTTGGCGTCATTTGAACATTCCATCTATAGCCAGTCAGTCCAAAGCACAAGTAACAGCCTGGGACTTGTAATTGGCTTCTGAACTGGGGTGCACAGATGGAGGGGAGGACGGGGGAGTGGTCTCATCGAACTGAACCTTTAACCCGTGAAATCTGATGCTCTCTCTGGATAGAGTGTCAGAATTGACTTGAGTTCTCAGATACCCTGCTGGTGTCTGAGACTTGCTTGGTGTTGTGTGTTGGGGAACCACTGCGTCTGCACATGTCAGAATTGAATCTAGGGACCCTAAAAGGTACTGTTCATCTTTACTAATGGGGTGATGCTGGTGGTGGTGGTGATGAGGGAGCTTGAGGAAGGCTGAAGGCAAAATACAAGCTAACACAGGCCATCCCCCCACCCCAGGTGGGATATGTGTGATATTCCTCAGGCACTTCTGGCTGCCCAAGGACACAGGAGAGGAAAGAAAACAAATAACTAACTGATAGAGATAACAGTCATACAGGACTTGGGTCTCCATCAGTTTACAAATGTCTTGGTAAATTACAAGAAAAAGGCAATCTTATCAATAGCCTAACCTCTAGAAACCTATAGATTCAGTTTCCTGGAGTCCCAACATCACCCCTCAATAGTGATACAGGGAACAAAGGCAAGAAGAAAATGGAAGGTAAAATTAAATTTCCTCATAACCTGCAGCCCATTGACAAATACTTGAGGCAAATACAGAGTATAACATTTCTCCAGGAAACCCTACTATTCTGATGTTAATGCCTAACTAGAGGGAAAACAGCCTTAGCTTGACAATAGCTAGGCCTCAGGTATCTTATGAGTCTTCTTTAGCATATCAGAGTCCCTCTGGAGGCCTCCTTTTTGATTTTACCTCCCCAACTCCGTAGTATAAAACCAGCCATTCTTCCCAACCCCAGTGTAGCTCTTCCTGCCCATGGGTCCCGTCTCCATGCCTTCATAAAATCAACATTTTGCACCAAAGACATCTTCAAGAATTCTTTCTTGGCCAGCGGCTCCAGACACCCTCCCATCACCCCGAAACTTAATAAGTGGTGGTGGTGGTGATTCACGCACCAGCTTTCAATTGGCATCTGGAGTCCTGCACACATGGTGACGTGATATTAGGGTTGAATTAGAACTACAGTTTGGAATTCTATATATTATAACTATTTTAAAATTCAAATTCTACACTGATTTTAAATTTTAAAACATTTTTAAATGTTTATTTTATTTTTGAGAGGGAGAGAGAGCACAAGCAAGGGAGAGGCAGAGAGAGAAGGAGACACAGAATCCGAAGCAGGCTCCAGGCTCCAAGCTGTCAGCACAGAGCCAGACACTGGCCTTGAAACCATGTACTGTGAGATCATGACCTGAGCTGAAGTTGGACACTTAACTGACTGAGCCACCCAGGCGTCCCCGAATTGTACAGTGATTTTATAATTTCTTCAAGAAAAAGTACAAGTAGTATATAATCACCTTTAGGCTCTAGCTCTTCTTGCTTTCCTATACATCATATATGCAGACCTTTGTGGAAACACAAGGAAACAGTTAAAAGAATATAATGTCTCTCTCTCCCCTGAATTTACCTGCATCTTTTTGTTTGTTAGTTAGTTGTTGTTGTTTTATTTATTTTTGCCTGGATCTTTTACTAGAATTACTGTGTCTCCCTTCTAGGAGCCATTCAGCCCTGCCTACAGGCTGGCCATGGCCAGGTGAGCTACTTTCACACCAGAGACACATAGCAATAGCTCATAGTCTTCCAGTGGTCTCATGGGCAAAAGCATCAGTAACCATCACAGATGCTTTGTCTCCTAATAAAGTTTCTTCAGCTTTCTCTAGACAAAGAGTGAGACTGGATTTGGCCAAGGCTCAATACAGTGCTCAGGTCAGTCATAACTAAACCCATGGAAATTTTGATTTCCCAAATATCTGCCCATAGAGACCAAGTAACATAACCCAGAAGGGAGCTGGAGTAAATAACTATTGGAGTTTCTGGACCCAATTCCAATGTGTATGTATGGAGGGGACGGAGGGTGCTTGCCCACACCAACACCAGCATGATGTCTGAGAATTCAACTTGTGACACTGTCTACCTGGAAATAACATCAGATTCCATAGTTTAAGGGTTTTTGTAATTTGCTGGAGCAGCTCACAGAACTCAGGAAAACATTTTACTTCCTAGATTACCAGTTTATTATAAAAGAATATAACTGAGGAATAGCCTCATGGAAAAGCCGCGCAGGGGAAGGGGCACAGAGCTTTGATGCCTTCTCTAAGTACACTCACCTTTCACGCACCCTCATGTGTACCTCAACCTGGCAGCTTTCAGAACCCAGTCCTTTCGAGTTTTCATGGAAGCTACATTACACAAACATGATCTGTTAAATCATTGGTATTGGCAATTGACTTAACTTCTATCCCCTTTCCCCTCCCCGAAGGTCAGTTGGGGGTGGAGCTGAAATTTTCAACTCTTAAATCACAGAGTGGGCTCTTTGGCAACCAGTCTCCATCTTTAGGTTACCTAAGGGCTTTCCAAAAGTCACCTCATTAATGTATAAAAGGCACATTTATTGTTCTCATCACTAAAGAAATCCCAAGGGTTTTAGAAACTCTGTGCCAGAAATGGGGACAATGACCAAATATATACTTCCTATTACAAATCACAATACCACAACAACCCATGAACAAGAGAGAGAGGGGTGCCTGAGTAGCTCAGGGGATTAAGTGTCTGACTTTTGCTTTTGGCTCAGGTCATGATGTCACGGTTTGTGAGCTGGAGTCCACATTCCTGGTAGGAATTCTCTTTCTTCCTCTCTCTCTCTGGCCCTCCCCTGCTCACATGCATGTGGCTTTCTCTCTCTCAAAATAAACATTTTTAAAAAATAGACAGAGATGAGAAGAAAGGACACAGAGGTTCCATGTGGCTTCTACTCATGCCCAATCTGACTAAAAAGCTACTGGGTTTTCTTGTGAAGCTATGCACCACTTTGCATTTTCTTCCCACTTCCTTTTTCTCATGTTGCTTTTCCCCTATGTCATATTTCCCTGGGATAAAGCATTTTGTTTACCTCAAACTCCTTTTTCCTAGAGAATGTGGACTGAGACACCAATTCACTTTCCATGTCTTAGCTTTGATATCCCCTTCAGAAAGAAATCAGGCTGAATTCTGAAATGTGACTTAGAAATAGTGTTTCCAGGTTCCCAGCATGTGGGCCTCTCTCCCAAATGTGCAGGTGTTTCTTCTGTGTGACCCTATGATCCTTCTATGTGCCCATGACACTTATGTGAATCATGCTCTACCATGATTGCCTGTGAAGCACAGTAGAATTTGTTACCACAAAATATTCCTCTTTGGCATAAAGGATTATATGAGGCTGGTTATTTTTAAGAAACAGTAGACACAGGAGAAGTTCTGAAAACTGAATAGAGGTTACCTTTTGTAGGAGACATTTATAAGTAAAATCACCATTGGTAAGGCACTTGAGAATACATTCTCCCTCTTCCTCTCTCTCTCTCTCTCTCTCTCTCAACCAGGAAGAGGAAGATAACCCAATCTCTAGAAACTCTCATCAATGGAGAAGGCAGAGACTTAAATATAGATAACAATCATACCCTTATTTACTGTTCTTTTCTGAGTAACTTCCCATAACCAGCCCCCAACTCCCCAACAAATTTCTTTTATCTTTAGCTGAAATGATATTTAAAGTGAGGTCAGTTTTCCTGGGTATGTCCCATATATATCTCTCAGGTATAATGTTATTAGACTTATGTTTGTTTTTCTCCTATTCATCTGCCTTTTTATTACAGGGAGGTCTCAGCCAAGAACCTATAACTGTAGACCGAAAATTATTTTTCCTCTCCTACATCCCCTTGTCTAACATGTCTTCTAATAAAGATCTTTGTAGACATAGAGAATGCTTCTCAGTTATATCACCAGTGCTGAACACTCTACCTATTATAGACTCTTGAATGAACGAAGGAATGAATGACTAAATACTCATTTCTCAATAGCATCAATCTTTGGATGGATACTAGGTTAAATAAATAAATGTGTAAGAAATGACTGCATCATTCAATACAAGCAGATCATCTGAACCATCTCTGAAATAAAATAGTTCACAGAGTGAGGTCTGACAAGAACAATAGAGAGTCTAATCACTGCTGTGCACACCTCTTCATGCACATGTATACTTACCTACAAAAAGCAAGACCTAAACACCTAGTTGGGTATAGGACAGAATGGAACGTCACCAACTAAATTAAAGTAAGTGTTAAAGAGGAGAAAAGAAAGAAAGATTTGTAGGGGAGGAAAACTTTCCCCTTCTTTCCTCTAGGTTCTTTGGTTGGCCTAATAATTAAATTGGCATAAGACAGATACACAGGAGGAAAACAAATTTAATCTTGTATATGCAGGAGTTTGTAAAAATAGGAAACTCAAAGATGTGACCAAAGCAAGAAACTTTTATACCTTTTACACAAAGGAGCTATAAATTTGTGAATAATTGATAAGACAAAGAAGTTTTCACTTTGGAAATATATTAGTGAACAAGTAATAAGGTTTGTTCTCAGCCCTGAATGCCCTATCTCTTGTGATAAGGATGCCTTCTACCCTCCTGGTACAGGGAGGGTACCTTTCACCTGGGAGATTAATTTCCTGATTTCAGAGGGCACAAAGGAGGTTGAAGCGTCCCTCCTACACCAGTCACTTCTTAAGTAACTTTAACTCAAAATAATTAGTATGTCAAAGTGGCATATTTTGGAATGGTATATTTTGCTCCCCCTCAAATTCATAGAGAAAGAAAAAGGAAAAAGTAAGAAAAAGAGAGAGGTGGAGGAAGGGAGGGAAGGAGAAAGGGAGGATGGAATGATGGAAGGAAGGATGGAAGGAAAGAAGGAAGGAGAGATGAGAGGAATAAGGAAGGAAAAGAGGAGGAAATTGGAAGAAAGAGAAAAGAACAAGTAGGAAAGGAAGGATGTGAACCTACCCTCTCAAATCTTAGCATTTGTAAAGGCCACAGGTGAAGACTGATTCTACTTGACTGTAAGCCAAGGCCTTCTCGCCACCCTAAAGGCCTCTCCATTATCCATGCTAACCAAATTTCTTTTCTGAGTTATTCAGAACTAAATGAGAATGTGTTTCCAAATTTACCAGCTATAGAAAATAAGCAGTTAAAATAGGTTCAAAGGTAGACAGTTTGGAAGAGAGAACTGTAGCAGAATAGTAAAGTGACACAAGGGACCATGCGTTTTTCTAAAAAAACAATTACTATAGATCTATTTTCATTACTGCCTCTATCAATTAAAAATTATGCATACATCAATTTTCTTTTTTTTTTTTAATTTTTTTTAATGTTTATTTATTTTTGAGACAGAGAGAGACAGAGCATGAACAGGGGAGGGTCAGAGAGAGAGGGAGACACAGAATGTGAAACAGGCTCCGGGCTCCAAGCTGTCAGCACAGAGCCCGATGCGGGGCTTGAACCCACGGACCACGAGATCATGACCTGGGCCAAAGTCGGACGCTCAACTGACTGAGCCACCCAGGTGCCCCCATACATCAATTTTCAACTTACCTTTACTTTCAGGGGACAAAGAAAATTAATTATAACATTATGCCACCACATCCCACTCCCCTGTCATCTCCTTACCAGAGTAAATGAACACTAAACCTAATCCAAGATTATAATCATAAATAAACTATACGAGAAACATCTTTTTTTTAATTTTATTTATTTATTTTGAGAGAAAGAAGGAGAGAGAGAGAGAGCACAAGCAGGGAGGGGCAGAGAGAGAGAGAGAGAGAGAATCCCAAGGAGGCTCTGAGTTGTCAGCGCAGAGCCAGATGGGGGCTTGAACTCATGAATCCTGAGATCATGACCTGAGTCAAAATCAAGAGTCAGACACTTAACCAACTGAACCACTCAGGTGCCCCCAGAAACATCTTCCTTTAAGTCAAGACACAACGTAGTGATTTATGTAGTATTGGGAGATGTTAATATAGAGTTTTTGTCCTATTTACACACACACACACACACACACACACACACACACACACACACACAGAGTCCATGAAATTTTTAAAGAATATTTATACCAGAAGCCAGGAAACCTGGGCACTACCCTCCTCCATTCATTTATTTTTATTGTACTTATGCTTGCATGAACATCTTATTTTAAAAATAGGGGTGCCTGGGTGGCTCAGTCAGTTAAGCATCCAACTTCAGCTCAGGTCATGATCTCATGGTCCATGAGTAGGCATTCCAGTCTGCCAATTCCAATGGCCTTGAGTAAAGCGTAAATTTCTTAACCTGTTCTTCTTTAGACTGTTAGAAAGCTCCCCATTTCAAAGGTGATGGAAAAGTCTGGAGAAAGCATTCTGCTAATGATTTTATATATATATATATAATATATATAAATTTTATATATATATATATATAAATATAAATATATTATATATATATAATTCTTCCATAGTTTAGCACAACTATTTCCAGAAAGGAAACCTCAGATAAGAATGTTTCTTAATGTTTTTTATCCAACTACTTTATGATACCACAGTGAGATTATCTTCTAAGCTTAATGTTCACTCCAGTTTTTCTATGCCAAGTTATCTGTGAAGATGGTTACAATTACCTAGGGCTGTAGAAGGACAAACAAATAAACATCAACAGCAATAAATACTTACCAATAATGATGCCTACTAAGACACAAAAGGGAAGAAAAAGGATTTTCTGATTGGTGGTTCCGTCTTCTTTAAAAATTCTGGAAATTTGCCATTTCAAAAATTCACATGGATTCCATGTTCCAGCTTGGCTATTAATGAGGATAAGAGAAATTTTTGTAAAATTTCCTTTGCTTCCCCTGAGATGTCAATGCAGCATGTACTTCGAGGCTGAGTTTCTTCTATTAGGAAGGCATAATTTGGATGAAGTTAAACTACTTAAATGTCCACAGAGATTTGGGGAAACTAATTGAGCTCAAAACATATTGAAAATATTGAGTGATTATATTTAAAAAAAATTTTAATGTTTATTTTTGAAGGAAAGAAACACAGAGTGTGAGCGGGGTAGGGGCAGAGAGAGAGGGAGACACAGAATCCGAAGCAGGCTCCAGGCTCTGAGCCATCAGCACAGAGCCCGATGAGGGGCTCGAACCCACGAACTGTGAGATCATGACCTGAGCTGAAGTCGGATGCTTAGCCAACTGAGCCACCCAGGTTCCCCCTCTTATTATTTTTAAACCTTGTGAAGTTGTCCACAGTTCATTGTCAAGTACCACTCAATTTATTATAGTTTATCATAACTTTTGCAGCATTATCCACTTCCTAGATGTGTTAGGGAAATTTTATGAAATATTATTTGGAAGATAAAACATGAGTTCAGTTCTCTATAACTAAGAAAATTAAAAAATTGTCACACTGTTATGATGGTAATGATGAGGGAGCATAAGGCAAGCCGAAGGCAAAGCACAAGCTAACCCCTCCCAACCCCATCCCAGGTGGGATATGTGTGATATTTCTCAGGCACCTCTGACTGCCCAAAAACAAAGGAAAGGAAAGAAAACAGTTAACTGATAGAAATCACAGTCATGCATTACATGAGTCTCCATCAGTTTACAAATATCTTTATAAATTACAAGAAAAAGGCAATCTTATCAACAGCCTAATCACTAGAAACCTATAGACTCAATTGCCTGAAGCCCTAATATCACCCTCCCCTCCATAGTGATATGGAAATTTCCAAGAAGGAAATGGCAGATAAAATTAAGTTTCTTTATATCCTGCAGCCCATTGACAAATACTTGAAACAAATACAGAGTATAACATTTCTCCAGGAACCCCCTACTGTCTAATGTTAATGCTTTACTAGAGGGAAAACAACCTTAGCTTGACAATAGCTAGGCCTCACGTGTCTTATGAGTCTTCTTTAGCATATCAAAGTCCCTCTGGAGGCCTCCCTTTTGCCTTTACCTCTCCCAACTCCGTAGTATATAACCGTCACTCTTTCCAACCCCAGTGTAGTCCTTTCTGCCCACGGTCCCATCTCTGTGCTTTAATAAAATTACCTTTTTGCCCAAAAGATGTCTCAAGAATTCCTTCTTGGCCTTCTGCTCTGGACCTCCCCCACTCCAAAACCTCATCAACAACATATGCACGTACATAAGTATGCACTTATACATGAATATAGCATCAATATCTCAATGTGATTATCAAACCAAAGGGGAAAGGGGTGAATCAAATAACACAGCTTTATCAGATATAAAATTGTTAAATTGGTTCCCCTCACTGATTTTATCACTACAGAAACTGACACACAAAGATGAAATTACTTTCTCAAGCTCTTTCAGTTCATTGATAGGGGGTCAGGATAATAAAAGTAACCAAAATATTGCCACAAAGTAGTTTTAGCAAGTTACTAAGCTATGCAAGGTATTTTGACACCTTTGTGTCATTTGATCTCAACGCAACCAAACTCTTGTGAGAATTGTAACAGGATAAAAATCTCTATAGAAAAAATTACATTATCAGTTTTCCGGAAGCTTTAGAAGATAATACAATCATTGGTCGCTCTTGGATGAATTACCCAAATTAGTGATTGAACAAAAAGTTATATGTCTTAACGCTTATCAGAATTGCAGAATTGTTCAAAGATCTACATTTTGCTAGGAAATCTTCTACCATTGGCTCCATAGAAATTTGCAGCACTTAAGCTTTTTATTTTACCTGTGGCTTGTCATGTTAAGAGATTTCTCCCCTTTTTAATCTAAAACATTGTATGAATATAATAAAACAAAGATACAGTAAACTGATGTAGGTATATGTAGATATATAATGCAAATATATAAGACTATTTAAATAAAATAAGAGATACAACACACTTATGATAAATAGCTACCTGAGAGTTTTGAGACATGATTTTCCTAGAAGAAATATAATTTTACTTGCAAAGAAAGTGAACTTAGATCTTATGAAAAAGATATAATTTTAAAAACATAAAAGAGATGGTTGAAGAGCTTGACTACAGTAAATGTAGTGTTTTTTGTTTGTTTGTTTGTTTGTTTGTTTGTTTTGGAAATTCCATTCTTTGTAACACAGTAAGTCATTCACCCAGTTCTACCAGTCTGTCTTTGGCAATGAAACAAGCAAAACTGCATACTTCTATCAAACAGGAAAATCTTCAAAAAGGAAATTAACATTTCAAACAGAAGAAGGGGGAAATGTTTACTGAGACTTGTGTTTGAATTATTTATATTTCATGATCTGTGTATTCCATGGTGGGATTCAGAGCATTGCTGAGAGAATATGGGAACACCTGTCCCGAGAGCTGTGGACAGTGGTTCATCCACCACAATAATGAAGCATTCCATGACTCAGAATGGAATGACGTGTTTCTTGTAATTTCTGGTTTAAAGTTTTGCTTTGGCAATATAGGTTTTATCTTTCAATGAAGTGGAGGCTTAGAAAAAGCAAAGTCTCTTGCAAATGTATCCTCTGAAGTTGCTGCTCAACATGTCATCAGCCTAAACATTTTTATCAAACCCTTGAGGGTGGGGATTCTTCTTAGTAACTGAGAAAAAGAGTCCATAAATATTAATCTACTCGTATAGTCACTTATCATATATCTCCTCCACCAGAATTTATATGTGGTTTCTAAAGTTATGAAGCTTGTCTGATTCATTTTGGTAGTGTCAAAAGCTAGAGGGGCGCCTGGGTAGCTCAGTTGGTTAAGCGGTTGACTTCGGCTCAGGTCATGATCTTATAGTCCCTGAGTTCGAGCCCCATGTTAGGCTCTGTGCTGACAGCTCAGAGCCTGGAGCCTTTTTCAGATTCTGTGTCTCCCTCTCTCTCTGACCCTCCCCCGTTCATGCTCTGTCTCTCTGTCTCAAAAATAAATAAACGTTAAAAAAATATTTTAAAAAGCTAGAAAAAGTAGGTGTTCAAAAATACCTGTTGAATGAAGGAGCAAATGTTACAATTATTGGATGAGCTATCGATCTAAACATCTAGGGATACTAAAGCTACGTAAAGGAAGACAATAGTGTGATTTTCACATTCAGGGGTATGGAATGGCAATCACAAAATCAAAAAAGAGTGGCTGGAAAATCACTATCAGGATTTATACGAGGTATGGGTTGTATTGAATGTTACAAGAATTAGCCTGTGAAAGTGGGCACTGCTGCATCCCTTGTAGATGATGTTTGCATGTTTTGGGTTGTAAAGTGTGGAAACATGAATTCACCACACGAGCAGAATGATTTCCAACCCTTAGAACGTTATTTTCACAAACCAGGAGGGAATACATTTTGGCCAACCCAGGGGAACATTAACCATCTCATACTGTAAATATAAAAGTACCAACAGTTTTGAAAAGAAACAAAAGCAACCTTATTATTCCCCCTTCTATAATTCTAGAAACAAATATTTCCATTAGAAAATATGTGCTCGTGGAACACATCTTTCTCCCTGAAAATTCCATTTAGACAGTTAAAATTGGTATTGAGTTGTTTGCCCAAATAAATATTTTATATTGAAAACACAAACAGTTTAGCTTGGAATGTTACCATTTAATATGTAACAACTTCTGATAGGCAAATATGACTTATTTAGTGATATTTTAATATAACTGTATTTTGGTAAAGAATACATTCTCATAATTCAGAAAAACCAATCTCCTTCCCTCCCCCCCCCACATCATATTTAGTTTCTTCTCTTACTGAGGATGCTTTATGAAGATATAGACAATTTATTTACTGTCTTCCAAACTGTCCAGACAAAGACAAGAAGACTTATGGACAAAGTGCATGTATTATCAAGATTTCACTTCACTATAATCTATGCCTTCCACAAATATCTGGCATCTAAGACTAGAAAACACTCAGGTTCTTGCTTTTACTACAGTCTGATTATCTTTGCTAGAATCTCCCTAAAGCTATATGGAAAAAAAAAACTCTTAAAAACTCAGAAATTTTAGACTTTCCAATGGCTATAAACCTCATCTATACCCTCCACCAATTTGATTTTATTTGGGATTGCTTAATTGTTGCTCCCTTGTATATAATACAGTCATTTCCCAGAAATATCACATGTCCCAAATGAATATGGCCGTGGCTAAATGAGGTTTACTGTTACTGTACAATAATAACTTTTATTTTCCAAGTACAGTGTCATTCCTGATTTTAAAGAATCACAGAAAGGAGTATCATGAAAGTGAATAACTATTGGCATAAACTAAATAAATATATCTTAAAATCTATGAAGTTCATTGCAGTTAGAAATATAAAATGTAAAGCTATCATCCCAGAGGCCAATGATAGACCTTTTTCAACTTTATTAACATGATTAGGACTCAGAATTAGATATAATTAAATTAATAATTGCAAGTTTTACTTAATTTTAAGAATAAACCTTTAATAAAATCAGTATGCATTCTAATTGTTTATTTACACAATATTAATATTCAGACAGAAGGATCACTAAAGCACAGTTAATTAAATATAAATTAATGTGGTGGAATATTTAATTATCTTTTCTACACCTCACAACTAATGATTATGTAAATGCCTTGCATTTAATCTTGTTGCCAGGAAATTAACTTAATGGCCTTCAACAAATGAACATTTTGTATGCATTACAGGACACTTTATCTAAATTTTAACAGCATGGTATTAGTTTCAGATAATAACATGATTACACAATTTAAAATGTAAATGTATATATTAATTTGCCCCTCCCCCTACCCTTTTTATAAAGAGTAGGATAAAATTGCTCAAATATCATTCAATAACTCACTTTCTTAAGTATGAAAGGCTTCTTTCTTTATCATAGAGAAAGCCAGGTCCTTTTAAAGGAAACATTTCAAAAGAAAAAGCCAAGAACTTTTACAGTGGACAGTTAAATCAATGATTTCACACAACGCCACCTTTAAAAGTAAATCATTTTTTGGGGCGCCTGGGTGGCGCAGTCGGTTAAGCGTCCGACTTCAGCCAGGTCACGATCTCGCGGTCCGTGAGTTCGAGCCCCGCGTCAGGCTCTGGGCTGATGGCTCAGAGCCTGGAGCCTGTTTCCGATTCTGTGTCTCCCTCTCTCTCTGCCCCTCCCCCGTTCATGCTCTGTCTCTCTCTGTCCCAAAAATAAATAAATGTTGAAAAAAAAAAAAATTAAAAAAAAAAAAAAAAAAAAAAAAGTAAATCATTTTGGATGTCAGAGGATGGCGGGACATCAGCACTCTGAGTGATTTCTCCAAGCTTTGGGGATTTTCTGAAGTGCCAGCACTTTTGGATATGTTAACAGAGCCTTGGGACATGTAGCCCTCTCAAGAAATCAAAGCCCAGGATTAATTATAAGTCTCATTAGATATCACTAAAAATATGGGGAGCAGAGATTTAATTTTCCAGAGTAAGATCCTCATCTTGAACAGTTTCAGTGAATAGATACTCCAATATATAAATGAATAGAAATGATCCATCCTACACTGGATGGAAGGTCTCACATAGGGGTTGCTAAGCAGATGGAGAGTCAGGCGTTTCTCATTTCATTCACTATAGTAGATGTTCTTGGTGCCCCTACATAACTCCTCATTCTTACCACTTCCAAGCCTACCAGCACAATTGCCAACTGACAAAACCAGCATTTCATTTCCTAAGGATGATTTTGCCACCAGAGACTACTTCGCTAGTCTAATCCTCCCCATCCCAGCAGCCCTCAGTCAGTGATAAAAGTTGATACATGAATGACCCAACTACCTTGCTTGCCCTTGAGTGACATCATTTTGAAGCATATGTTTTTCACTGACTCCTAGAGTTTACATATTGGAGTTAAATTCTAGCTACCCATGGAAAGTGGCTTGATAATGCACCCTTTATTGCTTCTCTTTCTCTACTTCCCTTCCCAACATGCTTACCAGTGTTTATTTCACTTCTCAAATAAATTCCTCGCATTTACATCTTTATTTGGCCTCTCTTTCTGGAGAAATCCAAGCTAAGACATAAGTCTGTTTGCCAGTGAGGGAATCAATACAGTGAGACATAGGATTGAGATCGGGACATTATAAAATGGCATTAGGATTAGTGCAAGATCCAAGAATTTCTAGGTTTATCAGATCACAGCCGTTCTTCCCTAAGTCTCTGCATAAGATGTATGGAAAAATAATGGCTATTAAGATAGCTAATATTTGAGGGCTTATTATATAGCAGACATTTTTAAATGCCTTACAGATATTATCTCACTCAATTCTTAAGAACTCCACAATGTAGCTACTATTATAATTCCTCCAGATATAGTAGCTTATAACAACAGCTAGTTTATTAAATCTCATGATTTTGTGAGTTAAGAATGCAGGTGAATCAATGTTGAATTATTCTCCTGTTCCTCGTGACATTGGTGGCAGTCACTCAGTTGTACTTACCTGACAGATGGGCTGGTCTAGGGGTCTAAAGTGTTTCCAGTCACTCATCTGGTACATTGGTAACAATGGCAGTTTGGGACTGCCAACTGTAGTACCCACACCTGGTTCTTCCAGCATGGTGGCCTCATAATAGTCTGACATTTTACAAGGTAGCTCAGGGCTCCCAGGGAAAGAATTTCAAGAGAAGGAAGTATAAACAGTCAGTCCCTTAAGGCCTGTACCTAGAAACTGGCACTGCATCACTTCTGCTATACTCTATTGGCCAAGAGCTACTTCTAAGTTTCAAAGGGAAGGGCAGTGAATTTGCAATCATCTTTAATATTCCATAATAGGTTAAGTAGTTTGCCTGAGTAATTAGTAGAGCCAGGATTTCAACTCAGAAAGACTAACTCTAAAGTTTACACTCTTACACATTATGCTTTGCTTCCTCCTTTATGACAGAGAATAGGATATGAGGAATCAAACAGTATCTTTATTAACATCTGAGGCTTTGTGTCCACATTCCAACTCAAAGATTTCTTTTAATTTGAACCATAGGTAAGTTCATGTTTAAATAATAAAAGAGGTAAAAATAATAAAGAGCATAGACAGGATTGCCTGGTACATAGTAAATGCTAAACAGCAGTACTACTTTTTTTTTGAAGTTTTTGCTCAAAACATAAAGCAGAGTTAAGTGGACAATACAAAATGTAATTCTAATTTTCAGATAACATCCTTCCTTGCACTCACACTGAGACTTCGTTTCAGATACAGGAAATGTCTGCCCTCTACATTGCAACAGTAGACTTCAGATTTCATATACTAGGATGGACAGGCAGTTGTCTTTTTCATGTTTTTATATAAGAGCTAATCAATATAATATATTTATGTAAGCACATTCAACAGGCAGTGATTAAGAATGAGTCTAATTTTTAATGGATCTTATGTTCCCCACTTGTTATGTATTCACATGCAGGAAGTATTTTATTACCAGCTGAAGTATCCTATGAAAGATGCCATCTTTCCCTAGAGACTGCCTGCTGCTACATTTGATGTATTTAAGATCTAAAACTAGACATCTCATCTCTGCCTATTTCAAGGCCCTTTCTATAATATGACCATCCTCCCTAATTTCCATTTTCACTTGGAGGGACATTTCCCTTATTTGCAAAAAAAGAAGTATATGTCAGATGCTGAGGTCACTACATTTTTTCATGCATTTCTTTGGGTTCTCTCTGATTACTAATAACTGAGCAAGTCTCAGGATTGTAGGCTTCCAGAGTGCTGTGTTTACAATTTTAAACATATATTATTAATGGCAAACAGTTTTAACTATTAGGGGAAAATAAAGTACCTGAAGTATATTTTAAATATGATGGCTTTGACTTACTATTTTATTGTTGTTGTTACTGTTTAATGAGCTTTCATAATAGAATTAATATACATGTATTGCAGTTAATATATTAAACATTCTCAGTCATTTTGCTATAGTCTAAATGAGATATAGTCCATATAAAGACAATAATTCAAAATACAACAGGCAGTGAACTCTAATTTGTATTCATTCACAAAATATTCTAAAACCTTTAGAGTCATCCATTATATCCTAATGCATACAAGAATTTATGTCTTGCAACTTGGGAACTGTTATTCTAAATGGTTAACCATTCTAGTTAACAAGAAGGAAGAAAACTACAACTCCTTCTGATTATTTTTTCTCTTATCATACAAATATCATTTCACACTTGAATCTCTGTTTTGAAGGAATCTGAAACTTTCAACTCCATGCAAGAATCCCCCATTTAACTTTCATCTGTATGAAATTCAACTTATACATGAGGCATTTCTACACGTTCCATTTCTAAACAAAGCTGGAAATATTGAGAAGGTAAGCATCCCCTCGGCCCTCACTCCAGAAGCCAGAACTAAAGAAAACTCAGGCAAAAAAAATATTTTGTCACTTCTTAGAAATCCAACTTCTCATTTCAAAGATGTCATTTTCTTGATGATAATCTCTCATGAGATTTGAGGTTTCTTACATTTTCTCCTGTGACTCCCTACTGATACTTAAAATATCCCTATTATTTCCAAAAGAGGAAATTCATGACTAGGAATAAGTAATTTCTGAGTTTGAAAACTGCCTAAATTCAATTGAGAGAAAGAAAAGAAGAAAAACAATAGCAACGGACATGCACACACACACGCACACACACACACACACACACACACACACAAATATACACCGACACAATGGGGTACAACCATGCATTATTAGATTATATGGCTGTTAAGATGACATACACAGGAAGTATATTTTTAACAACACAGACAATGCTGATGCTTTCTACAAAGAAAAATGTAGGAAAAACCATGAATATATTATATTCCTCACTTTATAAAAATATTTATATATTTGTTTATATATATATATAATTTTACTATATATAGCTGTATAAGCATACTTTGTGGTTGATGGAGTTATTATTGGTATGTTTTTTCTATAAATTATCACATTAAAAGAATCCTCCAAATATATAAAACTTCAAATTGTGGTTTGTGATGTTAAAAATAAACTTTGTTGTCCAATACAAATGAAGAAAAATAAGTTGACTCTGAACATTGATTGTTTGATATTTTCACTTACCCCTTCATATCATCTCCATACTCTTTTCCATCCTGTTCTGTGCTACAAAAGTTTGAAATATATGGACTATATTGACTATTCCCCTAGCCCAGCCCCCTGCCTTCCTGTTGGGCTCAGCCAATGGAAAATCTGGCAAGAGATTGGAAGAGTAAAATGAAAATTGGAAGAGGTTCAGATATTTACCTGGCTGTAGTTTGGCAATGGCTGTGTTACACTGCTGAATTCTATAGCTCCTGTCAAGCAGCCCTCTCATACAATTCTTATAGAAATCTACAAATAACTCCCTTTCTTGAGCCTTGGTTAAGTAGTAATGGCTCCTAAGGATGCTATCCCTGGGGTGTTTCACCATATCTTGTCATTTTCTTTTTACCTTGCCCCTACCTTTGTAAATAGTTCCTCCATCGGCTTTCTTCAAATATGTATTTGGCAATGGCAATCCATTCCCTGTTGTGACCCCGACAAATAGAGTGAGCTTCATATTTGTACTCATTCATTTCTTGCAGGACTAAACATGTTTACAAAGGAACTTTGAGCCTATATAGTAATATCCTTCACTAACACATTTTCCAGGGATCATGGGTATGTCTCAATGGTACAATGCACAAGTCAAAATGCACTTAAATTTAGATACATAAGAGAAGAAAGTTTAAAAAATGGTATTTTGAGTTCACTCATGTACTTATTTGTTCTTTTAGAAGAAATAATTTAATTTGGAGCTCGTTGCTACAACTTCAACATGAAATGCTTCTTGGGTGGCAATCTAGACGCTATCCTAGTAAAAAATAAATGTTTCCTTCCACATGGATAAAAGACTGCTCAGTTTCTTTCAACTTATACTCATAGGGTGCCTGGGTGGCTCAGTCAGTTAAGCATCCACCTTTGGCTCAGGTCATGATCTTTTCATGAGTTTGAGCTCAGTGTCCAGCTCTCTGCTGACAGCTCAGAGCCTGGAGCCTGCTTCAGAATTTGTCTCCCTCTCTCTCTGCCCCTCTCCTCACTTGTATGCCCTCTCTCTCTCTCAAAAAATGAATAAACATTAAAAATTTTTTGATATATTCAGTATATTTGATTTGTCTCCACTATGGGACAGACATCATCATAGGCACTGGGGAGACCATTCTGAATAAAAATGGTAATGGGCCACTTTCATGAAGTTCACATTATAGAAAGATAAGCAAACATTACCAACATGAAGAAAGTACAAAAAAACAAGATATGTGCCTTAAAAACAATGAAGGTGTGTATGGGAAACCTTAGAACAATGGGACTTAAGTTAGGTGCAAGGATGAGGAAAGGCATCTTCAAGGAATATGTAAATTACACTTAAATGTAAAGGTAGGATGGAGGTATCTAAATATGAATGCCTCTGGGAAATGTGCAGAGTTGACTTTGTTAGAGAGGGCATGGAGAGTTTGAGAAAATGCAAGCAGGGCAGGGAGGCTAGAGCACAAAGACTTGCAGGAGGGCAGAAGTAGTAGAAATGATGGGCAGGGGTTGGGGGGTGAAAATGGGTATTGAACAATACAGAACCAGGCTTAAATGGTTCATTTCCTGATAGCAGGACAGTTTGAAATATTCTAGAGGACATTAAACAAGAAAGATCTGATTTGAATGCTCATCCTGAACATCCTGCATGGGTTTGCTGAGCAAACACGTGCAGAATTTTTTTAAAAAATTGGTAAAGTAGATCTCTATCAGGCCATAAATAAATAAGACAGAATCCAGACTTCTTATTGAGATGAACAAGTACTAAGAAGGAAAACATTTCAAAAGGAGTAGGGTAACACATACTTCAATTTTCTTTTTGGAATGGGTGCTGCCCAATCTGTTTGTTCTGTCAAAAGCATGCGTGTATGTGTGTGTGTGCGTGTGTGTGTGCGTGCCTATGCATATGTTTTGCAAACAACTCAATAAATGTTTTATAGCACCAAATAACTTCATATTCATTTTATTCCCATTTAACTTTGAAAAGCTTATTACCCAGAGAGGCTAATTTTAGGACAAACAAAAGCAAGTCCTATTTCATCAATAAACTCATGGTTCTCATTAGCATAAGAATTTGGTATTGGCACTGAATTGCAACAATAAAATGATGCTTTCCTATTCCATTTATATTTGTGAATGAGTTGGCCAATAAAAAGCATCTAAAATACTTGTAATTGACTTCACAATTTGGGTCCAAATTAGTAAGATAAACAATGTACTCTCCTGGTCCAGACAGCAGCTGTCCACATACATGTGTATGAACAAATGTGTAAAAACCCACATTCACATGCCCATGAAGTCAGAACAGGCATTGATTATTAAGAAAAATATCATACATATTTCATGATTGAGGATTAAATAAAATAATTCCATTAGTCCAATTATGTAAAGAATGCTAAATCTCACAAATAAATGAAGAGATTGAAAAAAAGTAACTAAAATACGGTTCATATAATAAAAAATTAGTAGATCTTAGTACTACTATGGTATATCAGAAATACATATTGACTCTCCATGTTATATAACTGCATTGTATTTTATATATAAAGCAGAATCTTTCTTAAACATTAGAATTTGGGGTAAATAAACTGAACTTTAATATTATGGGTAAACATTTTTGAAGATTTTATGTTTTAACAGATTTTATTTTTGAAGATTTATCTTATATTGTGTGGGGGCTGGGGAAGGTGAGGTACAATAAAGCATACAACTCTCCTGTGTACAACTCAAAGACTTTTTGAAAAGTGAACACACCTGTGCAATAACATACAAAATTGACTTATAAAACATTATGAGAACCATAGAAATCCTTTCTTGGACCCTCCCAAATAATCCCCAAAGGTAATTACTATTTTAGCTTACTGTAAGCTAAATTACTATTTAGCTTACTTGTTTAGTTTACTGTAAATTAGTTTGTCCATGCTTCTACTGTATATGAATGGAACCATGTACATGCTCTTCTGTGTCTAGTTTCTCTTTTTATAATATTATGTCTCTGGGGTTCATCCATGTTGTTTTCTCTATGTAATCTCAAGCTGTTCCATTTGATAATATAATACAATCTATTACTTTGTTCCCCTGTCAGGACATTTACATTGTTTACAAGTTTCCAAAAATATTACTTTACATTTGCATTGGTGTATATATGTACGCTGTTCTGTTGATAATGGTAGGCAGAATAATAGCCACCCCCATACACAAAGATGCCCATGTCTTAATCGGTAGAATCTGGAATATGTCATATTACACGTCAAAGGGCAATTAAGATTTTATGTAAAATGAAGATTATGAATCAGTTGACCCTGAAATGAGTTCTTAAAAGTGGAAGAAGGAGGCAAAAGAGAACCAGAAAGATGGCAACACAAGGCTTTGATCCAATGTTGCTGGCTTTCAAGTTAAAGGAATGAGTTCATGATCTAAGGAATGCCAGTGACCTTTAGAAACTGGAAAAGGAAAGGATATGGATTCTCCCCTTACAATCTCCAGAATTAATGTAGCCCTGATAATAAATTGATTTTAGCCAACTGAAACTCATTTCAGATTTATGACATCCAGAACTATCAAGATAATAAATTTATGTTGTTTACTTAAGCCACAAAGTTTGTAGTAATTTGAAAACTAATACAGAGAGTTAAGATGCATTATACTATATATATGACTATCCCAGTAAGCAAGATCCATTTATAGATAATCTTACCATTCTACCCTGCAGAGGCAACTTCATTGTAAATGAGAAGACCATATGTGATTCTATTATCAGACTGCCTAAAACACTGTACCTTTATGGTAAATCTTGATATGTGATAGTGTACATTTTCAAGCTTCTTTTATAATGTATTTTGACTTAGTCTTTTGACAATATTATTCTAAAATTTATATGAAAATATAGCTTCAACCAAAAAAATCCTATTGGATTTTTGACTAAGATTACACTGATTTGTGGAAAATTTGGGGGGAAACATATCTTATAAATATTGAGTCCTTATTAATAGACACTTTTCCAGATCGCTAACAGACACATGAAAAAATGCTCAACATCACTCATCATCAGGGAAATACAAATCAAAACCACAATGAGACACCACCTCACCTGTCAGAATGGCTAATATTAACAACTCAGGCAACAACAGCTGTTGGTGAGAATGCAGAGAAAGAGGATCTCTTTTGCACTGCTAGTGGGAATGCAAACTGATGCAGCCACCTGGAAAAAAAGCATGGAGGTTCCTCAAAAATTAAAAATAGAACTACACTACAACCCAGGAATTGCCCCACTAGGTATTTATCCAAAGGATACAGGAGTGCTGATTCGAAGGGACACATGCACCCCAATGTTTATAGCAGCACTATCAACAATAGCCGAAGTAAGGAAAGAGCCCAAATGTCCATTGACTGATGAGTGCATAAAGGAGATGTGGTATATATACACAATGGAATATTACTTGACGATCCAAAAGAATGAAATCTTGCCATTTGCAACTACATGGATGGAACTAGAGGGTATTATGCTAAGCGAAATAAGTTGGTCAGAGAAAGACAAATATCATATGAGTTCACTCATATGAGGACTTTAAGATACAAAACAGATGAACAAAAGGGAAGGGAAACAAAAATAATATAAAAACTGGGAGGGGGACAAACCATAAGAGACTCTTATATACAGAGAACAAACTGAGGGTTGCTGGCGGGGTGTTGGGTGGGAGGAAGGGCTAAAGGGGTGAAAGGCATTTAAGGAAGACACTTGGGATGAGTACTGGATGTTATATATAAGTGATGAATCGCTAAATTCTATTCCTGAAATTATTATTACACTGTTAACTAACTTAGATTTAAATTGAAAAAAAATAAATTATTAAAAAAAGTAAAAAAAATATATTGGGTCTTTAGATCCATGAATATGGTATAGCCTTCCATTTAATTTAGGTCTCTTCACTTTTTGCATTATGTTTTTCTGTTAGTGTGTGGACATACTGCCATCTGGACCTGCAGTTGTCTTGTGGGAAAGTTAATTTCAAGTTCAATTTTTGAGATGTTTTCAAATTTATTTTTTGTGTCAGTTTTGGCTTAGAGTGATGATTTCCAAGGAACTCATTAATTTCACCAATTTTATTTTTTAAAATATTTTTTTTTGAGAAAGAGAGAGAGCTATCCTAAGTGGAAAAGAGGCAGAGAGTAAGAGAAAGAAAGAATCTTAACAATTCTCCCTCATGAGACACAGAGCTTGGTCCCATGACCCTGAGATCACAACCTGAGTGAAAATCAAGAGTCAGGTGCTTAAACAACTGAGCCGCCCAGGCACTCCCATTACACCTAACTTTAAAATTTAGCTGGTATCAAATTATTCATAATATCCTCTTATCATGTTGGTCTGTACCCTTTACATTCTTGGTAATTGGGAGCACTTTCTCCTCTTTTTTTCTTTCGCTTTTTGGCTTTCCAGTGGTGATAGTGGTATTGGTGTTTATCATAATCTCTCCTGCAAAGTAATACAGAGATCATATGCTGGCCATTGCTATTAATAACAATAGTAAAAAGAAAGTAGTATTTATAAAATATGATTATGTCATGGTTCAACACCACATTCAACAGCTATTAAGTAAGTGTTTTTTTTAATCTGGTGAAAAGATATAACTCTTGATCCTAATACATTAAAGTTTGTAAATATATCCTTGTTAGTATATAATAGTTTGATTTAAGATTTAAGGATTTATACTAAATCAATTTAACAATGATCAGTGGTGAAGGAAACTGCATACACTAAGAAAAGTAGCATATAATAGAATATGTACATTGGAAAAATATGTTTTAAAAGGCTGGCTTATGACCTCAATTATTTGTAATCCTTACAAAACCTCTGCCAAGTTTAAATTCTTTTGTGGTAATTGATCTCAGAATAATTAAATCAACAACCCAAGTCACAGGGTCAAATTATGAACATTGGGCCACATGAATTTCATCTCTTTTTAGATATATATGATCTTGTTCTTCAGATAAGCAGACAGGTAATTGATGAATCTGAAATCTTCCAACCTCAACAGCTTTTTACACTATCTAACTAACATTATTAAAATGGGGAAAATCTTAAATATCTGTTAGAAACCCAGTAATGTTTTTGTTTCAGACATTTCTTTTTCACTATTTACATCAATTTTTGTATTATTACTATTGCTTCACTGGCATTAGACATGCTTAATTTTGCCAATATCTCAGCAGAAAAACATACATTGCCCAATTATCTTTTTTAAAAAGGGAGGGGTGGTAGAAATGGAACCAACAATTCACTCTATTCACTTTAAATCTCATAATTCTCAATATTTAAGTCTTGAATTAGTACAGGATTTAGTGACAGACAGTCTTGCAATCTATTATGACCTACATATAATGAGAGGACAGTCCTATTAGGCATTTATATCTAATAATGAATACAATGTTATGCTAAATGCAAGATATCATCAAAATATTTTAAGAAACCTCCTAAAATCATTAATACTTTATCAAAAGGAAATACTTTAGCAATTGGATTGGTCAGATTTATACATGATATACCATGAATCTTAAATTATAGTTAGTAATCAATTACCATAATTAAGGGATAAAGCTCTTCATTTCTATTTCTCTCATAAAATTAGAAAAATTTTAGTACTTATAATTACTATTCTGTTACTTTCATCTGTGAAAACAAGTGACTTTTCAACATATCCCAAGAAAATCAACATATAATGTATGTCATAGGAACTTAAATTGGGATTTGTAAGAAATATAAATATTTTCTTATATCCAGCTGAACTTCTGGCCAGGAAAACTTGGGGAAATGCTGGACTTCCTTGACATAGTCTAATTTTGCACTTTCTATCCTTGGTGAGATAGCAATATATATATATATATATATATATATATATATATACACACACACACACACACACACACACACACACACACACATATCCCTAAAGTGTCCTCTCTGTAGGCCATGCTAAGATGACTTTGGGACCTGGGCAGAGGAAATATAGGAGGATGGTGCTACTCTTGGTTTACTTTCTCCCTCTTCAGTTAGTGAAAAAAAGTTTCATATACTCAAATGTAAAAGTTCACATAAATTTGGGGGGGGATAAAAAAATAAGATTCCACTTCTGACATAGTTTGCAAACTGGTCAAACTAAGATCGAGAGATGTGTAGAGAGGAGGACGAAGGAGAACGAAGACTGATCAATGTTAGTCCTTATGAACAGCCATTTGTTATAAGATTCACCAGTTGAATGTTCAGCTCTGTGTTACTAAAGTATGATCACAGGAGACGGAGATGCAAATGAATATAAGCACCTATTCCATTGCAATCTAGCGACAAAGCCAAATAACATAGACTCCTTGGTGCCCGATAATCATTACCACAGTATTACCAACTCTTACTATAGAGTGTTTCAAATAGGAAATGATTATAAAGCTGTTGAGGACACAAATCCAGCCCCAACTTGACACATAACGATAACTGTATTTGTTGAAAAGATGAAACAGAAACTTCTTATAAATTCAGATTTAATTCAGCTATTAATTCCCAACATACATGCCAAGACTCATCATGTTATTACGGACCAAAAGAAAGGCTAAAATCTATGGATTTTGTTATAAGAACTGGAGTCTCTGAATTCCTCTTGTACGAGTTGGAAAGTAAATGTAAAACTCCTATACTCTGCATTCCTGAAGCTGGGCAAAGCAGTGGGGGTTTCAATTAAAAACCACAGGAACAGAAAGGAATACGTCAATAAAACCACAGACTTGTAAGTACTGCATACTAGTTTGCAAACAAACACAGCAAGCCTTCTTGGAGTATGAGTCTATTACTGTAGATTTAAACTGAATGTGTGATAGTGGAGGTGACTATCTCAGCGTGGTTTTCCCTCATTTCATGTACAGGGGAATGCAGGTTTGCATCCTTCGTTCCCTGTACAAATGCAACGAGGAAATTGCCTAACTGAAGAACGCAGCCCTGGAGTGGGAAAAGTTAAAATGATACTAAATCTGTCTTTTTAGTAGGAAGATCATTAAAGTGAGAGAATTTTAAGGCTGAACTGATATGTAATCAGTAATGGTGGAAAATTAGTTTTTTCAAATATAGACATCAGGTTAATATCCATTTAAATTACATGGTTTTCACTATAAGCTTTCTGCAAACAGTGTCTGACATTAGAATGTATTTGTTGAGTAATCAATTGGTTATAGAGGGATATAATCACTACATAAAATGTTACATATTTTACAAGGCTAAAATCAGAATAAAGGCAGTCATGTTGAACGGAACATAGGCAAAGTATTTAATTTATAATTCACTGTACATAGCTGTGTATTTTTTTAAGACGCCATGTGTTTCAAATATTTAAGAGAAGACAGCTATGTGGGAAACACTGGATAGTTTTACCTGGTTAATTAATTAGGCTAAATGTGGCTTAACTTTGCTACCGGTTAGTAACTGGTTTCAAATATATTGGCTTCTCATTATGCTTGAACAGTTCATGAAATTAATCTTATTGAATACCTAGTGTATTAAGAGACTGTTTGAAGCTCAAAGAAAAATTCATGATATTTTTAGTTAAGGACTATCTCAACTGAGTTTGACAAAAAAATGCTTTATTTCTCTTTCCACAAAAAATGTTTGTTCTATTTACATTTAAGGACAATGGAAATAAAAGTCAGCTTTATTTGTTAAAATTTTGATGTTACTATATTGCAGAGCTTAATGAAACATGATTATAGATACAGCACTTATTGTGGGGTTTATTTACGAAGGGTTTTATTTTTGAGAATAAGATAAAAGGCTGGGGATGAACATGAATATATTTTACTTTCCGAGGTTCCTATATGTCAGGAAATTCGAGGGTTGTGAGAAGTCTTGCACTTCCTAAACAATTCATTTTTATAACTTATAAATTCCAAAGAGTTTGAAGAGGCTTAATCCTAAATCTCTTGGTCATCTTAGCAGCCAGTAGTGGCCTCTTTTGATTACTATAATGAAAAAGCCCTACAATTCTGAGCTGTGCTATCTTAAAGTCAAAATGCAAGCATAAATTTATAAAATGAAGTATACCATTCTTGTATTTAAAAATATAATCTTAGTGATTAAAAACAGAACAGAGGACAAGTTCAATCATAATCTGTATTTACTACTATGTCTCCTAATGTTGATTCAGCCCAGTATCCAGCACAGAGTAGGTATCATGAAAGAAGCATTTGGGTGAATAAGTAAAAGAATTAATGAATGAAAGTATGAAACACGAGATCAGGACCTGAACCAAAGTTGGGATACTTAAGCAACTGAGCCACCCAGGCACCCTGCTTTTTCTTTTTTAAATGAGACCTATGGCATCATAAAAATCATGTGAAATGTTTTGCGCCCTCAAGGACTCCAAGTCTGAGACTGTGTCACAACCAAGTAAATACAATTTAATGAAGAACACCAGTTTAGGAACAGACACCATGAAAAAATAAATAAATTTACATTTTCATTGCATAGATCATAATATAGAACACTCAAAAATCAGCATTTGAACATAATAATGTTAAATATTCCTGTGAGGATTTGTGATTGTTGCAAATTATAAGAAAAGAATAATTATGATTAGCCTTTACTCCTAACCTATTCAAATATACTATTAATAAAATATCAAATGTTCAATACAGAAGTCCCTAAATGCTGCTTAGTTCTATGAAGGCACATATTAGATTATTAAAAAGCAGTTAGCACAAAGCAGACTAGAGTAGCTGTAAGTAGTTATTTACCTGATGTAATGTGTATACAAATTAAAAGGTTAAAGTTAATAATAAGCTGAGAAAGCAAAGCAAATTAAGAAATAATACATTTATCATTTGCTAAATGGTTGGACATTTGTTTAAAACACATCTGGCTAAATCAGCTCACAGCATAAAAAATAGTTAACTTTATATATTAAAATATGTCACTTAAAATTTTAAATGTTTTGAAACTCCTAATTCAAATATTGTAATTGGCACATTGGGGGGTACAAAAATCAAATGATAATATATTAATATGTTAACATAATAACAATAACAACAATAAACTATACTTGAACTGCTACTATGGTTCAGTGAAGTTAAACCATCATTGACACCTACTTGTTCATCTCACACGAACTGCAAAACTGCTTATTTCAGTCTCAATACAGACAGCAATAACTGATGTCCTGGGGCCAAGGGCATGTACCTATGAGGACATGTACCTAGGAGTCAAGATCTGTTTGAGTCCAAGGCTCTTACTTTTTCCCCAAACTGAAATAGAGTATGTGAAAATTTGCACACGTGCACGCATGCACGCGCATGCACATGGGCACACACACTGCAATATACATAGAAATATATAGTGGTGGGTCCTAGAAGTGGTAGAAAGGGAGTGTATCCACATGGGAAATTACTTTTTGCTCGAGAGGGATGAAAGAAAGATATGGTTTTTGAAATGAACTTTGATGCATCAGTAGGATTTCACTGGTTTAGGATATAGAAGACATGGAAGGCAAAGAAAAAAAAAGAGACACAGAAAAAGAGAAAAATTAATGAAAAAAGGATCTACACTATTCAAGTTGTTAACTAAGTTGCTAAGTAGCATTCAGGATGCCATTGGTATCTTCCTGTCTCTTCAATACCATTCCCAAAATATTACTCTTAAGCTCTTATATAAAAAGAGCTATTTCTTTGAGGTATTTGTATACAAAATTAAAAAAGAAAAATCAAAGCACGATTGTGAATTAATACCCTAAAGAGCTAACATTGCATTCCCTCTGAATTGAATAAAACAAACTGAAATATTTAGTTTGAGCCTATTAAAAAGTTGGACAGCATAAACTCGGATTTATAATATTTTACATGTACATTTCTTCAGCTTGGATTCTATTATTTTATGTATTTATATGGAGTATGAAAATTTATAATAGACAGTGTCAAAGATCTCAAACTCCTAGTCAAGATCGAGTTTAAGTTTGGTGTCTTCTATAAATGAAATAAAAATGTGTCTATCCCAACATGGGGCATTATACACAGAGTTTGGGAAAGCAAGAAGTATGTAAAAGTAATGAACCATTAATAAACAATAATTATGATCTAGAGATGTATTTTCTAGATACATAGAAATATCTAACACTGTCTCAGCCAGTTAGCTAAGACATGTTTTATAAACTAAGGTATTTTTATAATAGAAGAAATATGAAGCACTTTATTTACTGTAAACACATGATATAAATTTTCTAAAACCAGAAATATTAAATAAATTTGTGGCAACTACTATGGGTATAAGATTGACATTATTGATGAAATATAGATCTCCCTCCACATAACCACCTCTGAGTGACAGAATTTGGTAAATTTGCCTAAACTGCTTTGGAGTTAGTGGGCATAAATCTTGTCATATGTACACATGTATACATGTGTATATGTGTATACATGTGTTTATACACATATGTATGTATTATATATGCAGATATAATTCTTATTTTAGCTAGGTAAATTAATAACATTAATAATGATCATTTCAGAAAACTCATAAAATAATGAAAATCTATAGAAATCATTATTATCTTGTGAACTCCAAACTCAGAAATAACAATTAATATTTCAGAATGCTTTCTTCCATATATTGTTCTATACATATATGCTTGCAATACTGAATATCTACACCTTTATGAAAGGAGGCATTCAAAATCAATCAGTTATATTAATATTTTAAAAGTCATTCTACCCTCCTTAAGTATTGTTTAAAGACTGCCTAATACTTAAAGTACGACTGTATCAAAATGTTTAATCATTTTCTCAATTATTTCATTTCAATTATTGCTAACCACAGTTATAAATAAAGCTGTGGCATAAAATATTTTTGACCATTTCTCTCACTATTTCCCCAGGTGGAATTCCTCAAAGTTGGATTCCTGCATCAAAGTGTACTGACATTTAGGGACGCCTGGGTGGCTCAGTCGGTTGAGAGTCTGACTTCAGCTCAGGTCATGATCTCACGGTTTGTGAGTTCGAGCCCTGCATCGGGCTCTGTGCTGACAGTTCTGTGCTGACAGCTTGGAGCCTGGAGCCTGTTCAGTTTCTGTGTCCCCCTCTCTCTCTGACCCTCCCCCACTCACACTCTGTCTCTGTCTCTCAAAAATGAATAAATGTTGAAAAAAAAATTTTTTAAGTGTACTGACATTTTTAAAGCTCTTAATGAAGAAGGAATATAATTTTTATAGCAGTTGATATGGACTAATTAATTGAGAGAAAACATGTTTAAAATTTATCAGAGGGGCACCTGGGTGGCTCAGCTGGTTAAGTGTCCCACTTCATTCCCCTCAGGTCACAATCTCACGGCTTGTGAGTTCGAGCCCGCGTCAGGCTCTGTGCTGACAGCTCAGAGCCTGGAGTCTGCTTCAGATTCTGTGTCTCCCTCTCTCTCTGCCCTTCCCCCACTTGCACTTTCTCTCTCTCTCTCTCTCTCAAAAATAAACATTTAAAAATTTTTTTAATTTATCATCAGACAAGGTCAAAAATTCATTGTGGGTAAAAGTTTTATTAAGCCATATGTCCAATAAAGCAGCCAAACTACTTTTTGAGCAGTACCTTTTTCTGTACTGTTTTTGTACTTTTTGAGTGGTACTCCTCATTATTATAATGCAACTTTGGCTGGCTTGGAGTTGAGATTAATATTGTTTGGCAGAAAAAAACATTGAAACAATTTTAGTAAAAAAATTCTGTTGGAAATTGTGAAATCGTTTATTGCAAAAATAAATTAGTCAAGTTTTATACTTTATATAAATATACCAACCACGTTCACACTGGTATCAGACCTAAATAATTATTGTCTGAGAAAACTGAGTGCTCACCATATCAAGCATTTGTCTGAGACTCCTGATGAATATGTGGCCTTCATCGCCAGCAACCCACTCACAGCCTAGTGCTCACACCCCGCCAGCTGGCTGGACACATGGATGAATAAGGAAATGGTTTTCGTGACTGCCATGGGAGCAGTGAGTTGGCAGGGGGCCACGTGATCTTCGACAGCCAACTGGCATCTGGGAGTTCCTTAACTCTCAAAGGGTTAGCCATGCACAGCGTCCAAGCCACGTAGCGCACGTTGCCAGGGAGCTACGTTTGGAAAGGCATTCTCCCAAAGAAGCAGGCAGAGTGCTCCCTTCCTGAGTAACTGCTTCATTCACGGTTTCAGGCACGTCAGTAAACATCGAAACCAAAAACTGGCATCGCTCCTGAGGTTTCTTTGCTTATTATATTTACTTATTTATTTGTTGACTTTCAGAAAGTGCATCTTTAAAGGGTATTTAGAATTCCTACCAAATGGTAGACCATCTATCTCACTTTATTTTGGACAGTCTTATTTCATGATTGCAGCCCTGACACATTAAGAGCACCTCCAGATTCATTCCCAGCAGGGTCCTCGTTTAGATGATACAAGACAATATCTAAGTTCAATGTTTGGCTAAAAAAATATGAAATGAACAAAGCTACTGCTTCTCAATGAAAGAATATGTGAAATGACAAGCCTCCACATTAAAAAAAACACATTTTTAGCTTATTATTATAAAAATTTCAGGCATATGAGTATACATAATATATTATGAACCTCCACATACCCATCACCCAATTTTTTCTCCTTTCTAAACTTCATATTTCACTAAATGAAACATGACTTTCTAGAACTCTTTATCACAGTGTTAAGGAAGTATTTACCAAAGTTTGTTTTTCATGCAAAACTAGCCCTGGGAATTGTTTTATGGAAGTCGGAGTGAACGAGGAGAGCTATATATTAACTCACTACTTTGAAATTCACAATAAACATTAATGCTGCTGCAGAATTGTAATAGGTAAAGAAGCTGTGTTTACGTGTGTTTTGAAAGCAATGGGATAGGTGATAGGTACAGAAGGATAGGTAGATAGATAGAATAGATATAGATAGAGAGATAGATGACAGATAGACAAGTAAGTAGATGATAGACGATAGATAGATAGATAGATAGATAGATAGATAGATAGATAGATAGATAGATTGAAGATATAGGAAGATACAATTTTCATAAATCAAATCACTCATATTAAGAGCCTGAAGAATTAGTGTTAACTTAAAAACTATCTGTAATTTTCATTTATTTATTTTTAATATTTATTTTTAGAGAGAGGGAGAGCACAAACAGGGGAGGGGCAGAGAGAGAAAGAGAGGGGGGGGGGGATACACAGAATCCAAAGCAGGGTGCAGGCTCTGAGATGTCAGCACAGAGCCATAAGCCAGGCTTGAATTCATGAATTGTGAGATCATGACCCGAGCTGAAGTCGGACGCTTCAGACGCTGAAGACGACCATCAACCAGACACCCCAAAATACCTCTAATTTTAAAACTTAACCAGATTTCTTTAAGTTTTCATTTAAATTCCAGTTAGTTAACATACAGTGTAATATTAGTTCAGGTGTACAATATAGTGATTTAACACCTGGTGCTCATCATGACAAACACACTCCTTAATCCCTATCCCCTATCTCACCCATCCTCCTACCCACCTCCCCTCTGGTAACCATGGGTTTGTTCTCTATAGTTTAAGAGCCTATTTCTTGGTTTGCCTCTCTCCCTCTTCTTTTTTCCCCTTTGCTCACTCGTTTAATGTCCACATATAAGTGAAATTTTCTTTAAACCATGGTATTTGGAAAGATACACTTTTGTAAAGTTAAATTTGATCTAGCTACATAGGCTCCTAAGCAGTCAAATCAATGTTTGATTTATCTAGGATCAAGGAAAACAACATGTTGGGGGAAGTATATGTATGCTGCTCTTCACCAATGCAAACCACATAGAATTAATTGCCCTACACTTCTGGTAATGCACTCATCCAACGATCCAGTTACTGGGTGCCTATTGTGTTTTAAGATCTGTGTCAGAACTGGGATGAAAAAGACACTGAACAGAGGGAAAAGATACTATAGGCTCACCACCTATTTAGTTGTTTAAGTGCTTCTCATTCATTTATGAATCTCTCATTAATATTTGCTGAGAGCCTACTGTTTTCCAGATCTCTTCTAGGTACTAGGGACATGATACTGAAAGAAACACATTTCTATTCTCGTGGAGCTTTCCTTTTGGTTAAGTAGGGGCAGCAGGCAAAAAAGAATGAGGACAAATACCAACTCTGACCTACCTGACAGGATATTGCAGGGGAGAGGCAAGAGGTTTTCTTTGAAAACAAAGAGTTAGATAGGAAGAGAAAGAGACATAAGGGAAGATCAGGGGATGGCATTTGCAAAGACTAAAAGATGGGACAGTGTCTGTTGCATGGCTTAGTTTTACGTGACACCTCAAGGACAATGAACAAGGGCTTTGCTCCTGTCTCCACCATTCTAGCGTAAGAGTATTCTCATGAAATACTTTTGGGTAGATTCTGCTCTGGGGACTGCTTAAAAAATAGAAACAACAGAAAAAAAAATTAAAAAAAAAATAGAAACAACAACAACAAAAACAGCAAGCACTAGGAATACAAGTCAGCAAGGGATTTTTCGTACCTCTTCAATGGGCATCCTTCGTTTCTCCCTGTAACCCTCACTTCTAAGACATTAGAGTGAGCCTAGTGTTTCAGCGGCCCACACTCACCTTATTACCTTTAGCCCTGATGACACCACAGAAACAGAAACAGACTATATTCTGACTTGTCTTATTCAAGAGCCATTTTCTTTGGTCCCTGTTTACTTCAGCCCATATGGTCACCAGCCCCCTAACTCTCCTTTTGCTCCAATCCCTGCACTACCTGCGTGTTCTATGTATATCAAGGGTACTTTCCACCTCAGGGCCTTTGCTTTTATGGTTTCCACTTCCTGGAACTCTCTTTCACCTGAGGGCCATACACTTTTCCCTCTCATGTCCTGCCGGCATCTGCTAAAATGTCCTTTAATCAGTGAATATTTTCTGACCACAGAGGTTAATAAAGCAACCACCTTATCTCCCTTATAGCTACTTAAGATTTTTTTCTTTTAATTCTTATTACAACCTGATACATGTTTTTTTCCCCTTTTTAAAAAAATTTTCCTCCTACACTAGTTTCCACACTCCACACAAAAGAAACTTTATCTGTTTTGCTCACTGCCAAGTCTTCAATACATGAATACTTCTGGTGCAAAGTAGATGTTCACTGAACAAACAATCAAGTGAATGAATGAGGGGAAGTTATGCCAATTCCAGATAGTCTCATGCTTTTTCTTAGAAAATCACAATGTCAAAGGGTCAGTATTAGGGAGAACATTGGTAATGACCTGATATAAAGTAAAGAGTTTCCAGTCGGCGTTTTAAAACAACATGGATTAATTGTTGCGTCCTTTATATTTGCTCTTGGAATCATTAGCTGAATACTCAACATGGAATGAAAAACTTGTTTTTGAGTGTCCACTCTAATAATTACTAGTTATGCCATCTGAAACATTTAAATATGCTGTACCTCAGTTTCCAAATCTGTAAAGGAAGGTAGTCTTAACTACTATAAAATTCAAAAGCTATAACCATACTTGGTGGTTATGAAAACAATGTCACTGGTTAATCCATTATTGTACCTGGAGTAGAACAACAAACCCTCAGGTTGAACTGTCAAAGTAGCAGATCTGCAGGATGCTTCTATTGCCACAAAGGACAGCTCTTCTCCTTAGATTAAATTGGAGAAGTGACAATTATACCTTTCACGCATTCCAGATTTTATAGGACAGTTTCATTGTAATATCCACTTGCAAAACTGTCTGGAGTGAGGTGGTGTTGAACAGCACATATTTTTAATTTAAAATCCATTAGCATTCCATATAATTAATTAGAATTTTACACTCCAGTGGCTTTTGGTTCCCTACAGAAAATTGAGCACACAGAATATAATTTGATTTAATTTTTGGTCTAGGTTTAATCTACCTTAAACATTTTTTTTTAATATCTCAGGGGAAATTTTAACAACTTAAAAATTTGTGATTTTTTCCCCTTAGTAAACCCAGAATTCTATTCTGGTATTTTTGGGGGGTAGGGGAAGCTTATAAAAGTACAGGTAAGGCAAAATATTTAATACAAGTATTTAGGACCCAAAATACAGAGTCCATATCCTTGCTATGGTAACATACTTGTGGGAAAAACAGAGAGGTTGTGAAATTCTGCTGATTTCACACCTCTTGTCTTCTTATTAGAATTATAGAACTAAACCTCCATATAAGTCTTTTTAAGTTTCAGTCTGTGCCACTAAAATGATCTTTCACAAAAGGTATCGCATGTATTTGACATTCTTATAGCACATTTATTGTGGTTCAAGAGGCTGAGTACTGGGTCATAATTCCATTCCATTCCAACTTCCGAGGGCCATTTCTGTGGGTGAGTTTCCTGTTGGATTATTTATAACCGCAGAATTAAATCACAAGGTTTGGAGGTCCTTGGCCTAACTTCAAATTGCTCTGCAATGATTATAATAAATATTTGGTCTTTTGAATTCCATGACTATCCAGTTTAGTAAAGTCATCAATCAATTTTTTTGGACAACATTTTCTTTTTCTTCTAATGTTTCCCTTAGTTTCTTGCTCTCTTTTAACTATTGGTTATCCTGTGCCCTGCTATCTCAGAAGTTGACACATTCATATAGTATTCTCTACATGTGCAAGCATATTTACTTATTATTCACCTGGATAAGGTTTTCCTATCCTCCCGCATTATGGTTACAGTGACTTGTCTTTTAAACACTTAGATGGAGTACAACCCATTTATCACCTACCAAAAATGAGTAGAATATTGTCACATACTTTCTATAAAAGGCTTTATGTTTCAATATAGGATTGTGACAATAAAAATATTACATATAACCTGCATATACACATAAGTACACACACATATGCATACATAAAATATATACACTTGAAATAAGCCTATTGAATAACAAGCTTTGAAAATTTTAATAGAACTTAATACCCAGGATCTGTTGTTCCTTCTGTTGCACAACCAGTGGTTTCAATATTGTATTTCATTTAAAAATATTTTAAAAGCAGTGCACAGAAAGTACAGTGTGATCTTTTAGTTTTTCAAATCTTGGGGGACATAAGACATTTAGTTTCCAGATCCAAAGTTAAATGAGAGACTTTCCAGATATAGTCATTTTTATAGAATTCAGCTTCACTTTGTCTGTAAGTAGGATTTAAAATTTTAAAGACATATACAATTTTAATATAAATGGTGGCTTCAGGCTTATTTTGACCTTTTAGACAAGTTCAATTCAAATGTAGGGTAAATCTGGTTCAATCTCAATCACAAATTTATTTTGAATATTACAATTTTGCATATGAAACAAAATATCATGAAACACAAGTACATTAAAAGAGGCAGACAAGATCAGGTTATTATATTCAAAAATGCTATTCATTGGTTTTATGTCATAATGTGAATATGCTAATAACTGTGGGGATAATTGACACCATAGGAACAAATATAAATGCATTTAATGAGGTTATTGATTTTTCCCTCATAAATTTTCTTACATACTTTATATTGTAAGGATATCACTAATGATGTATGTCTTTTCATTAGAGTTGGCATAATAAAGATGACAATTAATTTTTAATGTATCTGTTAGTGAAATTTAATATTGAAAAATTAATAAAGGAAACTAAATTTCATTGCTGAGTCTATTATTAGAATTACGTGTATTAGCAAGCAAATTTACCAGTATGAACATTTACAACAGACAACTTAGTTAAGAAAGCTTTGAGCATCCTAAATCTCTATTGGCTTGCTCAGGAAGAGAATAAAATGCAGTTACTCAAAAAATAAACCAAAGCAACAGCCTGAGAGCACTATAATCCTATAGAACCCATTTCATGGATTCTCACTTCAGGATGCCCTACTGACTGCCCTACAAAGTTCAGTTTGTTGAGCAAAATTTCCCAATGGTTTTAAATGACTTGGGCGACTCTGTGGTGGTCTTTGGACTGACTGTGAAGTCCTCAACAGGCTCAGTTTAATAAGGATTATAGAAAGGGAATTCTTGTTCCCATCTACTTACATCAGCTATTTTATTCTATTTTTTTAAGTTATCTTTTAAAAAAATTAATGTTTATTTATTTTTGAGAGAGAGAGAGAGGCAGAGAGAGAGACAGAATCTGAAGCAGGCTCCAGGCTCTGAGCTGTCAGCACAGAGCCCAATGCGGGCTCAAACTCACAAACTGTGAGATCATGACCTGGGCTGAAGTTGGACGCTTAATAGACTGAGCTACCCAGGTGCCCCAACCTTAGCTATTTTAATATACTGTCTTATTGAAAACCTCTTCCTTCTGAAACACAGGTATTATTATTCCCATTCTATAGATTAGAAAAACAAGTGCTGGAGAAGTCAAGGAACGTTCCGTCAATAAATGGAGCTCTGATTCTAAAACAACTGGGTGTCTTTTCAGTATGACTGCTCTTTCCAGTCTTGAGAAGGCTACATCCATTTTTTTTCCTGTAAATTGCATTTTAGCAAAATGACAAATGTCTTAAGATTTTGAATGTGATGAATTGGTCGTTTTCCTAAGGAAAATGTTAAGCTCAAAAATCTTCCTCGTGTGATTAAATTCAGCACAAATTCTATTTTACACCAATTCATTCAAAGACATTTCAAAAAAGTGGCTGTCAGGTAAGCTATGCATCTTTTTTCTTCTTCTACACAATACATGATACAAGCGTCCCTCTGGTCTATCATTTGCAACTATTATATCTTTAGAAAAGCATTCCTTTTAAATGGATGATTTGTTGCTAATTTTCCGCTTCCTAGATATACAGGCAAAGGATCTGAGAGAAGGCAAGTGGATGAAACAAACAACAGCCCAGTTTTCTCCATCTAGGGTGGCATAAAGTCTTTCAAAAGCTAGCAAATTCATCAGAGGCATAATAATATTTAATATATCCCTGACATAAATGTTTTTGAAAAGAAGAAAGTTGGAAAAAGAAAACAAGAGCAAAAAGAAATTTCACACCAAAAATATCACAGGTTTTCTTGCCTTATGATGTTAAGCCAATTCCCTAAAATTCTCCATCTTTATCAATTGTTTATTCAAGATTCTCATTTATTCATTTGGTTTGTGCATTTATTGAGCATGGGGTGCAGAAAGAACATTGGGAATTGGAGAAAGTTTTCAAGATCATTGAAATATGTCTCCAGACCGACTGTCTTTACATGGTCTGCTGACTCAAAGCAAACCAAAAAAAAAAAAAAAAAAATGCAGAGAAATGTTACATGATTTAAATTATGGTTCCATTACTTATTAACTGATGTCCTTAAGAAAGTACTTAATCACAACTTCACATGCAGAAGTCATTTACATTATTTAAGAAAATATAGGGCTATGCATATTAAAAATAATAATCACAAAGGTAAACTATTAGACAAAGAAAACCCAGAAAAAGCAAAGAAAAAACATAATAAAAATTTTTTTAATTGGATAATAACTAAACCCAGACAGATCTGTCATGTCAACTAATATAAACAGGATGAGAATAATTAGGAAAAGTTCCGGACTGGACACAATGGACAATCATAACCAGAAAAACTTGGGGGTAGCATGGGGGGTGGTGGCAAACAAAAAAAAATAGGGCTCTTGACAATGTAGAATTCAGGCCCAAAACAAGTGAAGAAACTAGGCTAAGAAAGACAATTTATACTGGTAAAATTGTAATTCGAATAAACATAGCGGTTATGAATATGCATGAGCCCCATGATGGTGCATCAGTGGTGATAAAGCAAAAACTGTAAAAGATACCAGAGGGAAATATACAGAAATACAGTACAAGCAGGAAGCTTTAATTCAAGGATCTCAAACTACAGAATATCAAGTGCATAAAAATAAATTTGAAAAGAACGCACAAAAAAAAAACAAGATTTAACTAATATGCATTAAATTGCCTTCCCTGAAAATAAAGAAGATACTTTCCTTTCCTATGCTCATGGAATGGTCACAAAATTGATCAAAGACATCATGCCACAAAGAAAAATCATCAATGGGGTGCTTGGGTGGCTCAGTCAGTGAGCATCCGACTTTAGCTCATGTCATGATCTCAGTTTGTGGGTTTGAGCCCCACATTGGGCTCTACTGGCAGCTCAGAGCCTGGAGCCTGCTTCGAATTCTGTGTCTCTGTCTCTCTCTCTGCCCCTCCCTGCTCATGCCCGCTCTCTCTCTCTCAAAAATAAATAAACATTAAAAAAAAGAAATCATCAATAGAATCCAGAAATGTGGAAATAAAACTGTATTCTCTAATCAGATGCAAAAAACTAAAATAATAACTAAACCAGAAAAACAAATCTTCCCTACCACAAAGAAAGAGAAAATTATATTAAGAAATTCATAAGTTAGTAAGAATATAAACAAAAACAGTAAAAACAGACTATAGTGTTAATTACAGTAGTTAAGATCAAGCATTAGATATAGTTAACTACATCCTCAGAGGAAAATTTGTAACCTTGAATTTATGTGTCAGTATTAGCAAACTTTTTTTTTACATGAATTGGGCAGCAAAAGAGTGCTGACCTAAGTAACCTTATTTAAAAAAATGGTTTCACTGGATACTATAAGGCTAAAAAAACAACTATACATGAACATTGTAGTCTAGTTGGTAAATTTATTTCTCATAGGGGTATATATGGATTAATAATTCTGAAACTTTTGTTTATGTATACTAGGCCTGAATTCACAAATTCAATACTGACATACTGACATGAATTCATACTGATGTTGCCAACTCTCACATATGTGTGTAAACATGCATAAAACTATATACATGTATAACCATATATATATATACATATATATGTATATATATATTGTTGGTTGGGGTCTGACTCTTGATTTTGGCTCAGGTCATGATCCCAGAATCATGGGATTGAGTCCCATGTTGGGATCCGTGCTGAGGGTGGAGTCTGCTTGGGATTTTTTCTCTCTCTCTCCCTTTGCCCCTCTCCCCTGCTCGCTCTCTCTCTCTCTCAAAAAAAAATCCTATTGAGGCTATAACAAATCACCACATGCTTAGTAACTTAACACACCACCAATTTATTCTTATAGTCCTGGAAGTCAGAAGTCTGAAAGGGTCTCCCTGAGCTAAAATCAAGGTGTCAGCAGGGATGTATTCTTCCTGGAGGCCTCAGGGAGGGAGAAGGCTGAATCCGTTTCCTTGTCTTCTCCAGCTTCAGAAGCCACCTGCTTTCTTTGGTATATGTCCTTCCTCCATCTTCAACATCAACAGCATAGCATCCTCACATCTCTCTCTCCGACTCTTACCTCTTTTGCCTCCATCTTCCACTTTAAAGGACACTGTGATTATACTGAGCACACCTTAATAAATCAGGATGACCTTATTTTATTGTTTTGTTTTTTTGTTTTTTTTGGGGAACCGCCCATATTTTATTTGAATTCATAGCACTCGAGTGAGTGGCTTGGGGAGAGCTCTGTCATTTCACATGCCTGGTTATATTGTTAATCAGTACAACATGGCCCCTTTCCTTTCCAAAGACCTGTTTGGTTTTTTTTTTTTTTTTTTTTTTTTTTTGTAATTTCCTTGCTCCAGATAGTCTGCATAATGCTTCTTTTTTTTTTTTATTATATGAAATTTATTGTCAAATTGGTTTCCATACAACACCCAGTGCTCATCCCAAAAGGTGCCCTCCTCAATACCCATCCCCCACCCTCTCCTCCCTCCCACCCCCCATCAACCCTCAGTTTGTTCTCAGTTTTTGACAGTCTCTTATGCTTTGGCTCTCTCCCACTCTAACCTCTTTTTTTTTTTTTTTTTCTTTTTTCCTCCCCTTCCCCCATGGGTTCCTGTTACGTTACTCAGGATCCACATAAGAGTGAAACCATATGGTATCTGTCTTTCTCTGTATGGCTTATTTCACTTAGCATCACACTCTCCAGTTCCATCCACGTTGCTACAAAAGGCCATATTTCATTTTTTCTCATTGCCACGTAGTATTCCATTGTGTATATAAACCACAATTTCTTTATCCATTCATCAGTTGATGGACATTTAGGCTCTTTCCATAATTTGGCTATTGTTGAGAGTGCTGCTATGAACATTGGGGTACAAGTGCCCCTATGCATCAGCACTCCTGTATCCCTTGGATAAATTCCTAGCAGTGCTATTGCTGGGTCATAGGGTAGGTCTATTTTTAATTTTCTGAGGAACCTCCACACTGCTTTCCAGAGCGGCTGCACCAATTTGCATTCCCACCAACAGTGCAAGAGGGTTCCCGTTTCTCCACATCCTCTCCAGCATCTAGAGTCTCCTGATTTGTTCATTTTGGCCACTCTGACTGGCGTGAGGTGATATCTGAGTGTGGTTTTGATTTGTATTTCCCTGATAAGGAGCGACGTTGAGCATCTTTTCATGTGCCTGTTGGCCATCCGGATGTCTTCTTTAGAGAAGTGTCTATTCATGTTTTCTGCCCATTTCTTCACTGGGTTATTTGTTTTCGGGTGTGGAGTTTGGTGAGCTCTTTATAGATTTTGGATACTAGCCCTTTGTCCGATATGTCATTTGCAAATATCTTTTCCCATTCCGTTGGTTGCCTTTTAGTTTTGTTGGTTGTTTCCTTTGCTGTGCAGAAGCTTTTTATCTTCATAAGGTCCCAGTAATTCACTTTTGCTTTTAATTCCCTTGCCTTTGGGGATGTGTCGAGTAAGAGATTGCTACGGCTGAGGTCAGAGAGGTCTTTTCCTGCTTTCTCCTCTAAGGTTTTGATGGTTTCCTGTCTCACATTCAGGTCCTTTATCCATTTTGAGTTTATTTTTGTGAATGGTGTGAGAAAGTGGTCTAGTTTCAACCTTCTGCATGTTGCTGTCCAGTTCTCCCAGCACCATTTGTTAAAGAGGCTGTCTTTTTTCCATTGGATGTTCTTTCCTGCTTTGTCAAAGATGAGTTGGCCATACGTTTGTGGGTCTAGTTCTGGGGTTTCTATTCTATTCCATTGGTCTATGTGTCTGTTTTTGTGCCATATTTTATTGTTAATTGATTAGCAGCCTTAATTGGATCTATAACCTTAATTTTCTCTCTTGTCACCATGTAACCTAATATATTCACAGGTTCCAGAAGTGAGAACATAGATATTGTTGGGGACCACAAGTCTGCCTACCACAAAATCCAAAATCTTTTATAATACAACTCTACCAAAATTTTAAAGAACAAATAATTCCAATGCTTTTTGAACTGCTTCAGAGTATAAAACAAACATAATTATTTCTTTTAATCAAGCATAAATAAAATTGATACTTAACTTGGCTCCTTCTTAAGCCCCCAAAAGATAATTACAAACAAATCTCATTTCTGATTGTCAAACTAATATCTTAAATAAAATATTAGCAATTAGAATATAATAGCACATCAAAAGAATAATATATCATGACCAAGTGCTGTTTATACTCTTAAATGAGAAAAGGTATTTACTAGAGTTAATCTATTTTTTAAAAAGCAACTTTCAGGGTACCTGGGTGGCTCAGTTGGTTAAGCATCTGACTTTGGCTCAGATCATTATCTCACAGTTCGTGGGTTTGAGTCCCATGTCAGATTCTGCACTGACAGCTCAGAGCCTGGAGCCTGCTTTGGTTTCTGTCTCCCTCTCTCTCTGCCCCTCCACCCCTTGTTCTCTCTCGTTCTCTCTCTCTCTCTCTCTCTCTCTCTCCCTCTCAAAAACAAACACTTAAAAATTTTTTAAAAACTTCCAAATATTAAGATTGTTGCGACAAAATGTGTATTAACCCAAAAGACAACATTATACTTAATGAAGAGAAAAGAATAAAGCACATGACGTATGAAATTGGAAAGAAGGAGGAAGTAAAGTTCTCTTATGGTTTTATACCCGAAGAACGCAAAGAATTCACTACAAACCACTATAAACAAGGTAACTTAGCAATGTAGAAACTTCATATTTCAAATAACAGCTTTTCTATAAGCATAACAACTAGCTAAAAGACTTAGAATAAATATCTGAATTTACAAAATAAATATAAAACCTATGAGAATAAATTTAACAAGAAATGTCTCTAAGAACTACATGGTGGAAAATTTAGCACATATGATAATTATATGTTTATAGAAGTATTGAACTATGTCAATTTCCTCTAAATCATGACTACAATAAAATCGTAAAAAGGTCTTTTGTTTTTAAGTTAGCAAAATGAGTTAAAATTCCTAATGGATCAACACTGCAATGATGCCACTTCACACCCACTAGGATTGTTAGAACCAGAAAGTCAGATAGTAATAGTGTTGGTGAGGTGCTTCGGTGACTCAATCAGATGAGTGTCCAACTCTTGATTTTGATTCAGGTCATGATCTCACAGCTTGTGAGATCAAGCCCTGCATTGGGCTCTGGGCTGACAGCATGGAGCCTGCTTGATATTCTCTCTCACCCTCCCTTTCTGCCCTTCCCCTGCTCATGTTCTCTCTTTCAAAATAATTAAACTTGAAAAAAATAATAGTGTTGGTGAGGCTATGGAGAGAACAGAAATCATACTACTGGTAGGAAAATAAAATGGTGCAACCATTTAGTTTAACTATCTATGGTTCTTCAAATGACTAAACAGAGAATTACTAGCAATTCTGTTCCTAGCTATGTCCCCCAGAAAAATGCAAACATATATATATCCACAAAGAAATGATTGCACAAAGATGTTTATAGTAACATTACTCATAATAGCCAAAAGAAGAACACAAACTAAATGCTCACCAAGTGAGGAATGGATACACTGTGGTATGTCCATACAATGGGATATTATTCAGCCATAAAAAGGAATGAAATATTGGTACACATTACAGTGTGGGTGAATCTTGAAAATATTTCCTAAGTCAAAAAAGCCAGTCAAACAGGACCACATATGATATGATTCCATTCATATGAAATGTTCACAAGAGGAAAATTTACAGAAACAGAAAGTAGACAGGTGGCTAACAGGGAGGTAAGATCTAAAAGACAGTGTTTCCTTTCTAAGGTGATGAAACTATTCTAAAACTAACTGTGGTGATGGTCACATAAATCTGTGATTATAGTGAAAATCATTGAATCACATACTTTAAATGAGTAAACAGTATGATGTGTGACTTTAAAAATATTTATAAAAATGAATAACCAAGCATAGCTAGGGGGAGGATCTCTGGGAGAAAAAAAAGCAATAAAGATGAACTCAGTCCTTTAATGAGATTATAATACCAGCTCATGAACAAAGGATAGACAAATGGAACAATGGAACACAATATACAGAGCAAACTCCAACACAAATAAGGATGGAAAAATCAAATCAGTGGGAAAATATAGACTATGCAAAAAATCTGTTAAAATATCTACTTCACTAGCTGGGGCAGGGGTGGGGAGAAAAATAAAACTGGATCCATATCTTATATAAAATAACAACATAAATTCCCAAATACCAAAGATTTCATTACAAAAATAAAATCATAAAAGCAATAAAACTTTGGATTCCAAATTATTTAATAATCCCATAGCAGAAAGTCTTTTTTCTAAATGTGACTCAGAGCATAGAAACCATGAAAGAATAAATCAATTAAAACTCAAAATGTTCATGGAAAAAATATAAAATAAAATTTTAAAAACACACTGTCAGAATGCAAGTGACACTCCAGGTATATTACTTGTATATCATGAAATAGAAAAAAGTGCCCGAGAAACAACAAAAAGAAAAACAAAATGATTTTTAAAAATCGGACAAAGACTACATAAGAATCAACATGTGTTGATGAATATTTGGAGACAAAGGAACACTTGTGCACTGCTTGTAGGAATGCAAACTGGTACAAACATTGTGGAAAACAAAATGGAGGATCCTCAAAAAATTAAAAATAGAATTTCCCCCCCCCAAAATTAATAATTTCCCTGTTGTCCACTAATTACACCTCTGGGTATTTACCCAGAGAATATAAAAACACTAATTTGAAAAGATTTATGCACCCCTATGCTTACTGCAGACTTGTTTACAATAGTCACATGATGGAAGCAACCAGAGTGTCCATCAATAGATGAAAAAAGAAGAGTCATACAGACACCCCCCCCCACACACACACACACATTCTGGAATATTACTTAGTCATATAAAGGAATCATATCCTGCCATTTGCAAAAACAAATGGCATCTAGACAATAGATGGATCTAGACAATATAATGCTAAGTGAAATTAGTCAGAGAAAGAAAAATACCATATAATTTCACTCATATTTAAGATTTAAGAAACAAAAGAAATGAACAAAGAAAAAAGACACAAACCAAAAAACGGACTCTTAACTATAGAAAACAAACTGATGGTTACCAGAAGGGAGGGGGTGTGGGGATTGAGGAGCACACTTAATGTGATGAGCACTGAGGAATGTATAGAACTCTTAAATCATTGTATTGAGCAGCTAAAGCTAATATAACACAGTATGTTAACTGTATTGGAATTAAAATTTAAAAATAAAAATAAAATTTTAAATAATAATAAAAATTGGGCAAAGACTATAAACAACCATGCACCAAAAAACAAAACAAAACAAAACAAAACAAAACAAAACAAAAAACATCTAACAGGCCCTTGATTTGAATGGATGTTCAACCTAACTCATAATAAAATAAGGAAAGTTTTAAAACCGATTTGGATACTACATTTTCAGAATGGTAAATTTCTTAACCTTTGATAATACACAATGCTGGCCATGCTGTTGGAAATAAACCTTCACAAATTTCTAAAAGGATTACGTCTTGACAAAACTCCCAATGCAGGAAATTTGGCAGTATCAAAATGAAAAAAATTCTTAACTTTTAAAAAGAAATTTTTTTTAATGCTTATTTATTTCTGAGACAGAGAGAGACAGAGCATGAGTGGGGGAGGGGCAGAGAGAGAGGGAGACACAGAATCAGAAGCAGGCTTCAGGCTCTGAGCTGTCAGCACAGAGTCTGATGCGGGGCTCAACTCACAACCATGAGATCATGACCTGAGCCCAAGTCAGTGGCTCAACTGACTGAGCCACCCAGGTACCCCCAAAAATTCCTTAACTTTTAATGATGAATTCCACTTCTTATTTTTAATGTTTTTTTTTTTTTTGAAAGAGAGAGAGCATGAGCAGGGGAGAGGGGCAGAGAGAGAGAGAGAAAGAATCCCAAGCCGACTCCACATTATCAGCACAGAGCTTTACGCAGGGCTCAATTCCATGAACTGTGAGAATATAACCGGAGCCAAAAATCAAAATTTGGATGCTTAACCAACTGAGCCACTCAGGTACCCCAATTAATTATACTTCTTACAAATATTCTCTCACATGCAAAATAAAACATGTAGTTATTCATTGTTCATTATTATAATAACAACATTTTAGAATTAACTGTCCCTAAATAAAGAGTAGATAAATTGAGGCATATCAACATAACATAGGGCTTTTTGATCTCAGCCTTATGGACATTTTGGACCAGATAATTCTTAAAAAGGGGAGGGGATATCCTGTGCATTGTAAAATGTTTAGCAGTATTCATGGTTCCTACCTACTAGATGTCTGTAGCACACCCTGCCCCAGTTATGACAGCCAAAAACGTCTCCAGACATTGCCAAATGTGCCAAATGGTCAAAATTTCTCTCTTTAATTCAGATACATGGATATAATGGAATGTTCTGTGCATTGAATTAGAAAGACCTACAATATATGTTTTGTTAAGTCATAAAACAAGCTATAGAATATTTATATAATATGCTACCATTTTTTAATAAAGGTTAGAGAAAAGTAAATGTTCATATTTAGCATATATGCACAGAAATGCTTTGGAAGAATTAAAAAATGATTATTTACTATTGGAAGGTGAGTAGAGGGATGGCTATATGGACAGGGAGATATTTATTATTTTAATTGTCATGATAGATTTAATAAACTCTGGTAATTGTTAATAAATAATCAAATATTTAATAGTTAATAAACAATTAAATAGTTAATAAACAATTAAACACATTGACAAAATTAATAAATGCATTTGAGTCTTTTCTATTAGCTCTGTCTTAATAATAATCACTTATAAGGGTTCTGGGCCTTGATTTCCCTCTGAAGCTACTGAGAATCCCTAAGTGGAATTAGATTTTCTTTTCCTATACATTGGTTTGGGTGCCTAAAATATCTGTAGTCAGTCCTGTTTTGATGTCTCAAGAAGTGAAAAGTTTAAGGAAGTAGAAATAGTGTAGTTTGTTAGTGACCTGATACATCCCAGTTGAAAACCTGGTACCCTTCTGTGAAGACCTTTAGAATGTCAATTTTATCACGTCTCAAGCTATTAAGTGAAGAGGGTTATCTTCTTTTAGAAACACAGAATAGCAGCAATTCAGACCAGAGCAGTCCTTAGGACCACCAGTGTCGGCTTGACTGGGCAGGCCCTCTCTCCAGTCACCCCATATCTATGGAAGCAGGGCCATCCCTCTCCATGTGGCTCCTGAATCATGAAGGTTCAAAACTGGTAAAGTTGAACACAGTGTTTTCCAAAGAGCTAACTTTGAAGCAAAGAAGCAACTCTAGATTCTATTTCCCAACCCCTATTCTAATTGTGTACCATAAATTACAACTTCCTATACCACTTCATTCCGCAGAACTTGCAGATTCAGGGGAATGTAAAATTCTTCCAGGAGATTTAAGTGACTTACAGAAATGTAGGAGAATTAACAGGTCATAAGCATATGTTTAAGCAACATTTTAAAGCAAATTATATTTAGGAATATAAATTTCCTCATATAGAGGAAATTCAGTTGAAGAGAGGTTAAGCAACATATCTAGGACCAAATAACTACATAACTTGAGGCTAAATCTGAGATGAATGCCTAAGCAAATATCTCTTTGAAAAATCGGTACTTACAGATTCCAAACTAGAATTTATGGAGGCAGTTTTCAATTGGGTTATAATGAAAACAAGGATAATAAATGAAACCAGAAGGAAGAGGGCATTCATTAAGAAACAGCATGAAAAGGGGTACCTGAGTGGCTCAGTCTGTCAAGTGCCCAACTCTTGATTTCAGCTCAGGTCATGATCTCACAGTTTTGTAAGTTCCTGCCCCACAAAGTGCTCTGCACTGACAGTGTGGAGCCTGCTTGGAATTCTCTCTCTCTCTCTTTCTCTCTGCCCCTCATCCAAATGCACTGTCTCTGTCTCTCTCAAAATAAATAAATAAACTAAAAAATATATATAAGAAACAGTCTGAAGAAAAACCAGAGCAGGGTGCCTGGCCGGCTCTATCAGAAGAACATGCAACTCCTGATCTCAGAGCCATGAGTTTGAGCTCCACATTGGGTGTAGAGATTACTAAAAAAATAAATAAATAAACTTAAAAATAATGATCAGAACAATGGAACATGAACCTGCAGAAATGCCCACAGTTGAAGCAGAAGAGGAAGAGAAGACAATTTTTCCTTTAGCTTTACATTTCTTCTGACTCCAAGTGTAGTGTAGTTTAATTTCATGAAGGAAGAAAGAGATAGACAATGCCACAAATGGAATAGGGCTTATTTCTTGGCCATCCAAGACATCCAAAGATGTCTCTTAGATGTCTACTTCGATCCAACAACTTCAGTGTTCTCCAACACATTTTATATGGACACTGTTTCTGTGGAATATGAACTAAAATCTCAGATTAACTGTGTTAAACTCAGTATTTCCAAACTCTAAAGGCTCTGAGAAGCTTTAAGTAGAGCAACCTGCTAGGGTGCCTGGGTGGCTCAGTTGGTTAAGCTTCAGAAGCTAAGGTCATTATCTTGCAGCTCATGAGTTTGAGCCTCATGTTGGGCTCTGTGAGTTCAGAGCCTGGAGCCTGCTTCAGATTCTGTGTCTCCTTCTCTCCCTGCCCCTCCCCCACTTGTGCTCTGTCTCTCTCAAAAATAAACATAAAAAAAAAATTTAATGATAAAAAAATAGTAGAGCAACCTGTTAATAGGCTATTTTCCCCACTCTTTTAGATTCAGTAATCTATTGACCACAAACCATTCCTGCTTGTGTCTAGCAGTACTTCTTATGAATATAAATTTATGAGCAAACCTTGGATAACACTGTTCTAGCTCTCTTCCTATGTCCAAGAAAATATTAAGAGTCTTGTAGTTGGCACATATTGTGAACTCTCTCCTTCTATCCATTCTCCATCCTTTCCTGTTCTGTGCCTTTAGGATCCCAATGTTGAGGACAGCGTCACCAGGGATTCCTCACCTCCTGGCTTCTACACTGACTCAGCCAAAGGAGGCACTCTCCACAACAGTCACAAGTAACAAGAAAGAAGGGCACCTGGGTGGCTCAGTCAGTTGAGCTTCCAACTCTTGATTTTAGCTCAGGTCATGATCCTGGGGTCATGGGATTAAGTGCCACATCAGCCTCTGCATTGAAAATGGAGCCTGCTTAAAATTCTCTCTCTCTCTCTCTCTCTCTCTCTCTCTCTCTCTCTCTCCCCCCTCCCTCTCCCTCTCTCTCTCTTTCTCCCTCACGCATGTGCTCTAAAATGGAATAAAATATAATAGAATGGAATAGAATAGAATGGAATAGAATGGAATGGAATCGAATTGAATCGAATCGAATCGAATCGAATCGTAACAGGAAAAAGAATATAAAGCATTTGTTCCTCACTTCCTCCCTACATCACCATTGAATCCTCTGGAAGCAAGTGAGATACTCCACAAAAAAATCCCTCTTCTGAATAGCCCTGTGGCCACCACAATTCCAGCTCTCACTGGTCATCACTTCCTCCCCATCTCCTTCCAGCCCTTTGAGCTTCCTGATATTACTAGCATCTGGATTTCTCAACATTCTTTGTCCCCTTAATATCTCTACCTTTGAACCAACTAGGAAGAATCTCACTTTTGTCTAAAACTTTGAATACTAAAAGTAGTATTTCTTTCTACAAATTTCAAATATATATACCAAAAAAAATCCCCAAAGAACATTTATCCTTCTGGTACTTCTCATCTTAAATATACACAAAAATATCATAAATCTAATATTAAAGTATCATTGCTATATGTGAATATTAGCCATATACTTTTTGGACAATAGTGATTGAATTTTATAGAAAAAAAATTGCAAACTCCTTTATTGAGGAGCATTTTTATGCTCTTTTGGTACTTGTATTTTTTATGTAATAGAGCTTAGTAAAGGACTTGACATAATTGCTGACTATTTTCTAAAAGACACATGTTGACACAGCATTTGCTTCTAATCAATATTACAAATGCTTGCTGAGGGGAGACTCAGCCATTGAATGAAGATCTTCCATCATTTTGTCAACAGTATTTGAAAGTTCCTTCAGCTGAAAAGTACCATGAATTGCTAGAAATGAGGGAGAGGAAGTCCACTTGTAAGCTAATAAGGCAGCTTATTAATAAGGATAGTTTTCCATCATGTGATTATCCTGCTGGGGTTATTCAGGTTCATTTTTTTTTCCCAAGTGTTAGAAACTTTTTTAAGTTTCTGGGTTTTTTTTTAAATTTCTGTTTTAATTCCAGTTAGTTAACATGCATTGTTACATTAGTTTCAGGTGCAAAATATAGTGATTCAACAATTCCATACATCACTAGGTTGTAGGTTCAGTTTTAAATGGCTTAGAGCAGTCAGGGTTGGCCACCATACCCAAGTGTTTCCAAAATACACATTCATTGTTGGATATTTCCCTTGACACTCTGCATTAGTCCTTAATGATGCATTAGTGTTCAGTGCCATTTGTTATCAGTTCCTTTCTGTGAAAAAGTTTTGCATGTCCTTTCAGGAGACATTAATGAAAATAAAATGTCACATCCAGATCTCATAAAACTCATACTGGCTTTGTGTCCTCTCTACAAAAGACATCTTGCATGGATTTTTTTTTCATGCAATCTCACTTTATTCACACATACATACATACACACACACACACACACACACACACAGCGCTTCAGTTACCATTGAGCATACATCTCTGGTCCTGCACTCACATTTTACTAATGCCTCTTCACATAGGTAGCTTCCATTCACAAAACAGGATTTGGTAGAAAATGATATTACAAGGAAGTTACATATTCAAGAATTCAAAAGCAGCAGTGTTTTATCTACAAAGTAGTTAATTCTTTAAATATAAATCAAAGACGATTTATAAATTAGCTACCAGTAAAACTAATGAACATTTGTAGAATTAATAGGCTTGGGGGAAATCTCCCACAATAGCTTGAGACTATTCTGATCAGGAGGTAGATAAGTAGTATAATATATGGAACACATATAGAGACAGCAGATAGATAGATAGATAGATAGATAGATAGATAGATAGATAGATAGAAAGAAAGAAAGGTAACAGGTAGATGATTGATTGATAGATAGATAGAAAGATAGATAGATAGATAGATAGATAGATAGATATTCATGTTCATCAGGGAAATTGGTCTATAGTTCTCCTTTTTAGTGAGGTCTCTGGTTTTGGAATCAAGGTAATGCTGGCCTCATAGAAAGAGTTTGGATGTTTTCCTTCCATTTCTATTTTTTGGAACAGCTTCAAGAGAATAGGTGTTAACTCTTCCTTAAATGTTTGGTAGAATTCCCCTGGAAAGCCATCTGGCCCTGGACTCTTGTTTTTTGGGAGATTTTTGATTACTGATTCGATTTCTTTACTGGTTATGGGACTGTTCAAATTTTCTATTTCTTCCCGTTTCAGTTTTGGTAGTTTATGTTTCTGGGAATTTATCCATTTCTTCCAGATTGCCCATTTTATTCGCATATAATTGCTCATAATATTCTCTTATTGTTTTTATTTCTGTTGTGCTGGTTGTGATCTCGCCTCCCTCATTCTTGATTTTATTTATTTGGGTCCTTTCCTTTTTCTTTTTGATCAAACTGGCTAGTGGTTTATCAATTTTTTTTAATTCTTTCAAAGAACCAGCTTCTAGTTTCATTGATCTGTTCTAATGTTTTTTTTTTCTTTTTTTGGTTTCGATAGCATTAATTTCTGCTCTAATCTGTATTATTTCCTGTCTTCTGCTGGTTTGGGGTTTTATTTGCTGTTCTTTTTCCAGCTCTTTAAGGCATAAGATTAGGTTGTGTATCTGAGATCTTTCTTCCTTCTTTAGGAAGGCCTGGATTGCTACATACTTTCCTCTTATGACCACCTTTGCTGTGTCCCAGATGTTTTGGGTTATGTTGTTATCATTTTCATTGGCTTCCATATACTTTTTAATTTCCTCTTTCACTTCTGGTTAGCCCATTTATTCTTTAGTAGGATGTTTTTTAGTCTCCAAGTATTTGTTATCTTTCCAAATTTTTTCTTGTGGTTGATTTAGAGTTTCATAGCATTGTCATCTGAAAATATGCATGGTATGACCTCAATCTTTTTGTATTTGCTGAGGGCTGATTTGTGTCCCAGTATATGGTCTATTCTGGAGAACGTTCCATGTGCACTGGAGAAGAATGTATATTCTGCTGCTTTAGGATGAAATGTTCTGAACATATCTGTTAAGTCCTTCTGGTCCAGTGTATCATTCAAAGCCATTGTTTCCTTGTTGATTTTTTGATTAGATGATCTATCCATTGCTGTGAGTGGGGTCTTGAAGTCTCCTACTATTATGGTATTACTATCAATGGGTTTCTTTATGTTTGTGGTTAATTGATTTATATATTTGGGTGCTTTGACATTTGATGCATAAATGTTTACAATTGTTAGGTCTTCTTGATGGATAGACCCCTTTATTATGATATAATGCCCTTCTGCATCTCTTGATACAGTCTTTATTTTAAAGTCTAGATTGTCTGATATAAGTATGGCTACTCCTGCTTTCTTTTGTTGACCATTAGCATGATAGATGGTTCTCCATCCCCTTACTTTCAATCTGAAGGTGTCTTTAGGTCTAAAGTGTGTCTCTTGTAAACAGCATATGGATGGATATTGTTTTCTTATCCATTCTGTTACCCTATGTCTTTTGATTGGAGCACTGAGTCCATTAATGTTTAGAGTGAGTACTGAAAGATATGAATTTATTGCCATTATGTTGCTTGTAGAGTTGGAGTTTCTGGTGGTGTTCTTTGGTCCTTTGCAATCTTTGTTGCTTTTGGTATGTATGTATGTATGTATGTATGCATTTATATTTTCATCTTTTCTCCTCTCAGAGTCCCCCTTAAAATTTCTTGCAGGGCTGGTTTAGTGGTCACACACTCCTTTAATTTTTGTTTGTCTGGGAAACTTTTTATCTCTCCTTCTATTTTCAATGACAGCCTTGCTGGATAAAGAATTCTTGGATGCATATTTTTCTGATTCAGCACATTGAATATATCCTGCCCATCCTTTCTGGCCTCCAAGTTTCTGTGGATAGGTCTGCTGCAAACCTGATCTGTCTTACCTTGTAGGTTAGGGACTTTTTTTCCCTTGCTGCTTTCATGATTCTCTCCTTGCCTAAGTATTTTGTGAATTTGACTATGATATGCCTTGTTGATGGTCAGTTTTTGTTGAGTCTAATGGGAGTCCTCTGTGCTTCCTGGATTTTGATGTCTGTGACTTTCCCCAGGTTAGGAAAGTTTTCTGCTATGATATGCTCACATAACCCTTCTACCCCTATTTCTCTCTCTTCCTCTTCTGGGACCTCTATGATTCTGATATTGTTACTTTTTAATGAGTCACTGGTTTCTCTAATTCTTAAATCGTGCTTTTTTGCCTTAATCTCCCTCTTTTTTTCTGCTTCATTATTCTCCAGAAGTTCATCTTCTACATCGCTGATTCATTGTTCTGCCTCATCCATCCATGCCTCTGCAGCACCCATTTGAGATTGCAGCTCAGTTATAGCATTTTGTATTTCATCTCGACTAGCTTTTACTTCTTTTATCTCCATAGAAAGGGATTCTAATCTATTTTCTACTTCAGCTAGCATTATTATCGTGATTCTAAATTCTGGTTCAGACATCTTGCTTGTATCTGTGTTGGTTAAATCCCTGTCTGTCATTTCTTCCTGCTATTTCTTTTGGTGTGAATTCCTTTGTTTTTTTCATTTTGAAAGGATAAAAGGAATTAATGAGGTATAAAAAATTAAAATTAAAAAAATTAAATTAAAAAATATTAAAATTAAAAAATTAAACACACACAAATCGAATAAATGATGCTAGATCCTAGGTGTGTTTTGTTCTGGGTGTTGAAAGTGGCTTGACAGATTAGAGAAAAAAGATGCTAGATCCTAGGTGTGTTTTGGTCTGGGTGTTGAAAGTGGCTTGACAGATTAGAGAAAAAAGGGGGGAAAAATGAAATCATTTGAAAATTTGAAGAAATGAATACACTGATGTAGGCTAAAATGAAATGATGGAAGTAAAACAGAATTTGAAAAAGTTTACACATGAGAATGCAAGCTGGTGCAGCCACTCTGGAAAACAGTGTGGAGGTTCCTCAAAAAATTAAAAATAGAACTATCCTACAATCCAGCAATTGCACTACTAGGTATTTATCCAAGGGATACGGGGGTGCTGTTTCAAAGGGACATATCACCCCAATGTTTATAGCAGCACTATCAAAAATAGCCAAAGTATGGAAAGAACCCAAATGTCCATCAATGGATGAATGGATAAAGAAGATGTGGTATATATATACAATGGAGTATTACTCAGCAATCAAAAAGAATGAAATCTTGCCATTCGCAACTACGTGGATGGAACTGGAGGGTATTATGCTAAGTGAAATTAGTCAGTCAGAGAAAGACAAATGTCCTATGACCTCACTCATATGAGGACTTTAAGAGATAAAACAAATGAACTTAAGGGAAGGGAAACAAAAATAATATAAAAACAGGGAGGGGGACAAAACAGAAGAGACTCATAAACATGGAGAAGAAACAGGGTTACTGGAGGGAGTGTGGGGGGAGGATGGGCTAAATGGGTAAGAGGCATTAAGGAATCTACTGAAATCATTGTTGCACTATATGCTAACTAATTTGGATGTAAATTAAAAAAAATTAAAAACAAAACAAAAGAAAAAATTTACACAAAAGTAAAAAATATTGTAGAAAAAATAAAGGAAAAATATTTTTAATAAAAATTGAAAATAAAAAAGAATTTTTTCTACTTCTGTATTCAAGAAAGAGAAAAGAAATGAAAAAGAAGAAAAAAAGAAAGAAAATTGAATAGATGGACTGGCTAACAGACTGCAATACGACTGAAATTACTTTGTTTTCCCCTAGAAGTCAAACTATGAAGCACTTTATAGTCCATAAACTAAGCAGGTGGTGAGACTGGTGTCCTTGAAGAGTGAGGTTGGCCCAGTTGGGCAGGGCTTAGTGTAATGGCTCGATTCTCCACTAGATGCCGCTGCTGGCCTACTGGGGCAGATTGTTGTGCTGCTTGTAAGTGCATATGCACATGTACGGGAGCAGTGAAAACAGCATCACCCAGCTACCCAGTCTCTAGTATAGGAACTCTGTTCTCCCCAATCAGCAATTGCGCACCCATCCTTTGTCTCTGGCTTCCATCCACTTCCTGCTTTTACACGTTCCGTGACCAAGCCCAGGCAAAACCTCCCTCCCAAGTTTTGTCTCAGATGCAGCTACCTTCCCCGGCCCCCACTTCTGAGGGACTGCAGCTTTGACCCTCTCCTCCCCTCTGCAGAGGGTCCCAATGAGCAACGGCCAGGTGCCAGCCACACCCAGGAATGCTTGCAGGACTGTGCTGCTGCCAATGCCCAGAGACTGCAGCCAGGTGCCAGCCCACCCCAGAAAAAGTTTGCAAGACAGTGTAGCAGGATTATGGAAAATCACAACACACATCTGGCACCAGGCTTCAACCCCAATGACCTTGTTCCAGCACCAGCAAGTGTGGCCATTCTCTGGGGTCTGCTGGGCCCAGATGACCTCACAGCCTCTACCAAACGTCCTTCCAGCAGTGGAACCACTTCTCTCTGTGTGGCCCGAGAACCTCCCAGACCCCACTCTGCTCCTAGGGATTTGTCCTTCCCACCAGAGCCCCACCAGGTATCAAGCTGCAGAGTTTCAGACTCTGTGATCCCCTGTTTACAGTCTTAATGGTATTTAAACCCTCTCCTTTCTCCTTTCTCCCTTTTTACTTCACTTCCTGTGGCTGTTTCCAATTTTCCACTATCTTTCCAGCTGCTTTTGGGGAGGGGTGCTTTTCCCATATTCTCCCCCCTGTCTCTGTCCTCTCTCTGCATGCAAAAGCAGCTCCCTGCCCTCCGTGACTTCTCTCTCCCCAAGCTCACGTCTCCATGCCACATACCTGCTGACTTCTGTGGTTCAGGTTGTGCAGATTGTTGTGTTAATCCTCAGATGAGTTTTCTAGGTGTGCACGATGGTTTAGTGTTGGGCTGGCTGTACTTCATGGACGTGAGACACATTAAAAACTTCCATGCTGTTCTGCCATCTTGGCTCATCTCTCTCTAGATAGATATATAGATAATGATAGATATAGACAAGTTACTAGTTGTAGTAAAAAAACATATTAGGCTTCTCCTAATACTCACCTCTTTGAAAACTTGGGTTTGAGTATGGGGTAAGTCTGATGTGACAGTTGTTTCAGGCAGAAAGAACTGTCTCTTGTCTGCTGTCTTGGGGTTAGGCTTAAACTCTTGTGAACCTCACCATGCTGTGTTATAATTCTACATTCAAGGTATTTATTTATTTGTCATATTACTTAGCTGTTGAAGTGCATTCTGTCATCTGTGTGCTAGGCCTAAAGAAAACAAAGATGACTGTTGGTGACACAGAATATATGAAGTGAGTGTTTTAGGGTGGTTGAGAAGTCATTGTTAACTCCATTTTACAGATAAGGAAACTAGGGCTGTAAGCAGATTAACCAATTTAACACACACACACACACACACACACACACACACACACAAATCACACAGCAAGTAAAAAGCAAGCCAAGATTGAGAACCAAGGTTGTATGCATAATTTTTGTGGTTGATGTGACCATTAAAAAAAATAGTGTTTACATGTGTTAGGATCACTTCCTCTCGTACTTTCTCCTCCACTTTTTCATTATTATATTAGGCAATTAATGTTTTGAAAGAAAGAATGCATGATTAAATACAGAGATGAATGCCTCAGAGGCTTACCCAAGGCCACATAACCTCTTCAAACCTACTTCTTCACCCATCAAATAGAACCAACCACTCCCTCATTGTCAAGCTTGTGGGACTAATTTCACATTGTTGCATGGTAATAGCTGGTGTGCATGTATGTGTAATATATGTTAACATACAGTTTACCAAAATCTATCTCATAGTATTTGATGGAAAAAAACACAACTATCGGGGCACCTGGGTGGCTTAGTTGGTTAAGCGTCTGACTTCAGCTCAGGTCATTATCTCACTGCTTGTGGGGTCAAGCCCCTTGTCAGGCTCTGTGCTGACAGCTCAGAGCCTGGAGCCTGCTTTAGATTTCATGTCTTCCCCTCTCTTTGCCCCTCTCATGTTCATGCTCTCTCTCTGTCCCTCAATCATGAATAAATGTTAAAAAAAAATTTTTAATATAACTATCACACAAATTGAGGGTTTTTTAAATAAAAATTTATTTATTTATTAAATTCAAGTATAGTTAACATCCAAATTGAGATTTAAGACAAAATTCATATTAGTATATCTTTGAATATTGAATCACATTTAAATACTTTTGACGTAACTTTCAAGTATTTTTTAAGTGATGCTTTCCTATGTCTCTTTACTTTTTTACTTTAGAACAAACCTGAGGTTATAAAAGTTGCCTGAATTCTCAAGGATCCTTCAGCTTCATCTGAAAAAAAATGCTTTGAAACAATATGAAACTCACTTAAATTCATCATTTTTATATGGTAAAATTGAGGAAAAGGAATAGAGCAGGTTCTAATGGGCTCTTAATCATAAAGATAGTTGGTACCAGAGATTTAAAAAATGTATTCTCTAGTATTTTTCATCACGTGTTAGAAATATGACTAAGGTAAGAGTTTTATATCATCAATTTTTGTCATCCCAATTTCTAGATGTGAATCGTTTGGCAAAGCATTGATTTTAATATCTATTTTATAAATTAAGAAACTGAAGCTTGAAAGTAGTCACTTTTCACATGATTGTTTTGAGGATTAAATGAGAAAGTACATAATAAAAAATTATCAATGCAGTTGCCTGGCATTTATAGTCAATAAGTGTTTTTATGATTATCCAGTGAACAGAAATAAATGAACTTGTAGAATTGTGGTCTCATTGGTAAAATAGCTTCACACAGGATCTCAAGTCTTAATGTGGTCCCTAAACATTCCTGATCAAAGTTTCAAAATCAGGCCTGGATATTGCTTTTCTAGTGGAACTGATGAGTGGAAACTAAATTCACTGCTTGTTTATTACCTCTGGAAAAAAAAGGACTCAACAACCAAAACAAAACAATAGAAACAAGAACAGCAGCTACAAAAAAAATCCTCAAACTTCACATACTCTTTTCCACCACTTTCTTTACTTTAAACAATTTCACATACTTAGAAAGCTCTGACATTTATTTCCTTTTCATATAAATAAAAATAACTATGGCTAGGTTTCTATGATCTAGTTCTCCATTTAGAAGAAAAAATGAGGGAAAAAATGTGTCAGTAGGAAGCTATGTAAGAAAACAGAGGTCATTACCATTTGGACTTAACAAATATATTCAGAATATTTCACCCTAAAAGAGCAGAATACACATTGTTTTCAAATGCACATGGAACATTCTCCATAATGGATCATATGTTAGGTCACAAAACAGGCCTCAACAAATACAAAAGTGTGAAGTCATACCACACAGCTTTTCTGACCACAACACTATGAAATTAGAAGTCAACAACAAGAAAAAAATCTGGACAGAATACACATACATGGAGGTCAAACAATATGCTACTAATGAATTAATGAGTAAACCAGGAAGTCAGAGAAGATATTTTAAAAATACATGGAAACAAATGATATTGAAACATGATGGTCCAAAACCTTTGGGATGCAGCCAAAATGGTCCAAGGAAAGAAGTATATAGCAATACAGAAATACCTGAAAAAGCAAAATAAAAAAATAAAACAATAACAAAAACCTCAAACAACCTAACCTTATACCTAAAGGAACTAGAAAAAGAACAACAAATGAAGCCTGAAGTCAGTAGAAGGAAAAGAGTAAAGAGAAGAGCAAAAATAAATGATATGGAAACTGAAAAACCATAGAACAGATCAATGAAACCGGCAGCTGGTTCTTTGAAAAAATCCATATTGATAAACCTCTAGCCAGACTTATCAAAAAGAAAAGAGAAAGAACCCAAATAAATAAAACCACAAATGATAGAGGAGAAATAACAACCAATGCCACAGAAATACAATTATAAGAGAATATTATGAAAAACTATATGCTAACAAATTGGACAACATGGAAAAAATGGATAAATTCCTAGAAACATATGAATTACCAAAATTGAAAGAGGAAGAAATAGCAAACTTGAACAAACCAATAAACAGTAAATAAATTATATCAGTAATCACAAATCTCCCAACAAATAAAAGTCCAGGGTCAGTGGCTTCATAGGTGAATTCAATCAAATATTTAAAGAAGAGTTAATACCTATGCTTCTCAAACTTTCCAAAATAAATAGAAATGGAAAGAAAATTTCCAAATGTATTCTATGAGGCCAGCATTACCATGATACCAAAACAAAATACTCCGTTAAAAAAGAGAACTATAGGCCAATATCCCTGATGAACATGGATGCAAAAATTCCCAATAAAATACTAACAAAATGAATTAAACAATACATTAAAAAAAATCATTCACCGTAATCAAGTGGGATCTATTCCAGGGTTGCAAGGGTGGTTCAATGTTCACAAATCAATCAAGGTGACACAGCACAACAAAAAGATAAAGGATAAGAACCAGATGATCATTTCAATAGACACAGAAAAAGCATTTGACAGAGTACAGCATCCATTCATAATAAAAACCCTCAACAAAGTAGGGTTAGAGGGAATATACCTCAACATAATAAAGGTCATCTATGAAAACCCCACAGCTAACATCCTCAATGGGGAAAAACAGAGAGCTTTTCCTCAATGGTGAGGATAGGGAGATCCACTCTCACCACTGTTATTTACCATAGGACTCTAAGTCCTAGCCTCAGCAATAAGACAACAAAAAGGAAATAAAACGCATCCAAACTGATACGTGTTGAAGATATTGAAGATATCTTCAAAAATATTGAATAAATAAGTCTTTGACTATTTGCAGATGACATGATACTCTATATAAAAAAACCTGAAAGATTCCACCAAAAAACTGCTAGAACTGACACATGAATTCAATAAAGTCACAGGATACAAAATCATTGTAGAGAAATATGTTGTATTTCTATACACCAATAATAAATCAGCAGAAAGAGAAACTAAGAAATCAATCCCATTTATAATTGCACCAAAATCCATAAGATACCTAGGAATAAACCTAATCAAAGAGATGAAAGACGTGTACTCTGAAAACACTGATGAAAGAAATTGAAGAAGACACAAAGAAACGGAAAGACATTCCATGTTCAGAGATTGGAAGAACAAATATTATTAAAATGTCAATATTACCTAAAACAATCTACATATTGAATGCAAACCCTATCAAAATACCACCAGCACTTTTCTCAGAGCTAGAACAAACAATCTTAAAATTTGTATGGAACCACAAAACAGCAAAAATAGCCAAAGCAACCTTAAAAATAAAAGCAAAGCTGGAGGCATCACAATTCCAGACTTATATTACAAAGTTATATTACAAAGCTGTAGTAATTGAAATAGTATGGTACTGGCATATAAATAGACACATAGATCAAGTAAACAGAATAGAAAATCCAGAAATGAATCCATAACTATATGGTTACTTAATATTCAACAAAGTGGGGAAGAATATCCAATGGGAAAAACAGTCTCTTCAATAAATGATGGGAAAACTAGACAGCAACATGTGAAAGAAGGAAACTGCACCACTCCACTTTCTTACACCATACACAACAATAAATTCAAAATATATTAAAGACCTAAATATGAGACCTGAAACCAGGAAAATCCTGGAAGAGAACACAAAGTAGTAACTTGTTTGACATCAATTGTAGCAACCAATTTCTAGGTATGTCTCCTTAAGCAACAAAAGCAAAAATAAACTATTGGGACTATATCAAAATAAAAAGTTTCTACACCGCATAGAAAGCAGTCAACAAAACTAAAAGGCAACTACTGAATGGGAGAAGATATTTGCAAATGACATCTCTGATAGAGAGTTAATATCCAAAATATATAAAGAGCTTATAAAACTCAACACCCAAAAAACAAATAACCCAACTTAAAAATGGCAGAAGACTGGGAGCCTGGGTGGCTCAGTTGGTTGAGTGACTGCTTCAGCTTGGGTCATGATCTCACAGCTCATGAGTTCAAGCCCCGCATCAGGCTCTGTGCTGACAGCTCAGAGCCTGGAGCCTGCTTTGGATTCTGTGTCTCCCTCTCTCTCTGCCCCTAACCCACTCATCTTCTTTCTCTGTCTCTCTCAAAAATAAACATTAAAAAAATTAAAAATGGGCAGACGACATGAATAGGCATTTCTCCAAAGAAGACATCCAGATGGCTAAGAGACACATGAAAAGATGCTCAACATAACTCATAACCAGGGAAATACAAATCAAAACCACAATGAGATACCACCTCGCACCTGTCAGAATGGCTAAACTCACAGGAAACAACAGGTGTTGGTGATGATGTGGAGAAAGAGGATACCTCTTACACGGTTGGTAGGAATACAAAGTGGTGCAGCCACTCTGGCAGATAATATGGAGGGTCCTCAAAAAGTTAAAAATAGAAATACCCTGGAATCCAGCAATTGCACTCCTAGGCATTTACCCAAAGAATACAAAAATACTGATCTTCAAAGGCGTACATGCACCCATAAGCTTATAGCAGCACTATCTACAATAGCCAAATTATGGAAACAGCCCAAGTGTCCAACCACTGATGAAGGGCTAAAAATGTGGTGTATATATACAATGTAATATTACTGAGCCATAAAAAAGAACGAAATCTTGCCATTTGCAATGGCATGGATGGAGCTAGATAGTATTATGCTAAGAGAAATACGTCAGTAAGAGAAAGACAAATACCATATAATTTCACTCATATGTGGAATTTAAGAACCAAAACAAATGAGCAAGGAGAAAAAAAAGGGAGGCAAACCAAGAAACAGATTCTTAATTATAGAGAATAGACTAATGGTTACCAGAGGGAAAGTGGATGCAGGAAAGGAGGAAATAGATGATGGAGATTAAGGAGTGCATTTGTCATAAGCACTGGGTGATGTATGAAACTTGAATATTACTAATATTACACTGTATGTTAACTGGTATTAAATAAAAACTTTTTTAAAAGATTACCAACACATAAACACACACACACACACACACACACACACACACACACACACAAATAAAAGAGAGGTCATTAGACTTCCTTGATTTTTGATATTAACTATCATATCTACCAAATTCAGATGCCATAAAAGTGAATTTTTTTCATATTTGTGGCATGTTCTTGAAGACTATGTCCTCAAAATCTCTCATCTGATTACCAGCCAATAGATTCTCTAGCATCCTATCACACAAGTGTGTATTTGTTGATTCATATAACACAGTAAATCAACGTCTTATAAAATTTCCTGTGTGTGTTATCTCTTTCATCTTGAATTTTTGTTGGTAATGTTTAGATCCAATATAAATATTTCAAATGACTCCTGCTGCTTATCTTAGAGTCCATACCAGCATTTTGTGATCTCTGAACAAGTAGAGATGAGGAAGAAATTTCATTAAAGCTTTCTGACATTAATCAATGAATAATGGCTGCTTTGACTGTGAACTGAAAACTATTTTGAGGCCAATGAAAATGAATGTTATAATCAACTAGGGATGCCTTCCATGGTTAGGAGAGAAGGGAATGGCTGCCTGCAGGCCATTTTTACCTAAAGAGATGAGATATCAAATACGTAATGCATGAAAGTTTCCCTGGATACCATGTATACATGGTCCGTGTGACTGCTTTCTCCTATCATCTGTCTCATCTACCACTTTTCAAAAAGTCAGACTCAGTCCACACATGTCCAAGTTTCAAACTTTGAAGAGGTCTGTCAGAGGCCCCTGCCTGGCTCAGTGGGTAGAGCACACAATTCTTGATCTTGGAGTATTGAGTTTGAGCCCCACTTCAGGTACAGAGATTAAATACATACATACATACACAAATACATACATACATATATAAATAAATAGGGGCAGCTGGGTGGCTCAGTTGGTTAAGCATTTGACTCTGGCTCAGGTCATGATCTTGCAGCTTGTAAGTTTGAGCACCATGCCGGGCTCTGTGCTGACAGCTCAGAGCCTAGAGCCTGCTTCAGATTCTGTGTCTTCCTCTTTCTCTGCATCTCCCCCACTCACACTCTGTGTTCCTCTCTCTCCAAAATAAATAAACATTTAAAAAAAGAAGTTCTTCCAAAGCCAAATGCAACTGTGAATATTATTTGATTAATTGATCATAACTGAGGAAAGAAAAGTAGACAATAGCAGAGAGGCAAATGAAACAGAGATTATTTAGTGAGAAGAAACTCTAAGATACTAATGATCAGATGAAAGAATTACCAAATGAAAACCCTGCAAACACACAGATCGAGCTTCTGTTTTCCGTACAATGAGAAAACTCATATAATTAGAAAAGTCATATAAAATAGATGCATTTTACCCAGGAACTTCATCATATTTGAAGTTAAGAACATGCAGAAAAAAAACACTAAGAGTTCTTCATTTAAACAAAGCTAAAAAGTTAGGTGGTACAAATTATTTTAGTAATAGAAAACATTTAAGAAATGATTGTATAATTGATAAATGATGATGATGATGATGATGATGATGATGATGATGATGATGGAGACAACTGTAGTCCCAGGCATTGTACAAAGTACTTCTCATGAATTACTGAATGTAATCAACACAACTGAAGAAGCAGGTGTTATAAATATCCCCATTGTCCAGAAGAGAACATTTCTTTGAGATACTGAGCCTGGTCAAGGTCACAATGCTGTAGAGTTGGAACATTATAATTTACTTCAAACTCCTGACTCACAACAACTACATGGTACTGGCGTGGTAACAGTGACATAGTCACTGCTGATAATTCTTACCTTCATCCAAACTCAAGTCAATTTCCTGTATTACACATAAAAAAGACTATGATGTTAAGCATAGCAGTATAAATCCTGGAAAAAAGTTGCATTTGTAAAGATCCAGGGACAGTGTCTTTTCTATTTCCAGGGCCTATGCCTCTGTCTTTCTCAGTAGTTTTATGATCTGTCACTACTTTAGCAGACAGCACATCAGCAAGTTTGCAGGGTAATCTTTTTGGACTGATCTCATTTATGCTTGCCCATTTCTTGCCAGTAACAAATCTTGTAAAAACACTTAGCGTTCCAGGGATTTTCACATATAACTCATCTACCCGAAGGTTTAAAAAAGTAATTCACAACACAGCTCTCCATCAAAAGAGATAATCATTTCCATTTCTGTCTTCATGTAAGATATAATAATTCCGTAATTTATGGGGCCACAGAAGCTCTATGACTTATATCATTTGGAGCATAATGTGATCTTCTCTGATTAATAGCTGCCATTTATTCAGAGACTGTGCAGGACACTTTATATTTATTGAACGTTCTCACTTAATTCTCACAACAATTGTAAGGGAAGCTATCATTATCTCCACTTTACAGTTTCAGTAACAATTGTAGGTCATGCAGCCGGTAACCACAGCCAAGATCAAACCTGGGGAACATCGATTATTCTGTCAATGAATAAAGGGGCAGGAAAGTAGATTGAAGGTTGGGTACCATCTGTTTCATATTAACATTTGCCATTTTATGATTTATTTATTCAACCGACCTTTGCGAAGCTTTATCTGGATATGCAACACAATGGGATTATTGAATTATACATCTAATAGGTGGAATATTTAAAAGGTATCACCACTCAGAAAGCAGTTGCTCAGCTGTATGACTGCCACACTGATTCTCAAAGCTCCATCCTCTGCCTATTCCCTCCCATCACCTATTCCCACCGTACATCAGGGTTTCTCAACAGTGTTACAACTGACTTTTTGAAGCAAAGAAATCCTTGTTGTGAGGGTTGTCAGGTGCATTGTAAGACGTTTAGCAGCATCCCTGGCCTCTCCCCCATTAGAATGCAACAGTTCACCCCTCTCCAGTCATGACAATCAAAAATGCCTCCAGACATTGCCAAATGTCCACTGAGGGGCAAAACTGCCCCTAGTTGAGAAAACCTATTCTAGACTAGAAATTCCATCTAACATGTCTCAATAATATTCATCATGCTTTTTACATTTAACAAATAATTATATCTTCTTTGGTTAAACATAAGATCCTTTAGTGTGTGGCTATGACCATAATGACCACACAGCATATGGGACCTATGTGAATCTTAAAGAAAAGTTGGTTGGATGAACATATGGAATACCCAAACTCAACTAATTTATTAAGACACTGCTTTTGAAAAAGGTGCTTTAATGAGTTTTTAGACTAGCCAAACAGGGTTTATTTTTGGGGTCAGAACTGTTGTTAAGGGAAGTGTTATGTAAAACTACAAAAGCCAAAAAGAGCGGCTTTTGTGGCCAACTAAAAATACTTGCATAGAAAATAGCTTTGACTTTTCTGGCAGCCATATATATGACATTGATTCTCGACAACGTAAATATCAATACTCCAAGGTCATCTTTCAGGTCCCCTTTCTCCAAAGGGGAACTGGAAAGCATTTTTCTCAATATGGTAACATAAAATTTTAATATTAAATCTTATATTAATCATATTATTCATTTTCAATCACTTTTTACACTGGAATTGAATCAAGGTCAGAGAAGACCTCCAGTTTTGTTTATCATGTTAAACAATAAATGTTATTGAGTAAAAGAATACATAAATGAAGGAGAAGAAGGGGTACATGTTGAGATAAATAAAAATAAAATATCCTTTGCATTATAACTTTAGACCTTAAGTCTTTACCCTGGATGAGTTGTACAAATTTAGGCTACAACAAAATCTTTTTTTCTCCAGAAAATTTGTAATTGTCTGATCCATAATCTATTATTTAGTTTAAACAAAATATTTTTGAGTGTCTACTTCTCTAATAAATATAAATGTCAGATAACAGACCCATTAGTGTTTGTTGGCACCAAGTGAATTCTTAAAAGGGTGAACAAGATTACCAAAAAAAGTTACCATTATACCCCACTCCACTTTCACCTTGGGCTCATCTGAGAACCATGGCTTTATGTGATAAAAGGGACAGATGTACCAGAGCCAACATAGATGCTGTACAGACTGATTTTAAACATCCTCTCCAATGCTTTCTGGAGCAACACTGCCTACCACAGAGGCCTTTCAAAGAGACCTTCTCTACTACCAATAAGCTCAACCTTACTAATCCTCATCAACCTCCAAACAAATGTCACCTAGATACCTAGAGTTTACATTCCATTAACCTATGACCAGTTTTCAACGAAAGCATGTGCATAAACAGGGCAATGATCTATACTGTATTTGAACTACCCTTTACCACACCTCCTTGCCAAAATAGCTGCCCATCCCTTCTCCACTCTTTGGAAACTTCTCCTTCTCCAGGATGGGATACTTCTGTCTCTGTTACCCTCGGATCTTCCCTTCTAGGATTACCCAACATCATCATCCATTAATTTTCAGGTTTTTAATATTGTTAATGGCCTGTTAATTCTCACTGGGGATGAAAGGAGCCTCACATCTCCAGAAAGGAAAGACTTCATTCTCTAAAATAGGAAAAGGAAAATTCTATCTCATTATCTTAATTATCCTACAGCATCTAAAACCAAAACCAATTCATAGCTCAGTGGATTACCACGTGACACATATTATGAGGTTTGTAATAAGGCAAATAACCAGATTCTTCATTGTTATGCCTATGAGTATTAGAATTATTAGCTATATAAAGCACAAACTGACCTAAAAACCCCAAAATGTAAAGCACTGAAATGAACACAAAATTTGTGCCACACTTTAGCAGTAGAAAATGTCTTTCCTACCTTTCAGTGCTGGGAACTATTTAGCAATTTAAAGTATAGTTTTCTCTATAATTTTTACAGTTATTAATATTTATTTATTTATTTAATAGGAAATTGTGTAGCTCCACTTTTCTCCAGGAATATAAAATTCTTTTGTCATGGCCTTCAAGTAAGAATCAGTTTATCTAGTATATGATAAAGGACAGTAAATTTTAGGTTACTAAATATTGCCTTGATATGTACCTATAAGTTGGAAATTAATTCTATATTTGGTTATTAGTGATATAGAATTGGATATTTGGGGCACCTGGGTGGCTCAGTCATTTGAGCGTCCGACTCTTGATTTCAGTTCAGGTCATGATCACAGGGTTGTGAGATCAAGCCCCATATTGGGCTTCAAGCTGAGTGTGGATTCTCTCTCTCTCTCTCCTTCTCTCTCTCACTCTCTCTCTCTCTCTCTCTCCCTCTTTCTCATGCTTCCTCTCTCTCTAAAATAAAATAAAATAAAATAAAATAAATAAAATAAATAAAATAAAATTGAATTGAGTTGAATACAATAAATGTTTTCTATTTTAATGGTAGATTTCAAGAAAATAAATGCTATTTATATTTTCCAAGAAAATATTTTCCATATAATATTTGCTATCACCAACTGTGAAGAATTGAAGACACCCGATTCTGGAATTTCTATCTACCAAAGTTTTGGGAATTTGATGAGCCTCTTAGAATTATACATAATACATAAGTAGTAACTTACTCATTTCAGATATTAACTTAAAAGATAGCAAAAAAATCTGAAACAGTGAGGCTTAGAAAACTGACAAAAACCTGACTGAAAGAAAAAGATTGGAAAGTGTCCAGCCACAGTTTACATTTTTATTGAAATTGGCATTAGTGAAAATTATTACAAACACTGAGATAGTGCCTTTCAATGCAGTTGTCTCAACATTAAATACTAACCCATTTTTACTGCCAGAAACTGATATGTCTCTGAACTCAACCTTGGGACTTATACGCTTGTTGCAAAAATGTAATAGAATATGCCACATGGTCCACCCCACGTGGAGGAAGGCAAAAGCCCTTTGCTGTAGTCTTTGACATTGTTGTACATATTTCTGGATCACCTAATTTACTCAAAGATATTTTTTACAAAAATAATAAATTACACAGGTTAAAAATGTAAGGACACATTTATGATAATATGTATTCTAATTATGGAAAAACCAGCACAGTCTGAAATTTCATCCTTTATCTTAAATTTTTTTTTTTCAACGTTTATTCATTTTTGGGACAGAGAGAGACAGAGCATGAACGGGGGAGGGGCAGAGAGAGAGGGAGACACAGAATCGGAAACAGGCTCCAGGCTCTGAGCCATCAGCCCAGAGCCTGATGCGGGGCTCGAACTCACGGACCGCGAGATCGTGACCTGGCTGAAGTCGGACGCCTAACCGACTGCGCCACCCAGGCGCCCCTCCTTTATCTTAAATATTAATTTAAAACAACTTTTGCTCCTGGTGAGTCCATTTACCTCCTGATGCAAAGGCTAGGATACGAGACTTCTGTCATCTAACTCCACGTGATCTTAGCCATGTTTTTCATTAGCACTTATTTCCTCATTATTTTTAAAATGATTTTTTAAGTTCTTAGGAGATGAGATATCAATCAATCCTTTATCCATTTCTCCGTATTTTGATCTGACTTCATAATCACAAGGAAACTTTCTGATTTCAAAATTTGCCTTCCAGGAACTCTACACACAGCTCTGCAGAGAGATACAACTATTTTAGAATTCTAGTTTTTGTAGAACTACAAAAAGTAGCTCCCCCGTGAAAAGTTCTACGTTTGTACCTATATCTAATAATATATTTGTGTTACAGCTTCTCTAAGTATAAAGTGGCATTCAGATTGGGTTCCACATTTGGTGCCACAGGTGTCCCTGTATATTCCCAAGAAGTACAATCATAGATGCCTTCTATTTGGGTTGCTGAGGCATCCTTAGTGACTGGGCTGTGCAGTAAGGGGAAGAGATGAAGAGAACTTAAAACATAATTACTTATAAATGTAAAATAAAGACTTCATAATTTTAATTTCTGATAATATGAAATCTCTGCTTTCCCCAGATTAGACACTACTAACTAACATTATTTTTCCTCTATTTAAAAAATAATACTTGTTAAGAATTTGGAAAATTGAGAGAATAAAAGTAATGAAAAAAAAAACTTGGTTCCATCAAGTCAGACATAATTGGTAAAAGTAATTTGAAAGAATATACAAAAAAATATGTGATATTTTCATACATATATACACACACATATATATTTTTATGATATATACTTCCATAAATGTATACATGTGTTAATAAATACAGACGTATTCACATATATACATTTGTGTCAATGTAAATTGTATGTCCATCCTAAATGTAACTTCTTGTTTGTTTGTTTTAATATTTTTTAACGTTTATTTATTTTTGAGACAGAGAGAGACAGAGCATGAACGGGGGAGGGGCAGAGAGAGAGGGAGACACAGAACCAGAAGCAGGCTCCAGGCTCTGAGCCATCAGCCCAGAGCCCGACGCGGGGCTCGAACTCACGGACCGCGAGATCCTGACCTGAGCTGAAGTCGGATGCTCAACCGACTGAGCCACCCATGCGCCCCACTTCTTGTTTTTTTTTTTTAATGTTTTTTGTTTTTTGTGTGTGTTTTCTTTAAGGAAAGAGAGAGAGAGCATGAGCGGGGAGAAGCAGAGAGAGAGAGGGAGACACAGAATTCGAAGCAGGCTCCAGGCTTTAAGCTGTTAGCACAAAGCCGGATGCGGGGCTCCAATTCATGAACTGTGAGATCATGACCTGAGCCGAAATCGGACGCTTAACTGACTGAGTCACCCAGGCGCCCCAGTAACTTCTTACTTTTTTAACCTGATAACTTGTCAGCATTTTCCAGTCACTGGCCATCCATCTACAACATTTTTTTTTTTACTAGTTTTGAATGTTGGTTTATGGATGGACTATCATTTATGTAACCAATTCTTTCTTATTATGTATTTACATGTTTATATGGCATAGTGTATCTTTTATTAACAATACTACAGTAAATATCCTATCACTTAACTCTTTCTTCGCAAACATAATCGTTGTGCCAAAGAGCACAACAAGTGAAAACTTTGCCTAATTTCGTATTAAAATAAGTTGAATCATAAATAGCTTTTTGCAGGGGCACCTGGGTGGCTCAGTCAGTTAAGCGTCTGCCTTCAGCTCAGGTCATGACCTCACAGTTCGTGGGTTGCATCCGGCTTTACGCTGACAGCACAGAACCTGCTGGGATTCTTTCTCTCCCTCTCTCTCTTCCCCTCCCCCACTCAGCTCCTTCTCTCTCTCTCCCTCTCTAAATAATTAATTAATTAAAATTTTAGACCTATTTGAATGAATAATTTTGATAAATAAGGAAATTTTAGTGGCCTACTTGGAACCTATTAATCCATGTGACACTATGCTTATGAAATATTTCAATTTATATTCACCTTTTCTGGCCCAACCCCATCCCAGTGTAAATCAATATGGTACCTGATGACAGAATATTAAATAGGCCATTGGTTAAGATTTTTAAATTCTGGATCACCTAAATATATTTTAGTGCAGATAAACACTGTTTACAAACCTGTTTAGAAGAAGAATTATTTAGTGTGGAAAACTGGAAAGCCTGAGACAAGAATTTGATGGGACGTCAGAATCCCCGATAGTGCTACTTTTTACATCACTCAGCTTAAGTGACATTGTGGATTATTATTGGTTTATATGTTAAGGTGGTGAGGTTATATATTTACAGAAGATCCTTAAGCATCAGAAAGTTAACGTAGAATTAAGCATCAGAACAAAGGAATAAATAATGGCATGAAACTGAGTGATAAAAATGAGAAATAACAAAAATAAATACTTAAGAAATCTCTTGCTTTTGCCAATTAAAATCGGACAAGAAAATGGAGAAGAAAAAAGAATAAAAGACAAATTTTGTGGAAAAATTTATATCATTTAACTAACTATAATGGGAAAATGTTTCATTATTTCTCTGTCACTATATCACACAAAATTTAGGATTTTTTCCCTAAATCCTGTTTGAATAATAATTCCCCTGTAGTTAGAGTATAGCTTGAGTAGGAATGAGCTCCCTGTTCTCTTTGAGGGACATGGAATATACTCACATCATCTTTATTTTATTTAATGAAGACGCAAAAAGTGAATGTCACCTTCTTACATATTGTATACTCTCACCAATAATAGCTTCATTTGGCATGAATCAACTGATGGCCCAAAATGTCCTCACTTTTCAGTAACAAGGTAGAGAATTTTAAAATAATCATATAACATGTTGAATTATTCAATAAATAACCATGAATAATTAATGCCAAGAAGTATAACAAAAGTCATCACAGCTTGCTTTACAGAGAATTTCCCTCAGAAGATAGGTGTCATTGATTTTCAAAAGATAGCTTCAGAATTGGGAGCCCAAAAGCTGTAAGTGAAAGCAATTTATATAAGAAGTCTACACATGAATAAATAATAGCAGAATGAATGAGTTACCTCAATAAAGAAATACTTCATAGCAGGGGTTGAAATAATGGTATATTGAATATACTTCCTCGAATGCATTGAGTGATCATGGAACCAACTAGAAAGACCTTGGAGAGGGGTTTTTGTACCTCTCAGTGAATGCTGGTCTAGCATCTACCAGTCAGTTTGCGTTAGATCCCTACAGAGGTGATAATTTGGGTCAGCCCGGGAATATAATTCTACTTCCTCTTTGTTCACAGTACTTAGGTATTCCCAAAGATAATTAATATTCTGGGGTGGAGGAGAGGGCAGGTGGGGTAGCTGGGGGGAGATGTATAGTGGGTAAGACCAAGAGTTTTAGTGAACTTTTTAAAACTGCTCCATGATATGGCAGTCAAACCAGTTGGACAAGTTACCCAACTTACTTTGATCCATGAAGTTTTAAAGATCCACCTGCCTAGACAAGAGGTTCAAGATATATTCATTCTTTTTTTTTTTTTAATGTTTATTTATTTTCTTTTGGGAGACAGAGCACAAGCCGGGGAGGGACAGAGAGAGTGGGAGACACAGGAATCCAAAGCAGGCTCCAGGCTCTGAGCTGTCAGCACAGAGCACGATGCGGAGCTGGAACCCACTCACTGTGAGATCATGACCTCAGCTAAAGTCAGACACTTAACTGACTGAGCCACCCAGGAGCAACAAGATATGTTCATTCTTAAAGAAATTCTAAGATACAACATGGAGACAGACATCTGAATTAGATATATGCTTGTACTTTACAGCCACACGAATACTCTTTAATTCAATACATTTAGCTTCTAAAATTAAAAGGTGTTCAAACTAAGGTTCAAGCTAAATTATTATTCTAACTTAGAAAATGGCTTAATAATAATGACAGGTAACAATTTATAGTATTTACTTTATATCAAACAATGTTACACACTAGAGTTGGACAAATTTTTTTCTGTAAATGGCCAGATAATGAATATCTTAGGCTTTTCAGGACCTATAGTCTCTGCCACAGCTACTCAACTCTGCCTTTGTAGAGTGGAAGCATCTGTAGCCAATATATAAGCAAATGAGCACAGTTGTGTTATCTAGGGACACTGAATAAATGGACACTGAATATCATATATTTCTCATGTATCAAAAAATATATTTAATTGTAATTTTTTAAATTTTTAAAAAAGGTAAAAATTACTCTTAGTTCCTGGGCCATACAAAAACAGGCAGCAGGCTGAATGTGGTTGACAGATAGTTTGTCAACCCCTTTTGTAAGTTCAGGGGTATACACATACGCACACACTCACATACACATATGCACTCACAACATTTAAACCTCATAACAACCCTATAAAGTAGGATGATTATTATCCCTAATCAGAAGGTCATAAAATTGTGATATAAAGAGATTAAGCAATTTATCAGTCACACAGTAAATAAATGGAAGAGATAGTATTTGAACTCACTCCAGAGTTATGTTTATTTCTTTTTTTTAATGTTCACCTATTTTAGAGAGACAGAAAGAGAGAGAGATGGGGGCAGGGAGGGGGAGAGACACAGAAGCAGGCCCCAGGCTCTGAGCTGTCAGCCCAAGAGGCAGACACAGGGCTCAAACCCCTGTACCACAAGATCATGACATGAGCCAAAGTCAGAGGCTTAACCAACTGAGCCACCCAGGTGCCCCCAGAGCTATGTTTCTAAACACTGTGCTAGAGTCTTTCCTCCCTAAAATGTGCAGAGGGAAATAAATTCTTTCACCTGTGACATGTATTAACACTATATTACACTCACGTGATGTTTTCTCATGCTTGGCATCTGTGAGAAACCAGAACTGGGGTTTAACTCCCCTTGAAATCATGCCTTTACTGTACCTTCATAACTAGTCAATAGTACTACCACCTGAAATTGCCTGACATATAGTGGGCACCCAAAAAATCTTTATTGAATTAAAAACTGACAGTACGTGAGAAACAACATTGGGTAGAAATAAGGCCACTGAGAAGTTTACGCCATGCCCTAGTTGATTAGCTCTACTGAAAACCAAATGAAACAAGGAATGCAGCCCTATAAGAGTAAAAAGCAAACCCACCCAATGTCCTTTTCATAACTTTGAGAATGCCAGAGAAGATTAAACTTCCTCCTTATGTAATCAATTACAGATTTGGATATTTGAGGCAACTAATTGTCCATTTCCAAGTTGATCACCATTTGGGAAGATTACATCTATTTCTTACTGATATTATCAAAAATGAGAAGTACAAATGCATTAAGAAAATTAAATCCAGCAAAGTTATACAGTCTAAATAATATTCAAGCCGGTTCTTTACTTTGTCACAAACTGCAAATTGCTTCACTTATAGAACCAATTAGCTCTTATCTCACTGGCTGGTACAAGAGTATACAGAAAAATTATATGAGTGGTGTCATTCACCATGATCACCAAGGCTTGGGGAGCTTGCTCTTGGTAACTTGTCCTTTGATGTTTCTAGTGAGACCAGAGCTACTAAGAATCAAAAAAGAGATAAATCGTTGGACACATCTTCTGAGAGCCTAAGGACAAGAACAAAAAAAAAATACACAGAAAAACTTATTCTTCATAATATCTCAAAACATATTCCAACACCTTCCAGCCCTGTGTGAGACTGGCTTAATTTTTGTGCTTTTATATAAGCCCCTTGCTCCTGTTCAGTGCTCAGTGCAGATGGGGAACAGCTGGTCACCCCCTCATTATGATTTCCCTCAAATATATGATGGCAGTAATTAAGTCACATTTCAACTCACATTCTCAAAACTCAATAATTCAGGATACTAAATTGTAACATAAAATTCTTATGAAATTACCTCATTTCTAATTTTAGCAAACTAAATCATCGCCTACATTAAAACCTGGATTTTCCCCCTTAAAATAGAGATGTGTGTTTAGTAGAAACGTGCTCTCATGTATATAGTGGCCCCAGATGTGACTTTGGAATCAGATATTCAGTCAGTCAGCAAATACTCTTGACATGAAAAGTATCTTTCATGTCACAGGCGCTACCCCACATGCTGGTAATGTAACTGAGACTCTGCTGCCATGAAGCTGGCATTTTGGTAGGAGAGAAAGAAAAGAAAAAGTAAATAATTAATTGCACATTATGACAACTTTTAGTGAGTAAATAATCAAGACACCGAGATAAAGAACAAAGAGTGATTCAAGGGAAAGTGGGTTCAAAATTCTAATTCTGCTACTCACTTGGGTAACTTACCTAATTGTTCTAAGGTTTTATTCCCTCATCTATAAAACTGATAGAATAGTATCACCTGCTTGATAGGGTTGGTTTAGGGATTCATTCAGATAAATAATTATAAAAGCACTTGGGGCCATGCCAAAGACTTTGTAAAACCTCATTAAGAATAATGATACTAGGGGCGCCTGGGTGGCGCAGTCGGTTAAGCGTCCGACTTCAGCCAGGTCACGATCTCGCGGTCCGGGAGTTCGAGCCCCGCATCGGGCTCTGGGCTGATGGCTCAGAGCCTGGAGCCTGTTTCCGATTCTGTGTCTCCCTCTCTCTCTGCCCCTCCCCTGTTCATGCTCTGTCTCTCTCTGTCCCAAAAATAAATAAACGTTGAAAAAAAAAATTGAAGAATATACTTTAAAAAAAAAAAAAAAAGAATAATGATACTAATGGTTAATACATTTTGTCATTTTTAACATGAAGACAAAAGTCAGAACAGCCATTTTGGCCATCAAGAATATAATCTAAAGGCTCATGCTGCAAAGGAAATGCAAACCTTCATGCGTTTAAATCATTTACACATAAATTATCTCACTGATTGTTGTTACACTGATGTTGTGTACTTAATTTTTAATTTTTAATAACTTTATTAAGTACAGTTATTTAAATAACCTGTATAAGGTGGGTCAGAGAGTGTTATAAAAATAATTTCCATCACTTAATGTATTACAGAAAGACACTGTTGGAGGGCCAAGATGGAGAAACAGTATGGAATTTTTTTTTGCATCTCTTGTCCATGAAATACAGCCAGATCAACACTAAACCATCCTGCACACCTAGAAAACTGATTTGAGGATTAACACAACAATCTGCACAACCTGAACCTCAGAACTCAGCAGGTATGTGGCGTGGAGAGGTGAACGGGGGGGAGAGAGAAGCCACAGAGAGCAGGGAGCTGTTTTTGCTTGCAGAGAGAGGACAGAGATGGGGGGAGAGTACGGGAAAAGCACATCTCCCAAAAGAAGCTGGAGAGAAAGTAGAAAAGTGGACAGAGCCACAGGGACTGAACAAAAAAGGGAAAAAGGAGAAAGAAGAGGGTTTGAATTCCATTAAGACTCTATAAACAGGGGGTGTGCAGAGTCTGAAACTCCACAGCTTGATACCTGGTGGTACTCTGGTGGGATGGGCAAATCCCCAGGAGCAGAGAGTGAAGCTCAAGGGGTCCTCAGGCCACACAGGGAGAGGCAGCTCCCCTGCTGGGAGGACATTTTGTAGAAGCTATGTGGCCACCCCACAGGCAAAGGTCCCAGCAGACCCCGGAGAACACCACATTCACTGGTGCTGGAACAAGGACATTAAGGGGGTAGCCTGGTGCCAGATGTGTGTTGTGATTTACCATAATCCCTGAAATGCTGCTACATGGTGGTGTGAACTTTTTCTGGAGTGGGCTGTCACCCAGCCACAGTCCCTGGGCATTCATGGCAGCATGGTCCTGCAAACGTTCCTGGGTACACTGGCACCCAGCCATTGCTCAGTGAGACTCTCCCCCAGAAAGTCTGAGCAGGTCAAAGCTGCAGTCCCTCAGATGTGAGAGGTTTGGAAACAGCTGCATCTGAGATAAAACTCAGGAGGGAGGTGCTGCCTGACAACCTGATGCTTGGTCACAGACAGGGTAAAAGTGGGGAGTGGATGGAAGATGGAGACAAAGAACGGGTGCATGATTACTGGTTAGGGAGAACAGAGTTCTGATACTAGAGACTGGGTAGCTGAGTGACATCAATTCCACCCCTCCCATGCATGCACATACACACCTACAAGTGCCACAACAATCCACCCAATAAGCTAAGCAGCGCCATCTAGTGGAGAATGGAACTGTTACACTAAGCCCCGCCCAACTGGGCCAACCTCACTCTTCAGGAACACCACAAGTCTCTCCATCTTCTCAGTTTACAGACTATAAAGTGCTTCAGAGTTTGACTTCCAGGGGAAACTGATGTAATTTCAATCGTATTTCAGTCTATTCGCTGGTCCATCTATTCATTTTTTTTTCTTTTTCTTTTCTTATTCTTGAATACAGAATGAGAAAAATTTTATTTTTCATTTCAATTTTTATTAAAAATATTATTCTTTATTTTTTCTACTATATTCTTTACTTTTTGGAAAATTTTTCAAATTCTACTTACTTCCATCATTTCATTTTATTCTACTTCATCGTTTTCATTTTTTCAAATTTTCAAACGTTTTCATTTATTTTATTTTTTTCTTTTCTTATTTTTTCCTTTTTTCTCTAATCTATCAAGCTCCTTTCAACAACCAGACCACAACACATCTAGCATCATTTATTTGATTTTTTTGTTGTTTTTAATCTTTTAATTTTAATATTTTTACCTTACTATTTCCTTTTCTTCCTTCAAAATGATGAAAAAGGAATTCACACCAAAAGAAAGAGCAAGAAAAAATGACAGCCAGGGACTTAATCAACACAGATACAAGCAAGATTTCTGAACCAGAATTTAGAATCACAATAATAAAAATACTAGCTGGGGTTGAAAATCACTTAGGATCCCTTTCTGTGGAGATAAAAGAAGTAAAAACTAGTCAAGATGAAATACAAAATGCTATAATTGAGCTACAATCTTGAAAGAATGCCACGGTGGCAAGGATTGATGAGGCAGAGCAGTGAATCAGTGATACACAGGACAACTTATGGAGAATAATGAAGCAGAAAAAAAGAGGGAGACCAAAGCAAAAAAGCACAATTTAAGAATTAGAGAAATCAGTGACTATTAAAAAGGAACAATATCATAATCATAGGGGTCGCAGAAGATGAAGAGAAAGGGAAAGGAGTAGAGGGGTTATGTGAACAAATCATAGCAGAAAACTTTCTTAACCTGGGGAAAGACACAGACATCAAAATCTAGAAAGCACAGAAGACTCACATTAGATTCAACAAAAACTGACCATAAACAAGACATATCATATTCAAACTCACAAAATACTCAGACAAGTAAAGCAGCAAGGGGAAAAAAGTCCCTAACCTACAAGGGAAGACAGACCAGGTTTGCAGCAGACCTATCCACAGAAACTTGGCAGGCCAGAAAGGAGTGGCAGGATATAATCAAAGTGCTGAATCAGAAAAATATGCAGCCAAGAATTCTTTATCCACCCACCAAAGCTGTCATTCAAAATAGAAGGAGATATAAAGAGTTCCCCAGACAAGCAAAAATCAAAGGAGTTTGTGACCACGAAACGAGCCCTGCAAGAAACTTATTTTTTATATTATTAATGTTTATTTATTTTTGAGAGAGAGACAGAGACAGAGCATGAGTGGGGGAGGAAAAAAGAGGGGGAGAAACAGATTCCAAGCCAAAGCAGGCTCCGGATTCCGAGCCATCAGCCCAGAGCCAGAAGTGGGGCTCAAACTCACAAATCATGAGATCATGACCTGAACCGAAGTTGGACACTTAACCGACAGAGCGCCCCATAGCCCTGCAAGAAATTCTAAGGTGGACTCTCTGAGGGGAGAAAAGACAGGGAAATAAAAGATCAAAAGTAACAAAGACTAGAAAGGACCAGAAAACACCACCAAAAACTCTAACTCCGCAGGCAACATAATACCAATAAATTCATATCTTTTAGTACTCACTGTAAATGTCATTGGACTAAATGCTGTAATCAAAAGATATAGGGTAACAGAATGGATAAGAAAACAAAATCCATCCATATGCTGTTTACAAGAGACCTCCTTTAGACTTAAAGACACCTTCAGATTAAAGAAAGGAAATGGAGAACCATCTATGATGCTAATAGTTGATAAAAGAAAGCCAGAGTAGTCATACTTATATCAGACAATCTAGACTTTAAAATAAAGATCGTATCAAGAGACAAAGAAGGGCATTATATCATAATTAAGGAGTCTACCCACCAAGAAGACCTAACAATTGTAAACATTTATGCTCCAAATGTGAGAACACCCAAATACATAAATCAATTAATCACAAACATAAAGAAACTCATTGATAATAATACCATAATAGTAGGGGACTTCAACACCCCGCTCACAGCAATGGACACATCATCTAAACAGAAAATGAACAAGAAAACAATGGCTTTGAATGACACACTGGACCAGATGGACTTAACAGATGTTCAGAACATTTCATCCTAAAGCAGCAGAATACATATTCTTCTCCAGTGCACATGGAACATTCTCCAAAATAGATCACATACTGGGACACAAATCAGCCCTCAGCAGGTACAAAAAGATAGAGATCATACCGTACATATTTTCAGACCACAATGCTACGACTCAAAATCAACCACAAGAAAAAATGTGGAAAGATAACAAATACTCGGAAACTAAAAAACATCCTACTAAAGAAGAATGGGCTAACCAAGAAGTTAAAGAGGAAATTAAAAAGTATATGGAAGCCAATGAAAATTATAACAGCACAGTCAAAAACCTCTGGTACACAGCAGAGGTGGTCATAAGAGGGAAGTATATAGCAATCCAGGCCTTTCTAAAGAAGGAAGAAAGGTCTCAGATACACAAGCTAACGTTATACCTTAAAGAGCTGGAAAAAATAACAGCAAATAAAACCCAAAAACAGCAGAAGACAGGAAATAATAAAGATTAGAGCAAAGACCAATGCTATGAAAACAAAACAAAACAAAAAGAACAGATCAATGAAATCAGAAGCTGGTTCTTTGAAAGAATTAACAAAATTGATAACCCTGCAGCCAGTTTGATCAAAAAGAAAAAGGAAAGGACCCAAACGAATAAAATCAAGAATGAAAGAGGAGAGATCACAACCAACACAGCAGAAATAAAAACAATAATAAGAGAATATTATGAGCAATTATATGCCAATATAATGGGCAATCGGGAAAAAATGGATAAGTTCCTAGAAACGTTTAAACTACCAAAACTGAAACAGGAAGAAATGGAAAACGTGTATAGATTCATAACCATTAAAGAAATAGAATTAGTAATCAAAAATCTCCCCCCCCCAAACACACACACACACACACACACACACACACACACACACACGAGTCCAGGACCAGATGGCTTTCCAGGGGAATTCTACCAAACATTTAAGGAACAGTTAACAACTATTCTCTTGAAGCTGTTCCAAAAAATAGAAATGGAAAGAAAATTTCCAAACTCTTTCTATGAAGCGAACATTACCTTGATTCCAAAACCAGACAGAGACCCCACTAAAAAGGAGAACTATAGACCAATTTCCCTGATGAACACGGATGCGAAAATCTTCAACAAGTTATTAGCCAACCAGATTCAACAATAAATTAAAAAAATTATTCACCATGACCAAGTGGGATTTATACCTGGGATGCAGGGCTCGTTTAATATCCACAAAACAATCAATGTGATTCATCACATCAATAAAAGAAAGGACAAGAACCATATGAACCTCTAAATAGATGCAGAGAAAGCATTTGACAAAATACAGCATCCTTTCTTGATAAAAACCCTCAAGAAAGTAGAGATAGAAGGATTGTACCTCGAGATCCTAAAAGTCATTTATGAACGACCCAATGCTAATATCATCCTCAATGGTGAAAAACTGAGAGCTTTCCCCCTAAGGTCAGGAACAAGACAGGGATGTCCACTCTCACCACTGTTGGTCAACACAGTATTGGAAGTCTTATCCTCAGCAATCAAACAACACAAAAAAATAAAATGCATCCGTATTGGCCAGGAGGAGGTCAAACTTTCACTCTTCGCAGATGACATGATACGCTATGTGAAAAACCCAAAAGATTCCACCAAAAAACTGCTAGAACTTATCCATGAATTCAGCAAAGTCACAGGATATAAAATCAACATACAGAAATCGGTTGCATTCCTGTACACCAAGAATGAAGCAACAGAAAGAAAAATCAAAGAATTGATCCCATTTACAATTGCACTAAAATCCATAAAATACCTAGGAAAAAATCTAACCAAAGAGGTGAAAAATCTATACACTGAAAACTATAAAAAGCTTATGAAAGAAATTGAAGAAGACACAAAAAAAGGGAAAAAGATTCCATGCTCCTGGATAGGAATAACAAATATTGTTAAAATGTCTATACTACCCAAAGCAATATACATATTCAATGCAATCCCTATCAAAATAACATGAGCATTCTTCACAGAGCTAGAACAAACAATCCTAAAATTTGTATGGAACAAGAAAAGACCCTCAATAGCCAAAGCAATCTTGAAAAAGAAAACCAAAGCAGGAGGCATCACAATCCCAGACCTCAAGCTATACTACAAAGCTGTAATCATCAAGACAGTATGGTACTGGCACAAAAACAGACACTCAGATCAATGGAACAGAATAGACAACCCAGAAATGGACCCACAAATGTATGGACAGCTAATCTTTGACAAAGTAGGAAAGAATATCCAACGGAATAAAGACAGTCTCTTCAGCAAGTGGTGCTGGGAAGACTGGACAGAACCTGGACCACTTTTCTTACACCATGCACAAAAATAAATTCAAAATGGATGAAAGACCTAAAACATAAGACAGGAAGCCATTAAGGTCCTCAAGGAGGAAGCAGGCAAAAACCTCTTTGACCTTGGCCACAGCAAATTCTTACTCAACACATCTCTGGAGGCAAGGGAAACAAAAGCAAAAATGAACTACTGGGCCCTCATCAAAATAAAAAGTTTCTGCACAGCAAAGGAAACAATCAACAAAAATAAAAGGCAACTGACAGAATGGCAGAAGATATTTGTAAATGACATATCAGATAAAGGGTTAGTATCCAAAATTTATAAGGAACTTATCCAACTCAACACCCAGAAAAACAAATAATCCAGTGAAGAAATGGGCAAAAGACACTAGACACTTCTCCAAAGAAGACATCCAGATGGCCAACCGACACATGAAAAAATGCTCAACCTCACTCATCATCAGGGAAATACAAATCAAAACCACAATGAGATATCACCTCACCTGTCAGAATGGCTAACATTAACAACTCAGGTAACAACAGCTATTGGCGAGGATGCAGAGAAAGAGGATCTCTTTTGCATTGCTGGTGGGAACGCAAGCTGGTGCAGCCACTCTGGAAAACACTATGGAGCTTCCTCAAAAAACTAAAAATAGAACCACCCTACAACCCAGCAATTGCAGTACTAGATATTTATTCAAGGAATACAGGTATGATGTTTTGAAGGGACACATGCACCTCAATGTTTAAACAGCAGCACTATCAACAATAGCTAACTTGTTGGAAGAGCCCAAATGTCTGTCGATGGATGAATGGATAAAAAAGACGTGGTATATATGGACAATGGAGTATTATTCGGCAATCAAAAAAAAAAAATGAAATCTTCCCATTTGCAACTATGTGGATGGAACTAGAGGGTATTATGCTAAGTGAAATTAGTAAGTCAGAGAAAGACAAATATCATATGACTTCACTCGTATGAGGACTTTAAGGTACAAAACAGATGAACATAATGGAAGAGAAACAAAAATAATATAAAAACAGGGAGGAGAAAAAACATAAGAGACTTTTAAAAATGGAGAACAGAGGTTTGCTGGATGGGTTGTAGGAAGGGGATGGGCTAAATGTGTAAGAAGCATTAAAGAATCTACTCCTGAAATTATTGTTGCACCATGTGCTAACTAAGTTGGATATAAATTCAAAAATAAATTAATTAAAAAAAAAAGGAAGACAGTGTTAAGACTCTATTGTGTGCTCTGGCTGGAGAGACACAATATCTACCCTTAAGCAATTTGGCTTCTGTTGTGGATAACAATGACCAATCAATGTGAAATAAAGTAAAGAAGACAAGTCTGCATTTGAAATAAATCATCTATCTTCTCTAAACTATAGTTTTACTTTTGGTAAAATGTGCAGCTTCATCTGTCTGGTCTTTAAGAGGACCTCCTAAATTTGATATTCTTAATTCTGTGATTCTATGACAGCAATTTATAAAATGGATAGAATAGGGACACAAATCTTCCATAGAAGAAGATTATAGTAATTGTCAGCATTAAAAGCTCAACTAGACCCCAAACTTAGAGATGACTGGCTCATATTTTACTTGTTCTTCTTTTCCTCCTAAACCAGCACCCCAAAACCCATGCTCTTTTCTAGCTGACAAAAGTCACAGCTGCAATTTAAGTTCCAACATTCACTGAGTGTATAACTTTTGGAAGAGGTCTCCAAGAACCAGTTTCCTCCTACATAAAGAAGAAGAGTTAATAAAATACTTACATCAAAGCACTGTTGTATGAAGAGAAATAAACCAAAAAAAAGAACTTTGACTTTTCACTGATAATTTCTCAATAAATATTAGCCTATTATTTTATTTAGTGGCATATCTATATATATTCTTCAATTACAAAATGTGAATAGCATTACCCCATGGCATGTATTTTGCACAATTAAAAGTTGATTTTCATGCTGAGAGATGAAATCCGACATCAATGATAACAAGAATAGACACACAATATCCACAATAATAATTACATCAGAGTTTCCCAGATCATTTTTTATAAAACACTAACCTTAAATTCTCCGTGGGCAGCAAAATCAAGCCTGGTCTCAATCTTCAGATTCACAGCACATAGTAACACACTAAGTTCACTGACCAATGGAATCCCAGTACCAAACAAAAGTTTCAGAGACAGAAATATTTCAACAAGATGGAGTGACAGAGCCCCCACTAGAACATATCCATAGCTCTGTGGGGAAGACAGCAGTGATAGTGGAAGCTTTTCCACTCAGAATTACTTACATTTTAACAGTGAGACCATAAAGGCATTAACGTACATTAAATATGTATCTTCACATATTTAGATCCATGACAGGTTATCATCTCAAAATAAAATCTGAAAATTGCCTACTGCCCAAGTATAAATTAATAAGACTGGTGAAAGAATTCCAGAATATCAGAAATATACACACACTGATTCAACTTGTGAGCTCTTGTGAGTGTTTTCTATGATTTCTCTTAAAACTAATGCAAAGGATAGCAACAGGCCTAATCATAATAAAAAAATACAAAAAATATCACTGATATCTTTAAGTTAAAAGTGTATTCTGTGGCAATTGTTAAAGCCAGAGTGGAGGATGTTTCATAAATAAGGAGGGCTGGTGGGAGTATAATTAAAATTATTAGTTTAGAGATGAAAGCCACACTTGACATTATCAAATCTTGATTTAGTGGTGAAGTCAGCCTGAGGGCAAAATCCAGGGTCACTTTCCTTCTCAAGAAAGATATTTCTAATGGGAGGGAGGGTAGGGTAGAGATTTATATGGCAGAGTCAAAACAGAAATTATAAAGCTAACATCATAAAAGAAGAAAACAGAAGGTAGAGAGCCATTGTGGACAATTGAGAAAAAAAACATATTATATTTGTGTTATTAGGTTGAATTTGTTTATGATACATTTCTGGTTGCACATCTTCTTGGATATACTCTGAACTTGTCTTCAAGGAACGTCCAAGAACAGTGAGTACAGATGCCTGGGACAAAAGATAGCATGGGCAGCATCAAATGCAGTATAAGTTCTTCATGTGCATTGGGAAACTTGCTGAATTATAGGCATTCATCTTCCTCTCCACTGTCTTGCCCCCTTGGAGATACGGAGTTAATATTTATCATCAGCATTCCTTTATAAATTCAATCAGGTTGGAAGTATAAACAAAAGACACATGGTGTATATAAGGAAGAGAATAGCCAACAAAATGAGGCAAGTTTTTTTTTTTAACTTCCAAAAACTTTGGTAGTTGTCATAAGATAGAATTAAACTGATCCAGTTTGCAAAGAATTTAGATGTAGAAAATAAACACTGGAAACTAATTTGGGGGATGCCTGGGTGGCTCAGTCGGGTGAGTGTCTGGTCAGACTCTTGATTTTGGCTCGGGTCATGATCTCACGGTTCCTGAGTTCAAGCCGGCATTGGGCTCTGCACCAACAGGACCAAGCCTGCTTGGAATTCTCTCTCTCCTCTTTCTGCCCCTCCCCTGCGCTTTCTCTCTCTCTCTCTCTCTCTCTCTCTCTCTCTCTCAAAATAAACAAAAACATTTTAAAAATTAACTTGGGACTTCAGTTTCAGGCAATAAAGCATATTAGGTATGCCAAGAACAATCCCACTGTATGATAGCTAAAGGTACTGAATAATATACTTCTAAAACTCTTCTGGCTAAATACAGCAAAATCCTCAGAATCCAAAAACAAAACAGTAGTTGGAATCCAGAGGGGTGAGGCAAGGTTTTAATAACCATATCAAGAGCACAACACACAAGGTCCCAAATCCACATAGCGTGGACAAAAGATCATAAATCTCCCACATTGTACTGAATCTCCATGGTGGCAAACCTTCTGTGAAACTGTAAACTAGAAGAAAATATATCATCCCCACAAGGAGAAATGGTAGGAAAATCATCTTAAACCTAACTTTAAAATAGAGAAGAAAAGGAAATCTCCTGTGAGGATGCATAGTCACTCACTGGCCATCATTTGCTTCAGACCCAAATTCAAGTCAAGAATTTAATTTAAATGATTTAGGTTGACAGTGCTCCCAGGCATCTGGAAGAAGGAAACTCAAATGATCTCTGAGTGTATACACCACCAATCTAGGACTCAGGAGGCACCTACAGATAAAGTTCCAAGGAATAGAAGCTCATAATGAAAATAATAAAACAAGGTAGATACAAAGATCCAGAAATAACAGTTACATGGAGAATATATTTAAGAAGCAAAAATTAGAAACTGAAAATATGATATAATAAAAAGAGACAATCAAGCTGAAAAAAAGAATAAAAAGATATATATGATATATATACATATTTGTACATATACATTATATGTGTGTGAGAGAGAGAGATTTAGACAGAAAATCTAAAAGGCAGAAAGGACACATACAGGGAAAAATCCATTCAGTGGAAGACAGAATTATGGAAAAACACAGAGACAAAGAGATGGAACATATAAAAGAAAATCTGGGACAGGTAAGACAGAATGAGAAGTTGTAATATAAATGCCTATTCCAAATTCTAGAAGTCGAAACTACAGATAATATGAGAAACGATATTCAGAGACAATGGTTGAGAATTTCCCCAAACTGGCCAAAGACAAAGAACCTCAGATCTTAGAAGAATATTTATCTTAGAAAATAAATAACGTAAAATCCACTCCTAACCAGAGAAAAAAAAAAAGACAGTTGATTTTTGGGGGGGGGGGGGATTTTATTTTTAAATTTTCCAAGATGGGGCTTGAGTCCATAACCCCAAGATCAACAGTTACATACTCTACCAACTGAGCCACCCAGGTGTCCCTAGGCAGCTGATTTATAAAAACAGTATTTGATTAAAAGTCACTTGGGGGCACTTGGGTGTCTCAGTTGGATAAGTGTACCAGCTCAGGTCATGATCTCACAGTTCATGCATTCGAGCACCACATTGGGATTTGTGCTGACAGCACAGAGCCTGCTTGGGATCCTCTGTGCCCATTCTCTGCCCCTCCCTGGTCATACTCTCTCAATAAACAAACAAGCAAACAAACAAACAAACATTCTTAAAACAAGTCACTTGCAGCAGCAACATATACAGGCATACCTTATTTTACTACACTTCACTTCATTGCACTTCTCAGGTACTGTGTTCTTTACAAATTGAAGATTTGTAACAACACTGCATCAAGCAAGCCTATCAGTGACACTTTTCTTTTTTTTTTTAATTTTTTCTAATGTTTATTAATTTTTGAGAGACAGAGAGAGACAGAGTACCAGCAGGGGTAGGGCAGAGAAAGAGGGAGACACAGAAGCTGAAGCAGGGTCCAGTCCCTGAGCTGTCAGCACAGAGCCTGAGGACGTGGGGCTCAAACTCATGAACCGTGAGATCATGACCTGAGCTTATGTTGGACGTTTAACCAACTGAGTCACTCAGGCACCCCTATAGGTGCCATATGTCAAACACCATTTGCTTACTTCATGTGTCTGTGTCACATTTTGGTAATTCTCCAAATATTTCAAACTTTTCATTATTATTATATTTGTTACAGTGATCTGTCATCAGTGATCTTTGATGTTACTATTGCACTTATTTTGGGGCACCATAAGCTGCATCCATATAAGATGGTAAACTTAATTGATAAATATATATATTTAAACTACAATTTTGTACTTTTGATCTATCACCCATTTTCCCTACCTCCTTGACCCTGGTAATTATTTTTCTACTCTCTGCTTATATATATTTAGCTTTTTTACATTCCACATATAAGTGGGATCATGCAGTTTTATTCTGTGTGTTATTTCAGTTAGCAGAATGTCCTCCACATTGCTGCAAGTAACAGAATCTCCTTTTCTAAGCTATATAATATTCCTGTGTGTGTGTGTGTGTGTGTGTGTGTATCACAATTTCTTTATCCATTCATTATATGACAGTGTTCCCTATTTCTAGTAATGATTTTTGTCTTAATTTTATTTTCTTTTATACAGCAAGCCAAGTATTTTTTAATGTGTATTTATTTGTTTTGAGAGAGAGAGACAGAGAGAGAGAGAGAGAGCGAGCAGGGGAGGTACAGAGAGAGGGAGAAAGATAGAAACCCTAGCAGGCTCTGTGCCATCAGCACAGAGCTCAATGCAGGGCTTGAACGCACAAACCATGAGATCATGACCTGAGCCAAAACCAAGAGTCAGACACTTAACCAATTGAGCCACCAGGTGCCCTAAGCCAAGCATTTTTAATTAATACTTTTCTGTTATGTTATTTTGCTATTTATTTTATTTTAATGCTTTCCCCTCTCCTATTCTTTTTCTTTCAATCTTTATATTTTGTGATGATGATGATATATATGTATATAGGCCTAGAGATACAAAGTATAGCATGATGACTATCATTAATAGTACTATATTAAACTGCCAAATACCAGAAATATGCTAAAAGTAGATTTTAGGTACTCTCATCACACAAAAAAATATGGTAACTATGTGAGGAGATGATATATTAATTAGCTTGACTATAAGTATTTCACTATATATGTGTAATCAAATTATCATGTTGTACAACAGAAATACATACACTATTTAAAAAGGAACATTGTTGTAATATGATTAATATTTGTGATTGTGCATACCTAATGAAATAGTTCAATTAAGTAGTTTTAAATCACACAGAAAAAATTTGAAAAATCAACATTATGATGAAAACAATACTCATATCATTTAATAAATGATAACTTGCCTGGACAAGAAAATCAATAAGCCTTTTGAGATATAAATAATAAAGAGTAGATGTAATTGGCATATTTAGAATATTGTAGACAATTTCAGAATGTATATTCAATCAAAGAGATATGACATACTTGTTTTAGAATGTTCATTGGCAAAATCTCAACAAATTTCAAAAGAGCAGTTTTACATAGACCTTCTGTTTATACAACAAAAGTAATACATTGGAAGCTAAAAGCAAGAAGATAATATATGTGCATAGAGATATATAGAAATATACATATTTTTATGTGTATGTATATATGCATGGGAAAACTGAAAACCTTTGAGAATTTAAAAACACATTTCTAGATCCCTAATAGGTATAATAAAAATAATAACAGATGAGCAAATAAAATATTTGAAAGTTGTGGGGATACACTTAAATTGACACTAAAAAAGAACACTTAGATGAGCTAAAGTACTTGTTAGACAGAAGACTGAAAATTAAAGTTCCAAATTAAAAATTTAGAAAAACAGAAAACAGATTGAACCCAAATAAAAAATAATTTAAAGTAATATGAATAGAAATTAATTAAATATATATTAAAAGTTACAACAAAACAAAATTAGTTTATTTGAAGAAACAAACCTATCATGACCAATGAAGAAAAATGTGAGAAAGCTCACATAAAGAACATTAACAACATTAAAAGGAACAATAAGCTGGTCTCCTAATGCAAGAGACTTAAAAGCATACTATGATGGGGCACCTGGGTGGCTCAGTCGGTTGAGCGTTTAACTCTTGAATTTGGTTCAGGTTATGATCCCAGAGTCACAGGATCAAGCCCCACAATGGGCTACTTGCAGAGCATGGATCCTGCTTAAGATTCTCATGCGTGCGCCCTCTGCCCCTGTCCCTTGCTTGTGTGTACTCTCTCTCTCTCAAAAAGAAAGAAAGAAAGAAAGAAAGAAAGAAAGAAAGAAAGAAAGAAAGAAAGAAAGAAAGAAAGAGAGAAAAGGAAGGAAGGAAGGAAGGAAGGAAGGAAGGAAGGAAGGAAGGAAGGAAGGAAGGAAGAAAAACAAAAACAAAAAACCAAAGAAATCCCACATTTCTAAAAAGAATACTATGAATGACTGTATATTAACAAATTTGAAAACTCAGATTTAAATATATAAATATGGGCTCAATATAAACAGAAAATCAGGACATTATCCTATAAAGATTGCAGAAATCAAGTCAGTAGTACATATATGTCAATAAAGAAAACAACAGACGTAGACATTTCACAAGTTATTTCTACCAACATTTAAGAAATAGATTATTGTAATCACACATATATAATCTCAGAAAATAAGGATAAAAAGAAAAAAAACATTTTAAAAGGCTTATCTACTCATTCATTTAAAATCTCTTAACCAAAACATCAAAATCTGACAGACAGTATGAGAAATGAGAACTATAAGCCAATTTCACTCACTAATAGTAAAACAAAGATCTTAAATATTAGCAAATTGAACATAGCAAAGTAAAATTCATATATAACAATTATACATTCAGACCACACTGAAGTTCTAGAAGTGTGGTTTAACATTAGAAAGTAGATTTATGTAATTCCCCATATTAACTTAGGAGATTTTTAAAAACAGGATTATCTTGATAGATAAAAACCTAAACTGGCTCTTCATAAAGTCATCCCAGGCTAAAGTTCGACCTTCCCTTGATGCTAAAATAAATGTGTATATTCCTACAATCAAATAAAGTTTAAACTGCTCTTTCTTTCACTAGAAATAAGAGAAGTCTAGGTCTTCCAGAACCCCCCCACTAATTTTTCTGTATTCAAAATTACATGGATCATCAAGCATTCTCACCCAAACACCAGATGCATTAAGGTTACTCCCTACTCCCCTATTCAACAAGGTAAACTTCAAAGGTTCAATATCTTCTACATAACACAATGAACTTAAATTGACACAGATGGAGAGACAGCATATTCCAGGTTGAATGCAAACAAAGTCAGGATGAGCCACTCCCGTTTCTGTGCCTTCCCTCACTGTGCAGACTCTGCCCATAATATCCTCTCCGATGTTTTCACCTATAGTTCTACAACTCTTCCTTAAGACTTAGTGCCAAGTAAGCTGGATAGATAGAATCATGTCTTGAGAATTTAGAGAAAATGCTAATTTTCAGCTGGATTGATCAAGGAACATTCATGTTGGAGCTAGATTATATCTTACCTTCTCTTTTAGTTCATGGTATATTTAACTTCTCCCCACCGTAACTGGGAGATATTCAGAGTATAAAGACCATCTTTTTCATCTTTGCATTAACTGTACCAACTTATGTAGTGTCTTAATCATAACAGTGATTATTTGATTTGTTGTTGATAGTCTTTGATTTTTTGACAAAACCACATTAAAACAGCAATTAGCACTACTTAATCTTTTATATTTCAAGGCTGCTTCTTGAGCAACAAAGTAAAATAGGAGAGCATAAACACAGATTGTGATGTTCTGAAGGAAGGGGAGGAGTACACATGGAACTTTTCCCATGGCTTAGTCCACTGTGATTATCAAGAATCTTGACTTATGGTTGTTAGGAAATAAATAACTCCCTGACGGGTGTTGTCTAAGTGTGAGTGTGGGTGTGGGTATGTGTGTATGTTTATTCCTGAAGGTCTCTAATTGGAAACTATTTAAGTGATGCCCCATTCAAAAATGGACACTGATAAAGTATATTATACATATTTACATACAATGAACTTTAAAATGAAGACAATGGAGTCTCATAAAACTTTCCAATTCAGCTCAAGATAAAGTCACTTTTTATACAGTATTGTTCTTTGTTTTTTCACTTATTCCATATGCAGACCTTGTGTATTAGAGTTAAGAGAACAGTCTCTTGAATCAGAAGGACTTGGATTTAAGACATGGTTATTTCCTAGTCATGTAGCATTCTTCTAATTACTAACCCCTCTGTATACAGTTACCTCATCTCAGAAATGGGGAGATTGTGAGAATGAAAGGAGATGACGTGTGTGATGTATTTAGTACAGTACTTGCCTCGTTCATTTCACTTGATCTCCTCCTTTCTCTCCTGCCCATCCCTACCCCCACCCCCACCCCTCCTCCTCCCTCTTCTTTTCCTCCCCCCTCCTCCTTTTCTCTTTCTTTCACCTTTTCCTCCTTCCTTTTTTCCTTCTACTTTTGGTTCTCATTTAAATTTTTATTGTTATAATTATGTTGTTGTTTTATAATCTGAATCTTTTATGGCTTCCTACAGAAAGTTTTGCTCCACAAGAAAGTGCTTTGCACAAAGCTAATTGAGCTCAGTGATTCCAGAGATCTCGTTCTTTCCAAATTTAGAGCTCCTTGCCTGTGTCCTGCTTGGCATAACCAAGTTCTTTTGGGCTATGGAGTGGCACTGTAGTTCTTGTTTGGTCTCTAAGGTCTTTTGTTTGGGAAAGGAAGGTAAAAAGTGCCCATTGTGTAGAACATTATTGATAATGTCATTGCATTCTCATCACTAGAGACAGAGAGAGAAATGATTCATTATAGTATGCCTTAGTCAATGGATTCTATAAGTTTTCTAAAACTACTAAGGCTTTTTGTTAATTCTACGTGTTGTCACTTATTAGCTATACAACATCACTTAGGTTACTTCACTCTCTGAGCCACAATTTCCTCATCTTAAACAAAGAAGGGGGTGTGTATGTATGTACCTAAAACTAATATTACACTGTATGTTAACTAACTGGAATTTAAATAAAAACTTAATAAATAGGGGCACCTAGGTGACTCAATCAGTTAAGTGTCTGACTCTTGATTTCAGCTCAGGTCGTGATCTCATGGTTCATGAGATTAAGCCCCATGGCAGGCTCTGCACTGACAGTGAGGACCCTGCTTGGGATTCTCTCTCTCCCTCTGTCTCTGCCCCTCCCCCACACCACTCTCTTTCCCAAAATAAATAAATAAATAACTTAAAAAAACAATAAAAAAATCAACCAATATATACATAAGTACATACATAGATAAACAAATAAGGATAACAAATAGTTATTACTTTAGAAGGCTATAAAAAAGATCAAGTAAAAAGGGTTTCAGACAGTGTCTGGCACATAATAAGCACTCAATAAATGCTAATTGTTAATATATTAAAGTAACCAGAGATAACACGGTAAGTTAAAATTAGATTTGAATTAGAATATGAGGGTGTATGAAAAAAATTAAAAATTAAAAATTAAGAAAAAAGGGGAGATGCCTGGGTGGCTCAGTCAGTTGGGCATCCGACTTCCACTCAGGTCATGGTCTCACAGCTTGTGAGTTCGAGCCCCGCGTCGGGTTCTGTGCTGACAGTTTGGAGCCTGGGGCCTGCTTCAGATTCTGTGTCTCCCTCTCTCTCTGCCCCTAACCCACTCGCATTCTGTCTCTCTCTCAAAAATGTACATTAAAAAAAATTTTTAAAGAATATGACGGTGTATGGAATGTATTATAGAAGACAGTCCAAGTAAACCAATTGTTGCTTTGAGAAGCAAACCCCCAGCTCTCCAGACAGCTTCACCCACGTAGAAAGGCTCAGTCCTTTAAGATGTTAGGTAAAGGACATTTTACATTTCATTTCACATGCATGATAGAAGTTAGTGTACTATTTTGGAGTACATGGTTCTCTTCTTCCAGACACCCTCCTTATCAAGCCCCTGCATAGGTTTGAAGCTTCTTTATGCCTAAATATTCTTTCAATCCATTAGCAGCCATCTTCATCTCCTAGAAAACATAGTCCTGATTATGTATTGGACAGTAGAGCCAATAGCATTCTCTGTGCAATACATTTTTTGTTTACGTTTTTCAAAACTTATGACTTAGCTTCTAATGGATATTTTTAGAAAAATCTTTGACCTAGTAAATTCAGAAAAGGAATGAAAATCCTACCAGTCTAAAGCCTAAAGAAGGCATCTTGGATATGGCCTTTTTTTCATGCCACCAGGAAGTCCCATCATCTCTACTATTACTCTGAACAGATTTCTCTCCATCTCCATGCTACCACTCTAATTTACATTCTCTCACGAGACCACCACAATAGCCCCTATTTCCATCACGTTCCTTGTAGAGGGCTATCATTAAAGGGCACATCACATTTTTTTACAACCTTACAGAAAATCCTTCAGTAACTTTTGAAAAGGTAAACCTCACCTGTCTGCCCTCACCACCTGCTGATCACCACGGTGGCCTTGCTGTTCCTTGAATTTGTCAAGCTCATTCCTGTTGTAGGGCCTTTGCACCAGCTGTTTGCTCTAGGGTACTCTTCTGTCTAGATAAGTACACGATTGGCTCTTTCTGATCCTGCCGGTCACAACCAAAACCATGACCTTCTCCAAGAGAACTTCCCTGGCTACCACATCAGCGTAGCCCTCCCTCATTCTTTTCATTTTCCACCACACCATGATCATCATCCACTTGACAAACATTTATCCAGGGTCTACCACATGCTAACAAAACAGACAAAACCACTGCCTCCCTGAGAAGGACATTATAGTGAAATACTTACACTTATTTGAAATGAACTTGTACACTTAGTTAATTGTCTCCTTCCCCCAGATTGAAGAGACCTTGAGACCAAGAATTTTATATGTTGAGTTCATCTTTCTTAGTTCTAAGTAAGCACTATGGATAAAAGTAGACAGCCCATAAAGAGGATTCAATTCATGAATTACGTCACATCTTTGGCATTCTAAGTCAGCCTCATTTTGATTGCAACATGAGTCTATATAGGAAAATTCAAAAGAAAAAATAATTATAGAACAAAAATTAATAGGCACCTCCTTAAATCACTGACATTCTCTATTAATATAATCACATGTAAAGCATTTTTAAAGGATATTTGAATGTAGTTTCTAAAGAAAATTTATTCTATCAATTAAGGACACTTGAAAGCAAAAGCTAATAAGATGTTGTGAAGTCTGGGGTTGTGAAGGCCACTTAAAGAAAATATTTTTTTTTATGGGCTTATAACTCTTCAGAGCTAGTTCTGGCTGAAGCAGCTCTCAGAAGCACTTTTTCTTTCCCATAAGTCAAAGAGTGATGCTTCTTTGTCAAGGAGAGTACCAAAAGGGCATTTTTGTCCCCCCCTGAATTTGATGGGAAGTTAACACAGATTGATGACAGGTCATCGGAAAACGCTTGTCTCTTTTATTTTCAATTTTGCTGAGTGGAAATTGCCCATATTTTGTCTGTTTGGCTTATGCTCCATGTCTTTTTGAGTATCTGACACTATTCTCAAACAGTTAATGTCCAAAAACTGGAGCAATTTTGTCATTTTTCAAGACTTAACAATGTAAATGTTCTACCAGTATCAATTCTAAAGATATTGTCACAAATTAGTTCAGTATACCTAGCAAAAATCAATTATGCCAGGGAATGATTATATAGTGATAATTTATGGCTTTTCCTGGAATTTTTGTTTGTATACATACCATCACATTTCAAATATTTATACCAAAAAAATATAACTCTTATCATAACCACAAAGGTATGTGGCTTATAACTAAGAAAAGAATTATGTAATTTATATGAAACTCTTCCTTAGTCTTTTTATTTGTCATCATTTTGAGTGCTATCTTTTTTGAAAAAAATTATGGACATGATACTTATTTGTTCCTTAAAGAGAGATTTGCAAATAAATGAAACACCTAGTCAGTGTTGTTTCTTCTTCTGTCTTAAATTTTAGAAAGCGGCAATCTAGAAGAAATGTTGAGATCTTATTTCAAATTCAGTCTTTACCTAAAATTCTAGAATTTTGCTATCATCAAAATTCTATTATTTTGTGGCTGATAAATGACATTCCAACAGATTTATGAGGGAAAGATTTAATTCTGACTACAGAACATATCTGAGGTTGAAATCATGTGTACATGTGTGTGCATATACACTCCCCCTTTAGCCGATAAGTCAAGAGCCCTGGCCACTGATCCCCTCTTGAATGCAAACCTTGCATAATTCTGACAAGGTCTCAACCACATCTGTATCTAGATTTTCTCATCAGTGTAATAAAGGAAACAAACTTAAGATACAACCCCCAAATTATGCCAGGGAGTCTCACTCCCATCATACTTCATGGATGCTTGGGTAGGAAAAATTTCTGAAATATACAGACATAATATATTCAGCTATTCAGTCCTGGTCAGAAGGCAAGGAAAACAGGCTCTTTCATGCACCCACTACAATCTTCAAGGAAAGAAAATTTACAATACATAGAAACACACTAGTCTCTATACCTCTTGACATGGGATTACAGATAACCCTAGATTCCTATGGTTCTATTATGATGTTGTAAAATGCTTATTACCAACCATATTAATAATGTTAACAAATAACTGAAAACACATTTTAAAAACCACCAGTAGAAAACTCATCCAGTAAAAATTACCAATTCAAACTACCAAGATCCTACTCAAAACTATCAAGAAAATGGAGGAGAAAATTTAATCAACCAAATCTATATTAGATGTGGAAAACTGAACATGCAAGAATAGCCAGAAAGATTCTGAGAAAGGGGAGTAATGGAGGAGGATTTGCCTTATTATATATCAAAGTATATCAGAAAGATATGGGCACTAAAACAGTTGACTTTTGCATAAGAGATTCTGGATAGAGAGTTGAAAACCCAAGGGGATATGTCAAATGATAAACGTGCATTTATGCAATGGGGTATCAATGAATATTTCAATAAATAATGTGGAGAAAACTGTGTAACAATTTAGGGCTAATGTTCTGTATTTCTATCTCTTGCACCCCCCATGGAAACTTTAGATAAAATCACATAAAATACTGTTATTGGAAGAAACCATGTCACTGAAAATAACTATTAAGCAGGAAAGAGTTTCTAAACAAGACACAAAGCCTAGAGGCCACAAAGAAAAGTACTGATAACTTGACTATATTTTAAAAATGTAAAATAAGTAAATAAATAAATTGGAAATAAACAAGTTGTTTCTAATATATATGATAATTCTAACTGTAATGTCCATAAAACATGAATAAGTAACAAACATCAAGAAAAAATACATCAGAGCATTCTGGACAATAAGAGTGAAAAGTTCCCTTGAAAAAATGTAATAAAACACATAAAAGGAAATCTAAATTTTTCCCAATGAGGTTGACTTTGTAGATTTGATTTTGAGAACCACATAAGTAGTTAAAAATATTTTTGAAAATTCAAAATGAAAATAAAAGCAAGCTTTTAAAAATAAAAGCAAAATTAAACAAATGTCCTTGTGTGTTGATTTGGTGTTTAGACCATTCAGAAAGGAATTCCTATATTCTTAAAATAGACTCTACCCCTGAAAAACATGGAGCTAGGATTCAAACCCAGTATAACAGGGCTAAGCCCTTTGCTTTCACCATCAAGGTTGTCTGTACAGACCTCAAGAACCCACAGGTCATCCTCTACACACAGGAGCCTGGAGGCTACTATTCACAGAAAGCCACCAACCTGTTCACCATCTGCTTCACTGATATTCGTTATTCTTTCTCATTCTTGCTTCACACAGGGCCAAGCTTCCGCAGCAGCATAAGCTACAATTGGGATTCCTGTACACCCAGAGCCATGCGAAAAAATGTGTAGCACTGAATCATTCAATCCAGACATCAATGCTGACAGATTTAATACACGTTTTGCACAGACCCTCTGTAAACCGCCATACCAGAACCTCTGCAAGGTAGGATAATATAAGTAATTTAACCCCCCCTGGGCTCACTTTCCACGTATGTGCAATACAGATAAAAATAATTTGGACTGGTTTCAAATTCCAATATTCTCATGTATCAGTTATGTGTCATTAGGTAAGTTACTTCCTTCTCTGAACCTCACACCTGTCCCTCCCTATGCTGAACAACAAGTGAAAGAATATATGCCACAAGTGCAGCTGCAAAAACACATGCCAAGATTTGTGTGAGGTGAGTGATTATTTGTCACCATATATTTATTTGATTTTTTTGTTTTGTTTTAGACTTACCTGTTTTAGGTTATACAACATTATTTTTAAAGGTATACAATGTGATGATTTAATATACATGTACATTATGAAATGATTATAATTATCAAGTTAATTAACAGCTTACATAGTTATTTGTGTGTGTGTGTGTGTGTGTGTGTGTGTGTGTGTGTGGTGGGAAAACTTAGGATCTATTCTCTTAGCAAATATAAACAATACAATATTATTAATGATAAACACTATCTTGTACATTAGATCCCCAGAACTTATTCATCTTCTAACTGGAAGTTTGTGCCAGTGACCAACATCTCCCCATTTGCCCCACCCTGCAGCCCCTGACAACCACCATTGGCTTTATGACTTCAACTTTTAGATTTTACATATAAGAGATACCATATAATATTTGTCCTTCTGTGTCTGGTGTATTTCATTCAGCATAATTAATGAAATTCTTATATTCATATATATTGTCATGAATGTTGCCAATTCCAAATGAATTTTGAGACTGTTTCCTCTACAGCTGTGAAAAATGTTATTGGAATTTTGATAGGGATTGTGTTGAATCTATTGATCATTTTGAATAGTGTAGTCATTTTAACAATATTAATTCCTCCAATCCATGAGCATGGAATATCTTCACACTTATTTTCATCTCCTTCAATCTTTGTCATCATTGTTTTGCAGTTTTAGTGTAAAGACTATAAAGGGGGTGGGGAGTTGAGATGGTAGCATAGTAGGAGGACCCTAGGCCCCTCTTGTCCCTTGAACACAAGTAGATAACTATCAAATCGCTCTGAACACCCAAGAAATCAACCTGAGGACTGACAGAACAAACTGCACAAATAGAGGGAGAGAAGAGGCCACATCAATGAAGGTAGAAGGTATAGAGATATGGTTTGGGGGAGAGATAGATCATGGGTATGGTGGAGGGGAGGGAGCCCAGGTCACAGAGAAAGGTGAGAGAAAGGGGAGCACACAAGAAAATGCACAAGGAGAATACTTTCCCAAAGCCATTGGCTGGGAAAACAAGAAGGGCTGATTTTCATGGGTTTTTGCAACCAGTGGGGCTTGAGGGTTGGAGTTTTAAAGGTTAGTGGGCTTGGCTGGGACAGAACCCTGAGGATGCTGCCCTGCTCCTAGAGAGAAGACAGGCAAAAATTCCCTGGGGCAGACAGAAAGATCTGAGGATCCCTTAAGGTACTCAGTGGGGAGATTTTTCACTGTTCTTGGAGTCCATCTGTGAGAGGTACATTAACAGAGATGCTTTCTGGGACAAAAGAATTTGGGCATGCCATTTCCTTCTCCTGCCCCTCTGCAGAGGCACGGAGTAACCTGCTAAGGGCAACTCAGCCCCAACATTAGCTGCCTAGCCTGCCTGCTACAAGTCCCCTACACTTGCATTCTGACATGACTGCCCTTTTCTTTAAAAACTTCATCCAACCCCAGTGTGGTGGGACCCTCTCCCTGAAGACAAGCACAGGCCCCCACCACAGCATGTCCCTAAAGTGTAGAGTTTTAAAAGTCAGCAATCTTGCCTGGGATGGAGCCTGGAATGCACAGAGCTGCTTCTGGAGAGAAGGCAGAAAACAATCACCTGCCTAGAAGACCAACAGAAATCCCTTCTCATACAACATCTCCTGACCAGAGAATTCTTCAGGGATTGAGTTCCAGTGGACCAAGCATTAGGTCTCATCTAGTAAGCAGACCCAAGCACACCTAGTTAAAACGTGACACACTCTGGCCAAACTCTAAATACTGCCCACTGCAGGCAAATACATTCTCTGCAGACTGGCCTGAAGGACAGAGCAGCCAAAACACAGCAGCAGAAGGGTGCCTGGTTGGTTCAGTGGGTTAAGCATCCAACTCATGATTTCAGCTTAGGTCATTATCTCATGGTTCATGGGTTGGAGCCCTTCACCGGACTCCATGCTGAAAGCCCTCTCTCCCTGTCTCTGTCCCTCTCCCCTCTCTCAAAACAAACAAATAAATAAAAACACAGCAGCAGAGTGCACACAGCACACACCAGAGACACTCCCTGAAGCACCAGGCCCTGGACACTACATGACCTCTTCCACCTACAGCAATTACTCTCAGGAACAGGAAACATAACAGGCTTTTCTAACACCCAGAAGAAGACAGAGACTTAGACAAAATGCTGAGACAGAGGAATTTATCCTAAATGAAACAACAAGATAAGGTCACAGCCACAGCATGGTATTGGCACAAAAACAGACACATAGACCAATGGAATAGAATAGAAACCCCAGAACTAGACCCACAAACGTATGGCCAACTCATCTTTGACAAAGCAGGAAAGAACATCCAATGGAAAAAAGACAGTCTCTTTAACAAATGGTGCTGGGAGAACTGGACAGCAACATGCAGAAGGTTGAAACTAGACCACTTTCTCACATCATTCACAAAAATAAACTCAAAATGGATAAAGGACCTGAATGTGAGACAGGAAACCACCAAACCCTAGAGGAGAAAGCAGGAAAAGACCTCTCTGACCTCAGCCGTAGCAATCTCTTACTCGACACATCCCCAAAGGCAAGGGAATTAAAAGCAAAAATGAATTACTGGGACCTTATGAAGATAAAAAGCTTCTGCACAGCAAAGGAAACAACCAACAAAACTAAAAGGCAACCAACGGAATGGGAAAAGATATTTGCAAATGACATATCGGACAAAGGGCTAGTATCCAAAATCTATAAAGAGCTCACCAAACTCCACACCCGAAAACAAATAACCCAGTGAAGAAATGGGCAGAAAACATGAATAGACACTTCTCTAAAGAAGACATCCGGATGGCCAACAGGCACATGAAAAGATGCTCAACGTCGCTCCTTATCAGGGAAATACAAATCAAAACCACACTCAGATATCACCTCACACCAGTCAGAGTGGCCAAAATGAACAAATCAGGAGACTATAGATGCTGGAGAGGATGTGGAGAAACGGGAACCCTCTTGCACTGTTGGTGGGAATGCAAACTGGTTCAGCCACTCTGGAAAACAGTGTGGAGGTTCCTCAAAAAATTAAAAATAGACCTACCCTATGACTCAGCAATAGCACTGCTAGGAATTTACCCAAGGGATACAGGAGGGCTGATGCATAGGGGCACTTGTACCCCAGTGTTTATAGCAGCACTCTCAACAATAGCCAAATGATGGAAAGAGCCTAAATGTCCATCAACTGATGAATGGATAAAGAAATTGTGGTTTATGTACACAATGGAGTACTACATGGCAATGAGAAAGAATGAAATATGGCCCTTTGTAGCAACGTGGATGGAACTGGAGAGTGTGATGCTAAGTGAAGTAAGCCATACAGAGAAAGACAGATACCAAATGTTTTCACTCTTATGTGAATCCTAAGAAACTTAATAGAAACCCATGGGGGAGGGGAAGGAAAAAAAAAGAGGTTAGAGTGGGAGAGAGCCAAAGCATAAGAGACTGTTAAAAACTGAGAACAAACTGAGGGTTGATAGGGGGTGGGAGGGAGGGGAGGGTGGGTGATGGGTATTGAGGAGGGCACCTTTTGGGATGAGCACTGGGTGTTGTATGGAAACCGATTTGACAATAAATTTCATATATTGAAAAAAAAAAAAAGATAAGGTCACAGCCAGATATCTAAGTGAAATAGATATAAAGTAACATGCATAGTGGAGAATTTAAAGCAACAATCATAAGGGTACTTGCTGGACTTGAGAGAAGAATAGCAACTTCAGGGAGGCCCATACCACAGTGATGAAAGAGTTAAAAAACCATTAGTTAGAAAAGAAATATACAATGACTAAGATACAAAACAGACTGGATGCAATGAATGCAAGTATGGAAGAAGCAGAGGAACAAATTAGTGGCCTAGAAGGCAAAATAAGGGAAAATAATTATGCTGAACAAAAGAGAAAGAATATGCAACATGAGAATACAGATAGGAAACTCTATGACTCCATCAAATGTAATAACCTTTAATTATTACTATTATTATAGGAGTCATAGAAGAACAGAGAGAAAAGGGGGAAGAAACTTTTTTTGAGGAAATAATAGCTGAAAACTTCCTGTACTTGGGGAAGGAAACAGACATCCAAGGCACAGATAATTCCCATTAAAATCAACAAAAGCAGGCCAAGACATATTGTAATTAAATGTGTAAAATATAGTGATAAAGGAAAATTCTAAAAACAGAAAGACAAAAGAAGTCCTTAACTTACAAGGGAAGACCATAAGGTTACTTGCAGATCTCTCAACAGAAACCTGGCAAGCCAGAAGGCAGTGGCATGATATATTCAATGTGCTGAATGGAAAAGATCTACAGTCAAGAATATTCTATCCAGCAAGTCTATCACTCAGGATGGAAGGAGATATAAAGTTTCCCAGAAAACAAGAACTACAGGAGTTTGTGACCAATAAAACATCCTGGCAAGAAATATTCAAGGGGACTCTTTGAGTGGAAAGACCAAAAATGACAAAGGCAAGAAAGGAACACAGAAAATCTCCAGAAAAAAAAAATGACAAAGCAAGTAATAAAATGGCATTAAATACATATCTATCAATAATTATTCTGGAAGCAAATGGACTAAATGCTCCAATCAAAGGGCATAGGATGTCAGAATGAGTAAAAAGACAAGACCCATCTATATTCTGCCTGGAAGAGACTCATTTTAGACTTAGAGACACCTACAGACTGAAAGTAAGGAGATGGAGAACAATCTATTGTATTAATGGATGTCCAAAGAAAGCCAGAGTAGCCATACTTATATCAGACAAACTAGATTTTAAACCAAAGAAGGGCACTATATCATAATAAAGGGGCTATCCAACAAGAAGCTCTAACAATTGCAAATATATATATGCCCCCAACTTGATAACACCCAAATATATAAAATCATTAATAATGAACATAAAGGAACCCAATGATAATAATACAATAATACTAGAGAAATTTAACACATCACCGACATCAATGAACATAGTATCAAAAAGAAAATCAACAAGGAAACAATGGCTTTGAATGACACACTGGACTAGATGGACTTAAGAGATATATTCAGAACATATCATCCTAAAGCAGATTACACATTCTATTCAAGTGCCCATGAGACATTCTCCAGGATAGTTCACATACTGGGTAAAAAATCAGGCCTCACTAAGTACAAAAAGATTGAGATTAAGCCATGCATATTTTCTGATCACATGCCATGAAACTTGAAGTCAACCACAAGAAAAAATTTGGATAGATCACAAATACATTGAGGTTAAACAACATGCTACTAAAAAATGAATGGAACAAAGAAGAAATCAAAGAAGGATATCAAAGAAGAAATTATAATAATAATGAAAACAAAAACATGACAGTCCAAAACCTTTGGGATGCAGCAAAAGTGGTCACAAAGGGAAGTATATACCAATACAGGCCTACCTCAAAAAAGCAAGAAAAATATCAAAAAAAAACAACCTATCCTTAAACCTACAGGAGCTAGAAAAAACAAACAAACAAAATCTGAAGTCAGCAGAAGGAAGGAAATAATAAAGTTTGGAGCAGAAAGAAATGATAGAGAAACTAAAAAACAAACAAAAAACAGAACAGATCAATGAATCCAGGAGTTGGTTCTTTGAAAAAAATTAATAAAATTGACAAGCCCCTAGACAGACTTTACAAAAAGAAAAAAGACAAAGGACCCAAATAAATAAAATTACAAATAAGAGAGGAGAAATAACAACCAACACCACAGAAATACAAACAATTATAAAAGAATATTATGAAAAACTATACGCCAACAAATTGGACAACATGGAAGAAATGTATAAATTTCTAGAAACATATGAACTACCAAAACTGAAATCGGAAAACATAGAACACTTGAACAGACCAATAACAAGCAAAGAAATTGAATCAGTAATCAAAAATCTCCCAACAAACAAAAGTCTAGGACAAGATGACTCAACAGGTGAATTCTACCAAACATTTAAAGAAGAGTTAATACCTATTTGTCTCAAACTATTCCAAAATATATGAATGGAAGGAAAACTTACAAATTCATTCTATGAGGCCAGCATTACTATGATACCAAAACCAGGCAAAGACTCCACTAAAAAAAGAGAGATACAGGCCAATATCTCTGATGAACACAGATGCAAAAATTCTCAATAAAATACGAGCAAATTGAAATCAACAGCACATTAAAAGATTCATTCATCAGCATCAATTGGGATTTATTCCTGGGCTTCAAAGGGTTCAATATTTGCAAATCAATTGACATGGTACACTACATCAATGAAAGAAAGGATAAGGAGCATATGATCCTTTCAGTAGATGCAGGGAAAGCATTTGACCAAGTATAACATCCATTTAGGATCAAAACTCTCAACAAAGTAGGGTTACAGGAAACATACCTCAACATAATAAAAGCCATATACAAAAAACCCACAGCTTCTATCATCCTCAACAGGGAATAACAGAGATTTTCCTCTACATTCAGGAACAAGATATGGAGGATATCCACTGTCACCACTATTAGGTAACATAGTACTGGAAGCTCTAGTCATGGCAATCAGACAACAAAAAAGAAAGGCATCCAAATGGGCAAGGAAGAAGTCAAACTTTCCCTGTGTGCAGATGACATGATACTCTACATAGGAAACCCAAAAGACTCTACCAAAAAACTGCTAGAACTGATACATGAATTCAGTAAAGGTATAGGATGGAATATCAACTTACAGCAATCTGTTGCATTTCTACACACCAATAATGAAGCAGCAGAGAGAGAGAGAAATTAAGGAATCAATCCCATTCACAATTGCACAAAAATCAAAAGACATCTAGGAATAAACCTAACAGAGGAGGTGAAAGACCTGTACTCTGAAAACTACAGTACACTGATGAAAGAAATTGAAGATGACACAAAGAAATGGAAAGACATTCCATGCTCATGGGTTGGAAAAACAAATACTGTTAAAAGATCTGTACTATCCAAAGCAATCTGCATTTAATGCAACCCCTATCAAAATACTACCAGCATTTTTCACAGAGCTAGAATAAACAATCCTAAAATTTTCCTGGAACCACAAAAGACCCTGAATATCCAAAGCAACCTTGAAAAAGAAAAGCAAAGCTAGAAGCATCATAATTCTAAACTTCAGGTTATATTACAAACCTGTAGTGATCAAGAGAGTATGGTACTGGCACAAAAACAGACACAGATTAATAGAACAGAATAAAAAACTCATGGGGTGCCTGGGTGGCTCAGTTGGTTAAGCATCTGACTCTTGATCTCTGCTCAGGAAATGGTTCATGAGATCAAGCCCTGCATCAGGTTCTGTGCTGACAGTGAGAAGCCTGCTTGGGATTCTTGCTCTCCTTTTCTCCCTGATTCCCCTCCCTCTCTCTCTCAAAATAAATAAACTTTTAAAAACATTAAAATAATAAAAACCCAGAAATGATCCCACAACTATATGATCAATTAATCTTTGGCAAAGCAGGAAAGAATATCCAATGGAAAAGACAGTTTATTCAACAAATGTTGTTGGAGAAACTGGACAGAAATATGCAAAATAATTAAATTGAACCACTTTTCAATACCACACACAAAAATAAATTCAAAGTGGATTAAATACCTAAATGTGAGACAGGAAACTATCAAAATCCTACAGGAGAACACAGGCAGTAACCTTTCTGACACTGACCATAGCAACTTCTTACTAGATATGTCTCCTGAGGCAAGGGAGACAAAAGAAAAAAAATCTATTGGGACTACATAAAAATAAAAAGCTTCTGCAGAGCAAAGGAAACAATCAACAAAACTAAAAAACAACCTACTGAATGGGAGAAGATATTTGCAAATGACTCTCTAATAAGGGGCTAGTATCCAAAGAATTGACACAACTCAAAATCCAAAAAACAAATAATCCAGTTAAAAAAATGGGCAGAAGACATGAGCAGACATTTTTCCAAAGAAGACATACAGATGGCCAACAGACGTGTGAAAAGATGCTCAACACTACTCATGATCAGGGGAATGCAAATCAAACCTACCATGAGATATCACCTCTCACCAGTTAGAATGGCTAAAATTAATAACCCAGGAAACAACAGGTGTTGACAAGGATGCAGAGAAAGGGGAACCCTCTTACAGTGTTGGTGGGAATGCAAAGGGGTGCAGCCACTCTGGAAAACAGTATGGAGGTTCCCCAACAATTTAAAAATAGAACTACCTACAATCCAGCAATTGCACTCCTAGGTATTTACTCAAAAGATACAAAAATACTAATTCAAAGGGATAAATGCACCCTGATGTTTATAGCACCATTATCAACAATAGCCAAATTATGGGAAGAGTCCAAATGTTCATCAACTGATGAATGGATAGAGAAAATGTGGCTCATACACGCGCGCACACACACACACACACACACACACACACACTAGAATATCATTCAGTCATAAAAAAAAAAAAAAAGAATTAAATCTTGCCCTTTGCAATAGTATGGATGAAGCTAGAGAGTATTACACTAAGAGACTGAAGTCAGTCAGAGAAACACAAATACCATATAATTTCACTCATGTGGAATTCAAGAAATAAAACAAATAAACATGTGAGTGGGGAAAAAAAGAGGCAAACCAAGAAACAGACTATTAACTATAGAGAACAAACTGATATTTACCAAAGGGGAAGTGGGTGGGGGGGGAAGGGGTTAAATGGGTGATGGGGGTTAAGGAGGGCACTTGTGATGAGTCACTAAATTCTACAACTAAAACTGTATGTTAACTAACTGGAATTTAAATAAATATTTGGGGGGAAAAGATTCTATGAGGAATTATGGCTAAAATTTAGCAGATTAAGATATGGGGTTATAAATTAAAATATCATTAATAGGTATTTTAATATAAGGAACAGAAAAAGAAAGGAATTTCATGATGATACAGATTAAACTGAATAAAAGTGTCCCTAAAGCATAACTATAGCAATCGAGTTTGCAGATGATTCATTGAGTGCCCTGTGGAAGAGCACCTGGGCTATATTCTGATTTTTTTTCTGAAGTTTTGCTTCCAGGCAAGTGCCATATGGATTGCAAATCAGATAAGGTTTTGTCTGGAACACATCCCGATGTCATTGCCCAGAGAATTTATAGTTTTTATTTCAGCATTCTATAGGTAGAATTCTTTATGTAACTGAGAATTTTTTTAACTTTTACATTTCTGAATTGAAAAATGTAATACATAAAAAAGACTATAAAGGCTATAGTCTTTCACCTCCTTCGTCAAAATTATTACTAAGTATTTTATTGTTTTTATAATGCTTTGTAAGTTGGATTGTTTTCTTAATTTCTTTCCAATAGTTCATTGTTAATGTACAGAAATATGACTGATTCTGCGTATTGATTTTGTATCCTGCACTTTACTTAGTTAATTAGTTCTAATGGGTTTTTTTGGTAGAGTTTTTACAGTTTTCTATATATAAACTCATATCATTTGTAAACAGGGACAACTTCCTTTTTCATTTCAGTGCTTATTTCTCTTTCTTTTTCTTTTTCCAGGAGTATGTTAGAGGGGGCAAGAGTGAGCACCCTTGCCTTATTCCTGATTTTAGAAGACAGGCTTTCATCTTTTCACGACTGAGTATGATGTTAGCTGTGTGCTTGTTATGTATGGCTTTCATCATATTGAGGTACCTTCCTTCTTTGCCTAATTTGTTAAGAGATTTTTGTTTTCCCATGAAAGGATGCTGAGTTTTGTTAAATGCTTTTTCTGCATATATGATTGTATGGTTTTTCTTCATTCTATTAAAGTGATGTATCACATTTACTGACTTGATGTTAAACCATCCTTGCATCCCAGGCGTAAACCCCACTTGAACATGATGTATGTCCCTTTTATACACTGTTGAGTTTGGTTTGCTAGAATTTTCCTGAGAATGTTTGGATTTATGTTCATCAGAGATGTCTACTGTCTTTTTAATACTACTGTCTTTTAATACTATTGTAATTTTCTCTTTACTGGTCTTTTTGTCTGACTTCGATATAAGGTTAATGTTGGTCTTGTAAAATGAGTTTGAAAGTTTTTCCTCTTCAGATTTTTGTTAAGAGTTTGAGAAGTATTGATATTCTTTACAGATTTTTTTATTCTTATTTTTTAAATAAATTATGGAACATTAATTTGCATCTAGGCAGTCAAATTCCACCACTCTTGTTTTTCTTTCTTTCCTTCCTCCCTTCCTCCCTCCCTCCCTCCATCCCTTTCTTTCTCTTTCTTTTTCTTTCTTTCTTTCTTCTTTCTTTCCTTTCTTTCTTTCTTTCTTTCTTTCTTTCTTTCTTTCTTTCTTTCTTTCTTTCTTTCTTTCTTTTTCTTTCTTTCTTTCCTTTTTCATTTCAAATAGGCTCCACACCCAACATGGGGCCTGAACTCATGACCTGGAGATCAACAGTCTCATGCTGTACTGACTGAGTCAGCTAGGTACCCAAGGACTGTGCTAATTTTCATGTATTTTTTAATTCTCTAATTTTCCTCTCATTATCAATTCCTAGTTTAATACTTCTGTGGTTGGAAAAGATACTTGATATTATTTCAATCTTCTTAAAATGTGGCAAAATATATGACCCATTCTGGAGAATTTTCTTTCTTCTTTTTTCTTGTTTCATAAGTGTATATTAGGCCCATTTGATCTATAGTGTCATTCAGTACCTCTGTTTCTTCATTAATTTTCTGTCTGGTTGATCTATTCATTTTTGAAAGTGGGGTATGAAGTCCTCTGCTATTATTGTATTGTTAATTTTTCCTTCAGTTCCAGTAACATTTGTTTTAAATATTTAGGTGCTCAGTCTTGCATGTATACATATTTACAAGTGTTATTTCCTCTTGATGAATTGACCCCTTCATCATTATATAGTAACTTTATTTGTCTATTGTGATCAATTTCAACTGAAAGTCTATTTTATCTGAATTAAATATAGCCATTCCCACTCTCTCTTTTGGTTACCATTTGCGTATAATATCTTTTCCATCCCTTTATTTTCAGCCTATGTGTGCCCTTAAAGCTGAATGAGTCTCTTACAGGCAGCATATTTTTGGATCATTTTTTTAATCCATTCAGATAGTCCATATCTCTTAAGTGGAAAACTTAACCTATTTTGCTTAAAGTAATTACTGACAGGTAAAAATTTGCTGTTGCCATTTTCCCCTTATTTCGTAGCTCCTCTGTTCCTTTCTTACCCTCTTTGGTGTCTTCCTATGTGATTTGATGACTCTTTGTGATAGTATGCTTTGATTCCTTTATCTTCATCTTTTGTTTATCCATTACAGGTTTTTTCTTTGTGGTTACAATGAAGTTTACAAAAAACATGTAGCTATAACAGTGTATTTTAAGCTGATAACAACTTAAGCTCAATTGCATACAAAAACTCTACACTCTTGCTTCTCTCCTAACATGTTATGCTCTGTCATGGTTTGAATCTTTTTAATATTTTGCACCCATTAAGAATTTTTTGTAACGGAGGAGCCTGGGTGGCTCAGTCAGTTAAGCATCTGACTCTTGATTTTGGCTCAGGTCACAATCCCAGGGTCATGGGATCAAACCTCACATCAGGATCCATGCTGAGTGTGGAGCCTGCTTAGAATTCTCTCTCTCTCTCTCTCTCTCTCTCTCTCTCTGCCCCTCTCCCCTGCTTGCACTCTCTCTCTCTAAAGAAGAAAAGAAATTATTGCAGCTAAGAAATGATTAGTTATTTTTTTAATACTACTATCTTTTAACGTTTATACTGGAGACAAAAGTGATTTACATACCACCATTACATGACTAGAGTATTCTAAATTTGACTATATGTTTACCTTTAACAATGAGTTTTATACTTTCATGTATTTTCATGTTGTTGCTAAATGTCCTTTCATTTTAATTTGATGAAGTTCCTTGGGCATTTCTTGTAAGGCAGGTACAGTGGTGATGAATTCTTCCAGTTTCTGTTTGTCTGGGAATATCTTTATCATGCCTTCATTTCTGAAGGAGCAGTTGTTGAGTGTTCTTGGCTGGCAGTGTTGATGTAATGATTCATTTTCTCCTTGCCATTTTCAAAATGATTTCTCTGTCTTTGATTTTTAACAATTTGATTATAATGTATATCAGGATAACCTTTGCATTGATCCTACTTGAGGTACTTTGAGCTTCATGCACCTGGATGTCCATATCTCTTAAGATTTAGAAAGCTTGCAGCTATTATTTCTTTAAATAAGCTTTCTGTCTCTTTCTCTTTCTCTTCCCCTCTGGTACACCATGGTGTGTGTACTTGTCTGCTTTATGGTATTTTACAATTCACATAGGCTTTTTCACTGTTTTCATTCTTTTTTTTTCTTTTTTGTTCTTTTTTTGCAAAACAGTGCTATTTTATTTGTGAGTGTGTGTGTATGTGTGTGTGTGTGTGTGTGTGTGTGTGTGTGTTTTAATAATTTATTATCAAATGAGTTAACATACAATGTATACAGTGTAGTCTTGGCTTAGGGAGTAGATTCCCATGATTCATCACTTACATACAACACCCAGTGCTCATCCCAACAAGGGCCCTCTTCAATGCCCATCACCCATTTGCCCCACCCTGCCCAACCCCCCACCCCCTCAACCCACAGTTTGTTCTCTGCATTTAAGAGTCTCTTATGGTTTGCCAACCTCTCTGTTTGAAACTTATTTTTCCTTTCCTTACTCATGGTCTTCTGTTAAGTTTCTCAAGTTCCATATATGAGTGGAAACATATGGTATCTGTCTTTTTCTGACTGACTTATTTCACTCAGGATAAAACCCTCCAGTTCCATCTATGTTGTTGCAAGTGGCAGAATTTCATTCTTTCTCATTGCCAAGTAGTATTTCAGTGTGTGTGTGTGTGTGCGTGTGTGTGTGTGTGTGTGTCACATCTTCTATCCATTCAACAGTTGATGGACATTTGGGCTCTTTCCATAATTTGGCTATTGTTGATAGCACTGCTATAAACATTGGGGTACACGTGCCCCTATGAATCAGCACTCCTGTATCCTTTGGATAAATTCCTAGTAGTACTATTGCTGGGTCATAGGTTAATTCTATTTTTAGTTTTTTGAGGAACCCCCACACTGTTTTCCAGAGTGGCTGCACCACTTTGTATACCCATCAACAGTGCAAGAGGGTTCCCTTTTGTCCACATCCTTGCCAACATCTGTTGTTTCCTGAGTTGTTAATTTTAGCCACTTTGACTGGTGTGAGGTGATATCTCAATGTGGTTTTGATTTGTATTTGCCTGATGATGAGTGATGTTTAGCATCTTTTCGTGTGTTTGTTGGCCATGTGGATGTCTTCTTTGGAAAAATGTCCATTCATGTCTTTTCCCATTTCTTCACTGGATTATTTGTTTTTTGGGGTATTGAATTTGCTAAGTACTTTATACGTTTTTGATACTAACCCTTTATCCAATATGTCATTTGCAAATATCTTCTCCCATTCTGTTTGTTCTGTTGGTTCTGTTGGTTGCCTTTTAATTTTGTTGATTGTTTCCTTTGCTGTGCAAAAGCTTTTTATCTTCATGAGGTCCACTTTTGCTTTTATTTCCCTTGCCTTTCTTGTTGTTCCTGTGAGTAATTTCAAATGATTTGTCTTTGAGTTTATTGACTCTTTCTTCTTCATGTTCAAGTCTACTATTGAAGCTCTCTACTGAATTTTCTCTGTTAATTTTTCTGTGTTCAATTTGTCAGTTCTGTCACTGTATTCTTCAGCTCCAGGATGTCCGTTTCTTTCTTTCTTATGGTTTCTATTTCCATATTAAACTTTTCATTTTGTTTATGCATTGCTTTCAGGATTTCATTTAGTTGTCTATCTGTGTTCTCTTGCATTTCATTCAGTTTCCTATAATTATTTGAGTTTTTTTACCAGGCAATTCATAGATATACATTTCTTTGGAGTCAGTAACTAGAGCTTTATTAGTTTCCTTTGGTGGTGTCTTAGCTGCCTGATTCTTTATGATATGGGTGGTCTTGTGTACTCAATACATTTGAGTTGACTGTGCATTTGAAGGAGCAAACACCTCTTCCGGTCTTTGTAAACTGGCCTCATTAAATAGTGACCTTCTCTAGTTAGCTACCCTAGGTTGGGATTACCTCCAAAACTGCAGTCTAGCTGGATTGGAGCTAACTCATGTGACTTTTGTTGGGTCCACAGGAGGTCCACATTTGATGAGTCTATTACCAGTAGTTTGAGCGGGCATGGATCCTGCTGTGTACCTGCATGAACAAGACTGCCTGAAGGACCTTGTTTAAACTATTTTCCTTGTAGACACTATAGACGTGGACCTATTTGTCTCTTAATTCTGTCAAATCTTCTTTCCCAAATTATGAAGGTCTGTTATTAGATGCATATGCATTTATTATTGTTATATCTTTCTGATGAATTAAGAATTGGTCTTTTTAACCATATGAAATACTCTTATTTATCACCAGTGATACTCTTTATCGTGAATCCAGTTTTATCTGACATTACTATAGTCACTCCAGTGTTCTTAAGCTACTTGCATATGTATCTTTTTCCACCCATTCTCTTTAATATAGCTATATCTTTATATCTAAACTATTTTTATCTTTATAAACAGTATAATGTTGGGTTTTCCATTTTTATCCATTTTTTAAATGTCTACTTTTATTTGCAATGTTTTCCCCATTAATATTTATTGCAAATATCATTATGGTTGGATTTAGGTCTACATTTTTATATTTATTATTTTTTTATTGTTTCTTTGCTTGTCCCCTGTTTTATTTTTTAAATCCTCTTCTCCCTTTCCTAACTTCTTTAACATTATTTGATTAATTTTAGAATTCCATTTTAATTTACATAATGGATTTTTAGGTGTGTCTTCTTACATTTTTTATGTTTGTTCTAGTAATTATATATATATATAAACTATATTATAACTATCATATAAATATATATTACTTCTTATAGGCTTAGAATATTGTACCACTTCATATAAAATATAGAAAATCTATAACCATGACTTCATTTATCCCTATCCTTTAAGTTCTAGTTCACAAATGTATCATTGTAGCTATATACTTATAAAGCCCACAAGAGAGTGATATAATTTTTTTTAAAAAATTTTTAATGTTTATTTATTTTTGAAAGAGAGAGAGAGAAAGAGAAAGCATGTGAGCAGGGGAGGGACAGAGAAAGAGGGAGGCACAGAATCCAAAGCAGGCTCCAGGCTCCAAGCTGTCAGCACAGAGCCTGATGCTGGGCTTGAACTTACAAACCCGTGAGATCATGACCTGAGCTGAAGTTGGATGCTTAACCGACTGAGCCACCCAAGTGTCCCGAAAGTGATATAATTTTTGTTTTAAGTAGTCATATATAATTTTTTTAGCTAAGGAAAAAGTCTATTTACTAAGGTATTTACCATTTCTAGTGCTCCCCATTACTTCCTGAAGACATTAATTTCACCTAATATAATTTCCTTTTAGTCTGAGAAACTTCCATAAGCATTCTTTGAGTTCAAGTCTCCTGGCAACAAATTCTCTTAGTTTTATCTAAAAATGTCTTTATTTCACATATCCTTGAAAGCAACTTGCACTGGATAAAAAAATATGGATTTTTTTTTTCTTTCAGCACTTTAAAATGTAATTCCACAGTCTTCTGGCCTCCATAGTTTCTGATGAATTATTCAAATTGTTATTCAAACATTGTGAAATGTCTCATTTTCCTCTGACTGCTTTTCAAGGCTTTTCAATTTATCTTTGGTTTTCAGCAGTTTGGCTGTGATTTGCCTAAATATGGTCTTCTTCATCATTTGCTCACTTGCTGTACACTGAGCTTCTTAAATCTGTAAATATATATCTAACTCTAAATTTGTAAAATTTTTAGGAATACATTCTTTTGCCAAAATGATTTGGCTATCATTGTACATTTTTCTTTGAAGTAATGGGAACCCCCCAGAACTTGGCTGCCAATATCCTGTCCCTATTACAGTTTCTGTGATATGAGTCAAATGGTTGGGGTACCACACCTGAATCTTCTTATTCTGCAATTTGCTTCCATATTTCAAAGAATATGAAAATATGCTTTATTCCAATTCTTTAATGTTCAGTAGCAGTGACTCTTCCTTTTCTGTTTTTGAATTGTTGTTTGACTAGGTACCAAAGGAGATATTAGGATATTTGGTTTGACTCTTCCATTTAGCTGAAAATTTTCTTCTGCAATACATTTCATGAAAAACAAAGTACTAAAATATCTACAATGCACATGTACCTATGTAAAAAATAAAAAAAATTTAAGAATATATATATAATTATATATAGATGTGTATAATTATATATATATATATATATATATATATATATATATATATATTTTTTTTTTTTTTTTTAATCTTTCTCTGGAAACATATAGTAAAATCTGTACAATTATTGCCAGGAGAGAGACTGGGTTCAGAGTATAAAAAAATTGGCCTTTCATTTCTTTGGCCTTTTTGTTCTGCCTATTTATTACCACTACGTGCATGTGTTATTTTCATAACAAAATAATTTAAAACTAAGAAGCTCTTTACATAAAAAGGGAACCAGTTGCTCTGTTTTCTGCTCAATAAACCTGATTGTATGAATTTGTCTAAGCCCAGAGGCAGGGAGAGGTAAGAAGGTGGATGAAGCCCTACTAGTTCAGGCTATAAGTAGGAAAGCAAAAACAAATACTTGTCACTGGGAAATGAGGTTCGAACTGCTGACAAAACTGAAAATTTTACTATTTTTTAGAAGCATCAAGATATTGAGCAATTGTGATGTTTCCTTATATGCTTCCATACGATCTCTGGTGCCCATCCAAGAGCCATGGGATTACAAAGAATATTTCAGATGGCTTCTGACTCTTCTCAAGTGACATACTCCCTGCATTTGAGCAACTGTGAATAGTCAGTAATACAAAAAAGCTTTATAGTTCTTCAAAATCCAGGCAAGTATAAAACCAAGTAAAATTAGCTGCAATTGTAGATTTCCTAAGATCAAAAACTAGAGGGCCTTGAAGATATTCTGTCTAAAGTTTCCTTCATACTTGAAAGAATTATGATTCTTCTGGGGTTTTCTTAGTACTGTATAGGCACAGGTGCTGGAATCAAGTCCCAACTCTTACTTACAAACACTATTATCTGATGAATTACTTAACCTTCTCTATCTCAGTTTCTTTATCTATAAAAGTCAGAAATATAGTAACCATTTGACAGGATTGTGATGAGAAAAAAGCATAAAGCTGGCATAGTTAGTGTCATAGAATAAACTGACAATGAAAATCAGCAGTTATTAGGATTACTATTAATTTTAGAAAGTCTTTTCTATGGAGATATTTACCGAAGTATTAGATATACAATTTTGCATTTCTTCCAAATCTGGATTAGGACTAGAGATATGGTTTCATTTTCAGTTTGTCAACTCTATACTTCCAGTTCACTCACAGTGGAAAGGCATGTAACAGATGACTGGTGGCTTGTTTCACACCCCCACTGCGAGAGGGCAGAGTCTCAGTGATGGTTAGTGCTAAGCCTGACGTCTAGTGCTTTAGCAATAATCATTGATGCCATAATGCTCTGCTACTTAAAACCACTCCAGGCAGCTTTTAGCTTTCTCACCAAATGTCCAATAGCTTTGAGAACCACATGTCCTGGACAGGCCAAATTACAATGTTTTGTTTTATTGTTCATATGAGTAGAGTCCAACTTTCCAGACATAAAACATGAAAACAAAAAACTCATACCAATAGTCTTATATTATGGAAAAAGGAAATTATAAATTATTGAGTACTAAATAAATTATTGAGTAAAATTTACTGTGCCAGTACATTTTACATGAGCCATCTCATTTAATCTTCATACAAATACCTAAGGGCACAAATTATAGTCCATATTGTATAAAAGAGGCAACTAATGTTGAGAATGTTTATATTCACTGTCATACAGATGGTTAGTGTCAGAACTGAGATTTAGACCCAATTTCACACGGTGGCCATATTTTTTTTTATTCTTTCTGCCTGTGTGCATAAGAAGATACATCTGGTTCGGCACATGCTCCCGATCATACCCAAAATATGTTGTGAGAGAAGAAGATGCACAAAACATTCAGTTTACTTCCTCGGGTTCGGCAAGGGCTAGAGTCATCATAGTCTTTATTGATTCATGTCACTTTGGATAACCCTAACAATCAATAAGACACCTTTGCATACTGCAAAATTGGAGGCCTTTAGTGATTAACTGGGTATTACCCATGTTCAATATATAATACTAGCAAAAACACATTAATTAGACTTTTTCAAAAGAATGTGATTATCCAGATCTTTTAGAAATGTAATTGTGGAAGCAGATGCCACACAGTTAATGATTAACAGTGCCTTTGCTTACCAGCAATTAATTTTTTTCTTCCGGAAAGCATGCTGATTAGCCAAAGACACTCAGAGTCGGGATCCCATATAGAGGGCTGGGTTTCCAGCCAAGTTTCATGGCAACTCTGTAAATAACAATATGTCCCTCAGACCAGATTCTAAGCCTGCAGGCATCATTATATCACATTTCCCAGCCCTGTGCATTGGCGACTGCCCATAGACTAAAAGCTGGGAAGAAAGTCAGTTAGAAGTGGAAAGAACTTCTGGCTTTTCTAAACTACTGCTTCAAATAAGTAAGCAAGCCACTGTGAGAACTATACTTCTAGGTAGCAAGGAATCTCCATTATTCTGTTGCTACTGGTAAGTACTAGGGAAAAAAGGACCAAGTGGTCACCTTCAAAGATTCAGCATGAGCAGATCACACTCAGAACTCAGAGCTTCTACGGAGAAATCTGCAAGTTTAATAGCCTCTCTCACACTGAGATATCACCTCTGGAAAAGGGGGTAATAATAGTCAGTGAATATGGTTGCCTTGAAAGTTTATTATTAATATGTAAGAAAATATTATCTCAGTCTGGAATACATTTGTGTGAAATTAAGTTTTTTTATTGAAATGATGGATTCCCTCTTTAAGCCTCAACTTCCCAGTTTTTAGAAGATGTAAGCACTTAGGAAACCCATTTAGATTTCCAAGGCTTTAGTTAATTTCGAAAGTCCTGCCCTTAGACTACCATGCCCTGGCTATTTCCCCTGCCTGCTGCTCCTGTAAGTCTGTTGAATTTCACTCACCTAGATGGCACATGTTTATAAAGTACTTCATATGTTTCAATTACTGTGCTAGCCATTCCTTTCACACTTCTTGGTAAGGTCACATTTGAGACAGGAGACACCTTTTTTGCACCCTGGGACTGACTGAATGCCTTCAGAAATATGTCCTATTATTATAAAATAGGGTGTATTTTATGCTAATTAGGTCAGTTAACTAAAAATATCCCCCTATCCCACCTTGTTTTACATTGTAAAGAAACCAAGAACAAAGATTTTAAGTTATTTGTTTGAGCTCCCACAGTGGAGTGGGCCAGAATCAGGACAAAATTTTAGGACTCCTGATGCCAATTTTTGATACTTATTTAATGTGTAGAAAGTACCAAAAACACATTTACCATTTTGTCCATCTGAGATTGTGTGAGGGAGTTAGTGGGGGTTATTTGTGTCACCATTTACTTCCTCTACTGGGTAACAGTAAGCTAGGAAATAGTAGTGAATTTTCTTAAAGTATTTAAAGCTCTTTTCTAACATAACTGAATTAAAAGATTGAAATTACAATCTTTTGAGAATTTATCCAACCATGACAAGTGGGTGTATAAATAGAATACCAATATTAGAGCCCTATAATGTCTCCTTACCTGAACATTCTTCTGAAGCAAAAAGTTTCTCTTTATATGAGGCTTAAGTCTCCCACAGACATCTAAAACCAGGAGGTTGGACTCTCATCAAATGATTAGATTGGCCATTTGTCAGCTGTTTCCAAGAGGTGGATCACATGCAAGGGAACTTCTGTGCCCTGTGAAGGATTGAATTTCACATGTGAGCTATGCTTAAGTCCATTGGCTAATTACTTCCAGTTTCTAGTATTTATTTACAAATCCAACTTCTGAAGTCAATGCCCACATTTCAGAGGACTGCTGGATAGACCCCCAGGATGGCCCCCCACACAAATCTAAAAAGATCTCTTTCCTTAAATAATTTAGAAGCTCTCCCTCACTTCCTCCTCCAACAATGGAAAATTCTCAGTGATTCACATTCAAAACTGTAATGTTCCCTCCACATGTAGAAGTCAATCTGTCTTCAAATCCCAACATTTACTTCCATAACCTTTTCCCACAAGACTACCTTCAGTCCTCTTCTATCCAATCTAAAGTCATCCAGTTAAGCAAGAAGAGTCTTCTGTCTGGAGTCTCAGCCTTTGGTTTCTTTGTTTTCTTGCCCAACTTATATATTCAAGAAGATTAACCTCAAGCTTCAAGTCAGGCATGGAGCCTACTTGAAAAAATAAATCAATAAAGTACAGCTTTGATTCTCTCTGTCAAAGACACTTAGTGTCTTCAGGTGCCTGCAAAGCAAATTTCACAGGCTTCAGGCTATCACTCAGAACTGACCCCAGTCAGGCACCAAATTACATTTCCAAGCTTTCTATCCAAACTCCATTCCTTACCCTTCCCCATATCCACCAAATGTCTTGGCATATCTAGAGAGATCCCCCTGGGATAGAGTGCTTTCCTATCTGAGGTCTATGTCATTACAGGAGATCCAGTTTCAAGAGAATGTTTCCCAAACCAGCAATTCCAGCCATCCCCCCACACTTCCTACCCCAAGCTAAAACTAATCTCATCTAAATCAGAACTCCCAAAGTTCCCTTTCAGGGAAATCATGGATTCATTTGTTAATCTAAAAGCTTCTTCTGTGTGTGCCTTGTCTCCTTAAACACTGTCAGAGCCTTGAGTGCAGGAATTATCAATCATCAATCCTGCCCAAAGGATAACTGACTAAATGATACTAATAACAAATGATAATAATTGCTGACTTATATTGATCACCCAGTGTACAGAGGCACAGAAACATTTCATTGAATCATTGCTGACACATTTTGTCAAATACTGCTCTGTTACTCTGGATAGCACACCCACCCAGGACGACAGCAGCAGCCTCTCCCATCACCTTACTTCACTTCTCACAATGGACAGCTTCTCTTGAATTTGTATAAAAGCTCAACATATAGACATTTGTCTCCCATATCCAGGACATAGAGAAATGGAGCTGCAGACAGCTAGTATGTGGTATCTTCAATCCCATGGCCTTGCCTAAAAACTACCTCACAGAAGTTAGCTCTCCTGTCAGGCTGGATTTTCCTCAAGAGAGTAGGGAATTTGGATGTTTTAAGACAACTCTCACTTTTTTTAATGAGAATACATTTTTTCAAGTTTTTATTTAAATTCTAGTTAGTTACACCTCTCACTTCTTAAAAATAATGTGAGTGGCTTTTAAAAATCTTATTCTGTAGGAGTTTCTTTCCAAAGACATGATCTTAGGGGCGCTTGGGTAGCTCAGTCGGTTAAGCGTCCGACTTCGGCTCAGGTCATGATCTCAAGGTCCAAAGACGTGATCTTATGATAACATTCAGAATTTTTCAAGAAGGGTCTTAAGACAAATTATAAAGAATACTTGCCTATTAGAAAGAACACGAGTCAAATCCATATTGTGTGCATATTGTGGCAGTTAATGAAAAGATCCTCCCATTAAATTTATAAAATGTAAATTATCTATTGCATCTTTAAGTTCCCAAAGACAACTACCTATAAAAAAGAGCTATTTGTAAAAAAGGGGTAGAGCTTTTACAATATACTGATTTGCGATTGAATAAAATTTATATATCCCTATGGATTTATCCTCATTATTCTACATCTCATTATAAAGTAAATAAAAGATGAATAAGCTGAGGTATCACCAATGTCATTGGCATCCATGGGAAAGGTTGGAGAGAAAAACCACTTATCCGTTCATTCAAACATTTAGTGAGTACGCAAATACTTAGAGCCTAGCACAGAAAAAAGCACAATTCCAGTCCTGAAAGATGTTTACATATGCGGGGAAGATAGACATGAAAATGGAGTATTGTGAGCTTGTCTAGCAAGGGTTGAAAAGAATGGAGAAGCAGTGTTTCCTTCAAGTTCAGTATCTAAACTCTATGTGATGGGGAACTACTTTGGAACGAAGCAACTTTTAGGTGAATGTTTAATGTTTAATATGCTGTGGAGGTGGGGTGGCAATAACCACCTTTTTAAAAATGAAATATGAACTCAGAAATGTGAAAAACCCTCTTATATTGGAAACTAGCTTCAATCAGTAAATTGCCTTCATCAGCTAGAATTCTTAAAAATATTTTAAAATCAGATTAAATATTTGCTAGAAACAGTCCTTTCTTATTCTTGAGTCCCAGGGGAAAGGATATAAGTACTATCCTTTTGTAGACTTCTAGTTTTAAAATACCTATTAGGAATCCTTATGTTTGATTTGGTTTTCAGTTTTGTTTTGATAACTGCATCAAGTAATAAATCAATGGCTAGTGTGAAAAATAATAACTGTTCACAAAATATGTTAGTTAATAAAATCAATCAATGATAAGCTTACTTTCTTACTTTGAATCTACTGTACTGCCATTTACAAAATTCTTTGTGGAACCCTTGGTATTTAAGATCGGAAATTAATTGTCTGATCTTCCAGCTGAAGCAGTTTATGAATGAGATATTTTTGACAGTTTCTTGAAACTTGAATACAATTCAAAGGTTTGGGGTGTTGTTTATTTTTGTTCTCTATGATTTGATAGGCACTTTGACATAATATTTTGTCATTTCATCCACTAAACAATCTCTTGGAATTACTCCTATTTTACTCATGAAGATAAAAGAATCCTAGATTAATTTTTTTTTTTTTCTCCAAAGCTCCCACTCTTAGTAAGGAGCAACAGGAGGCTGGGAATATCCACACAGGGAGGTAATCATTGAACTGAAGAATGAGGAGAAATTTAAAAAAGTTCAAAAGGGGAAAATATGCATTCTCATCAGAGAAAATACATGTGAACAAGGCCCAGAGACATAAAATCTTAAAAGAATGATATTTTCAAGAAATTTTTAAAAAAACTGGTTTAAGGAGAGAAGAATCAGATATACGTCTATGAAACATCACTTCAACAGAATTGTGGGGGATGACTGGATGTAGGAGAATTGAGTAATATTAGGACACAACAGGAAAAAAAGGTATCTCATATTCATAATTAAGAGTGACCATATATCCCAGTTTGCCCTGGTCAATCCCAGTTTATGCCTGTTCTAAGGTATAATTATTTTAGCACCCCTTTCTGTCTCAAAAGTGCCCCTGTTTGGATGATAAATTATATAGTCATGCTACTAATTAACAAGCTGATAGAACATATGGTAACATTCACCATCCTGGAATCTCAAGCAAATCTCACCAAGCCACCTGTCTTTGTCTCTGACTTAGGGACAGATGCAGTTTGGTGTCAGAGGTATCATTGCCTCATAGGATTTATTAGAAGCACAATGCAGAATAATGGCTAAAAAACAACAAAATGTCACCAAAGACCATGAAAACTTTCAAAGGAATGAGGTATACACAGTTTCATTCCATATGTCCTGGACAGGGCCCTTCATCAGGCAGAACCAAAGCAAGATGTAGAATAACATGCAAATTTGACCCCGTTAGGTGAGCAAATTCTTAAAAGCTACATATGTGCTGGGATACACTTTAAAAATATATATCTAGAGGTAATTTGAGAAATTTGGAGATGGTTTTATTTTTCATTTTGTTACTTAGGTAGATAGGTAGAGAAGTAGAATTAAAAATTCAAAGGTCGGGCGCCTGGGTGGCTCAGTCGGTTGAGCGTCCAACTTTGGCTCAGGTCATGATCTCACAATTCATGGGTTCGGGCCCCATGTCGGGCTGTGTGCTGACGGCTTGGAGCCTAGAGCCTGCTTCGGATTCTGTGTCTCCCTCTCTCTCAACTGCTCCCTGCTCGTGCTCTCTCTCTCTCTCTCTCTCTCTCTCAAAAATAAATAAACATTAAAAAAATTTTTTCAAAGGTAAGATGATGATTTGAATGGAAAGATTTACCTTACTTTGATTTATTTTCTACATTTGGAAAAAAAAAACAATTTACATTGTTGCTCCTAAGAAAGGGAAAAAAAATTATTGGGTACTTAGGGAATTTTATTTTCTCCTCTTAGAATGATATAAATGGTAGGAGTTATCTCCCTCTAAATTTTCTCTTTCAAACATCCACTTTTTACTCTTAGACTCCAAACTACACTCAAATTCTTGAGACACTTGATAGCACAATCATATAATATCATCTTCGTCTTACAATAAAGGGAAACAAGAAGAGTTTAATGAGAAAGTATATCTGGAAACTAGCGTATACTATATAGCCCTATCCAAATGTGAGATATTTTAATGTTGGTTAAAGTGTCATTGCCAAAACAAACTTGAAAAAGAGGAACAAATCTGGAGGTATCACAATTCCAGATTTCAAGTTATACAACAAAACTGGAGTAATCAAAATTATGGTACTGGCACAAAAACAGGCACATAGATCAGTGGAATAGAATAGAAAGCTCAGAAATAAACCCATGTTTATATGGTCAATTAATGCCTGACAAAGGAGGAAAGAATATGCAAGGGGAAAAAAACAGTCTCTTTAACAAATTGTGTTGGGAGAAACGGACAGCTACATGCAAAAGAATAAAACTGGATCACTGGCTTACACCATACACAAAGATAAAACAAAATGGATTAAAGACCTAAATTTTTGAGACCTGAAACTATAAAAATCCTGGAAGAGAGCAGAGGCAGTAATTTCTCCTACATTGGACATAGCAGCTTTTTTCTAGACATGTTTCCTGAGATAAGGGAAACAAAAGTAAAAATAAAAAAACAAAACTATTGGAACTACATCAAAATAAAAAGCTTCTGCACAGCAAAGGAAACAAACAACAAAACTAAAAAACAACCTACTGAATGGGAGAAGATATTTACAAATGACATCTCTGATAAAGGGTTAGTATCTAAAATATATGAGGAACTGATACAAGTTAACACTCAAGAAACAACTAATCCAATTAAAAAATGGACAGAAGACATGAACAGACATTGCTCCAAGAAAGAAATAAGATGGTCAATAGACACATGAAAGGATTCTCAACATCACTCATCATCAGGGAAAAGCAAATCACTGTGAAATATCACCTCACAACTGTCAGAATGGCTAAAATCAAAAACCTAAGAAACAACAAGTGTTGGAGAAGATGTGGAGAATAGGAACCCTCATGCACTGTTAGTGAGGATCCAGACTGGGGCAGCCACTGTGTAAAACAGTATGGAGTTTCCTCAAAAAGTTAAAAATGGAACTATCTTATAATTCAATAATCTCACTACTGGGTATTTCCCCAAAAAATACAATAGCACTAATTCAAAGGGATACATGCACCCTTATGTTTATTACAGCACTTTTTACAATGGCCAAATTATGAAAGTATCCCAAGTATCCATCCATAGATGAATGGATAAAGAAGACACGGTATGTATATATGCAATGGCGTATTATTCAACCATGAAAAAGAATGAAATCTTGCCATTTGCAACAACATGGATGGAGCCAGAGAGTATAATGCTAAATGAAATAAGTCAGACAGAGAAACACAAATACCATATCATTTCACTTGTATGTGGAATTTAAGAAACAAAACAAATGAGCAAAGCAAAAGAAAAAAAAAAAGAAGAGAGAGAGACAAACCAAGAAACAGACTCTTAATTATAGAGAACAAACTGATGGTTATCACAGGGGAGATGGGTGGGTGAAATAGGTGAAAGGGATTAAGAGTATGCTTACTGCGATGAGCCCTGGGTAAGGTATAGAATTGTTGAACACCTGTTGTTATATTGTACACCTGAAACTAACGCAACACTGTATATTAATTATACTGGAATTAAAATAAAAAACAATAAAAAAGTGTCACTGCCCATTTGAAACTGTTAATTCTATTCCATTTTAAGTTAATGTCTGTTTTTTTCCAGAACAGATGAGCCATTTGGAGCTAAACATCTTGATGGTATAATCAGGGAGCATTGGAAAGAGACAGAATGAAAATTAGGAATCCTATAGAGCTACTTTTACAATCTTCATGTATCTTTTCAAACTACATAATTTCAAACAAGCTCATTATTCTCTTTGAATCTCAGTTACTCATCCAGGCTCTGTGTACTTTGCTTCCTGAACTAAATTCTACACTTTTCTATTTTTCCCCTGGCTCATCCTAATAAATTCAAACTCTGTAGTTCCTGCCCCAAAAGAGTTTATATTAAAATTTTTATGTGCAGAAGAGCTACTGACATTGATCAATCAGCTTCCAATATCTGATGTATTAGAAGGGGCTTGGCAAATATGTTATATGGAAAATCATGGCTTTAATACATGTGTTTGCCACTGGCTTTGAAATAAGTTCCAAAGTTTAAGAGATTTGTCTTTATTTCAAAGTTTCTTATTTGGGGATATATGCATAAAGTTCAAAACATCTGTGAACCTCTTGGAAGTGTTTGAAAATTCTGTGGTCTGTGTTGTAAATATGTTTTTTAGTACTTTATTCTTTCAAATAACATGAACCATGAAAAACATTAACACAATTGGGGATTTAGACAGGATTCTGAATATTGCCCAACATGAATACAGAACAGATCTGATTTTTTTTTTTACAAAGATGAAAAAGGAATAAGACTATCCAAATAAAGGCAACATCATCTGGAGGGAGAAGGACTAGCTTTCAAACTTGGCAGCATGAACTATCCTACGAGCCTCCCAAAGCTCCCGTTCCCCAATTCACAGAGAAGAAAAAGTCATACATTTCTACTCTTTCTTTTTTGCAATATCCCCCTTCCACGTTTGCCAGGGATGCATAAATGAGTCAGTCAATGAAAATAGAACATCTAGCTTTTCTGCTTTCTAGCACAATTCTTAATCAACAAGCTTACTTAAGAAATGGAATGCATGTGGGGCACTTGGGTGGCTCAGTCTGTTAGGTGTCTGACTCTTAGTTTCAGCTCAGGTCACGATCTCGCAGTTCTTGAGATTGAGCCCTGCGTCAGGCTCTACACTGACAGCACAGAGCCTGCTTGGTATTCTCTATCTCTTTCTCTGCCCTTCCCATGCTCGTGTTTTTTCTCTCTCTCAGAGTAAATAAACATTAAAAAATAAATGAAAGAAATGCAATGTCTGTGACAATGACTAAAAGAATCTGTGTCACAAACAGGTTCTAAAAGAACTTTTTATCTGTGAATAAAAATACTGGGGTGCCTGGGTGGCTCAGTCAGTTAAGTGTTTAACTTCAGCTCATGGTTCATGAGATTGAGCCCTGCACTGGACTCTTTGCTGCCAGCATGGAGCCCACTTCAGATCCTCTGACCCCTCTCTCTCTCTGCCCCTCCCTTGCTCTCTCTCTCTCAAAAATAAATAAAATAAACATTAAAAACATAATTTCCTTCCTTGAGGTGGGGGAGTTTATTTGCTTTAATATATATAATAACACCTTACTAGCTAGAGCACGGGACCTATCACTAATAAATTAATTTTAAACTGATTAAACTATCAGTCTTCCTTTGTTACTCTAAACAGAATACAGTCACTGTGCTTGTTTCTGGTCAGTTCTTAATAGGAAGAACGTGAAGTCATTTATCTTTCCAAGAGTCCCCTCAGCTATATCTAAACTACTTTCCCACAAATGCCTGAAGATTTTTAATTCGAACCTACATTTAGCAAGAGATAGAGCAGCCTGTTTGACAGCAATTGGGACACACACCATGACAAGCTGTATAAAGAATGCTAAGAGCTCTGCCATGAAAAGAGCAGGTGGCATCTTGCTGTTTCTAACCCTCAGAAATTGAGATTTAATAATATTCGATGTTTGAGCATCGAAACTCAACCCTGACTTGTAAAAGTTGCTCTCATTTAATTCTTGGTTTTGCTTAAGAGTAGAAAGTGTTTGGAATGAATTTAACCCAGCCCTGTTTAAGTCCAAAATTTTATTACTGTCTAAATTTCCCAAGTAGATTGCTTAGGGTTCTCCTGGAAAATAATTTCCATGTGGCCTATTTTCATTATTGGTCTAGAAAAAGAAATATGAGTTTCTTAATCACAAAGAACCCTATTGTATTTTGCAAATCACCATGCGGTCAGCAAACTTTCTCCCTGTATTTCTTGGAAAGCACTGTGTTAGGGACCTATGTGGTAAGGAGGCTAAACAGGAATCCTAGATATAAGGATTCAAGTATTTGCTGAGATGTTGGAAAATTTAGTGAGAGAGAATATATAAATTTAGTCTGTCTCTATTTACATAAAATCTTTCTCTCATTCCACAAAGTTAAATGTTCTTTGTAACATATATATTCAACAAAGGACTTACATCTAAAATATAATAAACCTTTACTAATCAATGTCAGAAAAGACAGAAAATCCAGAAGAAAAACTTGAATATATACTTCATAAAAGATACACCAAGAAACATAAGAAAAGGTATTCAGTATCATTTTGTCACAAGGAAATGCAAATTAAAATCCTACTGAAATACTCCACCGTGATGGCTAAATTGAAAAATTTTTTAAAGGGTCTAAAATGTAAGGATTGGCAAGGTTGTAGAGCATTCAGAATTTTTAAATATTGCTACTGGCAACATAAATCTGGAAAAATACTTAGCAGTAACTACTATGTTGAATATATACATACTTTACGGCCCAGGAATTCCACTCCTAAGTATAAATTCAAAAATATGTGCAAATATGCTCACCAAAATGCTCTAGGATATGCTCATAAAACCAGTAAGCAAAAATTGGAAAAACTCAAATGTTCACCAACAGAAAGTCTAATAAACAAATTGTAGTATATTTGAACAATGAAATAATACACGACAATGAAAAGGTAACATCAACAACCACAGGCAAAGAAAATTTTAAATGATGATGCCATTTATATAAAGTATAAAACCCAGCTAATCTAATCTATGCTGGTAGAAGTGAGGATAGTCAAGTTAGTGGTTATGCTTGAGGAGGGAAGAACATCAATGCCTGTAAGAGAACATGGCTGGGGGGAGAGCGCCCATCAGATGCTAGTCATATTATGTTTTTCTATTTTGCTGCTAGAAATACACAGGCGTGTTCAGTTTGTATAACTTCATTGAGCTGCATATTTTCAATATGTGCATTACGTATGTGTACTATACCTATTAAATTTTTAAAGTTAAAAAATATTCTGTCTTGACTTAGTTGATATAAGGCGTCCAAATACTAGCTTAGATATTTGGCTAGATATACATTTCTACTTCATGGAAGCAAAGCCAAAGCCCTTACACCAAAGAATTTTGCAATCAAGGGAGGAAGTTTAGCCAAACATTCACTCCATCATTTTGAGTAATTTTAGGCAGGCTTTTAGGGTTCTAGTAATGCTAATATTAATAAAAATTTAGTTTCTAACAAAATTTGCATTACATGTTTTTTTTTTTATTATCCTCAATTAGGTCCACTGGGCATGGCATGCTGGCAACTAAACTACTAGAAATGTTACAAACATTAAAAAGTAGGACTTTTGGCGTCAGAGAAAACTCATTTTGAATTCCAGCTCTGCTGTTGGCTCACATTAGGATACTGTGCAAAATTACTCAACCTCTTTGAGCTTCAGTATCCCCATCTCTGAAATGAGAATAATTATCTACCCACATGGTATGCGAGAATTAAATGAGATTAATTATGAAAAAGACTTAGCCCAGGACCTGGCTTTTACTTAAGGGCTCAAAAATGGTAGATAATTTTGTCATTATAATTATTATGTATATATTATGTGAATTCCATTAAAATTATTATGTATGGGGCGCCTGGGTGGCTTAGTCAGTTAAGCGTCCGACTTCAGTTCAGGTCATGATCTCACAGTCTGTGAGTTCGAGCCCCGTGTTAGGCTCTGTGCTGACAGCTCAGCGCCTGGAGCCTGCTTCAGATTCTGTGTCTCCCTCTCTCTCTGCCCCTCCCCTGCTCATGCTCTGTCTCTCTCTGTCTCAAAAATAAATAAAAACATTAAAAAATTTTTTTAAATAAAAAAATTATTATGTATTATTCTACTCCTTCTTGAACCTGAATTCCAGTCGTGTTTTAAAAGAGAGAAAATAGTAATCACAGATACACACACACACACACACACACACACACACAATATATATATATATACATTTATGCATGCATGCACTCATTCATTCACTGAACACATTTTATTGAGCATCTACTACAAACACTGTTCTGGAGGCTGTAGATGCAGCTATGAATCAAATAGATATATCCCTTTCACATGTAGCAATTTTTTTAAGTTTATTTATTTATTTATTTTGAGAGAGTGCAGTGAGCAGGGGAGGGGCAGAGAGAAGGAGAAAGACAGGATCCCAAGCAGGTTCTACACTGTCAGTGCAGAACCCGATGTGGGGCTCAATCTCACGAACTGTGAGATCATGACCTGAGAGGAAATTGAGAGTTGGACATTTAACCGACAGAGCCACCCAGATATCCCTCATATGCAACAGTTTTGAATCTGGTTGTATATGCAGGAAATTGTGATTTGTGTAATATAAAGTATGCTTCATGCAATAAAAGCAAACAGTGAGGAAGTACTAAACTGAATCATCAGCACATTTAAACAACCAGAACTATGATCATAGGCACCCATACTCCTCTTTAGACCTAGAATTTCAATCTGACAGTGAAACTATTTATATATAAGGATGTAACACTAATCTTGCTATTATTTTCAATATAACATATACATTCTGATACATATATGACACATATGTTATATGTAACAGTAAGACTGAGTTAATATTAATCCAGAGTTAAATATAACAGATTACATATTATATTATGTTATATATGTATTATATATAAATATATAGCATAAATAACATGTGTTATATAACATAATGTTATACAGCATTTATATTATATTACACATAATATATTATCTATATCAGACAACATATAATATCTATCTATCTATCTATCTATCTATATAGATTTGGTTGTTAGTAAATTTAGTTCCATTAAGCTCCCCAAAATGGTCCCTGACAGTGATCTACCACAGTGATAACTTTTGTCTCATATTATTACCATACACACATCATAGCAAAACACCCAGAACATGGTGGGCATTTGCTTAATATTGGTAAGCAAATGTAAAATATTTGTACTGAAAAAACAATAAGATAGTAGTACCTGAGCTTAATTTCCAATATGCATCAGCATCCTCCTTTTTAAGACAACAAATTGAATCTTCATGAGCTTCTGAGGTAGTTTCCAAAATTGACATTCTGGCTTTAAGATGTTTCCCACTTTGATACAGGCTTAAAAATCAGTTTGGGCTGGAGAGTCTGATTTTTCAGATAATTAAGTCATTTGCATTCCAACCCTATTTTGCCTGGATAACTTCCACCATGTTTGAGACTGGTGATAGAGAAAAAAGAGCCTTTTACAAAGATTTTGCTGAGATGTGAAATGTGGAATAATCCATGACACTAAGTCATAAAATTACAAAATCACAATCTAACACGCACCTGTCCTTTTTATTTTTACAACATTCTTTCTGGGAAAAAAAAACATACAAATACTGAATCGCTTTGAAATAATTGTATTGCAATGGATTTTTTTTTTCCAATTGCTTACAGTAACACCTGAAATCTGATAATCTGCTGTAGGCTTTGAAACAATTTGTCCAGTATCATGTCCCTACACTAATATTGCAAGAAGAGAATATTAACTACATCACAAACTGTAATGAAAATATACATATATATGATCACTTTCAGTCAGCACAAATATTTTAAATAATGCATAGAAAAGATGTTATATAAAATCCATTATTCATGGCTTTTCTCATACATATATTTGAAAATGGAATGGTACTGGTTGCCCTGGGAATTTATGTCATGGTGTGTTATGTAGTTCATAACTTTCTACTCGGCCACACTTTTTTCCCTAAAAAGAATTCTCTAATTGGATTGTCAGTCATTTACACATTACCTTCTTCCTACCTGGCACATCCATGTTCCTTGAACCCTTTTTCTTCCCATTTTCCACTGCCTGAATACTGACTGACTTTGGCTGTCTTTCTTACATTCATACACACCCTTCCACTCCCAGATTGTTTCTCTTATGTTAAACATAGGGTCTAAGATCTAATTGTGCAACTAGATTACTCAGTCAAGAATTGTTTATGCTATATTTAACAGGACAAGTTAGCATTCAGCATTTTTGAAATATCTAAAATAATAATATGAAATAATGTGACCAGTGCCAAAACTTCAATTTGATGCTTTGACTGGAATCATTTTACTTGTATCTATCTTCCTCTCTATTTGTTTATATATAATATATATATAATATATATAATATATATATACACACATATATAAATATATATTTCAAATATATTACATATAAATATTATACGAATATGTAAATAATTCTATATAAATATATTATAAATGTTATATATAAATATATATATTATAAATATTTATATATAAGTAAATATATAAATAGATACATATATCATATATAATAAAAATTAACATTAGACAAATCTGAAGAAATTCTAAAGCAAATATCACCCCAATTAAACTCATTACTTAGTGTCATAATTTTCAAATATATGCCCTCAGATTGTACTTAAAGGAAAAGGAAGAGTAAATTAGAAATGTAATGGTAAATACAAAAAAATCCACAGAACTTCACTTAAATGGATTGGAGGGGCACATGGGTTTCTTAGTCAGTGTCCAACTCTTGATTTTGGCTCCATTCATGATCCCAGGGTCCTGAGATTGAGCCCCACGTCGGGCTCTGCACTATTATTGCAGAGCCTGCTTGGGATTCTCTCTCTGCCCCTCCCTGACTTGTGCTCTCTCTCACTCTCAAAATAAATAAATATACTTCAAAAAAAAATAAAAATAACATAGGTTTGTGTAGTCAAAATGACACAGCAATTGACTCAGACAATTTACTGAAATTCTAAATATTTTATGCAAGAAATTCTGGTGAGTGCTGTTGAGAATCAAAAGATGAACAGGAATAGAATAAAACTGCCCTCAAGGAAAGATGTAATCTTTTGAGGAAGACATGTACACAGGCTGTAGAATTAAATATGATGTGATAATACAATAATGAACATAATTCTTTATGTTAAAAAGCAGAGATTAAGAACCATAGAGTCACCTTCTGGAGGGAAGCTGGCATTGTGCTGGGTTTCAAAAGATGAATGTAATATTACTGGAGAGAAGACAAAATGCATCAAGGCAAAAGAAACAGAATAAGCAAATACGTGACAGTGGATACTGCAGAGGTACTTGACCTCTATGAATAGGACTACAGAATGTGAGAGGTTACAGCAGAAGATAAAGTTGTAAAACGTGGATAAGTGTGGATAACTTTAAGTGATTTGGGAGAACCTGAAATTCCAAACTATGGATTTTAGCCATTGTTTAGAAACCATGTGGCAATACTGAATGTTTTAAACAAAGAAGCAATGTGCTCAAACTGGTGCTTTGATGAATAAATTCAGGAGAAAGTCCAGTTAGGGAGAACCTGCAGAGTTCTAGGGCAGACACTATTGCTTGAACTAGCCTAGAGGTGGCTGGGATAAAGAAAAGAGGGGTAGAGGATAATAGGGAATGAAATGTATTGCCACACCACTCTGAGTAAAAAGTCATGGCCAGCATAAGATACAGCTGATAAAGGAGTGTTACAGAAAATATACAAAGAACTCTTAAAACTCAACAATAAAAAAATAAACAACCCTATTAAAAATGGGCCAAAGACCTTATCAGACATCTAATGATGGAAAATACACAGATGACAAATTACCATATGAAAAGATCCTCCAGATCATATGTCATCAGGGAATTGCAAACCAAAACAATGAGATATCATTTCACAGTAATTCGAATGGTCAGAATCTGGAACACTGACAATACCAAGTGTTGATAAGGATGTGAAGGAAGAGGAACTGTCACTCTTTGCCAATAGGAATACAAAATGGTTCAGTCACTTTGGAAGGCAGTGTGGTGGCTCCTTACAAAACTAAACACACTCTTACCATGCAATCCAGCCATTGGTGTTCCTTGCTTTTTACCCAAAGGAACTGAAAACTTACATCCACACAAAAACCTGCACATTAATGTTTATAGCTGCGTATTTTATAATTTCCAAAACTTGGAAGCAACCAAGATGTCCTTCCATTGGTCAATGGATAAACTATGGTACATCCAGACATTGGAATACTATTCAACACTAAAAAGAAATGGGTTATCAAGCCATGGAAAGATATGGCTCATAAAATGCATACAACTAAGTGAAATAAGCCAATCTGAAAAGACTACATACTGTTTGATTCCAACTATATGATATTCTGGAAAAGGCAAAACTATGGAGGCAATAAAAAGATCAACGGTTGTCATGGACTGGAGGTAAGAAGAAAGATAAACAGGTAGAGCACAGAGGATTTTTAGGGCAGTAACCATACTTCATATGATACCATAATAAAAAATGCATGTCATTACACATTTGTTCAAACTCATAAGATGCACAACACCGATAATAAACCTAAATGTGAACTATGGACTCTGGGTGATAATGATGTGTGGATGTAGATTCAAAAATTGTAACACATGTCCTACTCTGTTGGAGGATGCTGATAGTGGGGGAGGCTGTGCATGTGTGGAGACAGGGGGCTTATGGGAAATCTCTGCGTCTTCATGTCAATTTTAAAACTGTTCCAAAAAAAGCTGTCTTAAATTTGAAAAGTCATAACTACTGTTGAACATTTTTTAGAAGTAAACTTGGCCATACTGATTAGTCGAGATAATCAGTCAACTGCATCTAGGGCACTGCTTGCTCATTCTTTCAGTTACTCTTGGAAAAGTCCAAGAGCAAGTATTCTAAATCCTTTATTTCTTTAGTGTCACTTCCCACTATGTGTTACTCCTGGAGAAGTTTCAATATATATGACTTATATGCTGCCTACTCAAAGAGTCCTGTGGAGGCACTTTATGTAAAAGCCCTGGTTCCAAACCCAGTCTATAGGAAAGAATTGAGGACATTTGGGGAGATAACATTGACATATATATTCATATATCAATGCAGTGGAAATGATCCAGAATCTAAAGAGGTTAATCTTCGGTTATTTTCTAAATAAACAGTGGTCTTCTAGGGATCAGACTACATAAGCGTGAATAAGAAATTCCAAGAGATTTGGGGCTTGATTATATGTCACAGAAAATGCCATTGCCCTACAATGCCCCACCACTGTGACCACAAACAAGGGCCCACTCGTAATATATATTATTTATTATAGCAGATCTGTAATGGAACATTCTACTTATGGACCATCTGACCCCTTCTTTGAACCGCAAAACACAGAAAGTTCTCACAGCTACTCAGTGAAAGAGCTAGGAGCAGAATCCAGTGCTCTTGATTTTATTCCATAATTATTTCCATTAAAACACATCCATGTTTATATTTCCAGGGCTCTTTATGTCAATATATAGGCTTATTCATATCTTTCTGTCCTTGGTAAACCCTAGAATTTGACTTCCAAAATACGGAAATTCACATTCTGCTCAAAAAATAATATACTCATTGGAATGATATCTCCCTCAGAAGGTGTGTTTCCACTGGGCTGAATTTGGTGATCTCAGGTCTCAATGGTTGATTACATGGAAACAGTCTTTCCTCTGAATTAGTGCTTTCAAATTTTGTTGCAATTTGCCACTTCCAACAGGTCCTTTTGATATTTGGATTAGCAAATCATACTGCATTCATTTTGGAGCTAAATGAGAAAACAATACAAACACTTAAGCATACACAAAAGGGGTTATTCTTTTGGAAAAGCAACACTAGAAATCATGTCCAAGTGCTTTGAAACAGGAAAAGTGTTCATGACCAGAAATACAGCATGGAACCAGTACCAATAAAAAGAGCATAATGTGGGGCGCCTGGGTGGCGCAGTCGGTTAAGCGTCCGACTTCAGCCAGGTCACGATCTCGCGGTCCGGGAGTTCGAGCCCCGCGTCAGGCTCTGGGCTGATGGCTCAGAGCCTGGAGCCTGTTTCCAATTCTGTGTCTCCCTCTCTCTCTGCCCCTCCCCCGTTCATGCTCTGTCTCTCTCTGTCCCAAAAATAAATAAACGTTGAAAAAAAAAAATTAAAAAAAAAAAGAGCATAATGAAAAAGTAATGCTCAGAAAGATATTTCTCCTGAAGCAAAAGTCAAAACTCAATTTTGAGTGGCACCTGGGTGGCTCAGTCAGTTAAGCCTCTGACTTCAGTTAAGGTCATGATCTTCCGGTCCATGAGTTCAAGCCCTGCGTCAGGCTCTGTGCTGACAGCTCAGAGCCTGGAGCCTGCTTCAGATTCTGTGTCTCTCGTTCTCTGCCCCTCCCCCACTCATGCTCTCTCTCAAAAATAAACAAACATTAAAAATTTAAAAAAAAACCTCAATTTTGATACATGGCATTATAGCTACTCCTTTAGATCACAGGCACACAACAAATAGGACTTGGACCTCTTTTCACAATTCACTTTAGTTTTTAAGATAGACATTTTCATATTTTCCTTATTTATCCAGTTATATTTTAGGGTTCCAATAGAGGAACAACACTGCCCACAAACTCTTCACTGAGGAATAGTTATCCTTTATCAGGGGAAGTCTTTATCTCTGACCCACATTGTCATTTGGTAGGAAGAGGGTCAAGGATTTTGATAGGGAATGATCATTCCTCACAAGCCAGAAGTTTAGGTAAATAAATCCTAAAGATCAATGTGATGGCAGATGCAAAGTAGTCAGTATTTTATACAAATGGCCTATAAAAGGACTATTAAATTCAAATGGGGTATCAGAATTTTGGCTTTTGTAAGGTGAGAAATTATTTGTGCTAACATTAATAAAGATGAAATTAAGGAATACTACTAAGATAATTCTTAGACTAGAAATACTAATAATTAAACAGAATAAGTTTTTGCTTTCTGTTACTTTTATTGGTTTTAATCATAAAAGTCAGGACTAAAAAATTCTAAAAGAACAGCATAAAGGAAGTGGAAGGGGCCATGCCAACTGAGAGATTAGAAAGCTATAACTGTGTGTTTCCAAAGGTAACCATGTTCAAAATAATTACATAAGATGAAATGGAAACCGAAGACCCCTCCCTTTGCTTTACCACTTCACTGTCAACATCTTTATTAACTTTTTCAGAAATGTGGCAGTATAAGGAATAATTTATTTTTTGCTTATATCATTCCTTCTACTCAAAATAGTATTATGTAGAAATTGTGGAATTTAAAGAAATTCTGGAAAACAAAATGAACAACCCTCTGCCCCTCAAAAAAGATGTTATTTGGGGGGCCTGATTGGCTCAATCAGTTAAGCCTCTGACTCTTGATTTCAGCTCAGGTCATGATCTCATGGTTCTTGAGTTCAAGCCCTGCATTGGGCTCTGCACTGACAGCAGGGAGCTCCCTCTCTCTCTGTCCCTCTCCCATTTGCATGCTCTCTGTCTCTCTCTCTCTCTCTCAAAGTAAATAACATTTTTTAAAAGATGTTATTTTGAGCAACAATAGAGCATACAATTATCAGCCAAAGTATATAACACAACTGTTGTGTGTATACGTGTGTGTATTAATATATAAATAAAATTTGGACATACACACATGTACCTTTTTAGCCAGCCTTCATTAGCCCATAGAGGGTAAATCCTAGGAGTTACTTGGTGTAATAAAACATTTGTCAAAGTGTGCCATATAGAAAGTTTTTCTAAAATGTTTCTTAGAGCAAATACCTTAGGAAATGGATAAGTTACTAAACAAAATTAACTGCAAAAATTCTAGGGGTGTTCACATACTTATGAAAAATCATGACACTCAAAGAGAAAGGCAATCTGAATCAATTTCCTCAGACTAAACCAATCTTCCCCTTTCTCTTCATCTCTCCCTCCCTCCCTTGCTGTATTACTCACAGTTCTTCAGAGAAACACAACTAACAGGGTATAGAGATTTATTATAGGAACTGGCTTACATGACTATGGAGGCCAAGAAGTCCATGATCGCCATCTGCAAACGAGAGAGAGAGAGAGAGAACCAGGAAAGCTGGTGATGTACTTCAGCCTGAGTCCAAAGATCTGAGAATTGGAGGCTAATGGCTTAAGTCCAGATATGAGTCCAAAAGCCCAATAACGAGGAACACAGACATCCGAGGGCAGGAGACGATAGATGTCTCAGCTCAAGCAAAAAAGAGCAAACCTATCCTTCCTCCGCTTTTTTGTTCTGTTTGGACCCTCATCAGATTGAATAGTGCCCACCCACATGAGAACTTTACTCAGTTCATCAATTTCAATGCTAATCTCTTCTAGAAACATCCCCACAGACACACCCAGAAATAATTTTTTACCAGTTATCTGGCATCCCTTAGTCTAGTCAGACTGACACATAAGATTAAAGTTGATACACTTTAATTTTTGGAAATGCTGCCTCCACCAAAAAGTTAACCATTTCCTAGAAGACAATGACTACATGGTTTGGATATATAAGAAATAACCTGATTGTTTAAATATTGTTTTTTTAAAAAATTTGGAGGGAAAGAGAAAAACAGCATGTGCATGCACACACAAGTTGGGAGGCCAAGGGAGAGGGAAAGAGAGACTCTTAAGCAGACTCCACGCCCAGTGTAGACTCCATCACAGGGCTCCATCTCACAACTGTGAGATCATGACCTGAGCAGAAATCAGGAGTTGGATGCTTAACTGACTAAACCACCCAGGCACCCCTTAAATTATTATTGAAATTAATGATACACCTAAATAGAATGGTGTCTGAAAGACAGAACATCCTTGACTGTCATTCTTTCTGTCAACTTGATCATGGAGACACCCTAGGGCTTCAGACCTCAGAGTTATATCTGAGGGGTCTATATAATTTCCCTGGTTATTTTTCTGCCATTTCAGTAACCAGAAAGAAACATTCTTATCTGAATTTAGATATCACTGGTGATTTGAGCTATAGGCTTTGTCAAACTCCCAAAAATGTATGATTTTTTTCTCTTAATAGTTGTGAATGAAACCTTTGTCCAGAGATGATAAGCGTGGGCTGTCATGATTAATTCTTCTATACCTATCAATGAGGAAAGATCAAAATAGTTAACCTAGAACTGGAGAGAAATTTCTGGCTATAGAGCTAGACTCTAGGATTTGTTATTATTATGTTTCAGTGATGATTGAAAGGTGTACCACTGATTTATTATCAATGTATTTACTGAGTATTTCTTTTTTTCCTTCTTTTTCAGGAAAAATAAGAGTGGATGATAACATTTCTAGAATCAGTCCAAATCCAGTTTTAAATTCTGCCTGTATTCTCATACTTACTGAATTATGACTGGTCTCAAATGTCTTAACTCAGAAAAAGTTTTTCAGTAAGCCAAAAAATCTCCATTCGAGATAAAAAGATGGTGAAGTTTGGGCAATAAAGAGTTAAGTATTTGTAGCAGATCTTTTTTCTGAGATCCCTTTTTTGTAAAGATTTAAGGGTTCTCTGAGATAGAGTAATGGTCTCTGATTCTTCCACTATCTCCTTTACTCTTTCCCTGTCGAATCTTTGATGCAAGCAAAATAAAAGGAAATGACAGGCTTTCAAGCTATTGTCTTATGACTTTCACCCAAGTTACACATTTCAAATTTTTAAAATGATCTTATGTATCTCAGTGCCACGGAATTTCAAGCCTGAGTCTCTGCCTTTCATAAGGTAAAGCCAGTCTTTCTTTTTCTTTTTTCCCCCACGTCGCTTTCCTCTGTGTCATTTTTAACCACGTTGATACCCACTCACGGTGTGTTCTTTCAATATCTTTACTCTAGCTCCTTCCAGTGGTAAATCACAAATGTGCTGCAGACAACAGAGATCTGGAATTGTTTTGATGTAGCAGGAGTGCCATGGTGAGTAGAGTATCCCTGCACTTTTCCCAGTTCCTCTTGCTCCTAATTTAAAATTGAAGGTGAAATTCTAATGGAGCCTGAGTCTAGATCTCAGGTTGACTTGGAAATTGTAAAGGTACTTGGTTCATTTGGGTGTGGCACTCCTCAGACTGTCCAAAGTAGGCATTTCTGAGCTGCACAAACATATTCAAACCTTCGCAAAAATCTAGCACCACAATTCCATAAAAGCACATCATATACACATTTTCACAAACCGAAACTTCCTTTGGGCTCTAGGGAAAATAGAGCTCTGTAATAATGGCAGCAGGTGGTTTTACTAATGACTTTTTAACAGCATTTTTGATGGTTTTAATTAAACCCCAAATATTTCTTTTGGAAAAAAAATAAAAGACAAATGGCTTCTAACGCAAAATAAAGTGTTTTTAAGGATGCATTCAAATGGGGGGAAAAGGAAACTGCATGCTGTCTCATTAAAGAAAGTAAGTAATGCTTTAGTAAACTCGAATTGGAAGTTTAATAATTGAAAAGAAGTTAAGCCATTGTGATGAGCTGATAAATGTTACTGCTGGGAAAAAAGTTTAATAGATTTGTTAAAGAAAGAACATCATATACTGACCCTAAATAAATTAGGAACACAGTACGCATATTTACCACACTAACATATTTTTGTTAAATATATGAACAATATTAAGGTCTGCTATCCATAACGAAGGGGATCAAAATCTGAAATACATCTGATTCCTTCTCTAACAGATGACATTTAATTTAGAGAACGTTTGGATGAACGAGGAGCTTCACATCGGTATCTTTTGCTTGGCAAGTTAAACTAACCTAGTTCAGGACTACAGACATGTTGGCAAAGAGTCAGGGATACAAGCTGGTAATTTATGATGTTTGATAGCTAGCCTGTGGTGCCACAAAGTCTCACCAAGGCCCATTTGGAGTAACATGCAGTAGGGTATCCAAAATCTCTCCAGTCCAACACATTGATAGAAACAAACATCCCAAGGTGAAAGAGAGGTTCCAGATGAGTTTCTCCAGTCTTCCCAGAAAATGTGCTCTCCACCTTCTCCTGTATATGACTTCAGTGATTACCAGAGAACTGCCCAGGCATATAAGCCCTGTCCACGCATCCTTTGTGAAAGCTTCTCTAGCAGAATTGAGCTTGGGCCAGGCCACTGTCATGTACCAATAAGAGACTGTACAGTGCTGCTAACCTGTGGCCTCTGCTCTTCTTTATGATAGTTTAGGACTGACCTGCAAAAGTGCTCTTGTTGTAGGTGTTATAGGAAAGATCCTTTTGGCCACCAAAATGGCAAATGTTTCTTAAATTTAATCAAAACTGTAAACTGGATCAGGTTAGAACACTCTGTTTGGTTTCCCCATCACTTATGGGGAACCGTATCCACTTTGCACTGTGGTATCTAGAATCCTCCTTGTTCTGACCCCTGTGCATTCTCTGGCCTCTTCTGCCCCTCCCCTCTTCCTCTTCACCCAATCCTCCCACCCTATTTCAATTTCCATCCAAGCTCCAGCAATATTCTAGTACTTTGAGTTTCAGAACAAAAGATTAAGAGGTTTTGTATCGATGCACATGCTATGATAACATACTTGGAAATCACTTCCCCGCAAGTTGTATTTAACAATAGCCTGCACACCTCTTAAGACCCCGTTTAGATGTGTTTCCTAACCCTTTTCTCCCAGTCTCTCAGGAAAGCTTTAACAATAGGAGGCAGAAAGGATAAGCTGAGAATGAATAGGAGGTATAAAAGACTCTTATCTTTGTATTCCTTATCTTTTTCAACTTATACTTTGTGTTGTTTAAGATAAAACCGACTATTGAATTAAACAAGCTCCAATATATGCCATGGCTTATGGATGATGAAAGTTTATTACTCAGGTAAAAGTTAAAATGGTATTTTTTTAAATTTTTTTTTAATGTTTTATTTATTTTTGAGAGAGAGAGAGAGACAGAGCATGAACAGGGGAGGGTCAGAGAGAGAGGGAGACACAGAATCCGAAGCCGGCTCCAGGCTCTGAGCTGTCAGCACAGAGCCCAATGCGGGGCTCGAACCCACAGACAGTGAGATCATGACCTGAGCTGAAGTCGGACGCCTAACCGACTGAGCCACCCAGGCGCCCCAAAATGGTATTTTTGATCAAGGACAGAGTCCTCCAAGAATGATCCTGGGACCAAGACCCCCCTAGTCTGGCTCCTCCACTATTGCCCACTTGTGACGTTCAAGCTTGTCATGTTCATCTACATCAATCTTGGAAAAGGGAGGCAGAGACTAGAGAAGACACGCCTACTTTCTCATAATCTTGACCCTACACACATGACTTCTGCCCAGCTTCTCCTGGCAAGAGTTAGTCATGTGGCCTTGCCTAAATGTCAGTGTACTGAGAGATACCATCCCTGGGTAGGCAACTAATTCTCAGCAGCAAACCTAAACTATGAGAGAAGGAACACCTATACAGATGGATAGCTAAATCCATAGCTCAGGCTAAATCACATAGTTCATATTTTAATTAGTAAAAAAACAACATGTGGCAGTTTCTCAACAAGTTAAAAAGAATTACCATATGACCCAGCAATTCCACTGCTAAGTATATATAGCTGAAAGACTTAAAAACAGGTGTTCAAAGAAAACCTGCACACAAATGTTCAGAGTAGCACCACTTACAATACCCAACAGGTGGAAATAACCCAAATATCCACAAAGGGATGAATGAATAAACAATGTGGCCTATCAATACAATGGATATAATTGTATAATATATATACAATCCAGCTATAAAAAGGAATAAAGTACTGATGTACACTACAGCATGGATGAATCTTGAAAATACTATGTTAAGCGAAAGAAGTCAGGCATAGAAAACCATATATTGCATGATTCCATTTAAAAGAGATATCCATAATAGGCAAATCCATAGAGATGGAGAATAGAGTGATGATTGCCAGGAGTTGAGAGAAGGGAGAATGGAGAGTGACTGTTTAATAGGAAGAGGGTTTTCATGTGGGGAAATAAAAGAAAAAAAAAGGTTCTGGAACTAGATAATGGTAATGGTTGCACAGTGGTAATGAGAATTCTGGTAATGGTTGCACAACATTGTGAATGTACTTAATGCCATTGAATTGTACACTTTAAAATGGTTAAAATGATAAATTTATAGCATGTTTATTTTACCAGAATTTAAAAGAAAATGATAACATAGTTTTCTGGAGGCATGTACTGAATCAACCCTTCACACAATAATATTTTATTCTATAATGACAGAAATATTCACGTAAAACCCCAAGCAAAGAAAACAGTTAGCCTTATTCTTCTTTGTTTATTTTTCTTTTGAAATTTCATTTTTTTTCTTACTACAACCTAAGAGATATTTTTTGAACAACTTTTTCGTTCCAAGCACTGCTCTGCATGTTCATTCTTATCATAAACTCAAAGCTCTGGGAAGGTCCCAAGGTGTATTTAGAGAGGACACAGGTCCCAAGTCAAGATGGATAACAATAGGACCTCATCATTAGCCCAACATAATAGTGATACAATTTAATAATGCACCACAAAAGTTGGGACCCTTGGACCATTTTGTCGTTAGAGACACTTGACCACTGGAAGGCCACCAATGTATTGATACTACTGCGATATTGTTTTACAACAGGTGTAAAACTGTCATATCATACCACATTCAGAGTTCAAAGAAAGGCATTACCAGTCTGAAATTTACTGAATGCCTGAACATTTCTACTCCATTTAAAGATTATGCTATTCAGGTCTTTGAAGAAAAGAGAGTCATCCCATAACTGGATGAGTGTAAATGGATGAGTGTGGCATCTTGAATGACATAGAATAGAATATTCCAAAATTTACTTATATTTGGATTTGCATTTTGGTTTTCCTTTGTTGTCACTGCACATTTGCTCTCCTAATCATATCTTAGGTAAACTTAATAGCAAAAGTGGTTTATTCTCTCAAATGACAGATGACAGTAAGAGACAGTCTTACTTATGTGATCTGACCGGCATACTGAGCCCAGTTGGATTTAAATTTAATTGAAAAAAAAGTCATATAATACTAGAAATAGAAGGGCCCTTAGGCATAATTTATTTTAACCTTTTCATTTTTATATAAGAACAAAATAGAACCCAGATATGTATCTTTTCACCTATTATCTATAGAATGACCATATATCCTGGTTTGGACCTGTTTTGCCATGTAATTAATAATAACACCTCCTTTAGTTCTCAAAGATGTACTGATTTAGGAGAAAAGCTAAATGTTCATCTAGTCTATATCTCTTTTGGTTTTGGTTTTATCATCCATTAGATGATATTATACAAACTTAGACCACCTATCCATATAAAAATGCATAGATTGGGGCACCTGGGTGGCTCAGTCAGTTAAGCATCCAACTCTTGATTTTGGCTTGGGTCACAATCTCACAGTTTGTGAGTTTAAGCCACGTGTCAGGCTCTGAGCTGATGGTGTGGAGCCTACTTGGGATTCTCTCTCTACCCCTCCCCCATGCGTGTGCATACCCTCTCCCTCTCTCTCTTTCTCTCTGTCTCTCTCTAAATAAACAAAAAAACTTAAAAAAAATTAAAATGCATAGATGTACATACATGTAACGTTTGGGTCTAGTTCTCCAGTTGAGAACCTCTAACGTAGACGTCAGAACGAATAAAATCAATTCCTGTGCACCCCTCATACAGCTAGTTAAACAATACTGCCTATTAAATCTCTATACACCAATAAAATAAGTCTTTTTTTTTAATGTTTATTTATTTTTGAGAGACAGAGTGTGAGCAGAGGAGCGACAAAGGGAGAGGGAGACACAGAATCTGAAGCAGGCTCTAGGCTCTGAGCTGTCAACACACCCCAATGCGGGGCTCCAACTCATGAACCATGAGCACATGACATGAGCCGAAGTTGTATGCTTAAATGAGCCGCCCAAGCACCCAAGGCCCAATAAAATAAGTCTTATTGCACCCATCAGGCAAGAGACTAGACTAAGAAGTACCACTACATGGAATGGTAGAGTCAGGACTTGGACTCTGGCCTTCTGACCCACTGACCTTTTACCGTGAGAGGTGGAGAGAGCAGGCTATTGGACACAGATGTGTAGTTTATACTCTGACTGACACTGACTAATTAGGTGGCCTCGGGCAAACTGATTAACGCACTTCACCTCATTTTTCTAATTTGTAAAGTGCAGGTTATATTAGAAGTATCCACCTCATCCTGATTTCTAAGGAGAAAATAGAAAAATATACCAGTAGTGCTTGGAAGACTAATCCCTAATAAATGTTAGATATTATTACTAAGCAACATTGCTGCTGTGAAATCATGCAAACGTGACTAAGTGAACACTTACGTAGATTATCGCATGATCCAAAAACCAAGAGTTCAGAAATAATGGAGAATCTAACAAAATAGGAAACTACCTTCACAGTACACAAGTATTCTCAAAATATGTTACCCTGTAGCAATGGCGATAGGCAGCAGAGGCAGCAGAGGGGAGACTCTGTGAAGGATGTGAAACTCTGTATGTCTAGTTAGGGTCAGAAAACTTCAGAGGAGTTTTAGAGAAATGTATACAACAAAATACCTTGCAATATATACACCATTATTGTACCATTTGCTCACAAAAACCATCAGTAACTTCACCGGACTATCAATATTAAAATTCTGATAATGCAATTCCATCCCTTCTTCCTAAAATTATTCCCCATCATGTCACGGCACATTGTAGCTATATCTTATTCTACAGGTTTATTAATTTCAAGGTACAGCCTTGGAGGTGGATGTCAGTGACTTGAAGTATTCATACGTAGGAGCTTACTTATTCGCCTATAAATAATGAACTAACATATTTTTTAGCCAGAGCCAAGCCTCCATTTAAATATAAGACCAGCTTCCTTATCACAGCCACGTGAAAGGAGGCAGAACGGAATGAAGAGAGATAATGTTCCAGTCAAATTACATCCTTACATATTCATATAGATTCTTCATTTTCTTCAAATGCCAGAATGTGACTTTGAGATTTTTTTTTCTCAGTTGGGACTCTTATTTGCAATATGCCAGCTAAAATTTAAATTGTGTGGGCTAAAGGGGGCTTTATTAATGGACACAATGACTTTGAGGAAACTGGGAAGTGCTATCTTTTTATGGGTTATTTCTACCTCTCTCCTACACTTGATTCTCCCCTGAATTTTTTCTCCTCAAATTATCTAGTATTACACTGAAAACACCTCCCTAGTTCCTATTTCATATTATAATACACTTTCCTCAAAATGAATTCCTAGAAAAGAAAAATTTTACTAATATTTTAGCAGTAACTATAAATAAGTATATGGAAACAAGGGAGATAGTTTCCAGAACTTAATTCCAGAATTTTAGTTCCAGAATTAAAGAATTTTTATTTATTTTTTTAACATTTATTCATTTTTGGAGAGACAGAGAGAGACAGAGTGTGAGTGGGGGAGGGACAGAAAAAGAGGGAGACACAGAATCCGAAGTAGGCTCCAGGCTCTGAACTAAGAGCACAGAGCCTGATGCAGGGCTCAAACTCATGAACTGTGAGATCATGACCTGAGCTGAAGTCAGATGCTTAACTGATTGAGCCACCCAGGCCCCCCCAGAAAGAAATTTTTTAAAACTCACCTTTATTGCAGATTTCTTTCAAATGCTCTATTTTATACACAATTAACCACAAAAGCAGTTGACTCCATGCCTAAGAGCTAATTATTATTTCTTTAAAATCTTTTGCACCAGGTGGAAATATACTTTCTTTACTGAACTCCATCTTTTATTCACAGGGAATTATGGTCTTAATAAAGAATATTATCCTGTGAATTAAAATCAATATTAATATGAATTGTAAACAGTGTCCAAAATGAGGAAACTAAATGATTACATACAATTAAAACAGTAAATCATGAGCTGTACACTCGAACCACTTTGTAAAAGAGGTCAAGTGCCCCCCGGGCAAAGACTCAACTAAAAAGGAGGTGATAAGGGAAGACATTTGTGAGATCCTTAGAATTTGACAACCTTATCATTCTTGCTTATTCTTTGTTCCCCAAATCCTGGAAGTACATGCTGACCCGTAAAGAAAGATTCAAAGTAGAATGTGAAATAATGAATGAGCTGTATCTTTGGGCATCGTGTTTCAAAATAAGGTTGGTGTCTCCTGGAATCTCCATTAAACAAACTTCTCTAGAACACGATTCCATATTCCTGAAACAAGCAGAGCTTCAACCATCAAAGAGTTTCCATTTCCTATGAGGAGGCACAGGCATAAACTAACAACTCCCTGAAAGTAGTTCCTGCTAGAACAGAGAAAGAAACAAAGCATTAAGGAAGGACATAAGGAATGACTGCTTCAGTCTTCGGATGTTGATCATGTCTTCAAACACAAAAAAGGTCATGATGTGCAAGTCAGTTGCTTAGAATAGAAAGCTTGTCAGAAAACAAGATTCAGTCACATAGGAAGAATACCAAGAAGGTTTGAATGGACTTGACCTGCTTGAGAAATTATTTGGTGGAGGCTGGCAGAGTCCAGTGTATATAAATAGAACAGTGGCAGAAGACAAATAGAGAAAGGATTTTTTTTTACTTACTTACTTATTTTTCATTATTCGTTTAATAAATACTCATGCAGGCCCTCCTCTTCCAGGCACTGAGCGGGCCCTTAAAGATACAATATTAAAGAAGGCTCAGCTCACGGTACAATAGGAGAATGACAGATGCAGATAAATAGTCATTGTCCAATGTGTTTTTGCTTGTCGTAAAGAAAGACATAAAAGTCTCTAAGGTACAAAGGAAGGGACAAAACCAATTACACATCAGGCTACACTTCAAGGGAACATGTGGTCTGGGTTTTAAAGGAAGATTCAGCTCTCACTAGTGCAATGGACCCAGGAAGGAGAGGGTGGGCAGCAGTGTAGGAATCCTCTGCTATAAGACTCTAAACACCCCCAATTATTAAAATGTAAATAATTCCTGCAAGCTAAAAAAGTATCCATTCTCTTTTAGAAGTAGTAAAATGAAACATGTAAAGGCAGAAGAGATGAGCTCTGTGTAGAAAAACTGGAGCGGGAATATAATCATGAAGTCTACTTCTTATTAATGTCCTTCCTAATGCCAAACTATAGCATTGAAGACCAGGGATGTTAAGGGTATCAGGCCCTCTCATACCTCTGTGCTGTGCGTGTCAGAAGCTCTCATCCAGTTCATCTCTATGCCCTTCGTTGGCCTGCCTCTAAAGCATCACTTCTTCTCCACATTATGTGTTCACCAGCATATGAAGATCAACAGGGAAATAAAATTCAGGTTGTGGAAAATCATTCTATAATTTTAATATGGAGATGTTATCAAACATGATAGAGGTTAAAAGAAATTTCTTTTCAAATTCTATGTCGTATATTGGTGATAATAATTGTTTCCGGTTTTATGAAGCTTTTTGGAAAAAGCAGAAAAATTATCAAGAAAATTCAAGTTCACTTAGCATCCTAATGCTTATATCCTCACTCCTTCAGGAAATACATAAAAAGAATAGCTTGCATCATCTCTTTCTTCAATTATAAAAAAAGTAGTTAATTCCCATTTATCTTGATAGATGACTAACAGGATGGAGAAAATAATCTCAAAATGCTATTATAGAAAGCCCAAAGAATTGAGATTTACTGAGCTTATCAACATTAGTCTATTCTTATTTCATCTATGTGGATTTACAAAAACACCCACTATGTGTTCCACTCAGAACTTTGAGGAATACATACTAAATACATACAACGCTTGTGCTAGTTTGTTGATTTTCATGAAGCAACTACAACTAGCAAATAGACATCCTTGGGACCCAAGAGGACCAGCTGATCCTATATGTTGATGCTATAGCACTCAACAGCAAATGTGATCATGCAGTGAACATTCTTAGCGCAAGATCTGAGAATATAGGACATCCCAAAAGTAAGGCAAGTCTTCATCTTCTTCACAACAGCAAATAGCTCCAGTTTGGGTATAAACAAAGGTAACTATTTTACATGGATTAGACTTACAGAGGAAGCTGGTGAGCAAGTTGTTAGAGACTTTGAGAAAGAAACTAAGTGAGCGAGAGGCAGCATAGGTGCGTCCCTCCACTACATGCTTCTCTCGCTGCCTTCCAACTCCTGGAATTTGGATCTTTGGGAGTTATCTCCTTATTTTCTGCAGAGATCCCTCAGCAAATCAGAAATACTTGTGTAAGGCACAGCTCTTACTTAAGAGTTGATCAAGGGAGTGATTTAGGTAGCCTTAATAGTGCCTTTCACTGTTTAAAACAGTCATTCAAGGGGCGCCTGGGTGGCGCAGTCGGTTAAGCGTCCAACTTCAGCCAGGTCATGATCTCGCGGTCCGTGAGTTCGAGCCCCGCGTCGGGCTCTGGGCTGATGGCTCAGAGCCTGGAGCCTGTTTCCGATTCTGTGTCTCCCTCTCTCACTGCCCCTCCCCCGTTCATGCTCTGTCTCTCTCTGTCCCAAAAATAAATAAACGTTGAAAAAAAATTTAAAAATAAAAAATAAATTAAAATAAATAAATAAATAAATAAATAAAATAAAACAGTCATTCAAGAAAACATCCATGGAACATTTGATTTTTTAAAAGCTCATAGAATAGTGCCTGGAACATAATAAGTACCCAATAAGTATTATTTCTATTTTTTATTGTTATTATTATCACTACTTGGCAGTCAGAATTAAAGGCAGATTTCAGAGACTTCAGCAAATAGAAAAGTACACATTACTCTTTCCCCAAACTGCACAGTCAGAACACTTTATAATAATACACTATTCCTATTATAGGGCTCCCAAGAGGACTTCCAACAGCTGTACTGTACTACAAGTTCATGTGTTAGACTAGAGGTGAGCAAACTTCTGCTACAAAGGGCCAGAGAGTAAATGTCAAGAGACAGTGTCCTCAACTTTTAGAGCAATAGTTGTTGCTGAAAGAGTAACAGTGTCTTTTGTATTTTACATCTTACATTTAACAATGCAAACCCCAGTCTTAACTTGTAGGCCATACAAAAACAGGCAGTGAGTGGATGTGACCCACCATCAGTAACTTACTGACCCTTATGCTTGAGAACCACTTCTGTGTCTTATTTTTTTATCCCAGGGAAGGCACACCACACATACATGCTCACACATGCACTTCCATGTATGTGTTTCAAATCTTGGTTATAAATAATTCGATACATTACATTAATAAGAAAAACATGATTTGTAGCATTTCAATTTCACGAACACTTACAAACACTACTGAAAAGATGACAACGTTATGTCTTAAAAAATTCAGTTTGAGAACTGCCCGTTTAAATAAAACAAAACCAGGTTTTTCTTGTTCTTTCTTTTATTCTCACAATAAAAGCTTTGTTTTAAGAAAACCATAAATTTATTATTAATCAAATAATTAAATACCCTTTGAAAGATAGTAAGCTGATTCCTTCCAGAGGAATCACCTGACCTGTGTGCCTCTTCGCAGCCGCAAAGCCTTAAGGAATTCTAAAAAAAAACTTGAGTTGAGGAAATATTTCAAGAGGAGAGACTGGGATCAAGGCTCCAGAGCAAAGCTTTCAAAACTTTATGTACCCTATCTTGCATGGTTTATTTCCTATGCCTTGAGAAATCAAAAAGAATTGCTGGCTGGAGTGGGTTTCCTTTCTTTTATTCTATTTAGGTTTATTGTTTATTCAAAAATATTTAATTCTGCACTCTATAATTAGGACCTAGCGTAGTGTTTGGCACATGGTAAAATGTAAATCAACGTTTTTTGTTCTTTCCCTTGTGGAAGTTTGACAGACAAGAAGCAAGAGAGAAAATAATCCCTCCAAAAATTAGGATAAATTTTTATCTAGAGGAAACAAATAAGATACAGTGCTAGCTGGTCACAGGGACAGGGCCTCCTTTGGATAGAGTGGTTGGGGAAGGCTTCTGCAGGGAGCTGGCACTCTCAGGGCACCCTGACGATGGAGAGGGCAAAGGCAGGAAAACCACACAGAGAAACTGCTCCAAGACAAAGAGTAGCAAGAACAGTTGGGAGGCACAATTTTCTGTGCTCAAGAAATTGTCAGAAAGTCATGCGGCCTGAGCTGAGTGACCAAGGGAAAGAATGGTATAAGAGGGAATAAACAGAGCCTACAGAACATGGAAAGGGACTCAAATCCAATGCCGAGAAATCTGAATATCATTCTAAAAGCAGTGGCAAATACTGAAGCATATTTAAGCACCTTTGAGAGGTATGATTGTGAAACACAATGAATTGATCAAAACAATAAAGAGTTCATTTAAACATAGATTTGCTTTTTTTTTTCTTTTTACATGAGTCTTTCTAGTAAGTCTAATGAATGAAATAGTACTTAGAATAACTTGATTTTACTGTGGACTCTGTTACATATGAACATTCATGATTGACATTTTTGAAATCTCTGCTCACATGCCTCATGAGGCTGTATCATAATTTTAGTAATCACCATGGTGATTTAACCACCCTCACCAAAGTGAAAAAGACATTGTCATCTCCTGTGATTTCTTGTGCTCTCAATCCTGACAGTGTTAGGCAGGAGAAAACAATCCCCAATTTAGAATCATCATGCAGATTTTAGCCCCTCTGGGAATCTATGGTGTTGGTTGTTGTCACGCCTCCAGACATTAACAGTAACTTGTCTGAGCAGCCTTTGTCACTGTAATTATAATGACCAGAAGCTGCCAGCATATAACAGCATATAGCCTTGACTACACAGGGCTACACAAGAAACTAGTTTCTCCTCCTCTTTGAGGTGTTTCCAGGGTAAGATCATCCATTCTTCCACTCAACAACTATTTTGGGGGTGCTGTTCTAGGTGCTGAAAGTCGAGATGGAACAGAACAAAACCCCTGTCTTCATGGATTTTACGTACTATTTTGGTAGGAATTACATTTCCACATAAATATACCACACTAAATTAAATAACTACCTCCACAACAAATTGGCCACCTCTCTTTCTTTTTCTGAAAAATAAACGTATTTTCCAGATCAAGGCACTCAACTCAAATTAGATCTGTCTGTGTCTCCAAATTGAAAGAAGGGGCCAAGTTCTAAGGTTGTCTGATCCGAAGGCTGAGCAGTCTGGGTTGAACATATCTGGAAAGACACTAAAATCGTCTAACCAAATTTACTGCAATCTTTGTACAAATAGGCAAACTGTGATTCTGAGATGAGAAAGAGCCTGATTAAATTCACACAATGACATGGTTAACTACTGAATCAAGGAGTAAGCAATCAATCAATCAATCAACTGGCCCTTCAGTGCTATTCCTACCACTTCTCAAAAGAAGGTCTTCACTTCCCCTTATTTTATAGACAAAGGGAGGAAACTCAGAGAGGTACAGTGACTTGTCCAAAGGCATACCTGTCTAAAGGAACACAACTAGAAATATGACCCAAGCTTTCTTATTCTCCACACATTCCTCTTTCCACTAAAATATAGATATAGATAGATAGATAGATAGATAGATAGATAGATATAGATATAGATGACATAAATTTATATAGGTGCTTATTTTACAATATGATCCCTTAATAAACATGAAGTCTATTAACTTACATAAAGGAATTTCAAGGGATTCACTCCAGAGAATGTCAAATTTTCCTGAAGAGTTATAACAAGAGTAAAACGACAGTCACAAAAACTGACACAAATAGGAAAAAATGTAAATTAAGGTAAAGAAAGGACTGAAGGGATAAATAAATAGCTAATACTGAGAAACTCATCTTATTGGCTTTTTATATTGTTAATAAGTTTTAAATCATAGCAAGTGTTTTTAAAAATAAGTGCTGTTCTCTACCTAAGAATAATACCAACAAAAGTAAAACAGTGTACTAAAACTTACACATGTATTATTTCATTTAACAGTATTTTGAAAGAAAACTCTTCTTCCTTACTTAAGAGAGCAGGTATTTTCCCCAGCAGAAAAGGTGAAATGCTAATTCCTACACATTCAAAAACAGAAAGCCAGGCATATGATCAGAGTCAGACTCAATGCAAATTGGGATACTTTATTCATGTGCACAGACTGTATTTTTAATCCTGGTTAGCCTAAGATTTGGCTTCCTTAGCACCAAAGCATAGAGTTTATAAAGTCAACTCCATGAGAAGAGGCAGGCGGCAAGAAGCAGGAGGCTGAACACCGCCAGCCCCACCTGTTATTTTAGGTTCTACCAGAAATGGTGTATGGATGTGGTTAGCACCAATTCTTAGTGTCCATCGGTGGGGGAAAGGCCAGCATGACTGTAACACATCTCCTCCACATAATCTGAATTTTAAACCCATATGGTCCCTGAAAGTCAGCCAGATAACTGAAGAAAGTAAAATGTGCTGGGGATTTATCAGCACAGTATTTCTCAGAGAATTTTATACACAATACACTGTGAGACTCCATGAGTGGGATATGCTCTACGGTTTCCAAAACTAATTTGAAACAGACTCCTTTTGTTTTATCAGACGTGTTAAGAAGTGCAACGTTTTCTGGATCATTAAGGCATATGTGAATATAATGAATTCAACAAGCTCTCAATCACTAAATGCTCACAATGTAGGCAATATGCTGTGTGACAGAGGATTTGTTAATCAATAATTATATTAATCAAAGAGAAGGGCAGGAGCACAAGTTCAGTATCACTCTAGCATTCAATGGGCCAGAACTGATTTTGTTCACCTTTGTTCTTTCTACCTCTTACCCGTATGTACACAGATTTTCTCTTTTTATAAGATTAGTATCACTGAAGGGAAATCTAATTTCCAAAGCAAGTAGAGTGCATTCAAGTGCAAAGATACGCCATTGTCTGAGGAGGGGCGCTTTTTTTTGGGGGGGGGGGGTTTGCAGGTTTCAAAGAGCTTAATTAGACATGGCAACACTGACATTGGTCAAGAGAATTGCCTGTGCACTCTGTGTACAAAGAGAAACATTCTAACTGCTCTCTGACCACCTTGAAACTGATTCACGGACTATGTGACTTCAGGTGTTCATGCTCCCATCCTCACGGGTGTAAGTGGTAGCAGCATCTCGGCAGCATCGCATCACCTGGAAGATTGTTAGAAATGCAGGATCTGAGGTCCAGCACAAAACCTGCTAAATCAGAATGTGCATTTTCACAAGATCACCAAGTGATCTCGTGTATGCTGAAGCTCGAAAAACACAACTTCATGTGCCAATAACAGGACCACCTGAGAAAAATCTTCTTCAGAAAACAATGTTTCATCCTGGACAGGTGCATGATCTTTGGCAAGGGACAGTGGCCGGGATTTGGACCTAAATTCACCAGACTTTCAAACCTCCATGCTTCTCCTGGTGAAATACCATGGCTTCCATGCTTGTCCTTGTGAAATACCATGGCCTGCAAGTGTTAAGTATCTTATTTCTTGAGCCTTTGCTCTCCCACCTGTGAGATCAGGGTAATTATATCTAATCCTTAGAATTCATGGTGAAATTTATGAAAGAATATAAAGCACTTCATCTAATACTTTCTTAGTAAGTGGTGGCTATTGATAATAATAAAAAGTCAGTGATAAAAAAAAATAGGTGTAATAATAATGCTACTAACAATAATGAGTAGTAGCAGTAGCAGTAGCAAAAGAGCTACATGTCTTAGAGGCAACTGGGAGACACAGCTGTCCTATCAAGTCAAACCGGGATGAATGTTGAAGGTAACAGTAAGGAATAAGACAAATAAAAAATAAAAAGATAGCATGTCCTTTCTAACCAGACTCTCCAAAATCTCCCACCTTTTATTTGTGTGACTTGGAAGGAAAGCCTCCTAACGCAGGCACACCCCGCTGTGACCGTGATGGAGGAGGGTGGCCGATGTGGACTGAAGTAAGGGTCTCAAGAAGAATCTGCATAAAGATGCAGACCCTACTACACCCTGCAGGCAGAGGTATCCCGGGCACCGTTGAGGGGGGCACACATGGTTTAGTCGTCATCCTTGTACCGAGGGGCAGAAATCCAGTGTAAAAAAGACTAAACAAAAAGGGCTTTTACTAAAACAATATTGATCCATGACATGGTTTTAATCTGACTTAAAATCTCCTCACCCCAACTGGCCCAAGACTCTCCCAATTTTAGCCCGGGAAGTCCCATATCCTAGAAAATCCCTCAGCTGTAGGCAAAGTGCATCAGTTGGTCACTCTAGCTCAGCTTTTTACACCGCCCTCTTCTGATTCAGTATCCTAATTACTTTAAATTCTGTATCTTTATAAATTACTTCAAATGCTTCATCTCTCATCTATTTCTAGATCTTTCTCTTTCTCTCACTTTAAGATTATTTCCTTAAGGAAAATGAATATGGGGATGAATCCAGAGATCAAACCAATGAGCCGATTGGGGGAATGCAACGCTATGATTTAGGCCCATTTATGCTATGTTTTCATTAGTTTCCTGTTAGCTGCAATCCTCACAGCTTTCAGGGACAAACACCAGGACCAACCTGAAAACCTTCTAGCATGTGCAGAACAAAAATATCAGGCTAGAACAAATAAGCAATTCTGGTCTGGGAATGCAGTCTGGGATCTGCCCTTTCAAAGGGCAGCGGTCTAACAGCTTGTTAGTTAGCCTTTTTAAAGGCCAGCAACCAGGGAAAGTAGACCACTGGGTGTGGGTCACTCTACAGAAAACAAGCCACGCTCCTCTGGCTATTTGCAATGCAATAAGAAGTTCTAGTCCAGGAGTAAACCCAGTTACTCTCGGTCAGGGGCACCAGAATGGAATTTCAAAATATTGTTGTGACTCTAGAAATGCTTGACCTGAGAACCACCTTTTAGGCTTGCATTCCAAGGAAACAAGCCAAACTGTCAAGAAAAGAATTCATAAACAAAAATGTTCATTTTCAGGGTTATTCAGAAATTTTTAGGCACCGTGGAATGATTACATAAACAACACCTGTACAACAGCTATGACAAAAGTAAAAATAATAATGCACAGCAGTATGTCTCACGCCTTAAGTAGCCCACCTCACCTACTCCTTACATCTCCTTAACATAAGCACTATTTTCCAACCTCTTTTTATTCATTCAGAGGCTTAAAGAGATCAAAATGAATTGCCCAAAGTCACACAGCTCATAAGTTGCAGAAAGAGGATACATATCAAGGTCTTTTGGATTCCAAAGTCAAAATGTATCTACTCTGAAATACTTAATTTTTTTTAAAACGTGAATATGATGCAAACTGAATACTCTTCATCATTTCCAATAAGAGTAGCATATGTCCTGGCCCATGCTCTGTCTATATTTTAGTAGGATGCATTTGGGCCCTGAAGACAATTATTTCTTTCATTAAACATAGTATTTAAGCAACAATGACTAAAATCCATATATCCTAATATGAAATATCTTAGCTAAATTAAGCTAAAATAGCTGTCCACAATGATTAATTTATAAACCTAATTTTTACACTTTGTAACTCCTCCAGCCAGCATAGAATGTGCCTCTAGATTTTATTTTACTCTCCATTTATCCTCTGTTTAGAAGATATATTATCTTTAAATAAGAAGGCAAATGTTATTTGAGCAAAGGCTAGGGACACATTCTGTGCCCTTAATACAAATAATTTTAAGCAATTTGACAGATAGAGTGCCATTACATCATTTCAGATACTAATGGGCATAATAATTCTTCAACTTCCTCCTGAAAGAGGGCTCTAAAATGAGACAACTGACTGAAAAGAAAATGTCAAGTTATTTATGGATTCCATTGCTATTTTATGACACATAGATAGATGGTGGTCCCTTTGTGGAACCATGTGTCTAGGTTGCCCTTGTCTGGAAGGGGTATTGCCTCCTTTTTTGCTGAAGAGCATCTTCTTCCATTCTTCAGGTGATCCTACCCGGATTTCATTTGGAAACCACCCTTCCTTCTTCTCATGCACAAGGCTCAAGGAGACTGACTTAGCCTGAGCCTAAGGGGCAGCCTTACAATAAAAGCCAACATAATTAGAACCTCCCATCCTCTGACCACAGATAATTTGGGAGAGATACTTGACACACAGCAGGCCACTCAGAGCCAACAAGACTCAATTCTGGGACCTGTGTTAGAACATTTAGGAAAGAGAAGATATTACTGCTCAGAGCTTGCTAAACTGACAGGAAAGTAAGTGTAAGCAGCTAGCAATGCCTTGCCTGCAGGAGTTTACTGTCTAAGCAGTTTCCTCTATTGCATGTGTCTAACAAGAGAAATCTTGATCACAGAAGAAGGAATATCTTACTAATTTAATAATCCAATTCAGTAACCATGAGAATTAAAATAACGTTGTACTCTTGGGGGAAAACTACCCCTTAACCAATATAAATTATCAACTTACCAACACATATTCAAACCAAATAGAGATTTTCTTCTTCATCATTGTCCTGTCATATAAAAACCCTAGTGAATTAACAAAGCAAGCATCAAAATCCATTTTTATCTTTCTCCCTAGCATCCACACTAGATTGTATTTATAGATCTGAAACCTCATTTTGCATAGAAGTTGTCGAGTGTTTGCATTGAACTGCAAACTTAACTCAAAAGTGTTAAAAAAAAAAAAAAAGCATAACTGGAGAGTTAGAAGGGCGTTAGAGGTCATCTAGCCCTGTGGGAAATTTCCTAGGCCTCACGGTGAGCTGATGCAAAGAAAATGGTCTCTATATCTTCAAGTCAGAGGTCTTTCCATAGAATTACAAAATATTTTATCCTGTCACTGAAGCAATTATCTTCAGTTAAATATAAAGATAACACCCACACAAAAAACATACATTGTGGAACGGATGTTAATTTTTGTAAAACATACAGTTCTATCATGCATTTGGATGCTTCCTTGAATTAGAACGTGTTCCCTATATTTGCAACACACTTCATACTTATCTCCTTGGAGAACTATGAGTGCCATTTTGGATATCAGCTCCAATTTTGCTCCTTTTTCCGACTCCTAATACATAGAACACATTCATCTGTTGTATTATTTACCGTTTTATGTAACAGCTATTTATAGATGGGCATGTATGTCTCCCTACTAGAACATGAGGTATTTATTTGCTTTACAGAGTTCTGTCTCCAGTTAGTAACACAAACCAGTATGTTGAACACAGTAATCACTATTTATTTGTTAGCTATTAACAATAATATGATGATTACTATATGCTAAGAACTGTTCTAAATAATATAAATACACACAGTCATTGCATTAATCCTCACTCTAGGTACTGTTGTCAACATCCCCATTTTATATACAAGAAAACTGACACATAGGTTATATACACAGCTGGTAAGAGGCAGGACTGGGATTTAAGCCCAAAAGATCTGGTTCCACTGTCTGTGATTTTTTCCACAATAATATAATCTCTTAATGTATATTTTTCTGTGTAGTATGTGATATGCAGTTTGAAATTATAAAATGTAGTATGTGTAGAAAAGATAAAAAATTCAATACAAATAGAAATTGACTTGTGTAGGAAATCTCTTACATATTTTCTAAGAAGTTTGGATGTTTCATTAGCATGTGTTCATACATACGAGTTGGCCAATTACTGTTAGATGAATGGATTCACAAGTAAGTAAATGAAACCCACAAACCTGGGTAAATTGAAAAAGAAGGGTGAAAAGTCATTTAAAATCATGCCTGAAAAATAAGTGTTATAGTATCAAAATTTCAAAATTCTCTACATTTGTAGTTGCTGTGCATTATTTGTATAGGAAAATGAGATCGCAAAGTAGCAGAAGAAGGTCACAGAAATACAAATTCTGAGGCTAATTCTTTGTATCATGCAGGTTTAGAAAAGTTCCCTATTTCTTTGCACTTTAAATATTTAATCTTCTCTTTAAAAATATCTCATTGGTCTGGTGTAAATCCATGATGAAATGTTACATTAAAAAGTATGTCAACACAGTATTAAGTGTTCATGTCATTTCTTCTAGATATCATTCACTACGTTTTTTCTAGATACAATTTTCTGATTAAAATGAAGCTGATTAAAAGTAAATTAAAAGTAAACATGCACGGATTGTTTTCTTTTATGATCTTGATTCAGAGGTAGAAATAGGAATGCTTTATTCTGTTCAACCTAATGCCATCCATCCCGGTGGGACCTTGATAATCACATGCAGCAGTTGGGACTTCTTGGTCCATTGAACTACAGGCATGAGGGCCACCAGCAGTTATTTGAATCAGATAACATTTTGTAATATTCAGATGTGGACTCAGATGGGTGTAACCAAATACCTGACATCCTCATGTCTGTAAAATCCCAGGCAGAGATATTATTCAGTGATTTCAAGGAATGATGTACAGTTGCTGGCTTTGTTGGGAGTTAAAGCAAGGATTTAACTTTGAAGTTATAGGGGAAAAATTAGCTTTACATAAATTGTGTCTTGTGGACCACAAACAGACACATTCTCACACACCTTAGAATTTAAAAATCTTTAGTCTCTTCTATGACTTTGGTAACTTCAGGTCTCTCAATATTACAAAAGACTGTACACTGGGAACAATATATTCCATGTCAAAAATAATTGCTCTTTGGATGGTCGCTGGGAGTTAGAAACTTGCCTGTTTTACAGCAAGTTGCATTTATCTCTAAACTGACTGTGAGCACTAGAGAGTCAATCTGACCCAATGAAACTTGTTTCTGGAAGTGTACAAGTATATCAAATTATGGCAAATCAGCTTGAATCCATACACTCAGATGGTTTTCCCCCAGAGGCTGTTTTATTTTTTAAAAAATCCATTCATTCACTGACATAAATGTAGCACATTTTTTGGTGGTTCTTGTTATTGTTGCTGATATTTTATCCCAAATGATGGATCTGAACATCACAATTTTAAAAAACAGTCAAAGTTATTGGCAGGATATCATAGATATTTAGAATCATAAGGAGATTGATTAGGTCCGAAGTTCAACCTCCCTGCTTTTATTTGGTATTACAAAGTCTGTGTAATAACACTTTAAAAACAAGAGCAAGCATATTCTTTAGAGGCAAAAGTACTGTCTCAAGAATTCATAATCTTCCCCCTTCTTCTCTGAAGTTAAATAATATTCAGCATTAGGATGTACTGGATGAATGTCCTCTCAGCAGAGCAATTAGGATGACAAATACCCTCCTCTTCTCTGACGACATGGTGGCTTCAAGTTGCAACAGTTCCTGTGTCCTAATTACTGCCAAGAAGAGGTCAATATCCACTCCGCCAAGATTAATATCGTGGGTTTTGGTAGACATTCTTCAGAATCCAAGCAGGCATTCTCGACTGCCTCATCTAGCCAGTGAATTGGTTCAGTCATAGAGGGGACCCAGTCAATTGTGTGATTTAGAGGAAAAAGAGGGTGTTCATACAGTAGTGACACAAACCAGACACTCACAGTGGCTGTACTTGTAAATGTATAACAACTGGCTCTCCAGAAGGAAGTGGGAGATCGAGAGGGACGGAAGATTCTGTGGTGTTTGCCAATGTCCAAGCTCTCAATACTTCTACCTTGCCTATTTCAAGCTACCGGCATGGTATCAATGGGTCTGCAGAGCAATCAGCTCAATGAGTGGCTGAATACATATTAAGTAATTCCATAAATAAATGAAAAATGACCAAGGTGGTAAGTGCTACAAAGAAAAGATTGTTAGGACGTTGTTTCAAGGAAGGGTACAACAGGAGTATTTTTCCTTGACAGAGAACTCAATGGAGGAGTCGCAGATGCTGTTGTTCTTCCCCACCTCCCTCTCCCCCCAAACACACACCATATCCCATGGGCATTCACCATTTTATTTTATGTTAATAACATTCTACTGCAAACACCTGCGACTTTCCATCTAAGCGAGTTCTCTCAGCCCACATGTGGGGCAGTCTTAAAATGCCAGGGAGATGACGTTCTTGAGAACAGCCTTCAGACAATGACAGATGAGAGCGAAAGGATAAACATCCCAGTCCATTGCCCCCAGGTGGGCCAACTCTAAAATGTGTTCCACACCATCTCCCAGAAAGCTCCAGTAGTCTTGAGCTTGAGCCTCAGGTGCCCATTGAGGTAACCTGCTCAGTAATGCTCCTTCCCTTTGTGGTATGTCTTACATCCTTTCATACCTTTCATACCTTTCATCCTTTAATTTCTTCCTGGAATCACCTCCCAAGTAAATGACCTGCATTCTAAATCCTTATCTCTGAGCCTGGTCTATGGGCAGTAAGCCAAAGACAGTAAACTTCTCTAAAGAAATAGAGATTGATATGAAGAAAGAGTAGGAGTCAAGTAGAATAGGGAGGGAAGGGTGTTCCAGGCAGAGGGAACAGCATGGAAGAATATACACACAAATGACTTTCTATAACATGACATATGCATTCCCAAAATCCACCATGCTGTGCAAAATAGCACAATAAAAATTGCAGGGCTTATGGGGAAAATGGGTTAAGGATGAAGTACTCAAAAATTTCATGAGTGGAATACAAAACTTATAGGAACCTGAGGAAAGTGGTAGCACAATTTTATTCATTTAAGTGGTGAAAAACAGGGGCATCTGGGTAGCTCAGTCAGCTGAGCATCCAACTCTCGATTTTGGCTCAAGTCATGATCTCATGGTCGTGAGATGGAGCCCTGTATTGGGAGCCCAGCGTGGAGCCTGCTAAAGATTCTCCCTCTCCCTCTGTTCCTCTCCCCTACTCTTTCACTCTCTCTTTCTCTTTCTGAAATAAAATAAATAAAAATAAAATAAATGGCAGGGGCGCCTGGTGGCTCAGTTGGTTAAATGTCTGACTTCAGCTCAGGTCATGATCTCACAGTTTGTGGGTTCAAGCCCCATGTCAGGCTCTGTGGTGACAGCTCAGAGCCTGGAGCCTGCTTCAGATTCTCTCTCTCTCTCTCTCTCTCTCTCTCTCTCTCTCTCTCTGTGTGTGTGTGTGTGTGTGTCTCTCCCCCTCTCCTGCTCACATTCTCTCTCTCTCTCAAAAATAAATAAACATTTAAAAAAATTTTTTAAATTGATAATTCAATCCAATGAATATGGTCTTCAATCAACTGCTATATCACCACTGGAAATTCTTTTTGGGGCTCTCTCATCTGCACTCCCAGCTTCACCCAACATCTGATGGCTTTGGAAATGGTAGCAAGGTTTGAAACTACCAAATCAGTCACTACTAGCACTAAAAGGAGCCCCTTCTGCAGGATTATATGATTTCATTTGAGGTCTTCATATATAGATAGCACTTTCTCTTTGATTGTGAGAAAGGTTGTTCCTGATTTTTTTCTTCTCTCTTTGGTCTTCAATCCATATGCTTAACAGTCTTTCCATTTCTTTTATCTCTTTAGGCCATGTTCTTATTGAGTTCACAGGACTTGAAGTCATAGACCTTTCTTTTATTTTCATGGCATTATCTCTGATGGTCCCCAATGTGGATTCCTTTACGCCTGTTGTTCAAGAGATATCACATGTTCTCATTTCTCTCAATACTTAAACCTTCCCTTTGGCATGCATTGCTTAGTGATTCTGACCCAGGACACTAAAACATGCTTGGGATGTTGAATGACTGTTTTGATTTTAATGTAGAAAAGTTCACAAATACAAAAGAGAACAAAACACAACATTGTAGGATATCACATGCAGTAAACCAGGTAGCCAGTAGGTGTTTGAGGGTTTGGTATGTGTGTGTGTGCAATTTTTGTATCAGCTCAGTGTAGTTTTCTGCATTCACCTAGTGTTTCTCACAGATTAAACTGTACATAAGTAAATGCAAAATTCATGTCATGCTCAAATTGTTCCCTAATATATCAATCATGTTGGAACAAATTCACATTTTCAAAACAGGGGTTATAGCAGAACTGACTTTGTGTGTGTGTGTGTGTGTGTGTGTGTGTGTGTGTGTGTGTAATATAAAATGAAGTGCTAATTATAGATCTGGGTCAACAAAATAAAGAAAACAATATTCCACCTAATTTCTTTGCTAAAATATTCTGGCTTCTTTCCATTTATGTTAAGGAAATGTTTCCTCTTTTAAATGAGGACAGAAAAAGGGATATGCCTCTCATCTCCAATATTTTGAAATTACAAAGAGACAACAGAGGTATACACTAAAGGAAATCAGAATATCAATATTTCTGGTAAAGTTAACCACTGTTCAATTTGTCCAACATGGGACCAATGTTTGAATAGTTTCTTGGGACAAGTTCCCTGGAAGCAGAACATGAGATGTGAATTCATGTTGAAGTGACGTATTAAGGGAGTTCTCTCAAGAAAAGACATGTAAGGAAGAGAAGAAAGCAGAAAAGGGGTGGGGAAGAAGCTGAGAAACGATGCAGTTTAATCCCCCTGGGAACTCTGGAGTATACATTGCCCCACAGACTCTGTCCCAACTTGATGCAAGGGAGCTGGGGTTTTGAATGTGCAACAGTCAACATTTGGCCATGGGAATAGGGAGGGGACAAAGCTCCAAGACACCTCTAGGAAAGGCTACCCAATCACCCAAGAGCAGCCCTCCAGAGAAAGCTGTAGGGATAAGCCATTAGCAGCAGCAACTACAGCAGCTGATAGATAGATGCATCAAACAGATAAAAGGCATCCTAGAATATCTGAGTAGTACACCATCATTAGCTGCTACAGAAAAGATGCACCATTTTTGAGGGCTGTGTGTCAGAATCTGATACACTATCTTCTTCAAACTTCCCAATTACCTTTTATGATAGACATTATTCTCACCATTTTACAAATGTGAGGCTCTTAATGTTTGAACAATACATTCACTGCCACACATTAGTTGGTGTGATAATCTATTACACAGTCTTTAACCCACAGCTCATTGTTTTCTCTACAGTAATGTTATATTACACGTTTGTTTTGTTCTTTTTTGAGATTGTCTTATTTGCTAAGTTTGGTGTTAACCATAGAAATCTTTCTTTAAATGAAAGCTTATGCAGAAACCCACTATGTAAAACATGAAGTTGAAGTCACTCGTCTTAGAAAGGCGAATCAAAACTACAATGAAAAATCACCTCACACCTGTCACAATGGCTAAAATCAAAAACACAAGAAACAACAAGTGTTGGTGAGGATGTTGAAAAAAAGTAACACTTTTGTATTCTTGGTAGAAATGCAAACTGGTGCAGTCAATGCGGAAAACAGTATGGAGATTCCTCAAAAAACAGAACTACCTTAAGATCCAGGAATCACACTACTGACTATTTCCCCAAAAATGCAAAAACATTAATTCAGAGGGATACATGCACCTCTATGTTTATTACAGCATTAAATACAATAGCCAAACTATGGCAGCAACCCAGTGTCCCAAGTGTCCATTGATAGATGAATGGATAAAGAAGATGTGGAATATGGATATACATCAGCCATAAAAAAAAAAAAAAGAATGAACTCTTGCCATTTGCAACAACATGGATAGAGCTAGAGAGAATAATGCTAAATGAAAAAGGTCTGTCAGAGAAAAACTAATACAATATTATTTCACTCATATGTGGAATTTAAGGAACAAAATAAACAAAGGAAAAAAAGAGAGAGACAGAGAGAGAGAGAGAGATAAACCAAGAAACAGACTCTTAACTATAAGGAATAAACTGAGGGTTACCAGAGGGGAGGTGGGTGGGAGTGGACTGGGGAAGAAGGGGGTGGGAATTAAAGAGTAGACTTATCATGATGCCAACAAAACAAAACAAAACAAAATGATATTTAAAAATGCAAAAAAAAATTTAAATAAATAAGTCACTCCTCTTATATATCCATCCCAGCCTGCCCATGAGGCACAACTATTATATCCTATTGAGATACAATCCTCCGTGGGTTTCCTGTGTTTCTTCCATATTCTAACCAAAAGCACTTACATATTTTATTCTAGACTATCTTTAAAAGATATTTATATACCAAACAGCCTGGGAAAATAAAGATAATGTCTCTCTATAGGGCAGAAGGTAGATTTGTTTCCTGAACAGAGAGAGAGCCTCTGGAGCAAAAGGTTTGCTAGCACCACCCCTTATAAGATTGGATATTTTCCTAAATTCAGGTTTCTCAGCTGAGACACAGACCCACTGTAGCATTCACCTCTGCATTTTCCCATGGCATTTGCAGACAAATGAAACCAGAGTAAACATGGAACGCATGTTGTCTCTGTTGTGCTGTGACTAATAAAGTCCTTTGTCTCTGACCCAGAAGTCTTGTGTCTTCTGCCAGCCTCTATGCCAGCATCTATGAAACTGTGACAAACTAAGTTATTAACTTACATAGAGGGTAAAATCCCAGGCACTTCCCAGTTGCTAGCATACCGTCTGTTCGTATACTGAAATAATACTCATCAACCAGCATTGCTTAATAATGAAGTTTCTGGATTTCACCATATAATCCAGTTAGAAATTGGTGCTTAATATCCCCAAAGATATTCCAAACCAAACTGGCAGTCAAGACAAACCTGAGGAAGAACTTTGACAGTCAGATAAACATTCAGGCATGCCAGTAGCTTACTGATGTGATGTTTCAAAATGAAACAATTTGGAATAAAGCTGGCAGAGAGAATGGCCTTCTCAAAAGCTGTGAAGGGTATGTGGCCATTTAGGCTACTTATTGGAGGAGGCAATGAAAGTTTGGGTTTAACTGGATCACCTGGTGTTTCTTCACTGTGTGAGTTCCCTTTATAAAATCACTGCACAGTGTGATTTTGAGAATTAGAAGAAACGTAGATACTCTAGGGTCTGTTACAAATATCAAGACAGGGGGAGTCTTCAGTAGAAACTGCAATACTCACTAAAGCTAGGGAAAGTTTCAGTGAATGAATATATGGAGCATATATTATATGACATTAATATTCACTCCATTTGATATTTAAAGCATATATCAATTAGATTCAGTGTCCAATAGTATTATCTATACCTAAAGCTCTGTACAAAAGCTGCTGTTGTTATTGATAAATTTAAGAAGGTAGGTATATGATTGTCTTCCTTTTTAGTTTGTGAAAGGAATATTCATATGAATACAAATATAGACATAAATATATGTCACATTAAATAATGATACAAATGTATACAAAAACAAGTTGATATGTCAATATAAAATAGTAATAAATAATAAATACTAATAATATTAATAAATTAATATAATAATAATTCACTATAGTTGGTATAAATAATAATAATATGTATGGATCATCAACCATATGCCTAGTCCTTTGCTAATATTTTTACCTACATTCTCTACATAACTGCAACCACAACCAATGAGAAGCTACTATTTCAAATGGGTTACAAACAAAAGAAACTATACCTGAGAGCTGTCAATTTTATAACTTGGTCAAGGTCACATAGCTAGCAAGTGGCATTGTTAGTACTGAATTTGGCCTCTTCGATTCCAGAGTCTTTGATTTTAAGCACATCCTCACAGCATCTGGCATGATAGCACACACTGAATATAGTGCAGTTAAGATAATCGGTGTTATTAATATTAATACTAACAATACAGGCAGGGAAGCATATATGTGAGAAAACTTGTTTAGGTTACTTCTCTCTGGACTCCAGATGTCCCATCTTTAAAAGATAGGAATGGAATTTGTAATCTGTAAAGCTCATTTCTGGCTTCAATCTTCTGAGATTCTGTGCCATTTGCTTCTCGTCTGTATTGATTTGAGTTTATACGTTCTCCCTGCATCAGAACCTCACTGTTTATTCACTGCCTCCCTCAAATGGTCTTCATCAAATTCATCCAAACCCCCTTCACTTATTGGCAGGCTTCTGTTCCCATGCCCTTCATCTGCTCTAGCCCCAAATGATGAAAATAAAGTGCTCTTTTATAATTTCTCCAAAGGAGCTTTCTTTTTCTTATACTTTGAAAGGAGAACTTCTTTTGGAATTGCTTTGGTGGACGGTGTGGAGTATTTCTGAACAGATGCGGCATTGTCTTCAAGGAGAGGGTCGGCTTTGTTTATTTGGAGACCACTCTGACCCTGATCACAAGGGGTTACCTGCTAAGTACACTATGGATGTTATTTCTAACACATGGAGAGTTGGCATGGTGACCCAGAAACATGAGGGAACCCCAGGGGAGTGGCTGTGAACAACCTTCTCTTTTGTGATTTTCATTTTTCATTATGTTTGACATTTTTGAAGCCGGGCTTTTTAAGAAATACCAGTTTTAGAAGAACAGACAGGGGCTACATTTCAAGGAAATGTAGAACAGTCACAAAAGAAAACAAGTACAGTAGAAAACATGCCCGTTTGAGATGGGAAATGGTATATGCACAGGGCCTTTTGTTTTCTATTAGCCAAATGTAACGTCCGTGCATTGATCTTAGAACTTTAAGAAATAAACAGATCGTCAAATTGCATTTGCCTTTTGTTTGTAGCAAAGCACCCAAGATGTTAGCTGTCAGCCTACTGTTTGATGTTTCCAACTGCAGAATACATTTGTGCACAGCCAAGAAATTTCAAAGTACCTCTCACTTTAGGTATTAAGATGGAATCTCTGCTCTCTATATTAGTACAGCTACAATTTATTGATCTGGCAATTTAGTTGTGATATTGTTTCCATTTTTTCCTTGATGTGGATGTTCCAAAACTTGACAAATGGGAAAATGGTTATTTACCTTTCAAAAATCTATTTCTGTCATAGTCACTTCTATTTATTGGGAGACTGTTATAAATAATGAAAGGTTAAAGCTACCTGTCCATTCAGAGCATAGAAAATCTAGAGATGATTACATCCATTCTTTTGTAAATTTATTCAGTGACCACTTACTGAGCGCTAAGAGGTACCAGACTCCTGGCATTGTGGTAGAAGCTGGAGAGAAGAGTAAGACAGATAAGCCATAATCTCTGCATGTAACTCACAGCTTCCCAACTGTCGTGCAGCAAATAAGTTACAGGTGTGCCATGAGCTATTGACCATCTCAGCCTTCACAGAGGCAGGAATGACCAGAAGTTGCTAGGCTTCCCAGATGGTAACATTCCTCCATTAGGAAGCTTTTTCTAGGAGTCCTGGGAGGCTGGCCTTAGCTCAGTGACGTCTGACTGTTCTCTCCCCTTGAGCCCACTAAGTTGGCAGATTCACTGTGCATTAACTGGCACTTCCCAATATGGCATGTAGAATGTGGCCAACACATCCCTCTACTACTTGGGCAACTATGTCAACAGTCAGATACAACTGTGCTGTTGGGCATCTGGAAACTGTGTATGAAGAGCCACTGAAGGAGATATGGTCCAAAGTATCCAAAGAACATGGTAGGTAACACAAGGTATGGTTTGTTGATGATGAGGAAAAGGTGAGCATACCAGACAGGAGCCTTTGTGAGGAGCAGCTCCAGACAACAGGCCAAAGCTATCTTCCATTTGCAGCCCATGTGTTTTGTTGTTGTTGCTGTTGTTCAGCATACAAGCCAACTATAAGATCACTGTTTTCATAACAGAGATACACTCACAAATTACAGCCTTGTCATTGCTTTGAAATATTTGACATAAAAGAGTTTGATTAAATTCTAAACCCATTCCCATGGTCATAACTTATTTCAACATTACATATAGTTATGAAAGGTAAGGAAGAGCTGTTCGATTCCTTAAATATAATGTCAACTGCTGTAAATTTTTGAGTAATTTCTTTAGAAGTTAATACATTATCACCTATAGGAACAAAGTGCCTCTCCTAATAACAGCTGTCAAGAATTTGAAGAGGCAAAGTAGCCACTGAAGGACAAATGTGATATTAAAAATTTAAGATTTAGGACTTTCCCTTTTGGAGAAATGAAGGAGAAGTTTCTCCCCCACTCTCCCTACTAAGTATAACTGTAAACCCTACACAATATATAAAACAAACCAAAAAAGATTCTGAAAGGTGGAGAGAAGAAGTCAGATGGACGAGGAACCATGGGACTTGAGGAATCACATAGTAGTGAATTCCCCGGGCTTTTTCTTAGGCTCACATATCCCACGTTTAGAGTTAAAAATAAGACAGCAATCTAGAAATGTCCAAGGGTACAGATCTGAAAAAAACCTGAACTAAATCATACTTTCTCCAAAGGATCAGGAAAGGGGCAGTCTAGAAAAACAGAAATTCCTAAACCAATAATCACTCCACTCCAACCAAACCCTTATCAAAACAAAAGTTGCATGGGACAAAGTTAAACAATTATTAAAGACTATTGCAACAGGAGAGAGAGACTAAACTCAACTACACTTAAAGGGCAAGAGGTTCTTAAGTGGTGGAGAAGAGCTAGTGGAGAAGTACTGGTAGGTGTTGGGAGGAGGTTGATCAATGGGATATGTCTAACACATTGTTATTCCTGAGATTACAAATGCTCTTCTCTGTAATTAAGTCATCTGTGTTTGCTAATTGGTGATTTACCACTGAATTTAGGCTCTTACCCTCCCACAGAGACTAGAAGATAGGGGTACTATCTGCTCCCATATTTACATTTCAAAAAAATGGTTCCAAGGTCCTTGAGAAAGACATTCCTAGGTTATAAAACTGGCTAGAAGCTTTTTAAAAAAATTACATCTCAAAGAAGCAGAGAAAGGAATTCCAAGTTTTCTAAAGTAAATGCTTTAAAGAAAGGAAAGTGACAGACCTAAAGACAGAAAGAAGCTGTCCACAGTTTGGTCAAGCTTAGGGAAATATTAATGCTGTCTTGGTCACACCACAAAAGAAACTGGTCTGGCCCCACTTTCATCTATACAAGCAAACGCCAGGTGAGAAGCCAAGATTCCCACTCTGGCAAGGCTATAAAAAGGTGCCCAACACCCCTGCCCAGATAGTGTTAAAGAAAATCCAGTAAGTAATCAGGACTTTCATTCCCACCTAGGAGTAACAAGGCACTCGTCCCCCACCCCACCCCTGCCCCACAACTGGAGTGGTGTCAGAGGAAGCTTAGTGGAAAGTTAAGACTCACAAACACCCAGTGACAATGAGGCCACAACTACTGTGGTGCCAGTAGAGAGACAAAGGAGCTGGAGTCCTATGCTGCCCAGTTGTAACGAGGAACTCTACCCCCACGTTGGGTTTCAATGACGGACAAGTGTTGAACCTAAATTTTGACTTCTACCTGGCGTCTACTGCTGGAGTGGCATCACAGAAAGCCAACTAAAATAGATTTAAACAGGATTCAGAGTCTCAGAGCATAATACAAGAAAGAAAAGTCACTCACCTATTAAGAACCAAGACGATCTGAAACTAAACGAAAAAGACAACCAATAGTGCCAATACAGAGATGAGATAGATGTTAGAATTATCTGACAAAAATGTAAAAACAGCCATGATTAATGCTTCAATGAACAATTACAATTTCAAACAATTTTTTTTTAATTTTTTTTTTCAACGTTTATTTATTTTGGGGACAGAGAGAGACAGAGCATGAACGGGGGAGGGGCAGAGAGAGAGAGAGACACAGAATCCGAAACAGGCTCCAGGCTCTGAGCCATCAGCCCAGAGCCTGACGCGGGGCTCGAACTCACAGACCACGAGATCGTGACCTGGCTGAAGTCGGACGCTTAACCGACTGCGCCACCCAGGCGCCCCCCAAACAATTTTTTAAAAAATAGAAAATCTCGGCAAAGAAATGGAAAGTGTCAACAAAGAAAAAGAAAATGTAAAGAAGAATCAAGTGGAAAATTTAAAAGTAAAAAATATAATAGCCAAAGTAAAAGCTTCGTGACTGGGCTCAACAGCAGAATTGGGGGGTAGGGGGGAGGGAGAGGGAGGGAAAAAATCAAAGAGCTGGAAGATAGAACAATAGAAATTACCCAATCTGAACAGATGGGGGGGGGGGAACCAGAGTGTCAGGGTCCTGTGAGACTATAGCAAAATATCTAATATTTGTGTCATAGGAGTCCCAGAAGGAGAGGTGAAAAAGGATGAAGCTGGAGAAATAGTGGCTGAATACTTCCCAAGTTTGGCCATAGACACAAATCTAAACCGATTCAAGAAGCTAAGCAAACCCAAAACAAGATAAATGCAAACCAATCCGCTCCAAGACACATCAGAGTTAACTTCTGCAAATTGAAGACAAAGAAAAAAATTTTCAAAGCACCCAGAAAAGGATGACACAACAATTAAAATGACAATGGATTTCTTGTCAGCAACCACCGACACCAGACACAAATGGCAAAATATATTTCAAGCACTGAAAGAAAGAACTGTCACCAAGAATCCTATACCCAGCATAAAATATCTTTTAAGAATGAAGGAGAAATAAAACAATGTGCAATGAGGGAAAATTAAGAGAAGTTGTCACCACAAAAAAGTGCTAAAGAATATTCTCAAAACAAAAAGCAATCTGATAAAAGAAAGAATCATTTACAAAGATGCAAAAGCAATTGAAGGGAGGAAAGATAGCTTTTTCAACAAATGGATGCTATAGCAACTGGACATCCATGACCCTCCCCCCGTGTAAAAAAAAAAAAAAAAAAAAAAAAGGAAAAGAAAAACAAGGAATCTTGGATCTTGGCTGAAGTTTCATATCTCATAGGAAACTTAAATCATGAACTTAAATGTCAAATGTAAAGCTATAAAACTTGTTGAAGGAAAAAATAACTAGAAGAAATTCTTCAGGATCTAATATAGGCAAAGAGTTCTTAGGCTTGACACCAAATGCATAATCCATAAAAAGAAAAAAAATGAAATGGGCTTCTTCAAAATTAAAAACTTTGTGTCTACAAAAGACCCTGCTATGAGGATGAAAAGACACCAAGCTACAGTGTGAGAGAAATACCTGTACACCACATAATCCAACAAAGGACTACTATCTACCATATATAAAGAGCTTTCAAAACACAATAGCCAAAAATGAAACAGTCCGGTAAGAAAATGGGCAAAAGACATGCAGAGACATTTCACTGAGGAGGATGTAAACAAATATGCACATGAAAAGATGTTCAACATTATAAGTTGTTAAGGAAATGCAAACTGAAACAATATGGTACCACTACACAACTGTCAGAATGACTAAAATAAAAATTGTGACAACACCAAATGCTGGCAAGGAGGCAAATAAATTGGACCATCATACATTGCTGGTGAGAATACACAATGGTATAACCACTGTGAAAAACAGTTTGGCAGTTTCTTTAAAAACTAGTCATGCAATTACAATACAATGCAGCATTTAGGATCTTGACCATTTATCCCACAGAAATGAAGACTTACATTCACACAAAAATCTGGTGAGAAATATTTATAGGGGCTTTACTCAGAATAGCCAAAAAACTGAAAACAATGCAATGTCCTTCAACAGATGAATGGCTAAACTGTGATATATCTATACTATGGAATACTGTGCTGCAAGAGAAAGAAATGAACTACTGATGCATGCAACTACCTGAGTGAATCTCTAGAGAATTGTGTCCAGTGAGAAAATCCATTCCCAAATGGTTACATACTGCATGATTCCATTTTAAAATGACAAATTATATGGGGCGCCTGGGTGGCGCAGTCGGTTAAGCGTCCGACTTCAGCCAGGTCACGATCTCGCGGTCCGTGAGTTCGAGCCCCGCGTCAGGCTCTGGGCTGATGGCTCAGAGCCTGGAGCCTGTTTCGGATTCTGTGTCTCCCTCTCTCTCTGCCCCTCCCCCGTTCATGCTCTGTCTCTCTCTGTCCCAAAAATAAATAAACGTTGAAAAAAAAAATTTAAAAAAAAAAATAAATAAAATGACAAATTATAGGGGCGCCTGGGTGGCTCAGTCAGTTGAGCGTCCGACTTCAGCTCAGGTCATGATCTCACAGCTGCTGAGTGAGAGCCCTGCATCGGGCTTCTGTGTTGACAGCTCAGAGGCTGGAGCCTGCTTCAGATTCTGTGTCTCCCTGTCTCTCTGCCCTTTCCCTGCTTGCGCTGTGTGTTTCTTTCTCAAAACGAAATAAACATTAAAAATTAAAAAAAAAACTTATATGACAAAATTATAGAAATGAAGAACAATTTAGAGATTGCCAGTGATTAAAGAGCAGATGGAGTGAGAGAGAATTGGGTTTGGCAATAAAAGGGCCACACGATGAATTTTTGTGATGATAGACATATTTGTATTTGGGTTGTATCCTGGCTGAGCTATTGTACTATATAGCTTTGCAAGGAGCTACAATTGGATAAAACTGGGTATTATTTCTCACATTGCATGTGGGTCTACAATTATCCTCAAATAAAAATTATTATCATTACAACAAACAAACAAAGTTATGTTTAAAAAGAGAGCCCAATTTCTCATTTAAAATTTGAAAATATTCATATTCAATATTTTAAATCTCCCATAATGTTTAATTTTTTATCATTATAATTCCTTCATTTTGAGAAAACTCCTTTTTCACAGGCCCCTACCACAGTTTACCCCAAAGTGCTATACAAGTATTAAAACTTACGTGAATTCCATGACATAGGACAAAAGGGAAAACTGATTTAAAATATTAATATTTTAACAATAACAACATAAGGAAACAATAACCATTCTTTTAACCACGAGAAACCCTGCTAAAATAAATTTTAGTGTGCATTTTCTTATTAGACCTCCAAAATAAACCTACATGATAGCTATTACCATTCTCATTGTTTTGATGAGGAACGTAACACCAAGGAAGTTAATTAAATTGCCCAGGAATTGGAACAAGATCCAATGTTTACAGATTCTTCTATTTTCAAAGGAAAATATTTTCTAGTGTGTAACCTGGTTTTTAGCTTTTGCTACCATTTATTTATTAAGCACTGTATGTTCCCACCCCTCAGAAGGCAAAGAAAAACATATCTGCATGCAAGATTCCAACCCCAGGCCAACAGTTTGCAACCTTTGCAATAAGCAATGAAAATCTCCTTATATCATCTGATGTGCACTCAGGTCCACCATCATTTATCTACCATTTCAAAATCCAAAAAGCTCTAAAAAATGAAAGTATTTTCATAAATTTGAGGCCAACCCATGTAGCTACATTAGTCTCTCTGTAGTGAAAGGTATAAATATTCACACTAAATAAATTGGCTCATATTGGTTCAAGTGCAGTTTTATAGCTTAGGAGTTCATAACATAGTAAAAGCTTATTAATTCACACTAAAAATGGATTAGATTAGTTAACCACCTCTATGAATTTCTTTCTCTAAGTTATTAATTGTGGGGGAAAAAATGTAGCTATTAGGTCTTCAGAAGCTGCCAGAGTTTCAGCAATTTTGACCCCCAAACACATGGGCTAGAATATGAGGTACTAATTAACTGTTTATTGAGTAACCTCTGCTGTCTGTGTTCAGGGCCCATATATTTCACAGTGTCTGTGTTAGCTCCTAGTAATAGATGCAGGGACTGTTGGTCCAGTCTGAGTTGTAGCAGCCAGAGATGATGTTAATGATGTTGTAGAATATCATGACATCAGTATTTCAACCCTGTAAAATAATCCAAGCTTTGCTTATTCCCATCAGGGTATCTCTCTTCCTAGAAAATACCTACAACCACCACTTAAGGCAGAAGGCTAATGGCACAGAATGGAAGACAATTGCCCAGGACACTTAGAACACATATAGGAGAGAGCAGTAAAAAGCTGTTCTGAGCCTCCTGGGTAATTGTCATCATCCTTGTATTCTGTGACATCGAGTCATTATTTTCAACTGCACTGTGATTTGTCTTTGTTTTCCTAGTGCAGTCATCAGAAAAAGCTCACTTTTACAGGTTCAGAGTAGATGCTGAGATGAAGAAATCTGAAATTATGAAAGACTTCTAGACACAGACAGGACCACCTCTACAAAAGAGTTGCCTCCAGTTTCCAGGTAGTGTCCACACCCCATCAGGGATGAGGGGAAAAAAGCATCATGGCCTAAACAAATTGACAAAAGACATGGTAAAACATTTCAGGTACCTAAGCTAAACTGAGTACAATTACGGGAGGCCTTAAAGGTCAAGTTTATTTTTAATTTAAAAAAAGGGAAAATTATTCTAAAAGCTTTACGCATCTGGAAATGCACATGTCATGAAGGTCATTTCAGAAAAGGGCCTTCACCTACATCCCCCACTCCCTTGGCCATCTACCTCACCATGTGCAAACTGTAATCAAGCCATTTTTATGAAATCTTTGCCCTCTGTAACAGCAAAGATATGGCAGAGAGAAAAGGAGGTAAGAAACCTCTCTACGTCTTCCAAACAGAGGGACTGAATTTAAGGAAATTGGTTAATCAGTTATTGGAAGACATAATGAGCCCAGGATGATGGTGAGGTGACCCAGAGCATAGCAAGAGCAGGAAGCTGCTACCACACCAGGGCCATCCAAATGGCAGGAGGACTTTGTGCCTTAGACCAAGAAGCCAGCCCATCCTGGCAGTGAGAAATACGGTAAAGGTATCAGTAGCATGGAGGGAAGGGCTTTCCTGTGGGAGCTGGAACCAAAGAAGAGACTCAGTCACTCCTGGAGGTGACAGCAGAATCAGAGAGGAAGGAAGCAAAACCATCACATCGCCCCTCCTCCTGTTCTCCAGAACTCCCCCAGTGTCGACCACCAGGAGGCAGAGTCAATATACTTGTCGGTACAAAAAAAGAGCAAGGGAAGGGCAAGCAATGAATCTGGGAGGAAAGAAACAGCTAACCTGCAACCCTTCATTCGTGTTCTCTCATCTATATATACCTGATCATAAATATTGACAAATCTTTTTGATAATATCTCAACTATGCGAATCCCCTACTTCTCAGATCACAAAAGTTGTTTACATATTGCAGGAGAAGATAAAATGCTGGCAACTCTCATCAAATCTTTTCTTTTTTTCTTGCATGTTTATGCTACCCTTTGCCAAAAAAACACCGCATCGTCTCAAGTGACTTTGGGGGCTGAGCACATTCTATAGAACTGCCGCAAATACTGTAACAGGTCACTCTCCAGAACTTCCTAACCAGAGCCACTGATGCTTCTCATCAGGCTAAAAGATAACCACCCCCAGGAGAAGGAAACTCATCACCCTGCTGCAGACTTTGTTACAGAGACCTCTGAGACCAAGCCAAATGCTGTCTCAGACCCTTGAGCCTGGGCCAGAGTCAGTTTCAGAGCAAAATACTTTAAGATATCAAAAATCATTTTCTAAGATCCTTTTCATCAACATAATCCTCAGTCAGCAAACAGGGTAACTTTCCCAGCAGATTATTTTCTTCTCTAACTCTGCTTTTCTGATCTCCTTCTGGAGCTCTCATTCTTCTATACTAAATTCCTTCTTATCGTCAAATTTCACAAATTGCTTTCTCTCTCTTCTATCTTAACAGGAATGAGGTTCTCACTCAAGTTTTCTGCTGTGTAAACCAACCATGTTTTTACAACCCATTAGCTGGGATGGGGGAATACACCTCCATCTTCCAAATACTGGACCGTCATTGTTCTCTCTGATAAAAGCTCATCCTGCCATCTCCAAGCAACTATTCCTCATTCCCTACAATTTTCCTAAGTCAAACAAGATCTCAGTCAACCCCTATAAGCCTCTTTAGATTCCTAGGTGATTTCAACATCCGTGAGTATGATCTATTCCAAATCTGGGCTCAATATTCAAATGACCTCTCTTCCTTCTCCTTATGGACTTGTTCCTCCATCATTTGTGCTTACCTTGGTGTTTCATACCTGTCTGTGCATATATATGTATCTTCTATCACAGAGGATGTATCTGCTTTTAGCACTTTCACCTCCTCCAGCAAGAGGACTTTGTCTTATTCATTTCTGTACCCCAAAAACCTAGTAGCTCCCCCAGCATATGGTGGGCATTCCATAATGAAGTGGGCAAGAGTGTTCTCTCATTATACAAACAGAATAAATAGATCAGGTAAAGCAAACATCTTATAATATCTTCTTAACAAAGTGAAATTAATTCTTTCTGTGTAACAGGTTATACTCGGTGGGGAGGAATTAAGTTCACCATTGTTACTGTCTTTGCAAAGTAGCAGATACATTCTTCCTTTTGGTCACAGAAGAACTGATATGACAGTTCTAAAAAGACAGTGATAAAAAGAGAATATTTCACACATAAGAGAAAAATGTTATTAGATCTTCTTAGTATTCTCTTGCTATAATGTCCTCTCCAGACATTTTACAAGAAATTTATAATGGAAAATAACAGCAATTTCATGTAAACTGCTAAGTGTCCATATTTTCCCCTGGTATTTATTGTAAATATCTCAGATCACTTCTATGGCTGGTGTGTGGGTAGGACTAACCCACTGCACAGATTGTTTGGCTCCGGAGCATCTGTTGAAAACAATGCAAGCTGATGAGTTACTGTGGACCCCTGCTGAGCACACTGTACTTGCTGGGGCTTCAACTAATGGTGCTTGTCAAGGGTCACTAGCATTTTGGCAAGGATGTTCTAACAATAACACCTCTTCTGAGTTGAAGTGCAAAAAAAACAAAAAACAAAAAACAAAAGGTGGCAGTTCTAGGAATTGGAAACGGTGCTGTTTTGTCAATGTGCTTTTTTGCAGGGTGGGGAAGGATGAAGTTGTCATACATGCATCTTCTTTTATTTTTGTCACATCTGAAAAGCACTAGCAGCTTCTATTTCTTAAAACATTAACCCACATTATTTCATTCAAGCACAAACAACAACCCTATGAAATAGGTGTAATCATTACCTCACTGATGATGAAGTAAAATGGAGATACAGAAGTGAAGTATCTTGTCTGGGGTTATCCAGTCAACAAGTGGTGGAATCAGGATTTGACATCAGATTGCCTATCTGCTCTTCATTATTAAGCTGGACTGCCTCAATGGATGACTCTCATTGATTGAGAGTCATCTACATCATATGCTTACTGTCACTCTAGATCTTGCTCTTAAATCCAGCCATCTAGCTTTGCACCATTCTACAGAGATATGCATTAAAAATTTCATTGTTAGAAAACAATGATATTGTCAGGCCCTGCAGAGGACCAGGCCAGAATCTATACATGCCATACTTGCTGTTCTTGGCATTAAAATGTGTCCCATCCAGCTCTCCATTCAGATATTGCATTCAAATGTTTATTTCTGGCTGTCTAATCTCTCTCAACTTGCCAGATCTGAGTGCCTAGTAATGCTTCAGGTGAAACTCAGTCCCCCACAACCTGGCTGTATCCCTGTGCCTAGGACACAGTGGGCACATGGTATTCACTCCATGCACATGTACCGAATGAATACATTAAGTAAAGCTCCTTCCCAGATAAAACAAAGAAGATTCTGATGCCCAGTCCTAACAATATACTATGCTCCTAGGCATATTGAGATAATGTTTCAACCTGATTTAACTTGCAAGGGATCAATGGCAATTAAAATTTAAAAAATAATTAGTGTTCTTTATTTTTAACTTGAACTGTCTTGTATGAAACATTATGCTCACTCCTGATTAATTTAAGCAAACTTATCAAATATATTTTTTTTCCCCTATCCCCAAAGCAATCCTAATTCCAGAGCTGTAAAATAGGCCTTTCCACTTGTTTATTTTTAGTTAGAACCCTCAGGGAGTCAACATATTTCTAGTGTATTTTATCTTATATCGGTAATATCCAAAGTCCCTTTCATACATGAGATTTGGAGAGATTTTATAATCAACACTTTCTCCTTTGAAAAAAAAGGGTATAAGAATTCTAAATGCACAGATTTTTAAAAATCAGTTTTCACTGTTTGGGACTAACACTATATTAACCATTGGAGTTGAATACCTACTACATTCTCTAGGCATTGTGATGAGCACTTTCAAAGCAGTATCTTGTTTGATCCTTATAAATATTCTGGGGTCCAGATATTTAAATTGTCACAGCACTTAATAACACCTTTTTCTGCCTACAAGTTCTCCTAAAGGCTTGAATAAAATACTGTTCTCACTTTTTGCCACTGTTTGTGGCCATCTTTACAAGTTCTATCTCATGAGACAATTTAGTATGTTTCCTGATGACTGTTTCAGTTCTTTTGTTTTGGATTAGGATTTCACTCTTGCCTTGCTACTTTTAATGTTTTATTCTATTCAGTCTACATGCTCAAAAACTCTCCAATCATTCATTCATTCATGACTGAATTTGAATTCCAGACTATGAATCACTATTCATAGTTACTTGGGATGCAATGATGCACAAAAACACACAAGGACACTTTGCTCTTGGAGTTTACAGTCTAATGGGAGAGACATAAACTATTCAAAGTATCATAAAAATAAATGTAAAACTGCAATTCTAATTAATACTAAAAGAGAGGAGTTCATGGTGAAATGGGATACAAAAGAATGTCTGGAGTTTCTATTTCCAGTAATGGTAGACTAACCTGTTACAGATAAAACTCTGAGTATCTGCTTGAAGCCATGAGAACCAGCAAGATACCAAGGCTTAAAGGGTCTAGGTACCATAGAGAAGAAAAATTCACTGAGGCAAGTCTATATCCTACTTATTCTTCCCACTTGAGGTTCCCATGCATTGTAAGGGCACAGGTCAAGAAAAGCTTAGCAGGAAGTAGGAAAATTGGGAGATCAGCTTCATGGTGACTGGAATATATAAAACTAATATAGAGGACCCAACAAGGGAGAAAGGCTCTAAAAAATACCTCAGACTTTCCATTTGTAACCCTAAAAGAGACTACATCTTGGAAGTAAGGGTGAATTCTAATCCACCTGGAAAGAGCTCAACCTCTGTTGAACTATGACTATCTGCCTGTACTCTCACCAGTAGCTAAATGTTCATGCAACAACCCTTCAGTTATTCATGGCCAATAACCAATGTTCAATGAAAAGTACATAGAAATTTCAAGAGAGAGGATTAAGAGAACAGAGACTGCCAGTTGATCTAGATATTGGAGTTATCAAGTTTAAAATAACTGATGTCTTCAAAAGGAGATAACCAAGGTGAAGAATATCATCAGAAAACTGAAATCTATAGAAGAATCAAATGGAAATTCTTGATGTGAACATATAATTATTGATCTTGAGAACTCAGCAGAATGTGTTTAACAGCAGATCAGACACAGATGAAGGGAAGATTAGTGATCTGGATTCTAAATCAGTAAGACTATTCAGTCTGAACTACGAGGAAAGGGGATGAAATACACATAAAATAAAGGAGAACAGAAAGGATTAATACATGTGTAATCAAAGAAAAGAGAGAAAATGTGCATATTTTAAATAAATTTTAAATAAATAATAAAATAAAATTTAAATATATAAAAAATAAATTATTAAACAAATGAAGAATTTTCCAAAGCTGATGAATGATATCTGTTGCAACAGATTACCAAGCACTGTAAGCTTCTGGTAGGATACATGTAGAGGAAAATATAATTAACACATTTAGTGACACTTATAAAAACTAAAAATAAAATCTAAAAAGCAATAAGAAAAAAAATCCCTCCCTCAAGAGAGCAAAATAAAGACAAACAGTATTATTTCTCCACAGAAATATTGGTCTTTTTTAATTAAACTTCTCTTAATTTTTTAATGTTTATTTATTTTGAGAGAGAAAGACAGAAAGCAAGCAGAGGAAAGGCAGAGAGAGAGGGAGACACAGAATCCGAAGCAGGCTCCAGTCTCCCAGCTGTCACCACAGAGCCTGTCACGGGGCTTGAACCCACGAACTGAGATCATGACCTGAGCCGAAGTTAGACGCTTAACTGACTAAGCCACTCAGAGGCCCCAGAAATATTGGTATTTTTAAAGAACTGGAAGACAACAGAGCTGCTCATAATAGCCAAAATTTGTAAGCAACTTGGATATCCATCCCAAAAAAGTGAATAGGTCAATTATGGTATTTTCTTCCATACAGCACACAATTAAAATCAATGAACTGAGGCTACATAACAGCACTATGAATGAATTTCACAAATAAAATGTTGAGACCAAAAAAAGGAACTACGAATGAGTAAATACTTCATGATTTCATTTGTATAAAATTCAAAAACAAAACTAATCTCTGGTTTTAGAAATCATGATGGAAGTTCCTGGTGAGGAGGAGGGGTTAGTGACTGAGTTGCCACAAACAGTGTTCCTGGAGTACTGGTAATATTCTCTTTCTTCATCTGGGTGGAGTTGATTCTCTTTCTTTCTTTCTTTCTTTCTTTCTTTCTTTCTTTCTTTCTTTCTTTTTCTTTCTTTCTTTTTTGGAAACATTTATTTTTGAGAGAGAGACACAGTGTGAGTGGGGGAGTGGCAGAGAGAGAGGGAGACACAGAATCCAAAGCAGGCTCCAGGCTCTGAGCTGTCACCACAGAGCCCCATGCGGGCTCCAACTCAGAAGTGGTGAAATCATGACCTGAGGCAAAGTCCAATGTTTAACTGGCTGAGCCACCCAGGCACCCCAGGAATTAATTTTATTTAAGCTATGAAGTTAGGATTTGTCTTTTTTGTATTTATATTACAATTCAATAACTTAATTCACCTAGAAAAACAAACAATGGAGTAAAAGCTCTTTTCATGTTAAAACCTGCCCCAACACCAGTGCTCTGATAAAGAGGATGCGCAGACTTCATACTCATTTTGCTCAAGACAGAGTTTAAAGCCATTCCTCTGCACTACCACCTACTTCCCAAAAGGTAGCACCTTCAAGGAAACTAGAAATGCCATCAATGCTGAGTTCTAAAGAAAATGTACAAAAATACCTATAAAAAGGTTTAAAAATCTAATACCAATAAAGTGGTTTTTCACTCTTCTCTCTTTACTCTTCTAGTGGTATTGCCTTCCTCTCTGACAATGGCTAAACATAATGGGGAATTCTATATTAAACTCCTAGGTTCTGTAGCAAACATTATGCAAGTTTATCTCTGGAGGAAATATATTCCTCAAATTCAAAGGCAAAGTTTCTCTTTGTTAAGTTACAATGGGCTGAATACAGAGGAAATTATGTGATATCTATATTATCTAGAAACTATAAAAAAAGAAAAAGAAATATAAGGAACATTAGTCTTAGCCAGAAACTGTGTATTTTAATTAAATAGAAACTTTCCCATTATTATACTTTGAAGTTAGTTCTTGGTTAAGAATGTTGAAGGATTTCTTACACACATAAAAAATATTCTGTAGCCTAAAATTGGAATAATTACTACCAAATCATATGATCCCAGTTATGTTTAAACTACAGGTATATATCTCTAGTAATTATCCATGAGATAATCATGAAAGCAAGACAAAACAAACAAAAAACAAAAAGAGACCTCTTAAACAGCACAATCAAGCAGCATTCGAAAAAAGACAGACCCTGTGACTGGGCATGCCTGTGATGTCTACACAGAGCTCTTTGCCCATGGAATTGGAGCTCTGTAAACCAGGACATGGCCCCACGTCTCATATCAAAAAGTAAATTTCTTCAAAGCCAAAAATACAGAACAAGGACTGATGTTGACCCTAACACCCTAATCCTTGGCTAAAATGAAATGTTGTCTCTGGCAGCTGTTGGCTATGTTTGAATTCCAACCAAAAGCTAACATCACTATGCTTTCTTACAAGTTGCTGTGGGAACAATTACTTGATATGCTCTAATCTGTCCGTGGAGAAAGAAGTACAAGTGATGATTCTGCTGGACAGATGAAACGGGACACATAAAAAGAGAATCAGCAGCCACCAAGACTGACACACCATCAGCAAAAAGCTGATGCCTCCTGAGTCTTTTCTCCAGTAGCATTTCTGTGAACCAACAGTCCCAGGTTCCGATGACCAAGCAGCAGGGACAGATAAGGAACGACATGGAAAGTCAGGACAGCCCATGTGGAGCACCTTGATTACAGTTAACTCACACTGTCCTTGCTCCAATCGTGCCCTTTTGGTTTAATATAATACATCCCCACCTCTTTATGTGACAGGGAGTCGGAATTGTTACTTTTGCTTCAGCAATGGAAAACAGGGAGAAGTCAGCCTACCTAAATGGGGAGGGCAGTTTGCAAAGAAACTCAAATAGCCACCTATTAAGTCAGCTATAATCCAAAATATTAACACTGATTTTTGTTATAAGTTGATCTTCAAGATGAAGCTGAAGGTGATTTCAATTTTTGGGGCATTATCATTTTTAGCAAATTCCCTACAATTTACAATTCCTTTTCCAGTTGTTATTCTAATCCCTATTTTATAATAAGAAAAGAAAACAACAACAAAGTTTAGGCTTTTGGCAGCCAGCCCTTAAAAATACTTTAGATAGGCACACCTGAATGGCTCAGTCAGTTAAGTGTCCAACTTCAGCCCAGGTCACGATCTCATGTTCATGGGTTTGAGCCCTGCATTAGGCTCTGTGCTGACAACTCAGAGCCTGAAGCCTGCTTCATATTCTGTGTCTCCCTCTCTCTCTGCCCGTCCCCTGCTTGTACTCTATCTCTGTCTCTCAAAAATAAATAGACGTTAAAAAAAATTCGAAAGAAAATACTTCAGAGGTGCCTGGGTGGCTCAGTGGGTTAAGTGGTTAAGCATCCAACTTAGGCTGAGGTCATGATCTCATGGCTCATGGGTTTGATCCCCACATCAGCTTCTGTGCTGACAGCTCAGAGCATGGAACCTGCTTCTGATTCTATATCTCCGTCTCTCTCTGCCCCTCCTCTGCTCACAATTTGTCTATCTGTCTCTCTCTCGCTCTCCAAAGTAAACATTAAAAAAATATTTCAAATGATATGTATGCTTGAAATGTTGCCTGCATTTTCTGTGAGGCACTTTTCTTTACTCTCCAGATTTGGGAGGGTGAGAAATTTAGAAGATACATCAAACAAGTGACACCTGTGTATCAAAATTGATTCTGGTTTCACCCAGATAAAACCTGCACTTGACATAGAACATGTCTCAGAGTTTCTCGTGGAATCTGTGATACTGATTTGTCCATCATTTCCCATTATTTAAAAGTATTATCTACTCAATTTGAACAGGTGTTTAGTAAAGATAAGAAACACTTCTTTAGCACTTCCCAACTTGGGTGAAAATGTGTTTTTTTTAAATCCCAAAACAATGCAAAGTACATCTTTTTACATTTCCCATTTTATAGATGAAGAAACTGAGAATTTCCGGAATAGTGACACAGATAAAACAGGTGGAAGTCTCCGAATTTGGCTTCATGTCTACATGCTTTGACATTTGCATTCCACCTCAGTCCATCACATTCCTCCCTACTGAGCAATGTCACTAGTATTGTCTGACTTTGTAAATCAACCATATCAATCTCCCTAATTAAACGTATAATAGTAGTAGTCTGTCTGAATTCAGATGCTCTGGTTCAAAAATTACATCTTAGCTCCTCTGTCTATTCAGATAGGGTTTCTCAAGCTTGACACGAATGGTATTTTGGGCTAGATAATTCCTTTGGAGATGGGGGCAGGAGGAGTGGTTGTTCCATACATTGTGGGATATTTAGCAACATTTCTGGCTTCCACCCACCAGAGAGATGCCTACAGCACCACCAACCCCAAATCATGACATTCAAAAATGTCGCCAGACATCACCAATGTTTCCTGGAGGACAAAATCACCTCTAGTCAAGAACCACTGACTTACAGAATTCAACCAGCACTTGAAACTTCAGAAAAGAGTCTGTATCCTCTTCTCTTTAATTGAAGGCATTCCACAAATTCTAAGTGGATCTTTTCTCCCAGTTATCAAACATTAAAGGACTCAGATTCATCAGTATAACAAACTGTGCCTTCATAATACTATTCTCCTCTTTAGGAAGTTTAACAAACCTCACATTGCCCATTTGTAGTTGCATTTGTTTGGTGTTTTTAGTGTTATGGGGCAATTTCACAAAATTCCCTCTCTCCATACATAGGTGTCCTGAGACATAAAAGGGAGAGGAACATCAGTCCTAAAAACAGAGAGAACTGGATTTTAATCCCATCTATAACATTTACTAGTTATGCAATCATAAGGGAGTCTTCTTGTGGGCAAAATAAGGATTTTTAGAGTCAAAGAGTGAGGCAGTGTCATAAAGGCTAAATATACCTACACAATAACATTTCTGTGACCTGGAGCTAATAGCTTAACCTCCATGATGCAGTGTCTTCATCTCTGAATGGCAGGTAAGACCATAACAGCATTTTGAAAACCTTGGGGCTGGAAGTTAATGTAAGGTCTATGACAGTGGGGACAGGTGAATAACCACTGCCCATTACTTCACTCTTGATATTTCCACAGTGTAGCACACTGGCCTCGTCCCTGTCCCTTCTGCTCCCTCAGCACCTGTGAAATGGCTACTCCTTCTGCCTATAACAGCCTTTCCCCAGAAGTTCACAGGGTTCTCCCCGATCGACTTCAAGTCTATGATGAGATGTCCACCTTCTCAATTAAACCAACCAACCCAAAATAAAATAATAATATATTATGCTTCTTGTTTTGGTTTCTTGCACTGGAATGTAAGCTCCTTGAGAGTAAGAATGTTGCTATTTTATTTAACCTGGTGCCTAGAAAAGAGTCTGGCACACATTAGGGACATAACTGAATAAGGGAGCCTGGTGGTTCAGTCAGTTAAGCATCTGACTCCTGACTTTGGCTCAGGTCAGGATCTTGTCTGATGATAGAGCCCCACGACAGGCTTTGTGCTGAGTATGGAGCCTGCTTGAGATTCTCTCCCTCTTTCTCGGCCTGTCCCCTGCTCATGCTTGTGCTCTCTCTCTCTCTCTTCCCCCCCACCCCCACTCATAATAAATAAATACATAAACATTTTTTTAAAAAGAAATATAACTGAATAAAACTGGGAGGCAACTCAGAGGGACAAAGAGAACACCACCTCCAGCTCTGACAGAGCAGGTCTGGCCTTTGCTGTTTGATAGACCAGAGACGTAGGAATGAGTTTCTTTGGGAGTATTCAGGCAACACAGTCTTAGAAACACTTATTCCTTACGTTTGCATTATTTAACCTAATTTGGTTACATACCTCAGCATATGGCATATTTACTTGTCAACACCCTCATTTAACATTATCTGTATTGTATTGTTTCATTGATTCTCATTTTCTTTTTAAGCAACAGGAAACTTTTTAAAACATAATATGTCATAGTCAATACTGTGTTTTACTATAAAACAGTTTTCCCATATGTGTTTAACAATAAACACATATGGGAACACTTATAAAAGTTAAAACTAATAAAATATATTACTGAACATTTGCGTTACAAGTTCAAAACCATAATACTACAGAGTCAATCTTTGAGAATAATGAGATCATTTCAATGAATAAAATCATTTGAAATCAGGAGTTAAGCATAAGAACTAGTCCTCTATTGGCATCAGGTAATTTATATCCATGATTTTTTTTTTTTTTTGGTTTCACAAGATTCACCAGACTTTGAATCTGCTAAATAAAGTACTTGCAAATGGTAATATTTACTAAGAGCTCATTTGCCATCTCTGAGTACTTGTAAATATCTACAAAGCCATGATGGCACAAGGGTGGAAAATGTGTTCAGTGTTAAAAAACTGTAAATGTTTAACAACTGATTGCACTATTGTATTCCTAATGACAACTAAGACATGAAGCTCACATGAGCTTGAAATTAAAAAAATAATAATAGGGGCACCTGGGTGGCTCAGTCAGTTAAGCATCCAACTTCGGCTCAGGTCACGATCTCGCGGTCCGTGAGTTCGAGCCTCGCGTCGGGCTCTGGGCTGACGATGGCCCAGAGCCTGGAGCCTGCTTCCGATTCTGTGTTTCCCTCTCTCTCTGACCCTCCCCCGTTCATGCTCTGCCTCTGTCTCAAAAATAAATAAACGTTAAAAAAATAATAATAATGAGGAAAGTATCAATATAAAGTAAAAATAGTAGTAACCTACAAAGGGAATTCCAGCAGGGAAAGAGTTGGTAATGAGAGAGGTACAGACAAGGAGAGGTAGGGTGTGGTAGCAGGAATGAAGAAGTGGATGTTGGAATCTTAACTCATTTGGTATCACCATGTCTTGAATGCATCACACTTAGGTGCAGGACCCCTTGGACTGACAGAGCAATCCAGCAAATACAAGGTGGATGCTGATGTCTAAATTCTCTTCCCTTTTTCTCTTACCACGACCTGAGCCTAAACAAAAAAAGATTAAATCAACAGAGCTTGAAACATACGTATACATGTGTATATCTCTCTGTGTGCATATACATATATGTATGTGTATAGTAAGCATACATGCTATATAAGGTGTATGAACACATACGTATCTCTATAAAACATACATCACAACTATGTATCTGTGAAACCCTGTTCTAGTGATACTCGAAGCATCCCACATTCCTTTGCAGATGAATATCCACCCTACCAATTACAGTGGAAGGGGGAAATATTTAAATATTCAAGTCAACCTGTACAAGGGCATTCCCTTGATGCTAAATTTCATGGCTTGTTTTCACTCTACTTAATGTGCATATTGAACATAATCCTGAAGATTATATTATGCCTAAGACATGATTTTTCTGTTATTTGCTTGCCTCATGTCTCTTGCAGAATGAGCTGGGATTTAGTGTTATAAGCAATTATGAGTTTCACACATTATGCTTATAAAATAATGGAATATAGATTTCTTATACTATTTTATATACTGATAGATGAACAGAGAACACATAATTTTATCAGTTGACTATGGCAGCTAGTGAGTACATTTCATTTTCACTCAAACTCCAGGTAATAAAAAATAATGAATACATCACTATACTTTACTGTTTTATGTAAATGTTTCACGCAGTTAAAGAGTTATAAAGTCAAAATAAAATGTTAATGGCAGAGAAAGAAACGGCACAGTATTAGGAGCAGAAGGGTGGGTATGTTTTCTGGTCTGTTATGCATAAGCGATTTTTAAAAAGAAGATTCTACTTCGGTCTAACTGTGCTAATGCTTTAACTAGTCTGGGGGTCAGCAAACTATAGCCCATGAGCTAAAGCTGGCCGATGACCTGTTTTGTAAATAAAGTTTTATTAGAGCACAGCCATACTCATTATTTTATATATGTTCTATGACTGTTTTTGTGCTCCAATGGCAGAGTTAAGTAGCTATAACAGAGGTGATCTGTGAAGCCAGAAATACTATCTGGCTCTTTGCAGACTTTGCAGACCCCTGAGCTAGTCCATACCCTGTCTCCCAGAGGGTGTAGAGCAACTTTCCTTAGGAAACAAGGTAGTCCTGAAATGGCCCCTGTACTGTACCATCACCATTAAAGGGTATGTTAAGCACAGTCAAGACTCTGCCATATCCAGTTCACCTGTCCTTCCAGAACACAGAAAAACACACTCACAGGCCCATGCCAAGGCTATCTTCCTCAGAACCCATATTTCCCTTAACAAGGGGAAGCTATCCATGCCTGCTGGAGGCTTCATTGTAGCCGTTGATGCTACTCAGGCTACTGGTGCTTGGGCCAAGACTGCCGACACTAACGTCTGTCAGTAGAGCCAACGTCTGATGTTGGGGACATGGTAGATAACTGCACTGATGATGCTTCTGCTGTTGCTGCCAGAACTGCTGTCCTTGTTCATCACACAATGAACACTGCCATTGTTTGCTCATCACACAGTGAACACTGCCATTGTTTGCTCATGACACTGTGAATACTGCCATTGGCATGCGACCACTTCCCAGCCCTGTGACCAGTGCAAGTTTTGACCGCATCCAGTGGTAAGTAGAGTCAGATAGCTATCTTACTGTTCACTTAAAAAAAAATCAGTCTGCTCAGGTAGGACTCATATAGAATCTGGGAGGAGAGGGACGAGACAAATCTCTCCTCTTTCTGGTGAATGATGCTATGTCATAGGACCAAATTTCCATCACATTCTATATTCCTCAGTATGAATTCCCTCCCATGAGGTACCTGAGACCATCACATAAATAAATGTCAGGAAGCCCTCCCACCTTGTGACTCACAGGCCCTCCAGCCTTACTCAGGCTTAACTATTTCCTAGCTTGGGCTAATGGTGAACGGAACCTGTGCTATAGACCTAGAAGTTTAAACATCTCCCCAGATTCTCTCAGCCATGGTTTTCTGCTTGATGCTCTTGATGACCTTCTAGGAAAATTGCCTGGCAATAATCGAATTCTAATAGGTTGTTGGGGGGATGTTTTAATTTTCTTGCAGAGAGGGCTCTTAAATTCAGCAACCAGCCTTCTGGCAGGGACTACTTTGTGAGTTCATGGGCATGTGCAGTGAGATATAGTGAGGTCTACTAGGGGTAGAGAAGCCTAGCTCATATTGGACATCTGGGAACACAGGTATGTAGAGATAATACAATAGGACAACAACGCTGAGTATCTGTTTAGAGTGAACTGTTATCAGCTAAAGTTTCAAAACAACCTGATTTTTACATGCCCAGTCTGGAGCTCAGCACAGAGCCCAGTGCGGAGCCCAGCATGGAACTTGAGCTCATGCCCCTGAAATCAAGACCTAAGCTGAGATCAAGAGTTGGACACTTAACCAACTAAGTCACTCAGATTCCCCCAGAACAACCTGATTTTTGAATGTGCACATGCAATTATTTGATCAAACCCAGCCAGGGCTTTCAGGGATAAGCCCAAACCTCTTTTTCTAGATATTCAGCAAAGCTATAACATACTGTTAGGCATATACAATAAATCACATGGCGGGGGCAGGGGGTGGGGGCGGTTTTTCTACAATTTCTGATTTTCTTCAGTGTGTTTGCACCTTTTCCCGTCATACATTGCCGAGCTTTTTGGACTTGTGATAATGTATTGTGTAAGCATCAATGCCTCATGTATCTTTAACATACATCCTGTAGGCTTCCCTGTTGCTCATGAGGACTAGCTCAGTGCCTATGCAGGTGCCCTGGCTTGTCCCTTGGAGTCCATGGACCTCTAAATTGCATGTGACCAGGCAGAGATTGCCCACGGATGACCTCCTATATTCAGGCTTGCTGCATGGATAATTTCATTGTCTTGTGTTTCTGCTTTCCTGGTGAGTCCCAGGAGGGCTACTGGAGACAGGCTAAGAATAACCCAAAACTATAGAGCAGCTGACATATGATGGTCAGAAGTTTGGACAAGGGGAGTTAAGAATCCATGGATACATTCTTTTCCCTTCTTTTCCCCAAGGTGACTATTTAAAAAGAATAAAAATCCTTACAGACATTTGGAAGACACACCATAGTCTGAGCAGTCAGTCACACTTTTTTTCTTTTTCAATGTTTATTTACTTTTGAGAGAGAGAGAGAGAGAGAGAGAGACAGAGCACGAGCAGGGGAGAGACAGCGAGGGAGAAACGGAATCCGAAGCAGGCTCCAGGCTCCAAGCTGTCAGCACAGAGCCTGACGCAGGGCTTGAACTCACAAAGCATGAGATCATGACCTGAGCTAAAGTTGGCCGCTTAACCAACTGAGACACCCAGGCACCCCAGCAGTCACACTTCTTTTAATGTTTATTTATTTACTGAGAGAGAGAGAGAGACAAAGAGAGCCAGACAGAGAGAGAAAGAGAGAGAGCGGGAGAGGGGCAGAAAGGGAGAGATCTCGAGAGAATCTCAAAGCAGGTTCTATGCACAGCACAGAGCCTGATGCTGGATCTCACAACTGTGAGATCATGACCGGAGCCAAAATTAAGAGTCAGATGCTTAACCAACTAAGCCTCCCAGCAGTCAGCCACACTATTATAAACTGCGACCAGCTTGCCAATGGATCCCCCTGTATTTGCCCTCCCTTCTTTCCCACTTAATTTCCTTTACACTTCACTTCTGCTTCCTGAAAATTGTTCTCTCCAATAATATATTGGCACATAGCCTGTGCCCCAGGCTCTGCTTTCTAGGGAACCTGTTCTAAGACAATCCCCAGCAGAATTTTATTTAGGTAGAAAAAGCATGTGTAGTTCAAATGTGTAGCACATGAGACCTCAAAGTTTTAAACCCTGAAGAGGGTGGGGAGGTAATGGAACAGGAAAAATGAAGCAAAATAACTACTAATTCTGCCCCTTCCAGTATGGGGCCCTTTCCTGCATCGCAGTTCCCCTGACCCTATAAGAGTGAAATTAATAGTTGCTGGGTGGTAAGAATGAAATGAGATAATGGATAGGAAGTAAGATAGATTATGTCATAGTTAATATATAGATCGTGGTGTCAGGCAAACCTTGGTTGGAATCCCAGATCCATCTTTTACAGGCTATGTTAACTCTGGCAAGTCAATATTTAACCTTGACATAGTAGGTAGTTCATAGAATCATTGTGAATTACAAGCAAAAGAATGTATGCAAAGTGCTTAGCACTATGCCTAGAACAGAGATGCTACTAAATATTATCTATTATTATTTTTAAAATTATTTGTGATGCTAAAAGTATTACACTAACAATAGCTATTACTAGCTCATTATAATATTAATAGTTTTCCTTTTCGTGATAAGTATTGCCATCATTTACATGAAATGGAAGATATGTCTTCCCCAAATGAAATGATCCCTACACTAGGCATAAGTAACCAGATTATAAGATCTTCCATTTAATTCTTGTACTTCTGTCACTATGAGAAGCTATACAACGGGATTTGTGGGATTGAAGTAAATATAATATGGAAATGAGGTCAAAGATTCATGAAGCTTCTTTAGGCCTCAGGAACTAGTTACTAAGAAAAGATTTTTATTCAAGGAGCTTGCAGTTCAGGAAGAAGGACAATGGTGGCAATTTATTTGACTGAGATTGGATAAATATAAGGTGTTAAAATACCACAAAGACACCAAACTTAGTGTGAGTGGTCTTGACCAACTGGGATTCCAAACAACCTTTAATTCATAAAAGCTGAAAAAGGAGACAGACACATTTTCCTCATTATTTTGAAGAAAAAAAATATTTTTTAAAAGGAATGTTTTTGAAAAATAAAATTAAAATAAAATAAAATAAAATAAAATAAAATGTTTTGGAGAAGTAATTTGAGATGGTCTGTCTTTACTCCTATCAAATACTCACCAGGACTTATCTTTAGGTAGGAAAAAGTTTAGGAGATTGAAAATTTGAAGAGGAAAGGGTGTTAGAAATAGTCTTTCCACAATAAAAATGTACCTCTTTTAGCCTCATGAGTTTCCAGAAATTTCTTTACCTGGAGAAGTGGTCAGGAAGCATGTCTAAAATCCTCTTGAAATCTCTTGTCCCTGAGGATGAAATTTATATGTTTAGGGTGAGCTGAGAAGTTGTCCTCAGCTTCAGAAAACCCACAAGAAACTACGAAGTGATTAGGCAAACCAAAAGTCAATGATGGCCTACATCTCTAAACACAAGGACAAGTGGATGTTCAACAAATAATAACATTTGCCAGTGGCAGTAATGCAACAAATCTCTTCCACACTATGAAAGCAGCAGTGAAATATAAAAAAGATTAACAGGTGTTCAATACAAACTGTTCCCCTGTATTTGCGTGCTTTCCTTTTCTTTGCCTGGGGGATGAAAGAACTAAGTAAAAGCACTCACTTATGATTCCTAGAACATTTCTGTGAGGTAGAAAGTAGAAAACAATAGATATCTATCTTGGTGAAATGAAGACTATAGAAGGTGTATGAGCTCCTTGGATGAAAAAATATATACTTTATCTCAAGTCTATTTCAGAAAAGAATCAGAATGGTTCCTTTGCTCTACATGATACAGATCTCCAGCTCACCCTGCAGTGCAAAAGAAAAAAATCATTTTTATTACTACTAGTAGTGGTAGCAGTAGCTAACTTTCACAGGGCTTATTATGAGCACATTATTGAGCTTATTATGTGCCAAAATCTGTGCTCAGGGCCTTATATAGCTGAGTTTGATTTTCCTAGCATCTGAGACTAAGGCAGGTGGGAGAGGTTGTGGGGGGCAGTGAGATGATCCTTGGAAACAGGAATGAGGGGATGAAAGGAAGAAGATAGAAAAGGAACAAAAGCTAATATATCTTTTACCTAGGTTACTGATTTTGGCCTCGAGGTCTTGACCTTTTCAAGACTTCTGAGAAGCATGTAAAATGACTTCCATAATTTTTCTTCTAAAAATCAGGAAGCTGGGGCATTTATCCACTGGATTCCAAATCCCATTGGTTAAAGGTTGCCTCTTCTGCACTTCTGGGCTGCCCCTGTCTGTGAGCTAAGGGGGGTACCAAGGGGAGGAGAAGGCCCTGGGGCAAAAAAATAGGGAGATAAGCAGTGGCTTGAGGTGGAATGTGAGCAGTGTGAGTCAAAATCATCCATCAAAGCTTTGGCTGAAATCAAATGCATGCCAAGGAGATTTTGCAAAGGCAACAAGAGGCTCTGTGACACAGCTAATTATATTTAATGCGCATAATGCTCTATTAAACCATCATCATCTTCATTTACTGATATTAATGTCAAGAGAACTAATAAAATTTGCCCAACATCACACAGCTAGTGAATGGTGTAACAGGAATTCAAACCCAAGCAGTATGATCCCACATCCTTAGTCTTAATCATCTCACCAGCTGCAACCAGTAATCTAATCTCAACAACCTCTTGTCAAAGATATTCGTTTTTCCTGTGCTAAGTAATCAAGAGAGAGAGAGAGAGAGAGAGAGAGAGAGGAGTGAGTCAACATGGCAGAGAAGTAGGGGGACCTGAAGTTCCTGTGTTCATATACAGAAGTATTGAGGCCAGAAGACTTGGAATTCCAGGAATCCAGGCTACAGAGTGACAGAAACATGTCCAGGGGCCTGTGGGAACAACTTGGCAGGCCATAGGTGCATGATTGTGAACTGGAAGAGATAAAACAAGTGGTATAGGAATGGAGGGCAGGGATCCCCTTCTGTGAAGAGACAAAAGGAAGAGAAAGAGAGGCTGTGGAAGTGTGGGACTGTATTTGGACAAAATAAAAACCATGGACCAGGGAAACGAAAAAACAGAGAAAGGACCAAATTCAAACTCGTTCCAGGGTTGCAGGGCTTTCTCCAGACTGGGGCCTGCTGCCCTGTTCCTGTGCCTGTTGGGGAGGGGGAGCCAGCCCTGGGATTAGCAGCGAGTTCAGAGACACAGTCCAGAGAGAGCAGTCCCCTCCCTTGAGTGCTGTGGGAAGAAGGCATATAGCCACTCCAAGGACAAAAGACCCTGCAGGTGCCCACTAGCCAGAAGGCTTTTGTTGGTGGGGCAGAGTGGCTCTACCCCAGGGCACACAGAGCCGGATCCTTTAAGATATGGGGGTTTGAATCCCAGCCAAGTAACTGGGAGGTACGGGGGACAGTGGAGTGGCCAGCCCACTCGCACCCACACATTACTGTGAAGACGGCCTGAACAGAGAGGTTTGGGTCACCCAGTTGGGGGAGGAGAGACTGGGATGTTGCCATTTTTCTCCCCCGCACCAACAAGGCAGGGCTTCAGGGAACAAAGAGCAGGGCCCACAGTGGAGGCGGGACCCACTTACACCAAACCATGCGCCTCTGTGCCTGGGATCTGCATACCTAACACAGCAAGACTGACACTGATTGAACCAGACATCCCCTCCTTCAGATCAGTGCAGGCACAGGTTCTAAGGCACCATCAAATATTTGTCCAGCAGTTTTGCATTTTCTGATTTGATTCTTGATCAATTCTTATTTTATCTATATATCTATCTATAATATATATTAGATATTTATGTATATATAATACATATATTAGATATTTATGTATATATAATATATATTATATATATAAAATATATATGTATTTTTTTTCCTTCCTTTTCTTCCTCTTATTTTCTCCCTTCTCTAGTCTGGTTATTCTGGTTGTTGGCTTCTTTAAGAAGACATTTTTAATCCATTCTTTTACACCTCTTCTGCATGTCCTTCTTCTTTATTTTCCTCTCTCTCTCTCTCTCTCTCTCTCTCTCTAGATTAAGCCAGATAGTTTCTCTGATTCTCTGCCTGGTCAATTTTTTTCCTTTCTTTTTCCCTGCCCCTGTGATTTCTCTCTTCATATAGGATAAGGCTTCTTCGACCACCACCCCTTTTTAAAATTTTCTCCAGGTTTACTTCAATGAACAAATCAAAGCAGACCTGGTGGAAGGCACAAACCACCACTATGAGTAGGGAGATAAAGCAACCAGAGTCACAAAAACAGAGAGCATGCAACACATTCCAAAAATACCTCCTGAAGGGCCATGCACTGGACAGCATATGACCCCTTTTTAATATAGTAGTGCTCACAGGTGCAGGACACATAACAAGCTACTAAAACACATAAGGGACAGAAAACTAGCCAAAAAGATGATATGGAAGAATTCTCCTCAAAAGAAATTCCAGGAAGAAATGACAGCTAGAGAACTGCTGAAAGCAGATATAAACATATCTGATCAAGAACTTAGAATTATAGTCATAAGATTAATAGCTGGGCTTGAAAAAAGCATAGAAGTAGCAGAGCTCTATTGCTGCAAAGATCAAGGAACTAAGAAATAGTCATGACAAATTAAGAAATGTTGTTAATGAGGTGCAAAATAAACTAGATGCAGTGACAGCAAGGATGGAAGAGGCAGAGTGGAGAATAAGTGAAATAGAAGATAAAATTATGGAAAATGATGAATTCAAGAAAAGGAGAGATAAGAAAATACTAAACCACAAGGGGAGAATTAGAGAACTAAGTAATTCAATGAAATGTAATAATATCTGTATCATAAGAGTTCCAGAAGAAGAAGAGAGAGAGAGAAAAGGGCAGAAGGTTTACTTGAACAAATTATAGCTGAGAACTTCCTTAATCTGGGAAGGAAACAGACATCAAAATCCAGGAGGCACAGAGAACTCCCTTCAGATTCAACAAGAATAGGTCTTCTCCATAGCATATCATACTGAAATTGGCAAAATACAAAAATAAACAGAGAACTCTGAAAGCAGCTAGGGACAAAGGGCCTTAACTTACAAGGCTAGACACATAAGGGTAGTAGCAGACCTGTCCACTGAACCTTGGCAGTCCAGAAGGGAGTGGCAGGAAATATTCAATGTGATGAATAGGAAAAATATACAACCAAGAATTGTTTATCCAGCAAGGCTGTCATTCAAAAGAGGAGAGATTAAGCCTTACCCAGACAAAAACTGAAGGAGTTCATGACCACGAAACCAGCCCTACAAGAGATCCTAAGGGGGACTCTGTGAGTGGAATGCTGCAAAGACTACAAAGGATCAGAGACATCACAACAAGCATGAAACCTACAGATAACACAATGACACTAAATCCAGATCGTTCAATAATATCTCTAAAATGGACTATTGCCCCAATAGTAAATGGACTAAATGCCCCAATCAAAAGACATAGTGTATCAGAATGGATAAAAAAAAAAAAACACAAAAAAACACAAAAAAACAAGATCCATCTGTATGCTGTCTATAAGAAACTCATTTGAGACCTGAGACACCTTCAGATTAAAAGTGAGGGGATGGAGAACCATCTATCATACTGCTGGAAGTCAAAAGAAGGCTAGAGTAGCCATATTTATATCAGACAAACTAGATTTTAAACTAAAGGCTGTAACAAGAGATGAAGGGCATTATATCATAATTATGGGGTCTATCCATCAAAAGCTAACAATTATAAATGTTTATGCCCCCAATTTGAGAGCATCCAAAATATAAATCAATTAATCACAAATATAAGCAATTTATTGACAAGAATACAGTAATTTCAGGGGACTTTAATACTCTACTTACAACAATAGACAGAACATCAAGGCAGAAAATCAATAAAAACTCAATGACCTTGAATGACACACTGGATCAGATATGCTTGACAGATATATTTAGAACTTTTCACCCAAAAGCAGAATACACATTTTTCTTGAGTGCACATGGAACATTCTGAGATAGATCATATACTGGGTCACAAAATAGCCCTCAATAAAAATAAAAGAACTGAGATCACACCATGCTTATTTTCAGATCATGGCACTATGAAACTTGAAATCAACTGCAAGAAAAAATTTGGAAAGCCTCCAAATGCATGGAGGTTAAAGAACATCCCACTAAAGAATGAATGAGTCAATCAGTCTATTAAAAAAGAAATTTAGAAATATACGGAAGCAAACAAAAGTAAAAACATAACAGTCCAAACCCTTTGGGATACAGCAAAGGCAGTCCTAAAAGGAAAATACATTGCAATCCAGGCCTATCTCAAGAAATAAGAAAAATCCCAAATACAAAACCTAACCATACACCTAAAGGAGCTAGAAGAAGAAAAACAAAGAAACCCCAAAGTCAGCAGAAAAAGAGAAATAATAAAGATTAGAGCAGAAATAAAATTTAGAATTTAAAAAATAGAACAGATCAATGAATCTAAGAGCTGGTTTTTTGAAAAAGTAAACAAAATTGATAACCCCCAGTCGACTTCTCAAAAAGAAAAGAGAGAGAACCCAAATAGATAAAATCACCAATGAAAGAGGAGAGATCACAACCAACACCACAGAAATACAAACAATCATTAGAGAATACTATGAAAAGTTATATGCCAACAAACTGGACAACCTGGAAGAAATGGACAAATTCCTAGACACCCACACATTACCAAAACTCAAGTGGGAAGAAATAGAAAATTTGAACAGACCCATAACCAGTGAAGAAATGGAATCTGTTATCAAAAATCTCCCAACAAATAAGAGTCCTGGGTCAGATGGCTTCCCAGGGGAATTCTACAAGACATTTAAGTAGAGTTAATACCTATCCTTCTCAATCTGTTCCAAAAAATAGAAATGGAAGGAAAGCTTCATTCTATGAAGCCAGCATTTCCTTAACTCCCAAACCAGACAGAGACCCCACTAAAAAGGAGAATTACAGGCCAATATCCCTGATGAACATGGATGCAAAAATTCTCAACAATATACTAGAAAATCAAATTCAACAGTATATTAAATTAATTATTCACCATGATCAAGAGGGATTCATTCCTGGACTGCAGGGCTGGTTCAATATTCGCAAATCAATCAATGTGATACATCACATTAATAGAAGAAAGTGTAAGAACCATATGATCCTGTCAATAGATACAGAAAAAGCATTGACAAAATACAGCATGCTTTCTAAATAAAAGCCCTCAAGAAAGTTGGGATAGAAGGAACATACCTTAATATCATAAAAGCCAAAATGAAAAGCCCACAGCTAATATCATCCTCAATGGGGAAGAAGTGAGAGCTTTCTCCCTGAGAAAGGGAGGAACACGACAGGGATGTCCACTCTTCCCACTGTTGTTTAACATAGTGTTGGAAGTCCTAGCCTCAGCAATCAGACCAAAAAAAATGAAATAAAGGCATCCCAATTGACAAAGAAGTCAAACTTTCACTTTTCACCGATGACATGATATCTACATGGAAAACCCGAAAGACCCTCCTAAAAAGCTACTAGAACTAATACATGAATTCAGCAAAGTTGCAGGATACAAAATCAATGTACAGAAATCAGTTGCATTTCTATATACCAATAATGAAGCAAGAAAGAGAAATCAAGAAATTGATCCCATTTACAATTGCACCAAGAACCATAAAATATGTAGGAATAAACCTAACCAAAGATGTAAAAGATCTGTGTGCTGAAAACTATAGAAAACTTATGAAAGAAATTGAAGAAGACACAAAGAAATGTAAAAACATTCCATGTTCATGGATTGAAAGAACAAATATTGTTAAAATGTTGATACTACCCAAAGCAATCTACACATTCAATGCAATCCCAATCAAAATTACACTGGCATTCTTCTAGGGGTGCCTGGGTGGCTGTCAGTTAAGCGTCCGACTTCGGCTCAGGTCATGATCTCATGGTTCATGAGTTCAAGTCCCATATAGGACTCCATTTTGACAGCTCAGAGCCTGGAACCTGCTTCAGATTCTGTGCCTCCCTCTTTCTCTACCTCTTCCTGCTTGCAGTCTATTGCGTGCTCTCTCTCAAAAATAAATAAATATTAAAAAAAATTTTTTTAATTACACCGGCATTCTTCTCAGAGCTAGAGCAAGCAATCCTACAATTTGTACAGAACCACAAAAGACCCCAAATAGCCAAAGCAATGTAGAAGAAGAAAACCAGAGTGGGAACATCACAATCCCAGACTTTAGTCTCTATTACAAAGCTGTAAATATCAAGACAGTATGGTATTGGCACAAAAACAGACACATAGACCAATGGAATAGAATAGAGAACCCAGAATTACACCCATAAATGTATGGCCAACTAATCTTCAACAAAGCAGGGAAGAGTATCCAGTGGAAAAAAGACAGTCTTTTTAGTAAATGGTGCTAGGAGAACTGGACAACAACATGCAGAAGAATGAAACTGGACCACTTTTTTATACCATACACAAAAATTAACTCAAAATGGATGAAAGACCTAAATGTGACACAGGAAACCATCAAAACCCTAGAGTAGAAAACAGGCAACAACCTCTTTGACCTCAGCTGCAACAACTTCTTACTCAACACATCTCCGGAGGCAAGGGAAATAAAAGCAAAAATGAACTATTGGGACCTCGTCTAGATAAGAAGTTTCTGCACTGCAAAGGAAACAACAATCAACAAAACTAAAAGGCAACCAATGGAATGGGAAAAGGTATTTGCAAATGACATATAATATAAAGGGTTAGTATCCAAAATCTATAAAGAATTTACCAAACTCAACATTCAAAAAAACAAATAATCCAGTGAAGAAATGGGCAGAAAACATGAATAGACACTTTTCCAAAGAAGACATCCAGATGGCCAACAGACACATGAAAAGATGTTCAACATCACTCATCATCAGGGAAATAGAAATCAAAACCACAATGAGATTCCACCTCACAGCAGTCAGAGTAGCTAAAATTAACAACTCAGGAAACAACAGATGTTAGCAAAGATGTGGAGAAGTGGGAACCCTTTTGCACTGTTGGTGGGAATGCAAACTAGTACAGCCACTCCGGAAAATAGTCTGGGGGTTCCTCAAAAAATTAAGAACAGAATTACCCTATGACCCAACAACAGCACTACTAGTAATTTATCCAAAGGATAAAGGAGTGCTGATTCACAGGGGCACATGAACCCTAATGTTTATAGCAGTGCTTTCAACAATAGCCAAATTATGGAAAGAGCCCAAATGTCCATCAACTGACGAATGGGTAAAGAAGATGTGGTTTATATATACAATGGGATACTACTTGGCAATGAGAAAGAATGAAAATCTTTCCATTTGCAACAATGTAGATGGAAGTGGAGGGTATTATGCTAAGTGAAATAAGTCAATCAGAGAAAGACAAATATCATATGACTTCACTCATACGTGGAACTTGAGAAACTAATAGAAGGCCATAGACGAAAGGAAGGGGGAAAAATAGTTTCAAACAGAGGGAGGCAAGCCATAAGAGACTCTTAAATACAGAGAACAAACAGAGTTGATGAGGGCAAGGGCAAGGGAGAGGGGAAAATGGGTGATGGGCACTGAGGAGGACACTTGTTGGGATGAGCACTGGGTGTTGTATGTAAGTGATGAATCTTGGGAATCTACTCCCAAAGCCAAGAGCACACTGTACATGCTGTATGTTGGCTAATTTGACAATAAATTATATTAACAAAAAAAAACTATTTCCTAAGTATAAACCTCCTGGCTAAAAGATTTCCCTAACTCATCCTTTTGTTTTATTTTTCCTTTCTTTCTTATTTTTCCACTAACAGATCTTTAAAAAGCAGGTAACTTGATAAATTTAGAGGATTTGGTTAAAGTTGTGAGTATACTCAGGTAAACACTGAGTATGGTGCTTCTAGTTTTTGAAGAAAATTCTAGTCTTTGAAGAAAATTATCCACAAGGGCATCTGGATTGGCCTCCTGGGCTTATTTGCACAAGAAAGATATTCCCATCCAGGAGGGTAAGAAGATTTTTCATAATAATCACATTTCTGCTAAAGCTCCAGGCTAGAATATCTCCATTATGGAAATCTAAGCATTGTATTGAGAGAACAGAAGTGAGCTGGTTTTCCTATTCCACTGAGAATGGAACATAAGTTAAAACATTCTCTTGGGCTTTTAAGTTTTGAGATGATGCGTGATTTTCAAAAGCGAGAAAGAAAGCTTACTTTACTAGATGGTTGAATAAGGAAGGTTGCAAATTATGAAAGAAAAAAAAATCCCTAGAGAGGTAGCTAACAAAAATACTCCCCGTGGAAGGGGCGCCTGGGTGGCGCAGTCGGTTAAGCGTCCGACTTCAGCCAGGTCACGATCTCGCGGTCCGTGAGTTCGAGCCCCGTGTCAGGCTCTGGGCTGATGGCTCAGAGCCTGGAGCCTGTTTCCGATTCTGTGTCTCCCTCTCTCTCTGCCCCTCCCCCGTTCATGCTCTGTCTCTCTCTGTCCCAAAAATAAATAAACGTTGAAAAAAAAAAATACTCCCCGTGGTAAGTATTGCAATCCGTAGACTCCTAAGTGAGGTGACTATATGTGTATCCATCGGATAGGGTATCTTGAAGGTAAAAGGAGGCGCTATTGATAATTTCTCTGAATCAACAGCTGTAAACCAGAACGGCCGTGAGCAAACCACAAAACACCCTATTCACAGGGCAAAAGGATAGATGTGTGTTTTTCCCAATGCTACTAAGACATGAGAATCACTTAGTGTGTTTGCAAATTCTTAGGCCCTATCCCTTAGTTACTATATCAGAATCTCAGGTGCAAGCCCTCAAAATTTGTATTTTAACAGTATCTCCAAGTGATTTCTAAACATTCTAAAGTTTAGGCACCAGTGATTGTGATAGTCAATGTCAAAATATATGTGTGTGTATATGTCTGTGTGTGTATGCGTGTGTGTGTGTGTGTGTGTGTAATTTACATAGAAATGTAAACACTAAAATAACTCACTGTTTGATTAAGACCATAACAACTGGGAATGAAAGAATCCATTGATCTTATGTATTAATTCATGTGTATGGTACATATTTATTGAATTCCTAATCACATTCCTAGAAAATATAAGAGATTGGTAATGGATATAAGGAAAAAATAATATATTCCCTGCTTTATATGAATTTATAGTCTAGTATCGGAGTTTGTAGAGTAATAACTAATAAAATAAATAATTACAATTTATAGATCAAGGATGATAAAGAGATTAAGACTTCATCTTAGATTATAAACTGCCTGAGGACATAGAACTCTTGTTTGTTATATGGAGAATACACCATGGGGTAACCAACCATCCTGGTTTGTACAGAGCTGAGGGTTTTCCCAGGACATAGAATTCTCATTTCTAAAACCAGAAAAGTTCTAAGCAAATTAGGATGAGCTTCCAGCCTGGCAATAAAGTAATCTTGAGTGAATCCTGGATTTTCCTCAAAAAAAAAACAACAAAAAAAAAAACAAAAAACAGTATAATAGAATGAATGTAGACATGAATGAGGTTAGAAGATATTCATTGATAATTGAGTTTTACCATTTTCAAGTTTTTTTTAATTTTTTAATGTTTATTTTTGAGAGAGACACACAGAGCATGAGTGGGGGAGGGGCAGAGAGATAGAGAGAGACAGAGAGAGAGAGAGAGAGAGAGATACACAGAATCCCAAGCAGGCTCCAGGCTCTAAGAGGTCAGCACAGAGCCCAACACAGGGCTTGAACCCATGAACCATGAGATCATGACCTGAGCCCAAGTCAGTCGCTTAACCAGCTGAGCCACCCAGATGCCCCCAAGTTCTTAAATACGTTATCACAACAAGGGTCTAAGCTAACTGATAGAGAGGGAAACTGAGGCTCAGAGAGGTTAACTACTTTGCTCCAATCCCAACAGATTGGAAATGGCTGAGCTGGGAATAGGATAGGAGTCATTTTGCACTGTCTGAATCTAAAGGCCCCAAGGGTAAGGAAAGATGATGCTCTAAGTTCTTTGCTCAAAACCTCAAAAGACACAGAAATGTGGAATTAGAATTGAATTCTTCATCCTAGGGAAACTAGCCATGTTTTATTTAGGGAGAGCCATTTTGTTTTTATTAACACACACACATGCCCAAGACAGTTTGCTTGCCTCCCTCCCTTCCGGCAGCTGCTTTGAAGCCGACCAGAAGCTCCAGAGGGAGCCGAGCTGTTTCTAGCAGCTGTTTCTCAAACACCTAACTTCATTTTCAGATCAGAGCTGAGGTTTGAAGTCTTAAAACCTTTGCTGCTTCAATCACATGAGAGCAGAAGCAGCCAAAACAATCAGTGCCTCACCAGCAGCCTATTTGAATGCCTCTCTGTACACTGGGTGCTTCAGGCACAATGTGGTGTCGGGCTGTCTGTTCAATCTGCTTTCAAATTCTCTCCCCCTCACTTCTCTCTAAGAGAGACACGCGAGAGAGAAGCAGGCGGTATCTCACTCAAGCTCCTGTGCTAGCATGTGCTGCCCCTTGTGGATGCTCTCTCTCTCTCTCTCTCTCTCTCTCTCTCCTTCCTTCCCTCTCCCTCCCTCTCATTTTTCATTTTGTGATTCACAAGTATTTAAATTCCAAAGAGAATGAGAAAATGACACATATACTTCCTAAAAATGCAAAGTTAGCATTTTGTCATATTTGATAAGAACCTTTTTGTAAGAAATCAAATGTTATAGGCAAGGTAGGAACTCTTAGTCTCTGCCCAGATGCATCCACCAACTTTTCTCCCAGGCAAGATCCTTAGGAAGATGTTGTGATCCTTTCCATCCAGGTTCATATACTTCTGGTAATACGTATGTACCCATAACCAATAGAAAATATTGTGAAATAGGTTACTTTTTCATTAATAGAATCATACTGTGGACCTAGATCTTAAATTTTTACTGAATATTTTTGTATTATAGGTGCAATCTGGTGAATACATGACAAATTAACACACTGATCTTTGTTGCTCTGTGGTCTTCCATCCCATGAATGTTGCAGTTTCTTTTATTTCCCAGCGTTAGATGTTTAATTTATTTTTCCCTCCCTCTTGCATACCTGTACTACAATAACTCTATGAGGTAGATTTTACGTTATGATCTCCATTGTACAGATAAAAGATCAAGGTTGAGGTAAATCAAATAACAAGTCAAATTTATACTACCAATAAGTGAACTGCGAAAATCAGGTAACAGGGTAGAGGAGCCTTAAACTATTTGTTTTCTATACACAATAGACTCCATGAGAAGAGAAGGAAAAGGAATTATGCTTTCTTCTGGAGTATTGACGAAGAAGGCCTTAATGTTCCTTCCCCTCAGCCTGACTAAATTTTAGACAAGTTTCTTCCTCTTCCTGACTATACATCCATGACTTCCCTTTTCTTAGAGCATTTACTTGAGAAAACCTGCCATTATAAATTCTTTCTCCATCCCTTTGAGATGTAAGTATTCTCCCAGCCTCTTGCCAATTTAACAACTTAAGAATGTTTTTCTATGGGGCGCCTGGGTGGCTCAGACGGTTAAGCGTCCGATTTCAGCTCAGGTCATGATCTCGGGGTTTGTGAGTTCGAGCCCCGCGTGGGCTCTGCGCTGACAGCTCAGAGCCTGGAGTCTGCTTCGTGTTCTGGGTCTCCTTCTCTCTCTGCCCCTCCCCCACGTGTGCTTTGTCTCTGTCTCTCAAAAATAAATAAATAATTAATTAATTAAAAAAAAAAGAATATCTTCCTCAAGGACATGGGAGCCATCCCTTTGAAATGTAATCATCAAGAAACATGGGGTCCCTGTCCCCCAGTCTCTGTAAAAGGACAGGAGCCTAAATTCAAAAAGGGACAATCAGCAAACACAGATGGCCTAATCACATTCACCATCCATTGTCCTCAAGGACCTTCCCACTAACGCACCCCAGCTTTTAAAACCCCACTTGCCTTTTGTTCCAGCAAAGATGAGCTCAGTCTCTCTCTGCTATTGCCATAGTCTTGAATAAAGTCTTCCTTGCCATTTTTAACAAGCTTCTGGTGCAATTTTTTTCTTTTATAGGATCTATTGTGCACCACCTACAACCACAAGCTCAACTCTCCCTGAGGAGGCTATTCTCCAAATCAGTCCACTTGCTTCCCCTTTTCATGTTCTCAATATTTGCTGAAGAATAAAAATGTACAGTCATATATTTTCTAAAATTTTCAGTACTGTTGGTGTTTCTTCACACCACCAAAGCGCAGAGTCAGTATCAAATTCAAGGACACAACCACTTTCATCCGCAATCCTACCCATCCTTTCCCCCTCATTGAACGTAAGGAGTTTCCTCTGGAGCTCAGAGCGTTGCTGGGATTCTCCCTCATCTACAACCCTGAAATCACCTAACAACCAGCTTTCTACCTCAGGTGATCATCTTTAATCTTAGGTTCTGCACTTGTGCATCCCGTCCCTCTTCCTCTTGCAACAGAATAATGTGGAGACCATGTAAGAGGTATAGGGTAATATCAGCACATTCTGTTTCAGACTCTGTGTAAGTGATATGGTGGCAGAATAAGTCATCCCATCTCAGCTTACTGACCTTTATGCAGTACATCAGGCTCACTCTTGTGCTATTTCCCAAACAATATACTTAGTAGAGGTCATTATTTGAAGGTAAATATAGGCAACCAGAAGCAAGGAGTGATTTCAGAGCCAGTACAGAGCTCTGAATTCTAGGATAAGTGCATTTTACCCGGTGTGAGTAAATGGAGGCTTAGAGAGTGGGGCAGAGGGGAAAATATCAAGAAGCAATGAATCACTGAAGGAGATTCTAGGTACGTTCTGGAGAGTATGGAAACCCAACAACAAATTATGCTTGTCTCTCTATGAGAGTGCTACCTCCTACCTAGTCCTCTCTCACATCCCTAGATGAGCTGCCTTACTACTCTGATGGTCAGAATTGCCACTTCCTTCTATTTTATTATTACCATTTTTATTTTGTAAAGACCTTTCGGAGAGCAGTTTTAGGTTAACAATGAAATTGAGAAGTACAGATATTTCCCATATAATTCTTACCTATATGCATGCACAGCCTCCCCCATTATCTACGTCACTCACTAGACTGACATATTTGTTACCTAGGATGAACCCACACTGATACATCATAATCCCACAAAGCACATAGTTTACTTTAAGGTTCACTCTTGGTGTTGTACACACGGCTCTGGACACATGTACACATGTATGTGTTATAGTGTCATACAGAGTATTTCCATCGCCCTCAAAATCATCTGTGCTCTGCTTGTTCAACTCTCCCATGCCCTCCCCCCCCACCCCCCGGACACCACAGATCTTTTTATCATCCCTATAGTTTTACCTTTTCCAGAATGTCCTATAATTAGGATCATATGCTATGTAGCCTTTTCAGAATGGCTGCTTTCACTTAGTATTATGCAATTAGGGTTCCTCCACGTCTTTCATGTCTAGCTCATGTGTTTATAATGGAGTAACTCAGGCAAACCCCCTTTAGCCAGAACCCTTTTCAGAAGCTTCTTGTGAGGCTTAATAGACAGTAACAAGGAAATTCATCGTTTTCTCAATCATTGCTCTAGACAAGCACATTTTACTATTTTTCAAAACCTAATGCCTCCATCCAGGCAAAACAAATTGAATTACTAGGTTGATCCACACCTCAGGGATTCTGAGTACATGGCAGCCGATGGCACAAAGAGGGTCCTCTGCCTGGTCACAGAAGAACACGAGTGGGGGGTTTGAGTGGTTCATTGCTATTGGGAGTCATAGAAATCCTCTTGCCCATCTAAGTAATATGCTCTTCCACAATGTATTTTTGAAGCATATTTTTGTTTTAATAAAGCAAGTAGTTAAGCCACATTATAAAACAAAACAAAACAAATGACTCTCAATCCCTCAGGATTATATGGCCACCTGAGCACAAAACATTCAGTCTCCCAGTGACAGACTGATAACAACCTAACTACATAGAGTCCAGGGTGTGTGTGTGTGTGTGTGTGTGTGTGTGTGTGTGTGTGTGTGTGTTTAATCACAGCCAGAAACTAGAGATAGGTCAGACCCACACACCTCAAAGGTTTCAGCAGGAAAGAAAACACTGATGATCTTCAGTTTGGGCCCAAATATAAAAGGGACCCTCCCTAACTTGGTGAAACATCAGAATAAGGCTATTTATTCTCCCCCCAGAGTTACAACATATTCCTCATACTCCCCAGGCGGGTAGAGGCTTGGACACAAAGACAGATTGAAGCTTAGTTGAGAGAGTCTGAGGAAAGGGCCTTGTTAAACTAGCAGATAAGAGAAGGTAAGTGTCCTCACCAGGTTTTGTTTTTTTTTTTTACTTTTTGTTTTGTTTTGTTTTGTTAGTACAGTTAATATACAATGTTACATTAGTTTCAGGTGTACAAGTTAGCGATTTGAGAAATGTATACATTGTGCTGGACTCACCGGGAAGGTAGAGCTGACCATCTATCCCATTACATCGCTATTACAGTATCATTGACTGTATCCCTTCCGCTGTGCCTTTTATTCTGGTGACTTACTCATTCCATAACTGGAAGCCTGCATCTGCCTTTCCCCTTCACACAATTTGCCCATCTCTTCAGCAGTTTTCAAACCTCGCTGCTCACTACAATCAGTTGGGAATTTTTTCAAGCTACTTGCTGCTGAGAACAAGCACAGACTGTGGAATTGCTACAGAGGAGGCCAGCCATTAGTAGTTTTGAAAAGTTTCCCCAGGCAGTGCCTGGGTGGCTCAGTTGGTTGGGCCTCTGACTTTGGCTCAGGTCATGATCTCACAGTTCATGGGTTTGAGTCCTGCATCAGGCTGTGTGCTGACAGCTCAGAGCCTGGAGCCTGCTTCAGACTCTGTGTCTCCCCCTCTCTCTGCCCTTCCCTAACTCACGCTCTGTCTCTCAAAAATAAACAAACATTAAAAAAAAGTTTCGTGGGTTTCCTTATAGGCCAAGGTGGCAGCCGATCTGGACAAAATAATTTTCCTGTTCAAGAGTGAAATACATACTGCACCCCCAATAAGTGAGAATACATTGGCCTTTTCACTTCCTTGCATCATTTTAGTCTCCTCTTATTCATTGCTGTAGTCAAAGGCCTAGTACATATCGGGAACTCATTCATAATTAATGAATAAATGAATGAATGATCAGTAGCCGGCAAAAATATTACAAATATTCATAAGTTACCATAAAGAATTTATGAAAAAGTTACAAATATACATGCAAGGTATTGAGCACACTGTATGTAGTTCGTGGAATTGATAAATCAATTATATGTATACAATGAATTCTATGCAGACACTAAAATAATGTTGTAGGTTATTTTTTAATATACAAAGCTGTCCCTGATGTATTATTGATAAAGAAAGAGCACATTAAAAGCAGCATGATAAAATAATAAATTCACGTGTGTGTTTACGTATCTACATAGAAAAAACGGGGAGGCATAACCACAAATGTGGTTATCTATGGAAGATAAAAATAAGGGTGGTTTTCACTGCCTTCTCATACCTATTCTTTATTTTCTTCAACTCACATTACTTTCATAATAGCAATTTCTCCACATGGTCATTTTTTCCCGAAGTTGGGAAGAGCCCTATCCCACCCCACTGCAGACGTTGTCTTGACTTCAGAACCCTCTCCACCTGTGAATCGAGTCAGGTCAAGCTACAGCAGCGGAGAGGGAGAAGTGCTGATGTTCCACATCCTTTTCCATACCTCCGCGTCAGTCTCCATTATTTACATTGTTCACCACTACCCCCCACGTGAGTCCCCACTGGAAACTCAAAACTTCTTTTGACTTGGTACATCCAGTTACATCCATAAAACCCATTTCTTCAGGACATCTGCTTCCATATGTTATGGGGCTAGGTTATCCGGTATAACTATTTCTTAATGCAAATTAGTGTAATGCCTCAACATTCACAGGGATAGTTATGTTTTGAGGCAAATATCAAAACACAGTAATTCCTCCAATGTGACAAGACAGTGTTTGGGAACAGGACCATGGTGAGGATCTGATTTCTCTCTGACAATGGGAGAGAAGGCATAGAAGAGGAGAGAAGCAAATACTGCTAATAATGACAGCTGGAAATACTTGGAAGCTTTCTGTGCCAGGTACCACACAAGTCCTACACAAGCACTTTGTAGGACTGAGAAACATAAATAGTATAAACACAATATGTATGTATTATACATACACACTATGCATACACATATACATACATATTACTATACCCATTTCATAAATGAGAAAACAGAGGTTGAGGAGTTTAAAACTTGCCCAAGGACAACTATGCCCACAGACATATATCAATAAGAGGCAGAGCTGGGGTCATATCATAAGCAGTCTGGCTTTGGTTTCTGTTCACTGACCAAGTAGACAACAGTGTTTTTTATGTTGTTTCTAGAGCTTCCAGAAGCTCCATTTAATTCACTCCTCAATACTGATTATGTTAATTTCCAGGTGGGTAGATATTATGGGGGAATAAAACATCACTAGGGCCTTTGAGGGGCTTATACTGATGTAGCAACTTATTCCAGCCATGGAAGAAGAAAATCAAAATTCTCAGGTATCTTTTATCTTCTAGACTAGTGATTGTCAAAGTGTGGTCCCTTGGACTAGTATCACCTGAGACCTTATTAGAAATGCAAATTCTCGAGCCCCACCCAGACCTACTGGGTCAGCATCTCTGGGAGTGGGGTCCAGAGTCCATGATGAACGAGGCCTTCCAGGAGAGAGCCTCTGCTCTAGGCGCCACATCATGTGTTTTATGGGAGTTCCTCAGACTTTCACTATCATCAGTTCATAATTCCAGATGAGGGAACTGAGGCAGAAGGATCTGAATTAAAGCTCCCCAAAAGGCCTGGCCAGTTAAGTGATAAGGCTAGAAATCTTACCAGCATCTGGCAAAGCAGCATGAATGGGGCAGAACACATATTTGGACTCTGTCGCTAGTTCGGTGCAACCTTCTTTGTTCACCTGTGGCTGTACTGTGAGAAACACTCTGCAAAGGCATGAGGAACAGGATTTAATGGGAAACTAAGATACACATGGGCACTTATCCTATAATAAGATTCTACTTATGAAAGGATGCTAGAGTGTAATTAGACTCCGGGAGGCCAGGAAAAAAAAAAAGAAGAAAAAGAAAGAAAAAGAAAGCTTGGCTCTTATTTTAACTGCTTCACAATAATGGCATGTTGCCGGAGAGTTATTCACACAACAGATGCTGGGAAGATGTGTGCTGATTCTGTGGGTTGCTACAAAACCCCACTGCAACACAGCCTCCAGTCCTCACGCACACAGACATAAGTCCTCCCTAAGCAATGTCTAACGCTTGCAGCAGAACTATAAATCGAAGCTAATGGGAGAAAATGCAACTCCTCCATTCAGACTTTCTGAAAATATTTGCCTGCGATATTTTGTGCAGCAAAGATGGCACACACGTACAAAAGACAGTATTTATTCTGGGTTGGCTCCATTTGGAGAGGCAGATTAGGAAGGGCAATCAAGTACATTTCACTTTTACCTAGTAAATAAGTTAAATGGTCCCTGTGGTTATTCATTAAAACTTTTATGGTATGTTCATCAATTACCAAACAGCTTGAACAAAACAGAGGTAAATTAACTTTCTCAAACCCACATGGCTTGCCAAAAGGAGTGTACTCAAAGCAATTTCATTGGTTTAAAGTTCATCCGAAATACTATTAGCTTGGAGTCCAATTTTGAACTGTCAAGGGGAATATATACAATGGTAATTTCAGATCATTATCATGGCATTCCAATGCAAATGGCCACAATTTAATTCATTATCACTAACATTACATCTTTATTTTGCTACCAACTGGTGACTGACATTTCCAGGACTACAAGAAGCAAATGCTAATTAGGCCATGGTGTACTCTTACCCTTTCTTCTTTCCCTACATTTTCCCATCTTGAGGGAGACATGCTGGAGGCTACTTTTGACCAGCTGCTAGCCTTTGACACTCCTTTCCCCTGCCCTCAGCCAGGTCGCCATCCCTGGGATACAATGAAGCTCCGTCCGTGGATGGCCACTTCCGTGCACCGTACGTCTGAAACGGGGCCTACGTCATGCAATGACCCCTCCCTTAAGTTACCCACCCAACCAAATTTAGGAATTCTAAAGCACTCCCCAGGGTGACAGAGCGTGGGCACTAACATGCACACAAACTGCCATGAAAGTTCAAATTTGCATTTAGACTGGACAAAAGGGAAAGAAAAGGCTTTGCATGCACTTCCTCCATCATCAGGGTTTCAAAAATTACTAATCTCTGAAATGATGCCAGAAGGGAACCTCTTCCATTCCTCTCATTCATGCTTAGGGAGACTCAATTCATCTCTGAAAGCATGCCTTTTCACTCTCAACATGAGATGAGAAAGAGTTGTAAAATCTCAAACAGCTCCAGTAAAATGTTTAATGTGTTCAAATGAAAGCAATTAGTAATTGAAGATCCTCAGATCTTTGGGCTACAGATTCAGGGAAAAGATATAAAACATGAATTTTCTTTCCATTTCCCTGATATGACACAATAATTTTGCCTTCAAGCCAATGTCTATCTATCTCCAGAAGATCCATGAAAATATCATTTATTCTCTCATTATAATAGACCATCATTGTGCACCAGGTCCCTAGTAATTGGCTTTGCATCCTTTCTTCTTTAAAACAATCCTACAAGGTTTGAATTTGGTTACCAGTGAGGAAGACGAGGCTGGCCGGTACAGATGGTAATGGGAACTGCAGCCGGCCAGCGTGATGGGTACCTTGGGTTGGCTGCCTTCCCTTCACTGTATCACCATCCACTATCTCATTTTCCCTGTGCTTTGTCACCATCACCTTCCTGTGCCCTCTGCACTTCCCAAGTCAACTCTTTTCATTCAAATCCCCGAGTCAGGGTCTGAGCCTAGGGAGCCCAAATTAAGACACCAGAAGGTGGTATGATCCAGGAATTAAAAATTTACATGCCCCATGTGGTGAATGTGGAATGTAGCATGAATAAATAAACTATTCCAGTATTACTAGAGCACAAAATAGAGTAATACTTGACAAGGAATTTAAAAAAATGGATATACTTGAAATTATTTTCCCTATACTGAAATCCAGCTGGTCTAGAAAGTATTTATCCTTTAAGAGGATTGATACATACATAATTTAATTATGACTTAAGGTTTTGAGCACAGTTACAATTAGGGAGGTATACCCTGCTTGGAATCACACTTTAGAAAGTTGGCATGCAGAAAGTAATTGCAGTACTTACAATGCCTAACGCCGGATGTGCCCTCAAAAGCACAAACTTGGGTCCCCCAAAGAACTTACTTCTCAATAACAACCTTCCAAAACTGGTTTTCATCATCGATCATCTACCTACTCATTACTAAATTTTGCCTTAATAACTACATTTCAGACTGAGAGGAAAAAAAAAGGAGGGGGTCTCATGTGTTACACATGCTATTGTTCGTCCACTTCTAAAAAAAGTAAGTGTCCTGCTGTAAAAGTATGTGCCCTGGGGCCTGAGACTAATAGGAATTTCAAGGCCTGCTTTATGTTTGCAAGTTAATCTTTCTTTGTCCCCCATCTCAGGCAGCAAATACAATTTCATAATAACACAACTCATCTCTGTGTTTTTGAACTTGGCTTTGGATTGGAGATCATTGTGTCTTTGGCTTCAGATGTCTCACTTTGATGTATTCTATTTCAAAGGGAGAGATAAAACCCAAAGTTCATTCTCACAACGGGACATCCTTTAAAGCCAAAGAGAAATGTTGGTCCTCTTTGTGGCACACAGCAGCCCAGATTCACTTTGAGATCCTCTCTTGAAAGTCCCTGGGCAAGTGCAAAACAGCTCTCAGTGATTTATTCTGTGCCACTATCAGAAGAGAATTGCTATGGCTATCGCCATTACACAAGTGGGCAGACTAAAGTTGTGGTAGTAAAGCAGGGCAAAGACCTCGGGGAAACAGGTTTCCTCATTGCCTCTTCCTAATTACTAGCCATGTAGCTAAGCTCTTCAGCACTAATGGTGTCACTGGGTATAAATAGCATCTCTCTCTCTCTCTGTATGTGTGTGTGTGTAGATATATATATATATATATATATATATATATATATATATATATATGTCTTTGGAAGTCTAAATCTAGGCAAGAGGAAGGAGGATCTATTCAAACCCACACTCTTATCTCTCTTTCTCCCTCTAGACTCAGGTCCAATTACACAAAGGAAAAAAAAGTACTTTGTGTATTTCTCTATTAGACATAACACAATTCACTCTCTAAAGCTGTTACCTGTTGGTCCTTCAATCTGCCATTCGATTTGGCTCTTACATTTTCTATAATTTAGAGGAAATCTCTTCCTAAATACATTTCCCCCAGCTTCCACTTCTAATAGATTGCAATTTCCTCAGAGATGCACAAGTTCTTATTTATCTTTATATCCTCCAGACTTTAAAACAAAATCTGGAATGTATTATTCATCTAATACATGTTTGTTGAATGAATAACTGAAGAAATGACTGAATCATTTACATTTGATCAATTACTCTTGTTTGAATCCTCCTCCTTTCTTTAAGCATGCTTAGCTGTCCTATCTTGCCTCCGCCAAAAACAAAAAATAAAAGTGTAATGCTTTTTCACTGTGTGCCTCCTGAAGTAATTCATCAGTTTGATAGCATATTCCTTCCTACCCCCTTCCCTAGTGACAGCAATTTTATAACCCACACTATGGAGCAAGTGACTAGCCTTAAAAAGATAAGAAGTGTTATCGCCGATAAAGCTAAATACAGGGACTGTCACTCTACTCCAACTCCAAACCCACGCCCATCTTTTTTGGGGGACATGTCATTTCAATATTTGATACTGCTTTGGTTCCCACTGGTAGTATCTCAACCAAAGTTTTAATGGTAGCAATGGTGTAAGTGAGCATAACTAGAATCTTGGCTCACTGGTGGGCTAATTTTATTTGTAGACAATTTGCAAAAATATTTTGAGTGCTAAACCTGCAAGGCACCATACAAACACAATAAAGGTTAAAAAAAAAAAAAACAGATAGCAATCTAAAACTCAATAAGCTAAGATTCCAGGAAGAAAATAAAACATGTTGATATCCAGGCTTTATTGTTGAAAATGACTTATCTCTTAAAAGAGTTTCAAAGTAAAGTACTAATGGAAGAGGGGCTTAGACCAGGCTGGTGGATCATGGAAAGCCTCAAAGAGGAGCTGCCAATTTAACAAAGCCTTGAAGGAATGTATCCATATGTGAATGAATTCAGTGGCACGCTCTCACATAATAAAAAGTTAAAAGCCCTGATTTGTGGCAGTTGACAATTTCCATGTTGTAAATACCCCTACCAAAGCCAGCAACCGGCTCTCAAAATTCCTGAAAAATTAACGATTAGCTCTCATAAGCCAACTCCAACATACCACTTGCTTGATGAATCTCAACTTTGGCAACTCCATTTGTGAATGTGAATGTTATATATTTAACGGTCCCCATACTGAGGACATGTTATTGCAATGAAGGGAAACCGGTTTAGGGATAAAAACTAGATAAGCTTTGGAATCCTTTTAGCTGACCCCAAGAGTCACAGTTATACCCAGGAAAATTATCCCCCATCCCTGAGCAGCTCTGAGTCTTGACAAGGCAAAAATATATTGGCAGCTTTACTTAATCAGAGTATTTCATGAGAAATTTGATCATATGTCCCTATCTTACAATCTAAGAACTCTATTTATAATACTATGGATTTAGGAATACTAAATCTACAGAACTCTTTCTATAAAGATTTTTTTAAGGCAGTCATGAAAGGAAGAAGGAAGTTAAAACATATGAGGTCTGAGTATTTCTCTATGAAACCCAAGTTGGCTGGAAGTCAGGATTTCTTTGGGCAATTGCCTGATGATGAGAGAGAATTTGGCAAAGGTAACCCAGGCTTCTGGATATCCTTGTGTTTTTGTTTACTGAGCCCAGAGGTTTATTTCTCAAATGAATTCCTTTTTTTTATTGCAATGGTAGTAATCATGAATATCCTCCTGGTAATAGCTCTGTGAAGGCTCCTTGGCAAAACAGGCTATAAATATTGGCCGTATGCCACATTTCAATATTTTGGTTTGAAACACAGCAGCCAAAAAGCCCAGGAAACATTTTCAGAAAAGACCTATTGTTCTGGTCCTCAGCTGGAATCCTGGACAACAGGCCTCATGTGTTGTCTCACTGCCATCATCCTGGGCACAAGTAGAAGATACTTCATCCATCACACTGCTTGATGTCCAACCCCCAAAATGTGCAAAGATCTGTAAACAGTAGTCCTTCATTGGGTGAGAAAGTAGACTACTAGAACACCCAAATCCCTCATCAATGTCTAATTCCATGAATCTAAAAGTCATTCAGTTCTGAGAAAGCTACACTATAAAGATGGAAAGTGGGCAAACTGAAGTGTGGCTTCTAGACATGAATTGGTCACTATCATATGAAAGTGGACTGCCCAACTTCTATATTTCCTTCCAAATCTACAAATCTGGACATCTACAGTCAAGAGAGATCTAAATTTTTCTTTTAGCATCAGACTCTATCCAAAAGACTGATAAACCACTTTCATTGAAAACCATTCAAGAAACACTGATTTTCTTCCATACGCTACCTACTAAATCTGACATTAGGGAATAAAGAATTAAAGAAAAAGGATCTCTGCATTAAGTTGCTCACACCTGGGTAGGAAAACCACAACAGCAAAGAAAACTAAAATACATTAATACAGAGCTCTCTCCTCCATTCCCTCCAATGACCTACAGTCTCCCTATGGTCGTTAGAATTAGAAAACGAACAGGACACTTTAAGATACATCAGGACAGCCTAGCCACCCCTTAGGTTTGGCCTCCACAGTTGAGCTGGTCATGCTAAACAATACAGGGCTGTCAAACCACACTGGAGGTTTTCATCTCAGCCTACCTGATCTTCATTGACTCACCAAGGTGCCCTCGGTGCTATCCCTATAACCACTACAGACAGAATCCAGTATTCCCAACTCTGCCACATACTAACTTTGAGATGTGGTCCAATATGAATGAGAATACGTCAGCTTTCCCATCTGCCTGAGGGTAGTATATTTTATTCCTCATGCCAGGCTCAAAGGCAATATCCAAAATGAGGCCACATGAGAAATGTGACCAATTATTACTTTGAGTATTATGTTATATATGCATGTATAACAGAGGCCCTCTGCTGATTTTTACCTGTTCCATAATATTTGTACAAGGCAGGGCTGGGCAAATGCATTAAACAGAAAGTACTGTAGTCCTTCTCACTGGATCTCCAAAATATTCAGGAATATTATGATACTATCTTTAATTTTTCCTTTATTTCTTTCTTATCAAGGCTTCTGTCTCTAATTCTGGTTATTAATCATACTACAATCTTCTCTGCCCTCTCCTTGTCTCAAATTATGAATGTCACTATCTTCCAACAAATTTGTCCTAATTACTGTTAAAAAGGTTTATTCAGGGGGTGGTGGCTGGGTGGCTCAATCACTTAATCATCCAGCTTTGCTCTTGAATTTGGGTCAGGTCACCATCTCACAGTTCATGGGATCAAACCCTGAATCAGGCTCTGTGCTGACAGTGATGAGCCTGCTTGGAATTCTCACTCTCCCTCTTTCTCTCCCTCCCCTATTGGCACTCTCTCTCTCTCTCTCTCTCTCTCTCTCTCTCTCTCTCAAAATACATAAATAAACTTATTTTAAAAAAGGTTTATTCAGGTATCTATGGGAACAGAGAAAAAAGGATCCAAATCTAGCCGAGTCAGGCGAGGTGTCAAGGAAGGTTTTTAGGAAACAGTGACAACCCTTGAGTTAGTTTTGAAATACAAGTGATCACTAGAGAGGAAACAAAAGAAGGGTCCCAGTGTTATGCAAAGGCACCTAGACTGGAGAGCTCAGGCTGTCTACTTGGCACTTCTCAGTGAAGAATGCAATATGCAAGCATGTCAGGGGGGAGCTGGCAGCAGTTGAAAGCTAAATATGAAAGAGTCTTGAACACTATGCTAAGATATCTGAACTTTACCTAGAAAGCAAGAGTCAGTCCCTGAAGGATTTGATGCAGGGAGACTGAATGATCAGATCTACACTCAGAGTCACACTGAAAGTGGCACTGGGAGGGAATAGAGGAGCACAGACTGAAAGGGAGGAACCACAGACCAGACCAGGCAGCCAGCCCTACTATTCGCCAACATCTTGCAATTTGAGAGTAACCAACACTCATGAAATGACACATAAATTACCACATATCCTGGGCCAAGTCTGAATGGGGGTGGGTAGGTGGGGAAAAGTGAAAGACAGTAAAGTGTGATTGGCAAAAACTTGCCATCTATTACCCTGCTGATTGACTCTCTGTGTATTGCTAGTTTTACGGACATTTCCCATTTGAGAATAAATCTAAGCCATGAGTCATCCCTCAATATCAGAGGGCAAGGAAAACAAACATAGGCCAAAGACCTCATTTGAATTGTTTATTTTTCTTAACTACCTAAGGATTATAGCCATGGGCTCTTCACTAACTTATAGGAAAGAAAATACAATAAGTAGACAGGTGAAGACTATTCCTTGAAGGGGTTCTGTGAAAGCAATCTAAAGCAAAGAGTGCTGTGGAGACATTTAATATGCATACCTATGTGCATATGTAACTAGAATAATGTGATCTGCTTCCAGAACTAAAGGCAAATTTCTGAAGCTCCCTCCCACGGTTCAGATTACAGACTACCATGAAGGCCCCCTCAACATGGGAGAGGGTCTTGTATAAAGGGGAGAAGGCTTTAGTATTTAAGGAATGTAATGTACGTATATGAGTGCTCAATATGTACTCTTAGGTAGTTAAAAAGCTACCGAAATATGCAATAATTATAATATTAATGACATGTATGTCCTGATTTTCTAAATTACCTAATGATGAGTGTTTACTATGTGCCAGGCATGGAGATAAGTACTTTCCACTCATTATATCATTTAATATTTAAAGTAGGTACTATTACAACTATTGTTGTATAGATGAGGAAACTAGAAGGTAGAGGAATTGTTGAAAGGCATCTTTGTTAACTGGAAAATAACAAAACATGGATTTGAATCCAGGTCTGTATGATGCCAGAAGCCATTCTGTTAACTGCCGCTTCACACTGCCTTATCATAGGGGAAGCTTTATAGTCTGGATCCTCCTAACTTGCCATTCATCCCCTTATGCAAACTTTCTCCCCTCAAGTAGGTCACACATTCTATGCCTTGACACTTGGATCCAAAAAAATTTCTTTCTAGGGTTCTTTGCTCCTTCTTCATTTATCTGGTGATCCTCCCTCAGATTCAGTTCAGGTATCATTAACCCCGAAACAGGAGTTCTTTACAAAACCAGTGAAACAAATAACCTAATTAATTAACCAAATTATTCCCTCCTCCACTTCTCATAGCATGAGTTAAATCATGGTTGGCATCAAGTCTAGGACATCTGAATAAACATGTATGGGTATAGAAATTAAATTTTTATATTGATTAACATAATAAAAATACTAACAGGTATCCCAGCCATACTGCTAAAATTAAAAATTTACAAGGAGTTTACAGCTGACAAATGTACTTCAAGAGTTTCATAGTTGTAGTCTGATTATTCAGAAATGTAAAAATCCACTGAAAAACCAAAGAAGAATGAAATTATCAAAATCACTCTTCTAGAGGAAACACTGGATTTATTGTACAATGTCCTTCAAAATCTGGAGATAACCATTTGAGTTTGCTGTATAAAGATGTAATGATCATTCATATGTTCTCAAGAATTGGTGAAAAAACATACCAGAAGATCCAAATACACTCAGACTGAAATGAGAACTGGAGATATTCTTCTCAAATCCCACTTTAAGAAAGAACTTGTTGCCTGGATACAAACACTGTGTTTAGCTGGCAGTCTCCAGCTTTCAGCTTCATCAAAGCCAGAAAAGTTCTAGGGTCAAGGTCTTACTCTTCGGGGAGCATCCCCCCTGGCAATGCCTGAGCAAAACAGTGGCATAATGGTCTAGCCATTCCTAATTTCTGCTCTAGATCTGTCTCCATGTAACTCCCCAATACACTTTTTGTCTTATTTCCCAGAGAATGCAACCTGTAAATATTACACAAACACACACATGTGTGTGCGCACACCACACACACACACACACACACACACACACCAGTAGACAGGAATGCCAAGGTAGAAATCCAGGCTCTCACAACACAATTGCTCTAGGGGGTTGAGAAACATTTTGAGAGTATCTCTCTTTGTAAAACCCTGCCCCACTCTAGACTCTAAAAAATAATGGAAATTTATTCTTCATTCTTTGCTCTCCTCCCCTCCACACAAGAGGCTACTTTTCTTGTCCTCATCATAGCTAGGGGTACAGATAAAAATATTTCACTTTGAAGTACTGTCCTGTGATGTGTTTAATTACTTTGCCCTCAGATTCCTTGTGTGTATTTAGAAAACAAAACTAAACTTAACTAAAGTAATGCCCAGTTCATGTAATAATATACCAAAATCTAGGCTGCCATCTAGTCTGCACTTAACACAAATTAGTTCCACTTTTTCCTTGAAGAATTACTGTCATATCATCACTTAATACTCAAATATTTCTGTTAATAATAATTTTCATAGTATTAAGGGTATCCTATTCTGAACCTCCTTCTCAGCTCTATATCTCTAATCTACGTTGATAATATCTGTGATTTATACAATTCATTAATGAAATTGACATAAGCAGATGCGATCTAGTTTGCGCATCAGAGCCCAATCCTGACTACTCACAAAAACCTCCCAGCTTTTCTCTCTATCCCCTAGCTGCTGGGCATTCAAAGTGATCCTTGAGCAGAAAGATGACTCTGCTCCTGCCCCAGGACAGCTCTTGTGTGTTCTGCAAAGAACACAGTGTAATCCTGTTGAAGTAGTGGGGCTATAAGCCTCCACTTACCTATTCACTTCTTTCCTTTCATTTGTTTGCTCCTTATTGCCATTCATTCAACAAAAAAATTTCTGAGACTCTGGGGCCCCTGGCTGGCTCAGTGAGTAGAGCCTGTAGCTCTTGATCTTGAGGTTGTGAGTTTGAACCCCACAGTGGGTGTAGAAACTACTTAAAAATAAAATCTTCAAAAAAATTTCTCAAGGGCACCTGGGTGGCTCAGTCGGTTGAGCATCTGACTTTAGCTTGGGTCATGATCTCACGGTTCATGGGTTCGAGCCCCGTGTCGGGCTCTGTGCTGACAGCTGGGAGCCTGGAGCCTGCTTTGGATTCTGTCTCCCTCTCTTTCTGCCCCGCCCCCACTTGCACTCTGTCTCTCTCTCAATAATAAAAAAAAAATGTAAAAAACAAATTTAAAAAAATTCTGAGACTCTAGACATGCCAGGCTAAGTGGGAATTCAGAATTTTTAAGGAGAATCCCTGCCTGCTGTGAGTTCACACTTGACAGATGATGACGAAGGTATTATTCTCCATTGTTGAACTAAGGAGAACTATTTTTTTTTTACATTTATTTATTTTTGAGAGACAGAGAGAGAGAGAGCATGAATGTGGGAGGGGCAGAGAGAGAAGGAGACGCAGAATCAGAAGCAGACTCCAGGCTCTGAACAAGCTGTCAGCACAGAGACTGATGCAGAGTTTGAACCCAACAACCTTGACTTAAGCCAAAGTCTGATGTCCAACCAAATGAGCCACCCAAGTGCCCCGAGAACTATTTCTTTTTAAATCAAGCAATCCTAAAATTTGTATGAAACCACAAAAGACCCCGAATAGCCAAATTAATATTGAAGAAGAAGACCAAAGCAGGAGGCATCACAATCCCAGACTTTAGCCTCTACTACAAAGCTATAATCATCAAGACAGTATGGTATTGGCACAAAAGCAGACACTCAGATCAATGGAATAGAGACCGACAACTGGACCCACAAATGTATAGCCAACTAGTATTTGACAAAGCAGGAAAGAATATCCAATGGAAAAAAGATAGTCTCTTTAACAAATGGTGCTGGGAGAACTGGACAGCAACATGCAGAAGGTTGAAACTAGACCACTTTCTTACACCATCCACAAAAATAAACTCAAAATGGATGAAGGCCCTGAATGTGAGACAGGAAACCATCAAAAACCCTAGAGGAGAAAGCAGGAAAAAACCTCTCTGATCGCAGCCACAGCAATTTCTTACTCAACACATCTCCAAAGGCAAGGGAATTAAAAGCAAAAATGAACTATTGGGACCTCATCAAGATAAAAAGCTTCTGCACTGCAAAGGAAACAATAATCAACAAACTAAAAGGTAACCAACGAAATGGGAAAAGGTATTTGCAAATGACATATCGGACAAAGGGCTAGTATCCAAAATCTATAAAAAACTGACCAAACTCCACACCCAAAAAACAAATAATCCAGTGAAGAAATGAACAAAAGACATGAATAAACACTTTTCTGAAGAAGACATCCAGATGGCCAACAGGCACATGAAAAGATGCTCAACGTCACTCCTCCTCAGGGAAATACAAATCAAAACCACACTGAGATACCATCTCATGCTGGTCAGAGTGGCTAAAATGAACAAATCAGGAGACCTTAGATGCTGGAGAGGATGTGGAGAAACGGGAACCGTCTTGCACTGTCGGAGGGAATACAAACTGGTGCAGCCACTCTTGAAAACAGTGTGGAGGTTCCTCAAAAAATTAAAAATAGATCTACCCAATGATCCAGGAATAGCACTGCTAGGAATTTACCCAAGAGATACAGGAGTGCTGATGCATAGGGGCGCTTGTGCCCCAATGTTTATAGCAGCACTCTCAACAATAGCCAAATTATGGAAAGAGCCGAAATGTCCATCAACTGATGAATGGATAAAGAAATTGTGGTTTATATACACAATGGAGTACTACATGGCAATGAGAAAGAACGAAATATGGCCCTTTGTAGCAACATGGATGGGATTGGAGAGTGTGATGCTAAGTGAAATAAGCCATACAGAGAAAGACAGATACCATATGTTTTCACTCTTATGTGGATCCTGAGAAACTTAACAGAAACCCATGGAGGAGGGGAAGGAAAAAAAAAAAAAAAAGGAGGTTAGAGTGGGAGAGAGCCAAAGCATAAGAGACTGTTAAAAACTGGGAACAAACTGAGGGTTGATGGGGTTGGGAGGGAGGGGAGGGTGGGTGATGGGTATTGAGGAGGGCACCTTTTGGGATGAGCACTGGGTGTTGTATGGAAACCAATTTGACAATAAATTTCATATATTGAAAAAAAAATAATAGCCAAATTATGGAAAGAGCCTAAATGTCCATCAACTGATGAATGGATAAAGAAGATGTGGTTTATGTATACAATGGAATACTACTTGTCAATGAGAAAGAATGAAATCTGGCCATTTGTAGCAACATGGATGGAACTGAAGGGTATTATGCTAAGTGAAATAAGTCAGGAAGAGAAAGAGAGATACCATATGCTTTCACTCATACGTGGATCCTAAGAAACTTAACAGAAGACCATGGAAGAGGGGAAGGTGGGGGAAAGTTGCAGAGAGGGAAGGAGGCAAACCATAAGAGACTCATAAATACTGAGAACAAACTGAAGGTGATGGGGGGGTGGGGAGAGGGGAAAGTGGGTGATGGGTGTTGAGTAGGGCACCTGTTAGGATGAGCACTGGGTGTTGTATGGAAACCAATTTTACAATAAATTATATTTAATGTAAAAAATAAATAAATAAAATACTTTTTGTCAAAAAAATAAATGAAATTATTTGCATTTTATTTCTTTTATAAATAAATAAATAAATAAATAAATAAATAAATAAATAAATAAATATGTTCCCAGTGTCCTCTCACATGCTGTATTTTAAAACTTTGCTAAGAAAGAAAGAAAGAAAGAAAGAAAGAAAGAAAGAAAGAAAGAAAGAGAAAAGAAAGCCTTTGCTCTACTGAAAATTTGGTATTTAAACAATGAACAAAATTGAAAACAACATAAGAAAAAGGAAGTTTGCCCCTCTACTCACCTCCTATCCTTGCTCCTCAGTTACAGTTACTGAAAGAAGTTGGTATATGCCTGTCAATAAATGTGTGTATATATATGTGCAAAAACATGTGCCCATTTACCTTTTACACACTCAAGAATATATTACAAGTGTCCTTTTGTAATATCTGTTTTGTATTAATCTATTAATATATATCCTATTGTATTATTAGATGTTTTCCTAATTTAATTGTACAGCAACATTTTGAGCTAGATTTTATTTCTCATCTCCATCCCCCAAACCTCTCCTCCCACTCAACTTGACACTTTCGTCTATAATAGTTTTTCCTCTGTATTAACCTTCTATTCCCCTTTGGCCAAAGAATCAAGTAATCATTACCTTAGGGGTAATTTTGGCAGAGAAAGAGAAAGAATATCAAATAGTCATCTTTGCTGTGTCCTTAGATTTTTCTTTTTAAAAACTGTGTCTGAAGTTCAACTTCTGTTTCTAGATTTTTCACTTCAATTGTACTCTTGGGGCAAGAAATCATAATGTCATCTCTCACAAGTACCTCATGATGACTTTCAGAGTGGTACAATTTGTCAAAAGGGCAAATTTGTATCCCCTGCTGACTCTCCACCTTTGCCCTGGCCACACTCCCACAATCCCTGTTCTGAGGGACACAGACATCGTCAGTCCTGAGCTGGCCAATTCATGCTACATCTTAAAATCTTTGCTTGTCCTTATTTCAGCTCCCTGAAAATAAGGCTTGTCCTCTAATGGAGCGCAGCAAAGAGTTTATAGTCCTAACCTCAGCTATAGCTCCACCTCCTTATCAACAAATAAAACAAAATGAGAAATAATGAAGAGAAAAGAACCTCTTTTCTTTTCTTTCCTGGGCCTTGGGAGCTGTGCAGAGCCATTAAATTAAAAAAAAAAAAAGTGGAAGTGTTACTTTTAACTCTGGAAATACTATTCACCTTTCAACACACAGACTCTGTCCTTGAACTTCAAAACTATGTCCTGCCTAAAAGACCAAAGGGTTTCTAAGGTAGACCTGGCCTCATGGTTCCTGAGCACTTTTCCTGTCGATTTACCATTCTCCTCTTTACATTTTTTTCTGTGTGATCTAAAGAAAGGATTGAACTAAAAGATAAGGAGCCCTTATAATAGATATTCAGAGGCATTTAAGAGGGAAACCCTCTGACACAGATCTGACATTCTCTCTCCATTTATACAATTGAGGAAACAAAGTATGTAAAGGTAAGAAGGATATATCAAGCTTGGTTTCCAGCCTGCCCACCAGGGGGATAAAACTCAGGCTTTCTAGTTAGTTACAGACATGTTAGTGTCTTCTTTTTTGGTTATTAGCATTCAGGTATATAGTAAGGTTACTGGAGACAAGATCAGACCATGTAACACATAAAGTTTTGTGAATAATTGATATCCTGGATATTAAATAAAAGATCATTACTAAACTAATGCAATAAAAACACTACCATTACTAGCCGCCCCCCCCAAATATATCTAAACAAAGAAGTATAATGGATGTTACCCGGCACCAGAAACGTAGTAGTTAACATAATTGAGGCCTGAAAACTACAGATGCACTATTGGTAGAATAATTGCAGATTGATGAATGGTAATTAACTACCCCTTTAAATCAAGGCATTCTAACAGTTGACTAACTATAGACACATCGCACTAGAACATCGTGCAGAACATATATTCATGTCTATTCGCCATGCCTGATGAAAATCCTAATAACCAAAAATGTTTGAGGATTTCTTAGACGTCCTTGGGGAATTCTGAGAATTTACCAGGTGGCATTGTTCTGACACATCCACATCCCAGCTTAGCTAAACCTATAATTCTATAATTTTATAATTCATAAAATTCTATAATTTTATGTATCTACATAAAATACAGTTATACAAAAGTATGTTATAAATACAAATACAACTTAATAACAATTATATTTATTGACTCTCTTCAGCACTGATAACACCTCTAGTACTTACCAGCTTTAGGCTCTTACAAGTTAATCATACACACTGTGGCCTACTCATCTATAAAATGGAGATGTCAGGGGCACCAGTCAGTTAAGCATCTGGCTCTTGATTTCAGCTCAGGTCATGATCTCACAGTTCATGGGATTGAGCCCTGCATCAGGCTCTGTGCTGACAGCATGGAGCCTACTTAGAATTCTCTCTTTTCTTCTTCCTCCACCCCTCCCCTGTTCCCTCTCTCTCTCTCAAAATTAAAAAATAAACTTTAAATACATGCATGTATATATATATATGTGTGTGTGTGTGTGTGTGTGTGTGTGTGTGTGTGTGTGTGTGTGTATGTATATGTATATATAATGGAGATGTTAGTTTCTACCTTTCAGACTTGGATTGAATGATGCTGTACTCTGGGCAATCAGACTTGCTATCTGGTACTCTCCAGCTCCATTCCATTTATGTGGAAGGAAGACCTTGTGAGGTTCTTCCACATGACCAGTGTCATCATGTGCAACAAGACACACAGTTATAAACTCTTCAAAGTTTAAGCTTCGAATGAGCAGGTAAGGAGAGACAGTCATACCTTCCACAATCACTATTAGCATAACCCATAATTATGGTATCAAACTATGGTACTCTTGTGCAACACTCTTGCATTGTATTCACCTTGAAAACTATGCTAGTGGAAAGTGTAACCAAAAGATCTGGAATATAAATCTTTGATACACACTAGCCTTGTGACCCAGAACAGTGATTTTTTTTTCTTACCTTCAATCTCCAATTATAGTAATAAGTGACATTATCTGCCTAGCGTAATGCCTGGGACAGGACAGGTGTTCACTTACGAAAATAAAAGGCAAAACACTAACCCTTTCAATTCCACATTGCCACAGTGCTTTAAATGTGTTGTCTTATCTTGCCTTCACAACAACCTTATGGGGTAGGCATGATCGCTTCCTGATTCATACAGTAGGGATACTGAGGCTCAGAGAGATTGCGTAATTTCCCCCAAGATCATGACAAAGGAGATTAAACTACACAGATTTAAAAAAAAATTTTTTTGAATGTTTATTCATTTTTGAGAGAGACAGAGCGTGAGCAGGGGAGGGACAGAGAGAGAGGGAGACACAGAATCTGAAGTAGGCTCCAGGCTCTGAGCTGTCAGCACAGAGCCGGACATGGGGCTCAAACTCACAAACTGAGAGATCATGACCTGAGCTGCAGTTGGACGCTAACCAAATGAGCCATCTAGATGCCCCTAAACTATGTAGATTTAAACTTCAGCTTCAAGAACTCCAAAATCTGAGCTTTTATCTACCATCATATACTTCTATGACTTACCTAATGAAAGAAATAAAATGAGCTCTCTCTCTACACAATAAGGCTTTTGTGTATATATTTTGTGTACATATATATGTAAATATATATATCTTTTATTAAGGAGAACTTCATAAATGAAAGGGATTATTATTATTACATGTCTGTGGGGACAAAAATATGAAAGCCTTTGGTGAGGGAGGTGAATTCCTACATTCTCTACAAAGTGTTGGATCTGCCAAGGCACCTCGGTGGCTAAGTAAGTTAAGTGTCCGACTCTTGATTTCGACTCAGGTCATGATGGTTCATGAAATTGACCCTGCTTGGGGCTCTGCACTGACAGCACTGAGCCTGCTTGTGACTCTCTCTCCCTCTGTCTCTGCCCCTCCCCACTGTGCGTGCTCGCTCTCTCTCTCTCTCAAAAATAAGTATTTAAAAAACAAAACAAAACAAAAAAGAAGTGTTGAATCAGCCTAAAACTCCTTAAGTTTTGGAAAAGGGTAACTTGTTGAGTCCCTGTCTGCTCCAATTTTTGAATGCAAAAATAAAGATAGTACATACTTCTCTGTCCCTTTAAACATCTCATACTATTTTCTTATAAGACTTAGGGAACAATTATATGACCTAGGTTATATATACTTTTTAATATTTAATCCTCATAGTTAAATTCAATATACTTCAATTAAAAATTAATTGAGCCTTTATTATTTAGCATTTGTGGTGTTATTTGTTCAAGACACACTGAATGACAAGAGTCATGTGCCTGCCCTCATGGAGTATCCATATTATAGATTAAAACCCCTCGCAGCAAAGCTTCAAGGTGGTATTATCAACTTACACATGAAACCAAAGCTAGAAACGTGTTTTTATAATCATAGGGCTGAAATATGTTGATATTAACTTTCAAAAACATTTGATTCCAATATGATTTTCACTACATACCCCTGTCTCATCAAGCTATTGGTTTGGAACAAAAGCAGGTAAGAGAATTTGGGGAGATGGCAGAGGGGCAAAAAAGAGTAAAGTAAAGCAGAAAATCTTTTATTGCAAGGCATCCTGAGCTCAGAAACACTGACTGTATGACCGATGGGTCATTTCTATTTGATGTCAGATGGAGGTGTTTAAATTCTCAGTTTCAAGATTGATTGAAAATCAGATCATATCATACTGTCTGCCCAATCTCAACTTTCAGGTATTAGTCTCCTCTTAACTTTTTTTTTTTAAACTTTCTCCTGCAACAAAAGAAAAGATCTATTCTCTTATTCTTCAAATTTCAATAGTTCTCTTTTGGGGATCGTAAGCAATTGACAGAAGAAACAAATGCATTTTTTTATAATGCACTTTCCTCTTAAAATGTGTGCTCTGTTGAGCAGTTCAGGACAAATCATAATACTGTCATCTCTCAAATATTTAACCAAAGCATTCGAGGAATTATTTTCAATGTTTTCCCAGATTACACAATTTCAGAAAACACTTACAAAAACTATGACTAGATAGTAAAAAACAGTAAATTTACTGACCACTTTTATCTATCTCCAGGGAAAGGACTCTAAGAAAAGTCCTTCATTTTTCCATTTTAGAAAATAACTATTTTATATGGCACTTGCCTTCACTCTAATTTTATACTGTCTTTTTATTGGTGATACTCACATCTTTTATTTGACTCCTCTCACAATTTCATCTTTACCCTGTTTTAACAATATGTGGGTGATGGGCAGTTTGCAGGGTGGGGATGGGGTTCTTCCCTATTTCAGAAGTTTTATTCAATGTATTGGGAACTCCTCTGGCTTCTCTCCTCTTACAACTGACTGGGTCCTTCTCTTGTGGATAAAGAGGACACACATGACTAGAGTTTGGAAGGATAAACTATGTGTGCATAATTTATCCCCTTGCTCCATTCTCTCTTCCTTCTGGGTTCAAGCTCTCTGCAGAAATCATATATTGTACTTTGCCCTTATGGGGTTGGGGTTTGTCCCAGACAAGTGTTGTGTGGGACTGGGTGATAAATTTATTTAATTTTCACTATTTGAAGGCCATTCTTCCCAGAGATAGTAGCTATATTCTTTAATATCAGCATGTTAAAGCATATTAAAGATGATATTTTTGTGCCTATATATCTTATTTCTTCATCTTATATAATTCATTTGGTGCCAAGCTATAATGGGGAAGAGCATTTCTATTTATTAGACCACTCATAAAACCTAAACAGAGAAAAACAGGCAAGAAGCATTCAGAAACAAAAAAAGGAGAATTTCCCCTTTGTATAAGCATCAAAATTCCAGAAAGAGTCCTATAGAAAAGGAAAATAGAGTTCATTAATCCCATCAGAAAAAACAAAAGAGTAAACATTTATTCCACTCTATTTTGTTTTGAGTTTCTTATTTTTATTTTTATTTTATTTTAGGGAGAGAGAGCACTAGTGGGAGAGATGGGCTGAGGAGAAGAGAGAGAGAGAGAAAGAGAGAGAGAGAGAGAGAGAGAGAGAGAGAGAATCCCAAGCAAGCTCCACACTCAGCGTGGAGCCCAACTTGGGGCAATCTCCCATGACCCTGGGATCATGACCTATCAAGAGTCAGACACAACTGACTGAGCCACCCAGGTCATCCCCAAAAATTGGGTTTCTAATGGTATGAGGCTGAGGATAGGGACTAGGAGAATAAAAGTATAACAAGCTAAAGGAAAAAAGATTATTCAAGTCCAAATTAGGGAGAAAACTGTTCAAAGTTGTCAGTAGATCACAACTGACAAGCAACGGTACAATAAATAAGAACATTTGCTCTGAAGCCATAACTCAAATCCTGGCTCTGCCACCAACTGTTTGGTCTTGGGCTTTTCATATTGCCTTTCTGAGCTTTAAGTTCCTCTCTTGGATAAACCATAGTATCCATTATATAGAGTAACTGAGAAAGTTTATTGAAGTAAATGCACTGAAACATCATGCATGAACATATTTAAATGTTGGATAGCATCACCGTTATATTAAGTAAGATTGGTTTGTTAGCAGTTATGTATCAAAAGCAGACGACTGATTGCTTTGGGCTTTCTTATCATTTGGATATGATAAATCCATAGCCAAAACCAAGAGGGAACTCAGTACATAAGACATATCAAAAAATATGGCCACAATGTTATAATTCCAATTTTTTTTTAATTTTTTTTTTCAACGTTTATTTATTTTTGGGACAGAGAGAGACAGAGCATGAACGGGGGAGGGGCAGAGAGAGAGGGAGACACAGAATCGGAAACAGGCTCCAGGCTCTGAGCCATCAGCCCAGAGCCTGATGCGGGGCTCGAACTCACGGACCGCGAGATCGTGACCTGGCTGAAGTCGGACGCTTAACCGACTGCGCCACCCAGGCGCCCCTATAATTCCAATTTTTAATGAAGTGATTATGTGTGAATTAAGACATTGTTTTATAAAATGTGGTGATATTTGGGGGCACCTGTGTGGCTTAGTCAGTTAAGCGTCTGACTCTCAGTTTTGGCTCAGGTCATGATCTCACAGTTCATGAGTTCAAGCCCTGCATCAATCTCTGTGCTGATGGTGCAGAGCCTGCTTGAGATTCTCTCTCTTGTCCTCTCTCTGCCCCTCCCCCACTCACGCTGTCTCTGTCTCTCTCAAAATAAGTAAACTTTTAAAAAAATATTTCATATCCCTAAGACTTTATCTGTCTTTTCCACATCTGCCTGAAAACTCTTTTCACATTGCAATCTTCTAGATAAGACCAAGTCCCAAAAAGCATGTATTTTCTGAAGCCTGACCCACTATCATTAGGGATTAAATTAGAAATTACTAAAGAAAACACAAATCAGAAAATAATAAGGACAACATGCATTAAAGAAGACTATCACATGTATCATCTTCAAATTTTTTCTTTTAATTCCTCCTTAGATTGGTTTGATACCACCATCAGCAGTATCCTTCTCCATAAATGATAGCAACTTTAGTGAATGCATTTGATAAAGACTTTGAAGCTAAAGTCTGACTGGAAAGCCAAATATGTGGAACATGTCATGCATGCTATTATCCATTTAGACAAGACCAAAAACATGCACTGGAAATGTCCAGGTTATGAAATAAATAAAACATTTTTTTTTTACTTTTCTAAAGTATATAGATTATTATAATACTGGGTATGTCTGTTCTTCTATCATGTTCCTTCTTTCTGACAGTAATTCTTCAGGTCTAAAGACCTATCTAACAAGTATAAAGGTACAATCTCCCTCAACAGACCTGCAAGATAAGCGCTTCATCCACCAACTCTTAGAAGATCCTTTAACTCCCAGTAGAAACCCTTCTAAGTAATTGTTAGACCCTAAAAATGCTTGAGAAAGCAAGTCATACTGAGAAAAGAAATTGGAGTAAATGACTTTATTTATTACACAACCAGGTAGGTAGCTAATGACTTTGACTAATTCCTGTATTTTGGGAGGCTCAGATCCCTAGACACTCAAAGATCCTCTAATACAGAGGAATTTTAACTAGGGGTCTGTAGATCCATAGAGAGTTGATAGATGAGCTTCAGATGAGCTATTATTCTTTCACATAATGTTTGATATTTTATATGTGTTTGCATGGTTTCCTTTATGAATGTTTCCAGGAATATTTTGTCGGCAATTTGGCACATGTTTCAAAATTAAACAAATGAATATAAAAATAAATCAAAAGGCTAAGTACCACTGAATTATAAGCTCACTGACCCCACTGTTACTAAGATCACTAGCTGTAAGTGATGAGGTCCTGCAAAATATTAAAAAACCCAAATTATTTCATAAATTATAGGAGATTAACTTCAGAATCACTGGTAGGAGAATTAATACTGAAAAACAAATACCTATGGTATTGATTTTTATCTATAAATAAAAACTACTAACTATAAATAAAAACTTTCTATGTTCATGAAAGTCCCCTGTTCTATCTACAAGGTGAGTTGAAAGTGTTTAACATAATTCCAAAACAGAATCACATGTTTCTCTTGATTCCATCAAGTAACTGGCTATGATTGAAAAATCAAATAGCAGCTACTATACACATCTTTGAATTATGGATATAAATCCTGACAGCTAAGAATCTGAAGTGTCTCAACTATGGATTGCAGAATTGCCATGTAAGTTCCTCCCATAGGTTTAAGGATTTGCTTGGGATAAAGGGAGAGTGAAATTTTCTGATATTCCAAGAATCTAAACTTGTAAAGGTAACTTTCTTCTCCCCTAGAAAAGCAGCATCTGGCATAACCACTGCTCTAAGCTTCAATGAGAAGAGAATTAAAAAGGAAGTGAGTTTCAAATACCCAGCTTCTGGTTGTAACAGCCATAACCACTTATTACATACTCTACTTTGCTTCCATAAATAACACTTCATGTAAAACATCAGGACTGTGTTTGGCACGGAGAACACAACCAATATCCAATAAATAGTAGCTTTTCTTGTCAACGATCTGTCATTCTCAAAATAATTCTATTGACTACAATATCCTCGTAGCTAAAGAAACTGCAATTTAGAAATCTTAGGTAACTTTAATTAAAGCACAAAGCAAAAAACAAAAAATTGCTATGCACCTAGACTGAAAGACAAGTTGCTTTAAGAAGAGAAGTGAAGACTAAGGTTTGAACACAGGAAGTTGGAGAAGGTGTTGGTCTTCTATATATGGGTATTGAGTAGATGTTCAGGCCTGAAATTTAGGAAATTAGGCTGGAGACAAAGACTTAGGAAATAGTTGCATGCAGGTTGTGGTGAAAGTAAAGGAAATGGTTAAAATCTAAAAAGGAGAATGGGGAGAAGATCACCAGTAACAGAGTATCAGCAGATATCAACATTTAAAAATGCTGGCAGAAGAGTATCTCATAAACTAGTTAAAGTAAGAAAAAACTCATAGAGGTGGGAGGGGGAAAAAGTGAACCTAGTATCAGAGATGCCAAAGGAAGTAATAGTTTCAAGAAGGAAATTCAACAGCATCCAATGCTACAGAAAAGTCCACTAAAAGAGAAATGGAGTCCCTTGAAGTTGGCAAACAGAAGATCATGCTCCAGACCAGTTCTAGTGGAATGGCTGTGAGGAAAAGCATATTGCAGTAGATTTAAAGTTTATGTATTTATCTTGAGTTAAAGAGAGAGAGAGAGAGAACAAGCAGGAAAGGGCTGAGAGAAAGAGAGAGAGAGAGACCGCCCATCACAAGCAGGATCTGCACTTTCAGCACAGAGGCTGATGCAGGGCGCAAACTCACAAATCATGAGACTATGACCTGAGCTGAAATCAAGAGTTGGATGCTTAACCAAGTGAGTCACTCAGAGCCCCCACACTGTAGTAGATTTAAATGAAAAATAGACAATGAAGTTGAGAATATTTTTTGTAGGAAGAGTTTGCTAATGACAGAAAAGAGAGAGATTGGGGGAGGGAGAGAGGATAGATGGGGAAAAAACCCCTCTCTGGTCTTATTTTTCTCTCATGCAAGAGGAGAAATGGACTGCAGTATATTGACAGGCTGTGGAGGAGAGGCAGATGAGAGAGAAAATTAAAAGGGCAAGTTCCTTTATGAGATACAAGAGATGAGTTCAACAGCATGGGAAGACAGATTAGCCTCTGTCCAGAGATAAAGGGCTTTTGATCTGAGCTGGAGAGTGAGGCTGCAGAAACATAAATGTCCACAACATGGTAGTGGGCATGTTCATGCCTTGTAGCCTCCATTTCTGAGAAGGAAGAAGCCAGAACATTGGCTGAGAGTACTATTCTAGAATAGCCAATCAGAAGGAAGCAATCAAAGCTTGGAACGGATGCTTTGGGACATATGGGAGGTACATGACCAGAGATATATGAAAGATTGTTGAATAGCCCTTAGGTACATCTGAAGATAAAGTAAACCTGAAAAACTGAGTAATTCCTTCTCAAAGCATAGCAATCAGTGTGTAAGAATTGAAAAGGCAGAGAGGTGTCAGACTGGTTATGTAAGGCTCAAAACTGTCCTGAAGGAAAGCATTATCATTTCTTTACACATGAAGAGACTGATGCCTTACCAAAGTAATGTAGATAGCAATAGGCAAAGTTGAGTTCTGATCTCATGTCCTCTGCTATGTCCACACTCCCTGCATGGGTGGTCATCCACGACATTAACCTGCACCAGTGGTTTTCAATAAGTATGCTCAGCTTGCATGGAAGACAAATATTTACCTTGAACAAGGGCTTTTAATACTTAAATGTTTCCAGAAAAAAAGTTGGCTCTAAGGACAATGGAAATGTCATGTACGTTATAAGGTTTGTCTGTGTGTGTCTATGCATGTGTGTATATGTGCTTGTGTGTGTATGTGTGTTTGTGTGTGTCTATGTCTGCATATGTGTTTAAATTCTTTTCTGTAAAATGTATCCAACATAGTGGACCCTACTTTACCTTCAACCAGAGGCTCCTTTTGTTAGATTTTATGGGGCACTAGCCATTTCCTTTTATTTACAAAGAATAAAGAATAAAATATCTTTGAATTTTAATCACCATTTTGTGGTTAAATCCCAACCCAATGGATTATGAGAACTTTGTCTCTCAAACCCCATCATTTTAAGATGATCTAAAAACTGTCATTTAATTAGGGGAAAAAAGATATTGTAATATACTTTTTAAGAGGAAGTTTTTAAAGTGATGACTTCTTCAAAAATCAGGTTTTTAGGGGCGGCTGTGTGGCTCAGTTGGTTAAGCATCTGGCTCTTCATTTTGGCTCAGATCATGGTCTCACAATTTGTGAGTTTGAGCCCCATGACATGCTCTGCACTGCCAGAGAGAATTCTCTCTCTCCCCCCCACCCTCTGCCCCTTCTGCACTCATATTCATTCTCTCTCTCTCTCTCTCTCTCTCTCTCTCTCTCTCTCTCTCTCTCAAAATAAACAAACTTTAAAAATAGAAACTCTAAAAAAATCAGATTTTTAGCTGATGTATTATTGGCTATAATGACCTCTGACATGCACAGGATTCATGTATTAGTCAAGATAAGGGATGTCTGCTATTAAAGTAAACAATCCCCCAATCTCAGTGGCTGAAGTTAATTTGTTGCCCACACAACAGGGAGTAGCTCTCCTGGTAGCTCTTCTCCAATGGTGATGGGAGGACCCAGGTTCTTCCTGTGTACCATGCATTACACGTGGTCTCCACAGTTGCTAAAGAATGGAACAAAATAGCATGGAAGCATGAATATCATATGCATGAGTTTATGACCAAGTCTATGAGAGGAATGCAGTCCTTGTTCCCCTCCATTTTGTTGGTCAGAACATAGTCATAGACCCCAATATAATTGCCAGGGAGCCTTGGAAATACGTCATTCTGTATGCTCAGGAGAATAAATAAGATTGATGAGCATCTAGTTAATCTCATCCACAAGTAGACTACTAGACATGGTAAACATGAGCAAATTTAAAGCTACACAAATATCTAACATTTCTGGATGATTATGTGTACTAAGAATGATTTTCAATGACATCTCTCTTACTTACAAATTATCACCTTCTATCTCTTTCAACATGGCCAGACTGAACAATAAAAAAAAAAGAGGCTAAAAGAAAATGAATTTACTGAGAATCAAAGTGAGGATACAAAATATCAGAAAGGTTAATGAAATATTCAAGACTATTAAGAAATAGAACTGATTTTCTGGATATGTCTCCTTTGGCAAGGGGAACAAAAGCAAAATTAAACTATTGGGGCTACACCAAGATAAAAAAAAATTGCACAGTGAAGGAAACTACCAACAAAACAAAATCTACTGAATGGAAGAAGATATTTGCAAATTAAATATCCAATAAGGGGGTAATATTCAAAATATATAAAGCATATATACAACTTAACACACACACACACAAAATACTCCAATTAAAAATGGAGACATGAATAGATGTCTCTACAAAGAAGAAATACAGATGGCCAACAGACATATGAAAAGATGCTCAACATCACTAAGCAACATGGTGCAATTGTAAATGGGATAAGTTCCTTGATTTCTCTTTCTGTTGCTTCATGATTGGTGTATAGAAATGCAACTGTGCAATTTCTGCACATTGATTTTATATCCTGTGACTTTGCTGAATTTCTGGATCAGTTCTAGCAGTTTTGGGTGGAATATTTGGGTTTTCTATATAGAATATCATGTTGTCTGCAAAAAGTGAAAGTTCGACTTCCTCCTTGCCAGAGAGGATGCATTTTATTCCTTTGTGTTGTCTTATTGCTGAGGCTAGGACTTCCAATACTATGTTGAATAACAGTGGCGAGAGTGGACATCCCTGTGTTATTCCTGACCGTAGGGGGAAAGCTCTCAGTTTTTCTCGATTGAGGATGATATTAGCATTGGGTCTTTCATATATGGCTTTTATGATCTTGAAGTATGATCCTTCTATCATCCTTACTTTCTTGAGGGCTTTTATAAGGAAAGGATGCTGTATTTTGTCAAATGCTTTCTCTGCATCTATTAAGAGGATCATGTGGTTCTTGTCCTTTATTTCATTGATGTGATATATCACATTGATTGTTTTGTGGATATTGAACCAGCTCTGCATCCCAGGTATAAATCTCATTTGATCATGGTGAATAATTCTTTTAGTGTATTGTTGGATCTGGTTGGCTAGTATCTTGAGAATTTTTGCATCCATGTTCATCAGAGAAATTGGTCTGTATTTGCCCTTTTTAGTGGGGTCTTTGTCTGGTTTTGGAATCAAGGAAATGCTGGCCTCATAGAATGAGTATGGAAGTTTTCATTCCATTTCTATTTTTGGGGACAGGTTCAAAAGAATAGGTGTCAACTCTTCTTTAAAGGCTTGGTAGAATTCCCCTGGAAATCCATCTGTCCCTGGACTCTTGTTTTTTGGCAGATTTTTGATGACTAATTTGATTTCTTTACTGGTTATGGGTCTGTTCAAACTTTCTATTTCTTCCTGTTTCAGTTTTGGTAGTGTATGTGTTTCTAGGAATTTGTCCAATTCTTCCAGATTGCCCAACTAGTTGGCATACAATTGCTCATAAATTTCTCTTATTATTATTTGTATTTCTGCAGTGTTGTTTGTGATCTCTCCTCTTTCATTCTTGATTTTATTTATTTGGGTCCTTTCCTTTTTCTTTTTGACCAAACTGGCTAGTGGTTTCTCAGTTTTGCTAATTCTTTCAAGGAACCAGCTTCTGGTTTCATTGATCTGTTCTACTGGGTTTGGGGCTTTTTTGGTTTTTGGGTTTTTTGGTTGTTGTTGTTTTTTTTTTTTTTTTTTTTTGAAAGCATTGATTTCTGCTCTAACCTTTATTATTTCCCATTTTCTATGATTTGGGGTTTTGTTTGCTGCTCTTTTTCCAGTTCTTTAAGGTATAAAGTTAGGTTGTGTATCTGAGATTTTTCTGCCTTCTTTAGGAAGGCCTGGACTGCTATGCTTCCCTCTTATGACCACCTTTGCGGCATCCCAGAGGTTTTGGGCTGTGGTGTTATCATTTTCATTGGCTTCCATGTACTTTCTAATTTTAACTTCTTGGTTAACCCATTCATTCTTTAGTAGGATGTTCTTTAGTCTCCAAGTATTTGTTGTCTTTCCTAATTTTTTCTTGTGGTTGATTTTAAGTTTCATAGCGTTGTGGTCTGAAAATATGCACAGTATGATTTCGATCTTTTTGTATTTGTTGAAGGCTGATTTGTGTCCCAGTATGTGATCTATTTTGGAGAATGTTCCATGTGCACTCAAGAAGGATGTGTATCCCACTGCTTTAGGATGAAATGCTCTGATTGTATCTGTTAAGTCCATCTGGTCCAGTGTGTCATTTAAAGTCATTGTTTCCTTATTGATTTTTTGCTTAGATGATCTATCCATTGTTGTAAGTGGGATGTTGAAGTCCCCTACTATTATGGTATTATTATCAATGAGTTTCTTTATGTATGTGATTAATTGATTTATATATTTGGGTTATTCCACATTGGGGGCATAAATGTTTACAATTGTTTGACCTTCTTGGTGGATAGACCCCTTAATTATGATGTAATGCCCTTCTTCATCTCTTGTTACAATCTTTATTTTAAAATCTAGATTGTCTGATATAAGTATGGCTACTCTGGCTTTCTTTCAGTGACCATTAGCATGATAGATGGTTCTCCATCTCCTCACTTTCAATTTGAAGGTGTCTTTAGGTCTAAAGTGGGTCTTTTGTAAACAGCATACAGACAGATCTTGTTTTCTTATCCATTCTGTTATGCTATGTCTTTTGATTGGAGTGTTTAGTCCAGTAACATTTACAGTGAGTACTGAAAAATATGAACATATTGCTATTGTGTTGCCTATAGAGTTGGAACTTCTGATACTGTTCTCTGGTCCTTTCTAGTCTTTGTTGTTTTTGATCTGTTTTGTTTTGTTTTGTCTTTTCTCCCCTCAGAGAGTCCCCCTTAACAGTTCTTTTAGTGCTGGTTTAGTGGTTACAAACCCCTTTAGTTTTTGTTTGTCTGGGAAACTCTTTATCTCTCCTTCTATTTTGAATGACAGCCTTGTTGGATAAAGAATTCTTGGCTGCATATTTTTCTGATTCAGCATATTGAATATATCCTGCCACTCTTTTCTGGCCTGCAAAGTTTCTGTGGATAGGTCTGCTACACACCTGATTGGTCTTCCCTTATAGGTTAAGGACTTTTTCTTTCCCTTGCTGCTTTCATAATTCTTTCCTTATCTGTGTATTTTGTGAATTTGACTATGATATGCCTTGTTGATGGTCAATTTTTGTTTAATCTAATTGGAGTTCTCTGAACTTCCTGGAATTTTATCTCTCTGTGTCCTTCCCCAGATTAGGAATGTTTCCTGCTATGATTTGCACACATTAAACTTCTACCCCTTTTTCTCTGTCTTCATCTTCTGGAACACCTATGATTCAGATGTTATTCCTTGTTAATGAGCCATTGAGTTCTCTAATTCTTATATCATGCTCTTTTGCCTTAGTTTCCCTCTTTTTTTTGTTTCATTATTCTCCATAAGTTTGTCTTCTGTATCACTGATTCTTTGTTCTGCTTCATCCATCCTTGCTGCCATGGCATCCATTCAAGATTGCAACTCAGTTATTGCATTTTTAATTTTGTTCTGACTAGCTTTTAATTCTTTTATCTCTGCAAAAAGGGATTCTATGCTTTTTATTTCAACCCCTGCTAGTATTCTTATTATCATGACTCTAAATTCTAGTTCAGACATCTTGCTTACATCTGTGTTAATTAAGTCCCTGGCTGTCATTTCTTCTTGTTCTTTCTTTTGGTGTGAATTCCTTCATTTTGTCATTTCGGAGGAAGGAAAAGAATTACTGCCGAGTTCTGTGGCTCAAGTTATGCAGACTATTGTGTTAGTCCTCAAATCAATTTTCTAGGTGTACAAAATGGTTTGGTGCTGATCTAGCTGCATTTTAGGGACCAAAGGAGCAGGGAACTTCCATGCTATTCCACCATCTTGGCCCATCCCCACTAAGCAATAGGGAAGTGCCCATTAAAATGCAAATTAAAACCACAAGATGTCACTTCATACCTGTCAAAATGGCTAAAATAAACACAAGAAAAACAAGTGTTGGTGAGGATGTGAAGAAAAAGGAGCTCTTGTGCACTGTTGATAATGCAAGCTGGTACAGCCCCTGTAGAAAACATTATGGAGGGTCCTCAAAAATTAAAAATAGAACTACCATATGATCCAGTAATTCCACTACTGGGTATTTACCCAAAAAAAAAATGAAAACTCTAATTTGGAAAGGTATATGCACCTCTATGTTTATTGTAGCATTATTTACAATAGCCAAGACATGATGGAAGCAACCCAAGTGCCCATCAACAGATGAATGGATAAAGATGTGATGATAATATGATATGTATATACAATGGAATACTATTCAGCCATAAAGGGAATGCAATCTTGCTATTTGCAACAACATAAATGGATCTAGAGGGTAAATGTTAAATGTAATAAGTGAGAGAAAGATGGATACCATGTGATTTCATTCATATGTGGAATTTAAGAACAAAACAAAGAAAAAGAAGAGAAAAAAACAGTCTCTTAAATATAGAAAACAAACTGGTGGTTGCCAGGGGGGTTGGGTGGGGACGATAGGTGAAATAGGTAAAGGCGGATTAAGAATATACTTATCATGATGAGCACTGAGTAATATATAGAATTGTGAATCATTGTATTGTACACCTAAAACTAATGTAACACTGTATGTTAATTATACTTGAATTTAAAAAAAGAAAGAAAGAAAAGAAATAAATAAAAAGCATAGATTCTCCCAATGCCTTTAGGAATCCAACAGCTTTACATGGAATCACAAGTATTAGAATGATTTCTCATGTTTAATTATCACCCACATTTGAAGGTTTACTTTAAGGAGTATTAGCACTTTCTTAGAGCTTTCACATATACTGTCCTCTATGTCCAGAATGTTCTTTGCTTAGCTGCATCTCATTCATCAAGTCCCAACTTAAACAAAGCTTCCCTAGAGAGGGGTCCTTTTTCAACCCTATTTAAATGCCTGTCTCACTTTATTTTCCCCCAGCATCTGTTTTGCATATTTACTATCAATATGCAATTTAAAACTGAGAAAGTACCAAAAAGGGGAATATCATGTATTCTCTACCTTTGTAAAAGTCAGGATGATGCCAATATCAGTCTTTCACTCCTTTACACCCAGGAATTCCCATAGGGGCTAGCATTTTGTAGTTGCTTGATAAATAAATGAATTAATGAATATATTGACAGGTTTAATACACAGTATTTCACAACAAATGTACTATAATTACCAATTAGGAAATAAAGGCCTAGAAAAGTAATGTAATTTGGCTGAAGTACACACCTAGTAAATGATGAATTTCTTACTTTGAAGCCCAGGATTTTCTGCTACATTACATGGACTAGAATATTCATTCTGGTGTTCATTACCTATTTACAAGAGTGTGCTAAATGAGGAGTCTTGGATCACTAATATGTTTGTTTATCAGCAGTAAATATGCCCAAGACAGAGATAGTTCTGTGTCCTACTTCAACCTTGCATTAATGCTAAAATTACACATACAATTTGATCTTTAAATTTCCTTTTAATTCCATGTGACCATTTTTGGAAACACAAGTTATCTGGCACATGGCTTGCTGTCACACATCAGACTGGGTTCCTTAGGTATCTTTGTAAATCCTTACAGTAGCCTTTGTGATAATTTTAAAGATGAAGAAACTAAGCCTCAAAGAATCTAACTGTGACATTTGAAAATGTACAAGTATGGTGGAGCTTAGATTCAAACTCGGTTCTGCATCCAGAAACCATGATTTTACGGTAAAGAAACACAGATTGTCTTTGGATCCAGGCAACCATCGCTGATACTCATAAAGATGAAGGTTTTGATTGTATTTGGTGATTTAAGTCTGACATGACACACACTATTATTACCTGCATTCACTACACTCCCACACTCACCACCTCCCAAATTTTGACATGCCTGAGGACAAATATTCTTTGAAGGCAGTGAAAGATTTATTTTCCATTTCATCTTTTGATATTCCTTCTCAGAAAACTTCTATTTGTGTTAAAACTATTAGATAAGCACAGGTAGGTGTGTGTGTTTTGATAGGTTTGTGTGGTGTTCATGAGCATATTTAACTCTTAAAGTTTAACAAGAATACACACCTTTCTGTTCCAAATATCATGAACCCAACTTTTAAAAGAAACAAAGAAAAACAGAAACACTGTCCATTTTCCTCTTGCATTTGGAGTTATATGTCAGACAGGTGTCTTAGCAACAAATGCATCATTCTTGTGACCAAGAACCTGAAAACCATGAGGAATTATAAGTCACAAGACTGCAGCTCATGTCCCAAGGAAAAGGGTTTGTGGAGTTGCCCAAGTACTTTTACTCAATGGCCTCTCCTTTTTAGCAGCAGCTTCTCTTGTAAAGTGATTATATACAAACACCACAGAAGTGAGACTCAGGATAAAGTGAATTAAAATAACTGAGGGGACTGTGGTCATAAAACCGCTTTTGTGTGTTTTTATTACATATTGAAAACAGATTAAAAGGGACTCATTGCAATGACTACAACTATAGTATCTTAAGTACAAATATTTTAAATCCTTCATTTTAGAGAACACTTGTATTATATTTTTAGGGTGAGACATCTAATGTATCTTTGCTTACCCATATGTTACTAGAAATCATTTATTACATTTATTTATTAAACTATTATTTCATTAGCACCTAGTTCATAGAGTTCCTCTATAAATGCTATGCTTGAGGTGGGCTCTAAGAATAAAATAAAGTTTCCACTTTGAGGATTTCACTACTTAATGGCACAAGAACAGGCACAAGAATGGATCATTGTTATTTTTTTAAATAGAAACCACTTTAAGCTAAATTAAGACAACATAGTGTAGCACTGTGTGTTAATCTTGGATCTGGCATTTACTTCAATGTGACCTTGGGCAAGCAATTAAAACTTGCTGTGGCTCTGAAGTATCCTCCACAGGATAGGCAAAAGATATTTTCCATTGATGTTAGGCTTCGTTACCCGACTGCTTTGGGTAAAGGGCCATTAGGAATCATAACATGAGCAGAGGCTTTATATGAGCTGTGTGCCTGGCTTGGACTCTCTCACTTCTGCCATCTGTCCTGAAGACAACATGTCTCAGGTGGTTCCAGACCCAAGGTGAATGAACAAAAAGGTAGAATAGATCTGAACCCCACACATACCCTGGAGCCAAGCTCAGCAGAGCATCAGGAGATATGCAGATTCTTAAACAACAAAATATATGCTTATGCCATGAGCCACTGAGATCCTGGGGTTGGTTGTTACCCATCAGAAGATGATGAATACATTATCAATCACTCTAAGGGAAAAAAAAAAGGTATTTTCAAATGAATAGAGGAGATTGGCTCTCTTTTCTTTCTATTAGCTTTCTGATGCTTGCATGTTTAGAAAGTGACATTTTTATAGCCTTTACTTAATATCAGTGTAAGATCTTACTTATGCTGAGATGCCTAAAATATGAAATTCACCATGTGCAAGGTAGATCATTACCTAGAACACCCAAAATTGCCACAGCAAATTTAGGAGAGAATATTCCAAAGAAACTTTTGAAAATCTACACTTGGATCATTAATATCTTATAAATAAATTTGAGTCCAATGTGGGGACTATTGGAGATGAAGATCTTTATGTGAATGTGGGTGTTGGATTAATTAATTGCCTCTATGGAGCTCTTCCTTGCTTATTTGAAATATTTTCATAAAATCAGGAAGAAACAGATAAAGCACCAGTACTGATCCCTCTGGAGAAGGCTATCTGCCTGGAAATAATGATTTGTGTTTGTTGGTTTAAAATTTTTACATTTTGAAACCTAATATTACTGAAAGGTCCTTGGCATATGCCAGTCAAAAACCAGGGACATTGTGTCCTTTATCTATCCCTCAGTTTCACTGCCTTCCTCCTCACGTTATCCATGCACATAATAAAACATTAGGAGAATTTTTAAAAAGGAGAGAGAGTGAGAGAGATTAAATATCCCAAAAGGTCAAAAATCAATGATCCTTTTACAGATGGGACTCTTGGGAAACCTTCATACTTTGCTTTTAGCCAGGGTTTCAGACTGCTTCTTGAATACTTGGTTTTTGATGATATAAATCAATAATTTCTTCAAGGGAGGTCCTCTAGGGACCAAGGGATGCTACCTTTGAAATATCAAATAATCTCTGCCAGTGCAGGAAGGGATTCTAAGCATATTCTGTGGTTACGCATTGCTATGTAACAGGCAAGAATTAAATTTCAAGAATAATGATTTTCACTTTAAGACACACAACCTCCTCCAGGTTGGCAAGTGGGTGGGAAATGGGAGCCCTTACATATTGCTGGTGAAAGGAAACCTTGATATTCTCTTAGCATACAATGTGAAAATTCAAACCATGAATGAAGAAAAACAAATTACATACACTTCAACCATTGGTAACCTAAGCAAATTATCTTTGGTGTAGTGAAAAATGGAATCTTATGAGCCTTCATTGCAATATCACTTATTTGGAAATAATCAAAAGTCCAACCATGGTAGATGGACTAAATTATCTGTACAAATTCATAAATCAGAAGACTACATTCCAAACGATTTTTGCAGAAACTATTGATACTGACTTGCATTTAAGACACAATAATATAGCCAGCTTCAAAATATGTTACCCAACATGCACGTAACAATCCCCTTTTTAAAAAGTATAATCAAACATGATAGGGGTGAGTAAAATGGAAAAAAATATTAACAGAGGTTATCTCTGGGTGTGGGATTGTGAATGATTTTCATTTCCTGCCTTGTGTTCTCATTTTGTTTCTCATCAAATGTTCTAAAATGAATATGCATATATTCATAATTAGATAGTATAATAATTGCTACTTTAAAAAAAATCCCTAAAGAAAGGTTTCTAAACCTCATCACTTGACATTGGGGGCTGGATATTTCTTTGTTGTAAGGGATAACCTGTATACTGTAGGATGTTTAGCAGCATCTCTGTCCTCCACTCACACTATGTATCAGTAGAACGCTGTCACACAAATACACAGTTGTGACATCCAGAAATGTCACCAAACATCACCAAATATCCACTGGGAGAGGGGAGCAGAATCACTCCATATTGAGAAATCACTATGTTAAAGTAGCCATGTAGGCATGAAATTGAGAAGTCCTTAAAGGTTGAATCTAAAATAAAGAACTGTTGGGGCGCCTGAGTGTCTCAGTCGGTTAAGCGTCCGACTTCAGCTCAGGTCACGATCTCGCGGTCGGTGAGCTCGAGCCCCGCATCGGGCTCTGGGCTGATGGCTCAGAGCCTGGAGGCTGCTTCCGATTCTGTGTCTCCCTCTCTCTCTGCCCCTCCCCCGTTCATGCTCTGTCTCTGTCTCAAAAATAAATAAAACGTTAAAAAAAATGTTTAAAAAAAATAAAATAAAATAAAGAACTGTTACTAATGATAATTTCTCATGTTCTTATTTGGTATCTAACAAAAGGCAGGAGGTAAGGTAGGAAGTGAGGGATTATGCAGTTCATTTAGTTCTGTCTCCTAGCTGATAGTGAGACGGAGTTAGACCTCAACAGGTGAAAACCAGCCTTGATAGCTCCAGTTTTCTACCCATTCGCTCACTGTTGTACTGCAGAGACCATGTGATAGTGTAAGGCCTCGCAAAGATACTCCCACAGGGCAGTGAGGCCTGAGGATGTGGGGCTGAAGAGCCCTAGCACCTAAACAACCAAGCCCTTCTCCTTAAGTGTTTTAATTACCTATAAAATGCAGCTCCTATGTCCCAGGGAGTTAAGGTGACTTGTCCAATATTACACAGCTAGATCTGAATTCTGACTCCAACTTATCAAGACGATTTAACCATATCAGGCTATCTCCTCAACTTCCTTCTCCTCATATGAAAAACGTGTATATGACATGGTAAGATACCCATTGCACAGGAGTGCTATGAGATGTACACAATCAAGTGCAAAGAACACTTTCTGGAAAACTCAAAGCACTGAAGAAATACCAGGAGGTATTCTGAATAATGTCACTATTTTCACTCTGTGATAGAGGTATTTCTAAATACTGCTAAAGCTGGGGAAATACATAGAACTTGATTGCCTATATAGAATAAAGAAGTTGGGTAAGAGAACAGTTTTTAGTGAGTGCCAGCCATTGTTCTGGATAAATCTACATGTGTTGTTTAAAAAATTGTTAGTGTCAAATGTCCAAAATGAACAACTTTTCCTTAGTGGTATCTTTTGCAAATAAATGAGAATGTGGGGAAATGTGTGTTAGGAACCTAGAAACTGAAAGACACAGGAATTCTACTAGCTAACAGTGGTGGTGGGAGGCTGAGGTTCTAAAACTAGACATCATTATGAGACACTTCCATTATTACTTCCTTTCTGCTCTAGAAATGTATTAATATAATATGTTTGACCAATCAAGATGGTGTTATTACCCAATTAAATTATAGTTATAATATCACCTTGCATTCTAAGTCTTTAGATCGGTGCTTTGTGCCCTTCACAGTATTTCTACATCCTTAAAACAGTACTGTGAAGTACTCAGGGCAATCTGGTTGCCAGAATTTCAGTGCTTATTCATGATAGACACATATCAGGGAAACATTCATCTGACATCTATACCCTTCTGCACTACATTTCCCTCTGCAATTGCCATTGGCCAGGAAAGGACACTCAAACATGAGTATATAATACCCCAGGGCTTACTACTTATCTAAAGTGGTGTTACAAATCTCCCAGCACAGTGAGCTGCATTCACTTGGCTATGTCACTAATAATCTCACTTACATTAAATTCATAGACCAGGAGGAAAATTTAAGCAAATTTTCCAGACCTTGATAAATGAAGCAGAATGTTCCCAGAGTGAGGCTCAGTGGAAGGTCATAAAACGTATCACTATAGAAAGCTAGGTCTAGACTTGGCTCTGAACTTCTTTTATTTCCTCTAGGAGACAATCTTTGCTATCCCCTCCAGGCTTTCATGTGTGATATTCACTCTGTCGAGAACACCACCTACCCCCTCCCCTCCCTTGCACACCTTACCTCAAACCACCTTCACCCATTTAACACCAGCATCAAAGTTCTGCTTTCAAGGCTTTCCAGCACATTCCTTAACTCAACTCCCAGGTCTGAGTTGAATTTCCTATCTCTGTACTCTAGTCTCCTCTTTTTATATTTACAGCCCTCTAGTGTAATTGCTGGTAACTTTGTTTTCCAAAACAAAGGAAGGAAAATTGTCTTATCTTCCAATATCTTGCACAGTGTGGCAAAATGATAGATTCTGAATGTAGATATATGGATGATTCCAATACACAGCCTAATCCATTTTATTATCCAGCTTTCTGATTTAGCTAGATTTTCCTGTTTAATTTATTTTTTTATTTTTTTTATTTTTTTCTTTTGAGAGAGAACATGAGAGAGGGGAAGGGGCAGGAGAGAAGGAGGGAGAGAAAGAATCTTAAGCAGGCTTCACAGCCAGATTGGAGTCCTACTTGGGGCTGGATCTCATGACTGTGAGATCATGACCTGAGCCGAAATCAAGAGTGGGACACTTAACTGACTGAGCCACCCAAGGGCCCCTAGATTTTACTTCTTAGAGTAACCCCTTTAAGACCTAGCTGTTTAAGACAATTATTTACTTAGCTCAGGTTCCTATGGGTGTGCTGAGTGATCATTCTGGTCTGGGCTGGTTCCGCTAATCTCTACTGGAATCCCTCATGGGTCAGTAGTTACCTGCCAGTTAGACAGATAATAGGCACAAGGTAATTGCTGGGTTCCCAAGAGCAGTAAAGGAGGGAAGTTCCCATTGCACAAGTATTTATCAACTCTCTGTGTGCATCGTAGACATCCCATTGGCTACAGGTCACATAACCCACATAAATTGGGGTGGGGGGAACAATGAAATGTGAAAAGATTAGAAACCAACACTATAGCCTCCCTACACTTTTGTTTCTCAATAAATCCTATAACTAATAATTAAATCTTCTTTTCTCCAGATACCCCCTTGTCTGCCAACATGAGAACCTTCTTTTCTTTATCAATAATAAATACAACTATGACTGTGTTCATTAATACTTTACAATGATTTACTCTTGAGAGCAAGTAGTGGTGGGGGAGGGGGCAGAGAGGAGAGGAAACAAGAGTTTGAGGCAGCTTGCTAAATACATTATGCATTTCCTACTAAGCCATTCTCCAGGAACAGAGAGAACTCACTTTACAAGATCTTAAAATACAGTCGTTTGTACTATCAAAGCAAAAATACGTCCCTTACTTGAAATATGTTGATTCCCTCCTCCCCTTCTACTTGCCCTAGCCTCTTTCCTTAACCTCTGATTAAATACATTTGTGACAATGAAATGTGCACCTCCAGCAGCGGCTTCTCAGTCACGAACTGAACGAGGACAACTTTTTTGGTAAAACTGATTAAAAATAAAAGTGTGTTATTTTGACAAGTTCCCTCCCTTTCCCCCACACACCCTAAATCCTTTTCATTATCCAGCTCTCCTTTCCCAAGAAATTACAGGGGGTATTTGCAGCCTTAAGTCTCTTAAGCCAACTTCAACTGACCATGTCAGCCTGTGTTCACAAGCTTATTTCAGAGAAGCCCCCGAAACATAGGAAGGATGTGTTTACTAGAATGTGGCTCCCTGGGGATGAGCCAGGCACATCTGTAATTCTAAGGAGAGTGTAATGAGGAAAAACTGGTGGCATCCTGAATGGCTCACAGCTGTTCTGGAAGCAGATAAATAAGATGCTCGACAGGAGATCCCTAATTGGAGCCAGTTTTTCTTAAGTGGATACACAATATGGTGCAAGATTGGGTGTTGGAATGCTGATAGTGTTGTTCACATGTAACTTAGTTTGTCTTGTAAACAGTTACCATTTCAAACGGTATTGCCTTCTTTTTTCAAAAAGGGAAAAAATGTTCACTTTGTCTTTTTTTTTTCACACTAATTAAAGGCAAGCTAGCATTGTTTTCCCTAGCGTTTTCTCCCACAAAACCCTCCTTAGTTTGTAGACTCTCTTTCTTTCCTTTATTCTTTCCTTCTCTTCTTTCTCTTTTCCTTTCCTTCTCTTCCGTGCCTCCTTCCCTTCCTTTTTTCCTACCTCCTTTTTCTCTCTTTTTCCTCCTCTTCTGTCTTCTCCTCTCCACTTTCTTCCCTCCTCCTTTCCTTCTTTCAGTTCTTCCTATCTTTAGAGGTACCAGTTCTTCTGTGCTGGAATCAAAAACAATGAATTAATTATTCCCTTTCAGACCCTGACCACCCAACCCTAATGCTGGGATGTGCTTGCTTCAAGATGGTAGCCTTGTGGTCCTTTTGAGAAAATGTCTGTAATATTTCACTGTTTGTCTGAGAAATGGATAAATAGCTTATAACAAGATGATAAGAGATTTCATAGACACAAAACTTTTTTAATATATTCCTCCTAACATTGTGTTGTTTCCAAAGCAACTGGAAATAGTTCTCCTTTTTTGGATGATCTGCCTCCTTTGCATTGGGGTAGGAGAAGCCACTGCTGTCATAAGGGACTTGACCTGCCTTGGACCCTAATATTAGCACCATTGTCCTGCAGAGAACTATGAGAACACTAGCTTAGAGACTATTTATCTCTAAAAAGAACAATTACATAACCAATACACAAGATAAAACTCACTTTCCTCATGCCTCCTGATGTTTGAGGTATGTGTGAGGAGGGAGAAAATATCCAGAACTTTTTCAACAGGGGGCACGCCTCCCTTCCACGAATGGGGCCTTTTACTAGTTCTCATTAGGTAAAATAAGAAATCCCTCCCAACATAGGACATTTTTGCTTTTAGAAATATTAATTGCCACTGCAATATTTTTTATTTTTCCCTACAGGACAGTATATATCCATTCTATTCAGAGCATTTCAACCCCTCACTCCTGGATGAGATACAGTCTAAATCCCATCATTGAAACTACATGTGACAAGCAAAGCTTCAACCACCTAGGCCATATTTTTCTCTGGTAAATAGAATGTACTAGAATGGTGATATTTTCATAGCTTCCTGGTCTCCCTGTGCCCTGAGTTTGGAAAGGTAGTGGGGATTCCATTCTTCTATTCCTTGAGTTGTGTATAGAATGTGGAGGCAGAATTAGTTTCTGTGAGCAAATGTAACTCTTAAACTGAATGGGGATTTATGACAAGGAAAAATGGCATCCTTATGGCACTGACATCTTTTCCAGGTTCCCATGTGAATTATTATATGGGAAGGTAGAGTAAAATAAAACTAACTTCAAAGCAGCAATAAAGTCCACAGTGTTCACTCATTCATCAATTGCCAAGCATCATTGGAGTCCAAGCACTGCTAAATGCTAAAGATTGCGATGAGGAAAATACCACCTTGCCTTAAAAGTTCCACAATTAGAGCCTGGAAACTAGGGTCAGAGGAAGAAAGAAAATGCCATTGGGTGCAGTTAGACAACCTTAATGGTCACTCTCAAAGTAGCTCCTTGTGATTTGGGAGACAAATTCTTTTGTGGGCAGCCATAAATTTTATGCAGGAAGTGCCTGCAACCTCTGTTCATGATACCTCAAGCCCAGGGAACACATTAGACAGCGTTAAACATTTTAAATATTTATCCAAACTGATGATGATTTCTCTCACATGGATTGGTTCAATGAGAAAATATTTATACTCCTATAAGATCTTGACAGAAGGAAAGACAGAGTCCTGGATCCTGATAAGATGTTGATTATGGCATGATATTTTAGAAAAGATCCGATTTCCAAGGATGGTTGTGGGTTGAAGGGTACAAGCTCTAGCACTGGATTAGCTACAGCCAATCACCAACGTGCTGATACATAGAAATCCAGACAGGTTTAAGAAAAGTATTTCTGATAAAAAATAAAATTAGGGGGCGCCTGGGTGGCTCAGTCGGTTAAGCGTCCGACTTCGGCTCAGGTCATGATCTCGCGGCCCGTGAGTTCGAGCCCCGCGTCAGGCTCTGTGCTGACTGCTCAGAGCCTGGAGCCTGTTTCAGATGCTGTGTCTCCCTCTCTCTCTGACCCTCCCCCGTTCATGCTCTGGCTCTCTCTGTCTCAAAACTAAATAAACGTTAAAAAAATTAAAAAAAAAAATTAGAATAATGTCAGTCAAGGGATGAAAGGATAGCCAGTAAGGCAGAATTTGTGAAATTCTTTTCCTCTATCAGTCATTAGCCATAAATATAATACTCACTTCCCCTTTCTCTGGAGGCCAGAGTATAGAAAGAGATTTTTCTTGACACATCCTTCTCAACTGAAAAAAAAAAAAAAAGGCAAAATTTAAAAGAGCTCACTGACAGATCATTTTCAATGAAAATGTTGCTTTGTCTCTAAAATGAGAAAAATCAAATTCTAGATTGCTAACCTCACAAAGGGTGAGGCTCAAATAAAATTGTCTCCTAATATATATTTGGTGGTGACCATACATCAGCGGAACAACTTTGTTTAATACTGTCAATGGATCTGTGATACATACATTATTATGACTCCCGTATACAAATGAGGAAACTGAAGCTAACAGAGAATACATAGCATGCATAAAGTTAACACCTAATAAGTGGCAAAACAGATATTAGAATTCTATGTTTTATGAAGTTGCATGAATTGGCTACATGAGGGCCACAATCTGCCTTTAATAAAACAATAAAGTGAATGTTGGCTCCACTTTAATTTTAACATTCTCTGATGAGTTAAAATTAAAACAAGAACACAAGGACATTTATTATTAATTACACCTTCATTCATTTTTCATTTGGGTAGACATAATCAAAAGCTAAGTGGTGACTTCCTTGTGCACTCATTTTTATAGGGTGTTTATAACTCTTTTAATAATGCAAATATTTATTATGGGCATCCCTGGAGAATCAAAGGTGCTCGATGAAGGGATTTCTAAATATCACGATCCACTGCCGAGTAAAAACACCAGGATGCTTCTACTGTGTGAAGGGTCAGAGCCACAGGGTCTGTCAGAAGGGTCACTCAGCACAAAAACAAGGCAGAAGGTTATCCAGTTTCTGGAATAAAGTAGCAGCAGGTATCATCTTCACCAACAGAGAGGAAGCTTGAGGAGAAGTTCAGGGTAAGCAAAACTACATCACAGGCCAGAAATGGCACCAAAGACAATTATTACACAATGGACTTGAATACTATACAGAATCAACTTTCTAAGTATTACTTTCCATACAAATTAATTCAATTCAGCTTTAATAAATATATGGGGATTTACCATATATAAACATGATTCTAAGTCCTGGAGACTTCTTAAAATAATGACTTTTGTCCTCCTGCAAAAATCTTAGTCTAGTGCTATAAGTAGGCAAAGTAGATGGCTCAGTCAGTTTAAAGAGCCCAGGGTGGCTCAGTGGGTTAAGCATCTGACTCTTGATTTTGACTCAGGTCATGATTCCAGGGTCATGGGATCGAACCCCACATCAGGATCCATGCTGAAACATGGAGCCTGCTTAAGAGTCTGTCTCTCTCTCTCCCCCTCTCCCTCTGTCCCTGCCCCACTCACTTGTGTGTGTGCACATGCATTCTCTCTCTCTAAAAATATAATAAATAAATAATAAAAATGAAAAAGAAGTAGGCAAAGTTCAACTCACTGAAGGACTTGCCTTCTCTGCTAAAGATTTGAGACTTCATTTTTATAGAAATGTTAGTTAAGCCACTGAAAGTCCATTTTCTTAAGAAAAGCATGTAATTCTCTGGTAGAAAATATAAAATGGAGTGTGGTAGGCTACATATCTGGAATCCCCTTAGGAGATTATGGCAATGGTCTAAGCAAAACCTCATGAGGATAGCATTGTAGCAGCAGCTACAGGGATGCAGTCAACACAATGGATTTGAGATATTTTTGAGGTTAAAATGAGCTAGAATTCAGGAATTATTGATGTGAGATATAAAATAGAAAGATTTAGACTGACTGTAACTTTTCTGTCTCATGCGTCTGGGAAGATGATAATAGAAAAAATTGGAGACAGGAAATAGAGAAGAAATGATAAATTATTGGTTATTGAGAAAGGTGTTGAGCTCCATGTTGGACATGAGTCTGATGTGCCCTTGGGCATCCTCAAAAAGATATTGTGCAGATATTTGAATATAACATAGTATCTCTGAATATTAGGTATAGCAAGTTACAACTTGTTCCCAACATCCATTCTTTTAATATATTTTATGAGTAATTGCTCTAACATATGAGCCTTATTAGCAGAAAACTCACATCCTAACTTTTGAGTTTCCTCTACTTTTTGAAGCCTCTGAGAAATTTGGGAACTTAGTCCAAAGGAGATCAGTCACAATTCCACATGCCAAGCAAAAAACATGGTTGGGTCATTGCACTTCATTTCTCATGACTGCATGATATCTCTGGTCCCTCTTGGCCCAAGAGATGATGTTTTTCCATTGCCAGAAAAAGGTCTCTGAACAAGCCTGCAAGGAAAAATGCTTCCTCTTCTCCAAAGCTAAACTTCTCAAAGGCTGATGCAAGCTGGGACTTCCAAGTAAAGATATTCAATGCATTCTAACATTATCAACTTACTTCTCTCCAACCCCAGTTGTGCCAGGTAGCTCATTACCAAAGAAATTATCACATTAGTTTCATATTGAGTCAAAACTGCCCTTTTTCAGGACCTCCAGGTCATTCCGCTATTCCAAGTGATCCAATCTATATATCCCATGTTCTCCTGAGCAACTTCTCTCTTTCCTTGACAATAATTTTAGTTGAAGCTATTCTGGTTAACAGAGAAACAATAGCCTGCTATGAAGTACAGAAAAAAAGAAGATAGGCTTTCAATCTTTTTCTTCCCAAAAGTCAGCAGGACTGCTTCACAGCTTTGCCTAGCTGGACTCACAGAGGGTAACATCCATGATCAAGCCAAAAAAGTTCCAGATCCAACTATAATTCCATGGGAAGTGCTCCTAATATTATTTTTTATCACTAAGAGAGAGCAGATTGACCCCTAACTGGAAAATACTATATACATAAGCTTCTGCAATTGACAAAGATATTGTTTCAAGACTTTTTCCCTTTGACAATAGACAAGACAGTGGAGAGTTCTATACAAGTGGCTCCTGAATACTTCTTTATTCTCTTGTTTTCTGCCAATGGACCTGCTGGCTGAGGAAAACTGTGGTTTCCTAATGAATGGGCCTGAATAGAATACTCATCCCTTCTGTTCCTTTGTAGCTCAAACTCCATACTAATTGAACATATATGAACATATATATTGAACAACTAGAGGAACAAGGGCTATCACTTCATAAGCAGCTCTAATGTTCTCATCACTGCCCTCAGCAACCCACACTGTTGACTAAAAGCTTCTGAGAGGTGTGTTTGTGCATAAGCAAAAGCTGGCTACATTAAGAAGGGGCTACATTGTCTTTCTGAAAACTACCTGAATCTTGACAACTAAGGCAGCTCCATTCTATTTTTCAGGAAAACATCCTCATGGTACAGACAATAGAGAGAGCAATTCTGCATAGAAAAGAGGAAAATGGACTTGTGAAATGCAGAACATGTCTTCTTAGCAGGAGCTTTGGATTCTCCAACTACAGAGACAGAACACTGCAAAAAAAAAAATTCTAAAAGAAGGGGTTGTATACGATGCATATTGATGTTTGAGATTTAAAACTTGATACCCTTTATTTCAGCAAATACTCCATAAATCTCCTAGGCAAATCATTTCCAGTTCCTGGATCTTCTTAATTGACAGTTAGCTCTTCTGTGAAGCCATGTTTGCAAGTGTGGGCCATCTGACAGTGTGCACCTTCCATTCAAGGAAAGTCTTCTGTGTCTACTCTAATCTGTCTTCAACAAAGCAACAAATTCCTATTTAAAACTATTTAGCTAAATACTCCAGAGATCAAATATAATTTCCTGCAGTTGCTCTCACACTGTCATAACTCTAATTACGGCACTGTTGGGAATACTCGCTTTCTTAAAAAATGTAAAATGCAACATAAAAATTTATGAAGCAAATTATTGCAGGTATAACTGTTCAAGGGTGTAGTGGTCTCTTTGTAACTCCGTTTCCTCGACCAGTGCCCTTTTACACTTCGTTTTATAGTCAATATGATGCCTCATTGAAAAAAGAATATTAAAAATAATTTATTAAGATTAAGTTGCTTCTTTAGAAGGCACGATTTTATCTTTTTCATTTTATAAGAATCCCATTTTAATTTGCTTCCTATGTCATCTCTAGTATGAGATTAAGGATTTAATGGAGTAAGGATTGAAGGCTGATATCGATAAGATGAATAATTTTATATTTGAAGGATTGGTTTGTTTGATATAGGAGAAAATTTCAATGGCCAATTATCCCTGGACTCCATTTAGTACAAAGTGCTGGCCAAATAGTAATTCCCATCCATCACTTACCAGCGTGAATTAGAAAACGCATCCCTGTGATTACTATTGATATATTAAAGGTATCAGATAGAAATACTGTTTTCCATTCCACAAAAGCAGAACAGATGCTTTTCCTAACAAAGCTAATTTTTAAAAAATATTAATACCTCAAAACACAGCTCTCTGAGTATACATAACCATGTTGGCCATGTATTCAGTCAACCCTACTTATTAATCATGCCATGCCTTATCTATTGTCTGCTACTCTCTGAGGACAGTTGGTATGCTCAGTCATGCCATGCTTTGTTTGAGATCCTTTATGGTTACATTCAAACAGCAAAATTAGAACAGGCTTTAGTGCTTAAAATAAAAATTAGTGAGATTTTATTTCAGACTTTATTAAAAATGATTAACAAAATTATCAGAAAGAATGTTGACAAAAATGAAGGCAGAGTGACTACTATGCTCACACAAAGTCATACGCATTTTTTGACTTGACATATGCTAAAAGCGTGTGAATAATTTGAGGCCATTTCTAAAGTGACCTAGAATCAGAGACAGTGAGGCAACCTAATCTAGAGGGATATAAACAGATGGCCCCTAAATCCCAAGGAGAGCAAATGCTGTGTCTAAGTTTATGCAGAAAATGAATGATAAAACTGGCCTGGAACTCAGATAAAGAATATTTCATGTGAAAGCCTTTCCCAACTCTAGAATTCTCTGCTTTTGTGTTAATGCAGATTGAGTGTTATCACAGGGAAAAATAGTTGAATAAAGAAGGTAAATTAGTCATGCACATTAGTAGGAATTATTTAATATACATTTGTGATTCAATAAATACACAGAGAGACAAACTGAGAGAAACAGAAACACAGAGAGAGAGAGACAGAGACAAAGAGATACAGAGACAGAGAGACAGGCAGTCAGCCCCTACTTTTGAGGAAGCTTGTTATCTAGTGGGACATAAAACAATAACACATGAATTATAATGCAATGAGGGGAGAATTTAGGCTGTTACAAAAACACATCAACTAATCCCTTATCCAGACAAGGGTGGATCTTAAGAGAAGCTGATATCTAAGCTAAAACTTAAAGGATGAATTAGAATTAACCAGAAAGAAAAGAAGGAGGAAAGAGTGTTTCATATGCATTCAAAACTCTGGGAAAACCCAGGAATATCTTTGCTAGAGCATGGCATTGTGGATGGATCAGGGAGTAAGAACAAGAAAGAAGAGACAAGAGAAGAAAGCATTAGATTATGCAGGAACAAGCAAACCACGTTTAATACTTTGGACATTATTCTGAAAGTAATGGTGAGCCATTCAAAAGTTAGGGTAGAGCAGAGCATTATCATATATGATTTTCCAAAGAATTTTCTTGTTGGATTGGAGGGAAAGGCAAGTCTTAAAAGACACAAAGATGAGTTTGAAGGCTAATGAAGACATAAAGGCAAGAATGGTGGTCTAGAAGAATCATGTCACTTTGGATAAGCAAAATGAATTTGAAAAAATATATAGGAAATAGAATACACAAAACTCATTGATGTGCAGGGTAAGGAGTTAAGGATGAAGTCCAAGTTTCTTGACCATACAAATGGAAGATGACTGGACAATCCATTGAGAAAGGCATGTCTGGAGGAAGAGCTCTTTTCTGGAACAACTGATATGCTCAATAATGACATGTTTTGTTTGAGGTCATTTGTGCATCCCAGGAGCTACATATCCAGAGGGCACAGCTGGAGGTATACATGTGGAACTCATTACAGAGATCTGGGTAAGAAATGATGATTCAGAAATAACCAACCTAGAAACAGTAATAGTAATTAAAAGCAAAGTCAGTAGTCAAGAACACCCAGAGAAAGTGCAGATCCTAGAAAAACAGCATAAAGCAGCCAGTTTCGCTTATTCAGAAAGCTGACTTATTAAAAAAAAAAGGGGGGGGATGTTCCTTACAGAAGAGATTCTCTACAGATCAAATTCAAAAAACAAAACTTTTAGTTCAATTTGTGTATTGGTCTAATTAGTGAGGGTTAGTCTTGAAAAATCTCTTTTGGGGGGAGGAGAAGGAGGTTAAAAATAATGCAGAATACTGGGCTCTAATTTGACTCTTGGATTTAATGCATGTGACAACTTGTCGAAGTTAAATAGCCTTCTGGGGCTTAGTTTCCTCCTGCATCAAAGAGAAAAATAACCACTAACTCAGAAAATGGCTATAAAGATTAAGTTTTGTTGGAATTGGCAGAGCCAGAATCACTTCACATAGAACCTGGCACATGATAGGAGTTGAATCAATGTTCGTTATCATTCTTTTCATTGGTTTATCCAGATGGGCCAAGTGAAATAATAAAACCTGTACACTTTATCTAATTATTTTATATATGTAAATAAAAATAAGTTTTAAAGTGAGATTCAAACTCATTTGTTGAATCAGTTTCCACATATTTGAAGAATATTTGCTTTTTACTCCAGCTCTGAAAGAAACAATTGTCTACTTATATTCAGGGTCAACTTGGTTTCATGAGCCATAATAGAGCCAGTGTTTGCAGTTCATTGAGTTAGCTACTGAGTAAGCCAAATCACCCACTAAAATGCCATGGTCTGGTTATTTAAATTATACAGATTTAATCAACTTAAAAAAATGAAATACAATTGCATTCTGGATTATAGAATTGAATTTGGCATTTTACATTTTGATTGTTTTGCTACAGGTTTGAGATTGGTATTAACAACGAAGGAACATATCTGCTATTCAATTTATAATACTGAAAAATGAAAACGGGTTATTTTGTGTGGTCCAGTTTATGCACAGTAAATTCAGGATTTTAATTACAAGGTTTTAAAATAGGAATAACTCAAGTTAAAGGTTCATTGCTTCTCAGTGATCCAAGTCCTGGGTTTGAGGAAGTCATTTCCACAAAGGATACTAGATCAGTGATTCTCAAATCTCTCTGTTAATAGAGCAACTGGAAATTATGATGCTTTGCAGAACACCAGAAATAATAAAATGTTAAACTTAAAAATAATTAAATACATTTCCTTATTTAAACTGATACCACCTTATATTAGCAGGAGATAATATACACTTGGTTAAGGTCACAGGGTCTAAAATCAGACTGCATTTAAAAATTTTTTTCTAGTGTTTATTTTTGAGAGAGAGAGAGAGAGAGAGAGAGAGAGAGAGAGAGACAGAGTATGAGCATGGGAGGGATAGAGAGAGAGGGAGACACAGAATCCAAAGAGGCTCCAGGCTCTGAGCTATCCGCACAAAACCTGACGAGAGGCTCCAACTCACTAACAGAGAGTTCAGGACCTGAGCCAAAGTGGGATGCTTAACTGCTTAACCCACAGAGCCACGCAGGTACCCCGAGACTGCATTTTATAAACAGGAGCACTGAGACACAGATAAAATAGGCTCCGTGCCCAAATTATACAGTTACAAAGTGGCAAACCCAAAATTCAAGCCCAGGTAATATTAATAGCAACTCCATCAAAAAGTGTTTGTAAGACTTTGTAAGTCATGGGAAGTGTTTGGTGCAGTGCCTGCTATTGACATTTATTGACCCTTTACTAACATGGGCAAGACACTGTACGATATTTAAAAAAAAAAAAATAATAACGGAGGAAAAGATAAAAGTGAGGAAATTCCATTTAATATATAATTGTCATCCTGAAGTTTGGGGAAAGTTCTCTTTTATTTAATGACAAAATAATATTACTGCTATATTCTCACATGGTTACTAGCATACCAGCATAGGAAATACAGGCTGCCTGATTGAAAAAGTGAATTCCTTTTTTTTTTTTAATGTTTATTTCTTTTTCAGAGAGAGAAAGAGAAAGAGCGTGTGTGAGTGGGGGAGGGGCAGAGAGAGAGAGAGGGACAGGATTGGAAGCTGGGCTGTGGCAGCAGTGAAGCAGGATACCCACGCAGGGCTCGAACCCAGGAACTTGATGATATGACCTGGGCTGAAGTTGGACGCTCAACCAATGCTCAACCACCCGGTGCCCCTGAGAGAGTAAACTCTAAAGGGAAATTGCCTGGAATCTAAACATAACACTGACAGTTAACAGCTGTGTTACCTTAACAAATTACATACCCTCCCTGGCCTTCTGTTGTAAAATGGAGATAATTAAAATACTAATTTGGAGAGGATTAAGTGAGTTGATATGTTAAATGAGTGTACAATAGTTCCTGGAATTAGTAGAGACTCATTTAATGCCACTTGTTGCTATTATTACTCTTTCCAGAAGAGTCCTCATACAGAGCAGACTCAGTGTAAATTCAAAGATAAAGACTCCATAGCTGACCAAAACATAACATACATACATACATGGACATATAAATCAGGAAACTACTTTTCCACTGTGAATAATTCACATAATTTAAAAATCGGGCTACTTTTATGGTTTTAAATTAGAATATAAAGGAATATGCTAACAAACTTTTTTTTGTGTGCAGACTACAATGATATAGAAAAAAAAACCCTAAAAGGTACAAATGTTATTATAAAGAAAAAATGGAATTTCAAGTACATTCTAACCTGGAAAGGCACACACATACACACACACACACACACACACACAAACTCTGTGAGTTTTGCTCTCCCTTTCAGGATCTCTTTTCTCCTGATTTTTCACATCTGCTTTTTCCTCACCCTTCAAGTCTTGCCTGAATACCACCTTCTCAGGAAGAGCATCCTTGATCCCTGTTTAGAAAAAGCCTCCCTTTTTCATTCACAATAGCACGTCCATTCTGTTTATTTTCTCCATGACACCAACAATAGCTAATTATTCTATATGTTTGATTGCTTTTTTTGTTTTGTTTTGTTTTGTTTTTTAGCATCCCTACTAGAACAAAACTCATTTAGGAGTGGGATTTCTCTAAATTGAGTCATTGCTCATTCATCAGTTGCTTAATCCAGTATTTGGTACATATTGGCAACTAACAAATATTTGATGACTAAATTAATAAGGGAATATTACCTTTATATTCCCCTCATATTGGGTACTTTATCTGCAGAAAGATCCAATAATTTGGCCCTGAATTACAAATACCAGCTTTGGACATTTCTGCTGAGACTTCATGGACTTCTTTGGCCAGCCAGGAGCTCAGGAAGAAGAGTGAGGTGGGCGGGGCCTAAGAAAAGGGAGAGAGGAGGTCCCTGTGGTGAGAAAAGTAGCGTGGACACACAAGGGAGTTCAAACAGAAGTCTGCACGCACTGGAGTCATTAGAGCCACTATTAGCTCCTGTCTGATTGTGGAATAGACCCTTACATGTTCTGTCTCAGATTCCTCCATTTGACAGCCATAGAGGTCTTCCTGAGCAATCTCACCAAGTTTGCCTGCTCAGGGCGCTCTGCAATGGCTCCGCAAGACCTTCTGGATAAAGCACAAGCCTGTGGCAGAAACATCAGGAAGGGCCTTCTTCATCAGCTGCACAATTCTCTGGTCTTTTCCTTCACAGCTTCAGCAGGGACTCAGAACCAGTAGGATGGATGCATTAGGTGGAACATTTGCCATTCCAAGAACTTCCCACTCTCCCCCATTTATCTGTGGCTTTGCACATACCATTCTGCCTAGAATATTCATCCTTATCTTTCAAAATAAGCACCTCAGGTTCAGAATGGAATACCACAAGACATTTGTCCTTCGACGTGGCTTACAGATATACTTCCCCGTTTTTCATAGCTATCCTTTGGGTATGTATCAATGAGATGAAACACACACATGTACACAAAGACCCTTGTTAAAAAAGGAGCATTAGGCCTCTGAGGAAGTCTAAACATTCATAGTCAGAAATACAAACCACTGTCCTAGCTACAACATAATCTGTACTACTTCCTTGGTTATCAATTGAGACAGCAGATTACATTCTTATGTAGAGTGCTAATCACTTCCATATTTTTCAATATTATGCTCTCCAATTACGTCCTGAGGCTTCTCAGTGTTCTTTCCACTACATAGTCACCTATCCCTTGATGGCCATCCACTTGTCAAAATACACAAAAAATTGTCAGAAGCTTCAAAATTAGGATTGTTGCAGTCATCATCACTGTTCTTATTGTTTCTCAAATGAGTTAAAAGTTTGGTACAGGACATTCTCTATAGTTTCTGAAGATACAAAAAAGCACATTAAGGCTTCCCCTATGCATTCACATTTCAATATTCAATAACTGAGAAGCCAAATATAAGTCATTGTAACCCACATGAACCAGAAAAACTGGAGAGGGCAAAGGAGTATGTGAGAAGAAACGAATGCATGGAAACATATGTGACAGTATAAGTGTGCTTGTGTATGTGTACTTGTGTGTGTGTGGGGGGGGGGTATATGTGAGCTGTATTAATGTAAAAAACTAGACAAAATTGCATATGCAGACATATACGTTTAGGTCTGTATATATACGTATACAGCTATATGCATACATATATGTGTACACACACACACACACACAAATTGATTCCTCCTATTTGTAGGAGTTATGCTTTATAAAGCTTCCATAAACACTGAATTAGCAAAATACTGGACCATTGCTACTTGAGTAAACACAAGATTAAGTTCCTGTGAGCATCCGGTCATGTTTTCATCAACTGATTAATACATATACTTGTTTGATGTGTGTTTCTGCTTAAAGACACCTTATTTAATATGTACTGTTAATTTATCAACACTGAACACACAACCAACAGCTCTGCAAGTCATGCATGAATGAAGTTTATCTAACACATGTATTTTCTCTCTAAGACACATCCCAGCCTTCTTGCCCTTTGGCAACACTAGACAGCGCTTCAGTACTATGCTTAGGGGCCATCTTAAACTGCAAAATCATCAACAAAAGTTACAAAAATCAAGCACTGTAGCACTAAATAGATCACAGAAAGGTCTCGTTTACAGTATTAGAGCTGAAACAAGAAAGCAGACAGTATGGACTTGTTGAGCATCAGCTAGGAACGTGCAGTGCACATTGGGCAACTCAAATGTTTTTGCTGCTCACCACAGGTGCATGTCTACAAATGGCCACAAAAGCACGTCAAGTATTGATTTAGGGGTTACAAATATATTTTAGCGAATAGGTGAATGGACAAATACAAAATCTGTGAAGGAGGAATGATTGTCATGTGTGTATGTGTGTGTGTGTGTGTACAGAAAGACAATCTTCCATATGAATGACATCTGTAGGGTCAATGTTCATCTTGTATCTTACTTACTTAACACATAAAAGAACCTAGGAAGTATGATTAAAATAAAAGAAAGAACAGAAACCCTCACATCTTTCCCAGGTAATCAATTTAATCATGGTCCTTGAAATGGTGGCTAGAGGCTTATTTTAGAGAGATTAGGTTTCTATTACTTCTCCTTCTTTTCAAATGTATAACACTGCTTCTTCCTGAATGATAAAGATACACAGAATCATTGGTAAAATATGGAAAAACTCAAAAACTATAAAGTGCAAATCACCAGTTTTCCTATGATGAAAAAAAGATCATTAAAAATTTGCTGCATTTCTTCTGTTTTTCTTTTCATGCAATGCATATACAGGTGTGTAAACATTTTTAAAAATAAATTGGAATTATACTGTTTTCTATCCTTTTATTGTTTTTTTTAGTATTAATGCTATATCGACATCCCCCTCATCATTGTATTTCATCTTACAGATTCTTCCTGATCACGCTTTTCTGACGGACATACACATCTGAGACTGCACAGTTCACTCTAGAATTCAGCAAACTGCTTTAGCTGAATAAATGCATATGACGGCCTCTACTGGGGAGACTTAGAAGAAAAAAATACATATAAAGACTGTACTGCTAGACTTTTTTCTTTAATTTTTGTATTCCTTGAGAGATCCTCACTTAACTAAAGAAGAAGAAGAAGAAGAAGAAGAAGAAGAGCAGAAGGAAAAAAAGAATCATTTCCAAAGGTGTAAGAAAGCTTACCCTAAAATAGATTGCCTATATCATAACTGACCTTTGCATAAATGCATGCATTTCATAGCAATTCGGTTCAATCAAATTTCATAAGCAGACATACTCACACAATTTAAACAGCAGAATTAAAGTTTTAAAATGCACATTTTAGTAACTCTCCAAAAGCCAAAAAGTTCAATCTTCATGTTCAGTCTCTTAAGATATTGTTTTCCAATACAATGAAAGTTAATGGTGGACTTTTCTATCTTTGTGAATTACAAAAGGTATTCTAGGCTGGAAGAAAGGAGCAATTCCCCCTCTTTTGTTCTCCGGGCTGTGGCAGGATTATCTTACAACAGGCGATTACTAAACAAACTTAATCAACTACAAAAATATATAACGCTATCATAGCAAAATTCTCAGATAGGCTCAATTGATACTTAAAATTTCCAATTTTTCTTGTTTAATATTTTAATCTTTACCCTAACAAGAAGAAACTACATATTTTTAAAAAAGAAAGAAAACTGAGATAAGTATGAATAATTAAGTGAATTGAGTCCACTTCTTAAAATACCATTAGCACATACATAATTTGTTTATTATGTGAAAAGAATTAATTAACTCATAAGAAAGTGTTACAGAGGGAAAAGTTAACATGTCATATGCTGACATAGTCTAGATTCTTTGAATGCCTTTTCAACTGCCTGGTGGTCATTAGGAAAACGCTGAGATTAAGACAATTTTAGGCTGTTAATCCCAAAATATATCCAAAAAGTTAATTATTAAAAATTATTCACATATTGAAATGTACTAAATTAACATGGGAGTCATTTTTATTAAATATAAATTAAAAGAAATGTTATTTCTGGTACCCCCCCAACATGAAAAATAATACTATTACTGCATTTAAAAGTATTTAAAATCTTATTGCAAATGGCATTTGCCCAGATTTTAGCTCAATATAACTGGGTTCAAAACCAGACTGGAAAATCCCAATTCAACAAGCCACAAAAGGTACTGATTTCCTTTGTTGCTAGAAGCCTTCTTGCTCCTCTCAAAACACTCTTTTGCCATCAATGGCTCTTAAAAACTTTTAACAAAAGTTATTCTACCCAATCAGTGCAAGCATTTGCTCTTCATCTGGGATATCCCTGTATAAAGGATAGTTTAGACCCACACTGTCTTTCAAACAACAAACCACAGGCACACTCCCCTAGATTCTAAGTCATTGTCAGTGGTACTACCACTGAGTGTTGTTTTTACTCTCAAAGGAAGAGGCAATAAAGTATATGCCTTTACTCCCACTAATCATAATATTTAACATTTATCAGGTTCTTATCCAATCTGGAGCCTTTCCCAAGAAGTTGACACATTTTATCTCATTCCATGCTCACAAAATCTATACAAGATAATTATTTGAACTGTGCCTCTTTGTGAAAGTAAGTTAAAACCAGTAAACCTTCATTTGCCCATATGTAAAACGGGGAGCTCATTAGTAAGTAAGGTGATAAGGTAGTAGAAAGTGAGAGAGACACAGTTCAAATCCAGGCCCGTAGGTCCTATTCCCAAGCCTGAACTGAACCTGACTTGGTCTTTAACGCTTTCAACTGATTGACTTTGGCCAAGTAAGGAACCTACCAGTTTTCCCATCTGCACAATGGAAATAATGTTACTCACTTTATAGGGATATTGACTGGATTAAACGCCATAGAGGGCATGGATCACACATCAATTCATGTGGCAATCCTTGGAGCTCTACACATACTAATTCCCTTACACAAAGACCGAGGTTATCAGCCTCATGACTGCCATTAGCAAAATAACCGGGACGTATGGCATAACAACTATGTGCGCTACACATAATGAAAACACAACCAAATATTTGAAATCAACACCGCCTTCCACACGCCAGGTCATATGTTCAACATGTTGGTCAATGATGAGACTCCTGATGGGACCGGAAATGGTTGATGATCACAGAGCATAACGCTGACAGTCAAAGGGTCAGCTGTACCAGATGAAGTGAAACAGGCAACGCAGACTTGAAGGCTATTGCAATTAGGGAGAGAGGCAGAGCTCAGTCCGTGCTCAACTCCCCTGAAACAAAGAATGGGAGAATTTTTAAGTGCTGGGGTGAGGGGGAGAACACAGGCCGTCAGTCAGTGTTTGCTAATTGGCCTTATCTAAAACAACACTTTCTCAAATCTTTGTGACAGAAAGTAGTTTTACAACTAGGAGCAAAGCATCCATTGAAAGGAGGCTCCTACCCTCCCGCAGAGCCTGGGAAATAGGGATGTTATATCCCTTGATGTTTACATTTTCAAAGCGAGGGCTCCTACATCCTTGAGAAAGACTTTCCTGGCTTATAAAACTGGCAACAGGCTTTTTAAAAAAAAAATGCTTATATCTCAAAGAGGCAGGGAAAGAATTTACAATCATAAGTTTTCTAAAGTAAATGCTCTAAAGAAAGTCAGAGCCTAGAGTTAGGAAAAAGCCATTCCAAACTTCAGTCAAAGGGAGGGGAACATTCAGGCCTTCTTGGGCAGGGTGACACGGATGGGGCAGCAATGGGGAGACGGAAAGCAGCTCCACTTTCCACCCACACCCTGCACTTTGAGGGCACTCCGTGCCAAGAGCCATCTTTTCTACTTTTGTTTCCATAGCAGGTACTTCTACCAAACAAGGAGGTTGGGTCTCACACGTCATTTCAGATGAGGAGAAAATAAACAATAGGAGAGGAACTTGATTTAGTGACAGAGTCACCAAGGTCCTTAAATCAGGTAATTATACAGCAAACTGGCCTCAAATTTAGGTTTAACCTACACTCTGGTGCTCGTTATACAATACCACAATGACATCCATAAGAATATTCCCAAAAGGAATCAACAATTAAACATAAATGAATGGAGTATGTATTAAATAAACAATGGATATAGCTAAACAAAAATTGCTTTTACGTTTTTGAACAAATCTACATTGTATGCCTTTCTCAGTAGCATCTTGATTTATGGCAATGTTAGTTTGGTACGTAAGCTCCATCTTACTACATTTCAGTTAAGGAAGAATCTCCGAATTTTCTAATTTGTGTTGACTAGAAGTCTCCTGTGGAGTCAGTCTTGCCAGTCGGTTTATTAGTTAATTAACTGTCATCTTATACTTCATATTCTAAATTCCAGGCATCCAAAAGAGCTCACTCTAAGATTCTCCTATCAGGTACCTGCATAATTAGTCTCATTTTAGAATACCTATTATTCAGCGCACAATAGAACAGACAATTAATTTGGACCACATGCAATTACGCTGAAAGGTCAGGTGCTACCCATAATAAAACTCTGTTCAAAAGTGTGTTTGGGGAGAGCATTAATATGGTTATCCAGAGACTTTAAGGGGCAGAAAATCTCCAAATGCAATTAAATGGGCTGTAAAGTAATCACTTGCAATTTTTCATTTTTAAAGCAGGAGACTTTTTGAATGTTGTGCAAAATGAATACTTCTAAGACCAATCAAATTTGGGGGATTTATATCAAGAGGTGACAAATTCAGACCCTAAAGCAGAAAGCACATTATTTGGCCTGCAACTTCCTGTGTGAGTTTCAAGTTATAAAGAGCTTTCATGGAGCAGTTGTTAGAAACCCCTCAAATACAGTTAATAATGAAAGTGCTGGCTTTATCCATCTTGGGTAATTTGAACTTACATAGCCATAAAAATTACAGTTAGAAGTGTGGATGTGTGGATTATAAAGTATCCCCAGTACCCAAATGTCCATGAATTTATAATTCTGTGTTCTTCAACAATATTATGTTTGCCTGTTAAATGCAAATTTTTGAAGTAGATTTCACTCTAGAGGAAGTTCCAAAGATACCTCTGTCACTATTAAAGGTATATGTATATTTTACAGCCCTAGGCAGGTTTATAAAATGCTCATTGTTTCCTCCACATGGAGAAGATTTTGCTGATAAAAGAAAAAAATAGGGAAGGGACCAAAAGGCAGAAAACTATAGTAAGAATTGACAGCAAAACACTTTTCTCTGTACCAACGAAACACAGCAATATATGTAGACACAAACAACATTGTGGTTTAAGAATAAACACGGAGAAATGTTTACAACATGAGTGATGGAGGTATCTTTAGCTGTTTATTTCTTAGCAACAAAGAGACCATGCATCTGGAATTTTTATAGATTTAGCCTTCATTCAGAAATTACACATGCATTAAGCACCGTAATGTAGTAGTGGTTGTGTGAGAGAAAAACATGGTTAAGGGATAGTCATTACCTCAATGATTTTCCTCTAGAATGGAAATACTGAGAGTGCATTGCCACACAGGATAAATGCTTGCACTCTGAAATTAGAAGAAGCTAAGTTTTGACTTTGGTCCAACATTTTTACTAGCTATATGACTTTGGGTAAATTCCTTAAACTTTATGTGCTACATATTTTGTATCTGTAAAGTGACAACTTAACTAATAGTAACTACCAGGTACTCGGAATTGCTAGAGGCAGGATAATCAGCTCAAATGTGCTTAAGCAAAAGGAACATTCATTTGCTTATATAACCAAAATGCAGAGAGGTAAGAGGGGAACTGTCCTTGAGAAGAACTAGAAGTTAGGACTCAAAATCCTGTGAATTTTGGCATTCAGAAGTCCATCCCTTTATTCATAACTAGTGCATTCTCATCAGGACAATTGTCTCTTTCTGTTTCTCAACCTGGTGATATTGGTAGAGCTCCCATTCCACCAAATCAAACAGAAGATTCTATGTTTAAAGTACAAAATTAGACATCAATGTGAGTATTTATTTAGAAAAGGTCAATGCAAATAACCTGAAAGTTACCCTTCTGTAGGTTCTTGGTAAATCCATCTCTTACTAAATCATAAATTCCTTAGGAACAGAGAGCTTTGCATCTTTAACCCATTGAACCAATATTCTATTTACCAAATAGGACCTACATCGCGTGCGTGTGTGTGTGTGTGTGTGTGTGTGTGTGTGTGTGTGTGTGAAGAATCCTGGCCATATCAATCCCCACATGAAAACCTCTCAGTCTTTATATTTCACAGATTACAAAGTGTGATCTCTTTTGTCCAGCATTCAAGATCCCTTGAAATCTGCCCTAAAGTCTACCTTCTCAGTCCTATATCCTCTTCATACACTGTTCACTTCAGTTGTGTCTAATTAACTGACATACTCCAAGCATGCTGGACACTTCTCCATCTCCAAGCTTATGTTAAGTATTTACTTCTCCCTGATGTGATTTTTCCAATTTTTGCATTTCAGAAGTCCTCCCTATCCTTTGTGGCCCAGCTCAGAGACAATCTCCAGCATGGAGTGTTTGTTCTCAGATGCACCTATTGCAAGTTATTTGGACAGCATAGCTAGTACCTACAACATCCCAAGTATTTGAGTGAAAATGATGAGCAAGATACACTTCTTCCTTCTAGAAGCTCACAGTTTAATAGGACAGATGTTTCTATTACAATAGGATGGGATCATAAGGAACTAGTATAGAGCACAACAGAGACAACCCGATCCAGACTGGGGAGAGCAAATCCCAGGAAGGCTTCCTGACAGATGTCCAGTGTGCCTAGTGTGCAACTATTGCTTTCCTTCTGCTATGCTCCTCTTAGATTCCCTAAGAGAAGCTCAGTGAGGGTCTGCAGTCATGCTAGATTTCTACACATCTGGCTTTTAATTAAAATATTAGTAATTACAGGGGCGCCTGGGTGACTCAGTCGGTTAAGCATCCGACTTCAGGTCAGGTCATGATCTCGCAGTTCACGAGCTCCAGCCCCACGTTGGGCTCTGTGCTGACAGCTCAGAGCGGGAACCTGCTTCAGATTCGGTGACTCCCTCTCTCTCTGCCCCTCCCCCACTCACACTCTGTCTGTTTCTCAAAAAATAAACACTAAAATATTTTTTAATATTAGTAATAACATTAGTAATATCAGTAATAACAACAACACAATAACCAGCATAACTATAACCGCAATAAACTTGTCAGTTTTGCCCATCTTTGTACCCATTGCTTTCCAGAGATCAGCTCATTTAATCTTGCACAGTTGGGTCTCTATGAAGAAATGTAAGGGCCATCGCTATAGCCGTACCTTCAATATTACAGGCCGATCTAATCAGAGAACTCCTTCAAGCAGATATAGGATTGCCTCAGGGAAGGTCACATGAACTGGGCTAGACCAATCAGATTTCATCCCTAGGACTGCTGCGTGATTCAGAACCCTCCAAGCCTTTGCTCCACCTACTTTGTTGGCTTCAGGAGCTATCTCTGCTGCATCCACCTGCTAAACTCTTGTTCATTTCTCAAAATGTGGCTCTGATTTCTCCCCGTGATTTATTCTTGGACCCTCCCACACACTGTTCATCTTTTCCTTTTTGACCAGTGCTGTTTCTTAAACCCATTTCCACTAAAGCACTTCCTGTATGGGGTGGTTGCACATACACTGAACACTAAAACATGATCTGCTTGAAGGTAGAGCCCAGGGCTTATTTATCTTTTCATTGCTAGTGTTAATTCCAGTGCCTAGCATGTGTGTGTGTGTGTGTGTGTGTGTGTGTGTGTGTATATATATATATATATAGTGAAGAAATGAATGGTTAAATGAATAAATGAATGAAGCTATAAGGCTCAGTTACATACAATTCCCTATCACACTTATCAGCAATAAATAGGTTTCTAGAGAAAGGTAATCTTATGTTAATTTCTTAGGATGCCTTGGATCATTTTCGCCTATATGTGGGTTTCCACTGACCACCCAATACTCCCACTTGCTTGTTTTTCTTTTTTGTTCTCCATTTTTCTGTTTTTCTTTGCTGCATTTAAAAATATCACAATTGTTGGTACATTCCTGCCAAAGTTTGTCATTCATTCCACCCAACTTATGGAATAACTGTGTTGAAGTGTAAAAGAATAGGGGTCTCATCCTGCGTCCTTCCACTAACTTTCTCAGAAAAATATTAGAGACTCTTGGTGCCAACCATCTCATTTAACAGCAAACTTAGGGGAAAGATGTCAGAATCATGGGCTTTTATCTGTGTCTCATTGTTAGTCTTCCTGAGTGTGAAGGAGAATATTTGGATTACTCTGAATGAAAGACAGTGAAGTAGATGTCTCTGACACATGAATCCACCGTATCGGAGTTTCTTAGCAATGATAATCCTGTCACAGCTGTTAGAATTTATTCCTTTATCCATGTGACATTTTAACAGAAGACAAATCCAAGTTATTATAAACAGATATAAACCATTCAGTCCAAAATGGCTTGTATTAGCAACTTCATCCTGCTGACAAGCCTTGTTTCAGAAATTTGTAAACATTATTCTCGAGCATTTGATTTTTTCCCCTCTACAAAGTTGAACCTGCTTCAGGCTTTTGTTCTATAAAATTCAAAACTTCCAGTTTAAAATGTTTATTTAATTATATCCTAGGATGTAAGAGATGGAAATACATAGCCATTTAACTAGCTAAGAGATGGAGTGAAAGGCGGGTGGCTGTTATTTGCTTGATTTGAGTGTACTCTCAGTACCAGTGTCCTTAGTATCAAACAGGAGAGGGAGCTGTGGAAATTGAAGAATAAATTGAATGGATATTTGGGGAAGGTATTTTAGTGGGAGGAGAGTAAGAGCTTTCAAGTAAATTACTAGTGTGTATATATTTCCCCGATGACTCTGAATTCTTTATTTGAACTGACATGGGTTGAATAAATATATTACTATCCTCCTTACCTGATACAAACAAGAAACAGACAGGAAATGTGTGAAATTTAAACAGAATATGAAGAATAAACACATGCTGGAGAACAGCCTGCAGTTCCCAGGTCTATGATGCTGAAGTATCTACGGATACATATCCACAGCGCTACATATTCTTATTTATTCTTATTTCTCTTCCCCTGGTGGGTAAGTGCTCAGCTAATGGAGCATTGATGCTTGCTGAATGAATTATAAAGAAGAATGGCTTTTTCCCACTTTGGATAGGGAGACCTGGGTACAAACCAAAAGCAATGCAGTCAAAGCTATTGTAAAGGTACAATAAAACGACATGTGCCAAACAGCACTAATAGGTAGAAATGCCTAATGTTTTTTTAATATTTTTTGAGAGAGAGAGCAAGAGTGCAAGTGGGGGAGGGGCAGAGAGGGGGACAGAGGATCCAAAGCAGGCTCTGGGCTGACAGCAGCAGACTCTGAACTGATAGCAGTGAGCCCAATGTGGAGCTTGAATTCACAAACTGCAAGATCATGACCTGAGCCAAAGTCAGATGCTCAACCCACTGAGCTACCTAGGCATCCTAGAAACACCCAATATTGTGTGGAATTGTCATGGTACAAGTACTGACGTACTTGTACATGGTAGCCACATAGGCAGAATTTGTTTACAATGAAATATAGCCAGTTGAGGTTTTCTGATTTTATTGAGCAGAAGGATGATTTGAAGTTAAGACCAATAAGAAAGGTGGCACCAGATCAGTCAATCTGCAATCTGCTTGTTTCCAAGTTGTCCCATAGCAACAATGGTGTCCACCATTCATTCCCTGGCTGAGAACTTCAGTTATAGTATGTTTCATGCCCAATCATGGACAGAATGTGGCTGATTCCCAATCTCTCCAAGGAACCATGTAGTGTCCCTGGGCTATCATAGGCGCTACAAAGCCAGCTTTGAACTAAGACAGTGGTGCTCACATTTGTTAGTCATGCCACCATTTGATTAAATATGATTTTAAATGTAAATTGAATGCCTAAAACATATAAAGTGAAGACATGGATCTGATTGATCCTGAGGTACTTAGACCAATCTTTTACCTCCTCCCTTCTGTCTGAGGAAAGCTGTGCAACTGTTAGGCATATCTAAACTGCCTAAGTTATATCAGCTATGAAAAATTTACTGCCCGAAGAGCCCACATTCATACTGAAGACTAACATGATGAGAGGACAACTGGACCGAAATAAGAGATCAGGGTTTAAGTCCTGGATCTAACATGGACCTGATAATGAAGAGGAACCATTATAGAGTCCAAGATAAATATATGTTAGGAACCATGCTCACTTTTATTTTCAATTTTTCTTCTTTCCACCATAAAATGTACTCACATTTCCTCAAGGGTTAAATAACTTGGCCAAGGTCACACAACAAGCAAGTGATCCAAATAAGACTACAACTTGATCTTGCCAGATGAAGCCAAATTCTCATCAAAGAATATCCATTCTACGGGGTACCTGGGTGGCTCAGTTGGTTAAGTGTCCGACTCTTGATCTCAGTTCAGGTCACGGTATCACAGTTTCTGAGTTAGAGCTGACAGCACAGAACCTGCTTCAGATTCTGTCTCTCCTTCTCTCTCTGTCTCTCCCCTAACTCTCTCTCCCAAAAATAAATAAATAAACTTAAAAAGTAATAAAAAGAATATCCACTTATATGTCTATCAATAGATGAATGGATAAGGAAGATGTGGTATATCTATATCTATGTCTATATTTATATCTATCTCTATCTATCTATATAATATTACACAACCAGGGCACCTAGGTGGCTCAGTTGGTTAAGCGTCCAACTTTGGCTCAGGTCATGATCTCATGGTTCGTGAGTTCGAGCCTCACTTTGGGCTCTGTGCTAACATCTCAGAGCTTGGAGCCTGCTTTAGATTCTGTGTCTGTCTGTCTGTCTGTCTGTCTCTCTCTCTCTCTCTCAAAAATAAACATTTAAAAACAAATATTACACAACCATAAAAAAGGATAAAATCTTGGCACCTGTGACAACATGGATGGACCCAGAGAGTATTATAAGTGGAATAAGTCAGACCAAGAAAGACAAATACTACATGATTTCACTTATATGTGGACACTAAAAAATAAAACAGATGAATAAACAAGCCAACCAAAATCAGAATCAAACCTATAAATACAGACAACTAACTAATGGCTGCCAGAGTAGAGGTGGATGGACACCTCTGAGAGGGTGGACAAAATGGGTGAAGGGGAGTGGGAGATACAGGCTTCCAGTTATGGAATGAAGAAGTCACAGGAACAAAAGGAACAGCATAGGGAATATAGTCAATGATATTGTCTTGGTGTTGTATGGTGACAGACAGTAGTTACACTTGTAGTGAGCGTAGTATAACATTTAGAGAGGTTGAATCCGCATATTGGGCACCCAAAACTAATGAAACACTGTATGTCAACTCTACTCAAATTTTAAAAAGTTGAAAAGAAAAAGAATGTCCACTTATAAAATTCACAAATGCTTATTCAACATTTATCTTGGAAGAGATATCTTGATTTGGAGGTTTTATTTTATAAAACAAAAAAGGGAAGCAAGGAGGGAAACAAGGGGTGAGGAAAGAGGGGAGGAGGGGGGAGGGAAGGAGGGAGGAAGGGAGGGAGGAAGGGCGGAAGGAAAGGGGAGAGAAAAGGAAGGAAAGAAAGAAGGGAGGGAGGGCATGAGTAAGTGAGGGAAGGAAGGTAGTCTTGTATGAGATAAGCAATGATCCTAGCCAAGGAAATAAAACGTAAGGCAACTATAAGAGACTTGGGAAGCTCATCACACATTCCAGATTAATGCATGCATGTACAGCAGAGATGGAGAGGGCCCAATCCACATACACATCTCTGGCTAATGGAACCTGGTTGCACACACAAAGGAGATGAAATAAAACCCAGTAGAAACTAAAAGTCAAGCCAGACTTAAATATGGGCTGGTGTTTGAATGTACCCCTGAGCCCACTCACAAATGCATCATCAGAGAGTGAAAGCCTTGCTGGCTCAGTCTTCGAGCACAACCTTTGGCCAATTTTTCTGACTTATCGTTAAGCTATACAGACATGAGGCAACCCCTAGGAAGTCAAACTTTAAAATAAAAGCAAGAGAAAAAAACAGAGCAGAGGTATCAGTGGCCACACATCACAGGAAAGATAAACTTTATAAATTTAGTTCAGGCAAGTTACTAAACAAACAGCAACAAGTCTCAAAGGGTAAGCCAGAGTTTTTGCAATATATTATCCAAATGTTCATTTTCAGCAAAATATTATGAGACATGTGAAGAGACAAGAAAGTGTGACCTATATTTAGAAAAAGTAAAACAGTCAATAGAAATTGTCTCGTATCCTCACATGCTGGATTTAGCAAAAACTTCAAAGAAGCTATTAAATATGTTCAAACCAAATAAGACTACATTTAAATAATTAAAGGAAAATATAATGACAGTAATTCAGTAAACAAAGAATCACAATAAACAGTTAAAACCATTTAAAACTATTTTAAAAATACAGGTTCTGGAGTTAAAAACTCAATAGCATTAATCTACAGATCAAGGATGCTCAGGGAGCCCCAAGTAAGATAAATATTAAAAAAGATCCATACCTAGATGCATCATAATCAAACAGAGAAAATCTTGAAAGAATAAAAAAAAATGACTCACCACAGAACAAAATTTGCAATTTTAATACATATGTAAGAAGAGAACAAAGGTGCCCTAATCTTAAAGAAACTAGAAAAACGAAAGCAAAGTCCAAAGTAAGCATAAGAAATGAAATAGTAAAGATCACAGTGGAAATCAATGAAATAAAATACATAAAAACAACACACAAAATGAGTACAAGAAAAAACTATTTTTAAAAGACCAATTAACAGGGTGGTGTGGTGGCTCAGTTGGTACTGGCTCAGGTCATGATCTCATGGTCATGAGATACAGCCCGGAGTCAGGCTCCGAGCTGGGTGTGAAGCCTGCATAAGATTCTCTCTCTCCCTCTGCACCTCCCTCACTCATGCACACACGTTCTCACGCTCTCTGTATCCCAAATAATAAATAAATAAGTAAATAAGTAAGTAAGTAAGTAAGTAAGTAAAAAGACCATTTAACATACTCTTATGCAGAGCAATCAAGAAAATGAGAGAGGACTAAAATCACCAAATTAGAAATGAAAGAAAGGATCATTAGTTACCCTGCAGAAATTAAAAGATTATAAGGGAATATTATAAACAACTTTCTTATTTAGACAACTCGAATGAGATGAATAAACTCCTAGCAAAACTCAAATGACTGAAGCAGGGCGGGAGGGGTTGGGGGGGGGGGGGAATGGAACATGTAAATAAATTGAATTTGTCTTAAAAATCTTCCTACCAAGAAAAGCACATAAAGTTTGACTGGTGAATTCTAGCAGATATTTAAAGACAAAAATGATGCTTCACAAATTCTTTCAGAAAACAAAAAAGAAGAAAACACTTCCAACTCATTATTTGGTACTAGTTTTAGCTTTCACTAACAAAGGCCTCAAAAGAAAATCAATAGTCCTTGTGAATATAAACACAAAAATCCTTAACAATCACAAACTGAATTCAGCATATAAAAATGATGATATGCTATGACTAAATGAGACTTATCCCAGAAATAGCAGACTGAATTGACATCCAAATTTCAATTAGTGGTACAATACTATATGAATAGAATAATGGGCAAAAAACACAAGATCATCTCAACAGATGCAAGATAAACACTCGACAAGTTTCCTGAAGTATGTTATCTGTGAGCGCCTGAACTGATGGAAGATGTCATGGAGGACAGGCGGATTAACAAACTGGCTCTAAAAGAGAAGTGGTAAGTGCTCTATGGTGACAATGTAGACTCCTGAAAGGCAAAGAGGTAAGGTCTACCTCCGAATGGGAGATCCCGGCTGAGTTGTTCCCACTCGGAGGATGACACAGTGTTAGAGTTTGTGGATGGGAGGATCCACTAAGCCTGGCCATTAAAGTCCTTCCTCATTTTACAAGACTTCACACCTAACACAACTCCATCCCAGAACTGGTCTCAGGTGAGGCTAAGCCATTTAGTCCTTCAGAATCCCAGACACTCAAATAATTCTCTTTTATTCCCCATAACTCCACTTCTACTTTTATTTATTTTTTCAAAGTTTATTGAGGTATAATCAACAAATAAAAATTGTATGTATTTAGGACGTTGCAATGTGATGGTTTACGATACATATTGTAAAATGATTAACACAATAAATTTATCACCTCACATAGTTACCTTTTTTTTTCTTTTGATAACTCTCACCACTAATTTTAGACTGCAAACAAAGGGATCTTTGGGCTCCCTTTCTCTAGTAGACAGAGACTACAGAACATTTTAGTACAAATTCAAGTTTTATCATTTGCAAAGTACTTGAAATAACCATGTCTGACTCTATGAACTTGACTTTTACTTGTCTGTGACCTTACACCCTCCAAACTTCAGTCTCCACATCTGTAAGGTGATGGTTATAACAACAGTACCTGCCCCAAAGAGCTATTGGAAAGATTAACTGGAATGTTGTATACAAGTGTGTAATTTATAAGAGTTACATGTTATGCACCACTAGTAAGAGTTAAAGTAATTAGTTATTTTGTTATTAGGTGCCATATTAGTCCCTGAATGTTAAAACTTTATACATGGCCTTCGAGGATCTTTATAGTCTGGTCTGAACCTTTCTTTTTAAATTAATCTCCTACTAAATATCTCCATTTATCCTGAACCCCAGCCTAATTGAACCAGTCAACCCTACTTGGATAGTGTATAACATAATTGTATGGAAAATATTATGGCGGGGCGCCTGGGTGGCGCAGTCGGTTAAGCGTCCGACTTCAGCCAGGTCACGATCTCGTGGTCTGTGAGTTCGAGCCCCGCGTCAGGCTCTGGGCTGATGGCTCAGAGCCTGGAGCCTGTTTCCGATTCTGTGTCTCCCTCTCTCTCTGCCCCTCCCCCGTTCATGCTCTGTCTCTCTCTGTCCCAAAAATAAATAAACGTTAAAAAAAAAAAAGAAAAGAAAAAAGAAAATATTATGGCATCAATAAAGTAAAACAAACAGTTTCTTACACATTACTTTGCATTGAGCAAAATGTAATTAAAGTGATTTAAAGATACCATGAATTTTTGACAGCTGTCTCCCCAGGAGGCTAGCCTGATGTGATATTAAAATATGTTTCATTATATCTGGTGGATATTCAAGAGGAATGCTTTTTGCAATTCAAAAGGGACAAAAATCTCAGAATAAAAAATTCATTTTCAATCCCTGCAGAGTTCATTAGGAACAACAGAGTGCTAGAAATTAAAACATTTAAATGTGTTTAATAAGGTTCTATAATGGAATGACATTTATGTTTAGATAGATTTTCTCCTCTCCCCCACCCCAATCTTTCTCTTTTATCCCTATAAATTCTATGCTTAGGGAAAAGGTAGCTGCTGATGTGATTTAATTGGTTAATTATGACTAGATTCACCAGCAAAGTGGAAAGTTGAAGCAATTATCTAGATTATTAAAGTTTTGAAACCTTTCCCCTCAATACCTTGATATTCCAGTCAAAGTGGGTTGTGATTGTTACATTAATTGAGACCAAACTGTTTGCAGTTGTGGAAATGTGTATGCCTGAAGAATAAAATTGGAGTATTTAGGCAAAAATCAGTTGATTCAGAAGCAGAGATTAAGGCAACTCAGTTAGAAAGTTGCTTAAAATTGTAGTATTTTCTCATTCTTCCTCATACACTATTTAACTAAATTACATATAGAATATGTAATACATATATTACTGAAAGAAAAAATATTTGTGCCTAATTATCCATAGAATTGACTTGAGGCCATTTACCAATGGTGTTTATGGTATTTGTTTTGAAATGTTTAAATGGTTTTGGAAATTTTTTAAAGCTTATTAAATATTTACTATAATTACTCAGACCAAATATATACTAGTGTATGGAGACCCTCAATATTGATCATACCTCATTCCCTGTGTCTTGGTGTAAATGTAGGCTGAATACATTGGACAACTGTGTACATAAAATGTTTCTATGGCATATTCCACCTCTAAATTATTTATCTTTATACAACCAGGAAAGTTTAAACATAAATCAAATCCAAAGAATAAAACATATGTACTTTATTTTCCTAACCTTCTTTTATTATATATCTTCTGTATTGTACCATTTTTAAATATCACAGAAAAATAAACTTCAATAATCACATTGATTATAATCATCAGAATTTATAATAATATACACAAAATCTTTATCCTATCTTTATTTAGTTCTTTTATAGCCCTCCAACTTAGTTTATTTAAAGCTGAACTTAGTTTAAGGGAAAGAAAAGATATATTATCCACATACCTGGCAGTTATGATTTGCCAGTTTGTACCTCATGTAACTAAATTTTATTATACACACACTTGTGCACACGCGCGCGCGCACACACACACACACACACACACACACACACATACTTTTATTATTGACCAGTAGTCTTAATGGTTGTGAAAAGGTCTGGGACACATTTTAGGCCAGACTTTTGAATCATAGTCTCATCAGAAATTTGTCTTTCTCATTCACCATCTCTTGACTCTACATTCTATTGTATTAGCTTCATGCTCAGAGTCTGCCTCTTCATGATGCCTTCTGGAATCTTGAGGTTTATAAAATCCCATTTCAGTAGTCCCCAAGTAAAAACAAGTGCCTATTTTTAAAAGTACCAATAGGAGCTCCAATATTAAATTGCCCTGAACCGATAAAGGTCCCAGTTGCCACGCCCCAACCAATGCCAGTGTGCATAAAGGTGTAATACTTGACTTATATGTTCACTCCTGGACCCAGCATTACAATGAGCCTCACTCAATACCTGCTAGGTTAGTCAGATTTTGCTTGATTATCATGCAGTAACAAAGACTTTAAAATCATGTCTTATAACAACAAAGCTCTATTTCTCATTCACTTTTGCTATCAGCTACAGGTAGAATGTATCGACTTCTGCCCATATGTCTTCTTCATTCCAAGATGTAGGCTGAAGGAGCAGCTATTATTTAGGACATGCCATCTCCAAGGTAGAAGATACAGAGGACAAAATGTTCTTTCTTGTAAGTGGTTGCCTGGCACTTGCATATGTTACTTTTACTCACGTTTTATCGGCCAAAGCAAGTCACATAACAAAGCCTAAGAATGGAGCTTACTCCTCCCACAGAAAGAAACTACAATACGATCTTCTACATACAAAGTTAAAGGGCTGGCAGAGGTTCATTCCCCAAAGAGACCTCCAACAGGATTACACCAAATATCCCCTGTGATCATTGATTCTTATAGTTTCAAGCTCCAAGTGAATTTTCAATGCAGAATATCTCTCTATCCCAAGAGACCTAATGTTAAGGACATCTATGGGAAAGATTAGTCAGAATGTTGGGCATGCCTTCCAGACTGAAGTGTGACTGCATTTAAACACAAGGGGGAAAGATGCACTTTGGAGCTATCTAGAAGCAAAATGGGGAAGACCCAGAGTGGATAATCGGGCTACAAAACTTAAAAGATGGGTGAGAAAGGGCAGGGAGGCAGACCTGCACAATTTGATGTAGCAATGAGGAAACAGCACACAAAGAAGGCGAGGCAAAAGGGCGCCTGGGAGGCTCAGTCGGTTAAACATCCAACTTTTGATTTTGGCTCAGATCATGATCTCACAGCTCATGAGATCAATCCCAGAATCCCAGGGGTTCTCTGTCTCTCCCTCCCTCTCTCTCTCTCTCTCTGCTCCTCCCCCACTTGCACAAGTGCTCGCTCGCTCACGCTCTCTCTCGCTCTCTCTCTCTCTCAAAATAAATAAATAAACATTTAAAAAATGCAAGGTGAAAACAGGAAAAGTGGCAAGTTAAGGACTTACCTCCAACATAAAGTTTTAAAGGATCTTGGCCCACTTTAGCACCTCTTCTAAGGTAAACAAAACATCATCAAAGCACTATTTTCTCCAGATTCCTCCACAACTTTTTCCTTGGATCGAGGGACTGCTCTCTTTCTCATTCCCCATACTTAATCTCTAATTGTTCTAACTAATTAGTTTCCAAAATCTAATTGATCTAACAGATCTATGTATCTGATTTCGCTCCATTTATTGCAATGCAATAGCACCTTTCTTGTAGTCAGTTGACCGTACATAAGTCTGTTTCTACACTCTCTAATTTTTTTCTACTTTTCTATTCTTTTATTCTTGTACCAGTGCCATACTGTCTTGTTTACAACAGCTAGAAATTTTTGATCAAAATGGCACCCTCAGATTAATTTAAGCATTGGTCCAATTAGTTATTCCCACAATGGAAAATTGCTTACAATTAAAGAACTAAACAGCAGCAGGCACACCATCCACGTATTGCCAAACAAGACACTTATGCCTAACAGTAAAGCTTTTAGGAGAGCAGGAATTTGATTGTGACAGCTCTCCATTTAAAAGTATTCACATGAGGCTGTCAGGCTCTAGGGTTACCATGCTAATTCTGCTCTTAAGGAATCATGGTGATGAAAGAAAAGCACTCTTAAGAAGAAAAATAATCTTTCTGTTCTTGCAACTGATTGCTGATGGTGTTTACATCAGAAAATAAATAAACGTGGCCAACTTGAAAAAGGAAAGCTAAAAATAAACAAACAAATGGCTGCTCTTTTCTCAGTGGGACCAATAATTACAGAACCATAGAGTTTGCTCTGCTACCTGCATCACCCATATTTCATAATCAACATTTTGGGGGGCATTTAGTACTTTTAACTGATTTCCCATTGATCTGATTCCTCCAAGGAGTTATATACTTCCATGATGAGTTTGTTTATTTGTTTTTGATTGCCAGCAAGCTGCAAACAATAATACTTCTAAACATCTGAGTTAGTTGTATTTGGCATTTCTCAAACTTAGTGTGCATTTGATTCACCTGAAGATTGTTGTAATTCGGACTCTGATTCAGCAGGTCTGGAATGGGACCTAAAATTATGCATTTCTAACAATGTGGTCTGATGTCAATGCCTTTGACTCTAATTCATAATAAAGGCTTTGTAAATTTTTTTTTTATTTATTTATTTTAAGAGAGAGTGTTAGGGAGCGGGAGGGAGAGACAGAGAATCCCAAGCTATCTGTGCTATCAGTGCAGAGCTCAAGGTAGGGCTCAAACTCATGAACCATGAGATCATGATGTAAGCCAAAGCCAGATGCTTAACTGACTGAGCCACCCAGGCACCCCCATAAATGTTTTTTTAACTGAGCGACTGAATTAAAAATTAAACCTGATGTAGGTTATATATTTTTACAAATAGGAGGTAGAATATATAGATAATTCAAGTCTTTCCTTTTCCACAAACTATTATTCAGAAGAAACTAAGATGGTTATTTTATTTAGACAGTAAAAAGTAAGGAAATATAAATATAATATGGTTAAAGAATAAATCACAGTGCCAGGCACAGAGTAATTACTTTCTGTGTTATACTTATTGTTCTCACTTTTACTTAGTCTACAGACTTTTATTTAGTCTATACATGTATTTTTGTATTTCTTAACCATTCAAAGTCCTTCTGCCATTGCTACATTTTATTTCCCTTAGACCCTACATTTTTTTAAATCTTCACATTACCATTTCCTTCCACTGTTCCACAGGTGACACTTTGTCTTTGAGCAGATGCTTCAAAGGATGGCCCCCTAGTTCATTTAGAAAGACATACTAAATCTTTGATAAGGCCTTGAAAAGGAACAGAATCTTTTAATGTCTGATCAAACTTTAGTAGCTGACCTATTTAATTGGATGGCCAAAGGGAATTGGGGACGGGGGGTGTCAAAGACATTGAATGTACCTTAGTGAGATCTGGATTATAGAACCCTTGTGTCTCAAGCCTTCTAACTCGCATTCTGGAATTATTACAATGCATTCTTTTCTTCAAAAATAGTAGGTATTCAATAAATGTTTGTGAAATAAGATAAATGCATGATTAATTTTGTAAAAGAATATAAAAATCTTGCTTCCAAAGTTCACTTCAAATTGGCCATCAGAAAGTGAACACTAATGGTTAAAAAACTAACAACGCTTTTGATTCTGAGCCCTCTTTTATGTGTCATCATTGGGAACCAGGCTCATTCTTTTTCCCTAACAGACACTTGTGGACTTCAATGTCTCTGGGAGGGTAGAGTAATTTTAATATTTCCAAGTATAGGACAATTGATGTAAATTTACTGTGGACATCCTAGGTGATCAGGCTTTGCTTTCCTAAGCATCCTCTTCAATGACAAGTACTCAGTCACACCCTAAACCTAGCCATGGGAGAGAGAAAGGGAAAGGGAGAGAGAATGAGAGAGGATGCTTACTGATATAAGAGCAAATCCTGATGTGTCTTTCCCAGCAAACATGACTCACCCTATGTAATAGGTGTTAAGAACATATTATTTGGGGCCAGAAAAATCTGTGCTCATGGTGTTACAACTTGACCTTGGATAACTATCTTATCTTTCTTGAGCTTCATTTTTTCTTCTGTAAATTGGGATAGATATACCACTTTGGAAGATGATTTGTGAGGATTAAATATTATAAGGGGTAAAGAGGACTGTACAAGTGCTCTCCAGAGAAACAACCAATAGGAGATATAGATAGAAAGAGATAGGGAGGGAGATATAGAAATATAAATGAGAAGGAATTGGTTCATGTGGTTACAGAAACTCACAAGTCCCAGGATCTGCAGTAGGCAAGCTAGAGACCTTGGAAAGCTGACGGTTCTGCTCAAGTCGGAAGGGGAGGAAAAAATGAGGCCCCAATTCAAAGGTAGGCAGGCAGTTCTCAGTCAGCTTTTTTGTTCTATTCAGACCTACAACTGATTGGATGAGGCCCACCCAGATTAGAGAGGGCAATCTACTTTACTCAGTCTATTTATTCAAATGTTAATCTCATCCAGAAATGTCCTCAGAGATGCACCCAAAATAATGTCTGACCAAATGTCTAGGCATCCTGTGGCCTAGTCGGTTTGACACAACAAATTAACCATCACAAACACTTAGCATGTTACCTGAAACATCCTAAGAGGAATAAGTAAGAACTCTTACCAGGATCTTGAATTCAGCCTTCATGACTTTTGAGAAGACTTAATCCATTCCCTTTTGGTTAAAAAACTCATCTCCCTCAGTTCTACTGTCCATATAATGCTTTAATGTTCAGAGTCCAACTAGGAAAGTAAAGACCACTCTAAAGCTGAATGTTTAGAGCACAGAGAATTTAACGCAGAGAGCCGTATGGGTAATGGAAGACCAACCAGGGAGACAAACCAGGGCATGGCGGTGCAAGAAGGCAGCACTGCTCCACTCCTGGCCTGGAGGGACACCTGCCCCACAGCCTGTGGACTCAAGAGTACATTAGGCCTCTGGAAAAATCTGGCAGCACAGAGATGTGGCCCCCTGCCACAGGAGAGAGGGAGCACAGCCCTGGCTTCACCCTGCCTCCTGCAGCCTGACCTCTGACTATCTCCCTTTCTTAATCCCCTGATCACTGTTTTCTGGTAGGGATCGTGGCATCTCAAGGTGTCTGGTATTTTTAGCCTATTTGAGTTGTATGCTAAAATGTCCTCAAAGACCCACATTGTGGATTCTAGCACGTGATTTTCTTGTAAGAAAAAGCACAGCTTAGATACGTAATATCATAGATCTTTAACTTGAAACCAGTTACTGGACTCCCCAGTTCCATAGGGAAATAGACCTATTTAATGTTCAAAAAGGATAAAAGGTGGCTCAACATTTTTACCTTCCCAGGCCTGCTCCAGCAGGCCTCTTTTCCTAACCTCTTTTTTCTTGTTTCCCCGCCCCCCCCCCTTTGGTCACCAACTTTGGTTCATAAGTAAACACGATATATTCGTTACTGCTAACTTTATATGATTACAGTGAATACAGTATCCATAATTTAAACTTACATGATTTTGAATGCTTCTCATCTCCAAAGTGTTATTTTTTTTTTTTTCCTTAAGACATGCCTCTACTTGCTCTGATCTGGTGCTGAAACAGCTAAATATAGTAGTAGAGGAAACAGTGCTTCCTGACTATGCTGTAGAGCAGGGTTTCTTAATCTCAGCGCCCCTGACAATTTGAACTGGATAATTATTTGTTATGGTGACTGTCCTGTATGCGTAGCATGTTCAGCAGTATCCCTGGCTTCTACCCACTAAATACCTATAGTACTCTCCCCAGCTGTGACAACCAAAAATGTCTCCTGATATTACCAGGTAACCTCTGGGGGAACAACATCACTCCCAGTTGAGAATCACTGCTATAAACAGAAAAAAAGAACAAACCAATATCTGAAGAGTAGCACTATACCTACACTTCCTAATTTTATTTACTCTTCCTAAGAACATTCTAAGACAAGCAGTAATGTCCCTGCTTGAGAGAAACTGATCAGAGCCAATGCAATAATGTGCCTATGGGCTCGTCATCCCAAATGAGCAGAGATGACTGAGACTGACTAAATCCTCTAGTCTCTGCTACCTGAAGGTTTGCCTACTATCTCATGAGAGCCACCCATCTCTGTGATTCTAAACCCCTTCTTCCTGACAAAAATATACTTCACAAGACATATTCCCATAATGGCCAGTTAATTTTGCTGTAATTCTACACATTCACCTTAGTCAAAAAGATATCTCGAACTTAAAATATTAAAGCAAATAACTGACTACAATAACATGTTTTAAATACAGAATGCAAATTAATCCTAAACATTAATAATCTTTAGTTCAGAGAGTGTGTGCCTGTATTAATCTTCTTTTCCACAGTGCTTGCTGATGAAGGACTTGTATTTGGTTAAACCACATGGAGATCTGGGTAGGACCTTTATCACTGAAAGGTTTCCTACAAAACTCTGTTGAAAAAAATTTTGAGGGGTGCCTGGATGTCTCAGTCAGTTGGGTGTCTGACTTTGGCTCAGGTCATGATCTCACTGCTTGTGAGTTCGAGCCCTACATCGGGCTCTGTGCTGACAGCTCAGAGCCTGGAGCCTGCTTCAGATTCTGTGTCTCCCTCTCTCTGCTTCCCATCCCCACTCACACTCTCTTTCTCTCAGTCTCAAAAATAAATAAACATTAAAAAAAATTTTTTTAATATTTTGAAAATCTGAGGCAGTGACTTCCCACCTTCTAGTCCCCACAAACTAAGACTTTCTCAGTCTAAGTAAGTAACAAAGTGTGTTCAACAGAACTCTAGATTGACCCATGAGATATATCTGCTTCCTCTTTGGGTCTCCCTCTCTCTCTGCCCCTGCCCAGCTCATGCTCTGTCTCTCTGTCTCAAAAATAAAATAAAAGCATCAAAAAAAGTTTTTTTTAATAAATAAATAAATAAATCTTAGATAAATATGTTTGAGTAATGATTGAAAACTGCAATAGTTCATCTTGTTGTGTTGCATATACATTTAAGAGGAATACTTACTAGACTGGTGTCCTAAATTTATGTGACCATAACTTGCCCCTGTCTATATTCTGAAGAAATTAGTGCTTTGAAGAATGCAATTTGGGAAAGACCGCACTGCAATTTTTCTTCTAAAAAGTTTTTATTTTGTTCTTAATGAAGTCCTCTAGAGCTCTCTGTCCCTAATTTTTTCATTTATTTTTATGGCAATTTTCTATACCTATCCTGTTTCAGAAAATATTTTAAATAGAACATAAATCACTTTTGACCTAGCCATAATCTGTGAAACCTTTGAAAAATCAGATATAAGCATAGTTTATCCTTTTCAGACAAACAGTACATAATGTTCAAACTCCAGTCCCAAGCAGGAAAGCTTACTGTCATTTTTCCCATTTTTAGTTGACAGTTTCTCCAGCAGAAACCTCCCCCCACATACCCACAAGATACAGGGAGATATACTATCAGTCAGAACTCATCTTTGGTCATAGCCAATAAGCTATCAAATATATACTTCCTAGTGAAAAGATATGGAGATTAATTTTTAAATACATTCAAATGGTTTACTATCCATTGGCACATTCTGTCTTCACTGATATGGATGATAAGGGCTTATGAAATCATGAATATAGAATTTATACCTCAACACAGACATTTCTATTTGAAAAGAGTGCTAAGAGGATAAACACATTTTAGCTGCCCAGTTAGTAATATCCAGCAAAAACAAGAACGACATCCGAGCTCAAGCAAAGTCTTAAGCTTCTGTGAACACAATCTTCATATTTACAGAGGTATGTAGTTGGTGGTGAGTCCTACATCACCTTTCAATTCCTTCTCCTTGTTGAGGCAGGGTACAGAAGGTGATAAATTTCACTATTCAATTCCAGAGAAAGACTCATCTAATATGATAATAGGAACCCAGTTTTGTTTGCCTAGAATCTATATGTCTTCATTACTGCATCTTACAACGATGGCTGGCTGGATGTTCACTCCATTTGAAAAGTGTTGTTTGCTTACAATATGAACCATGTGGCATGGCAGGGGGTTATTTATTTAATGAAAATGAATTATCTGCTTGACTAAATTATTACTTGAATTATTACCTGTGCCAGTAATAAACTTACTGCTCATATACCATTAATATTCCTACTGTGGAAAGTGCATTGTACTGTTTATTACATACATTTACTTTTTAACCTCCCTGTGGTTATGGTAATTTAATATGTTGACCTTACTATTCAGATGGTGAACTGAGGCATAGAGCAGTTAAATAGTGCCCAAAGTTATACAGGCACTAAGTGTTTGAGATAGGATTTGAACCCATACAGCATAACTCTAGAGCCCGTACTCTTAACCATGACTTGATCACAGTAAGAAGCAATTGGATGTTGTTCATGAATTGAGTGGCCAGAGTAGAATGGGGTGGAATGGCTTCTATTTCTAATGAGCAAACTTGTAAGAAGAAATAAGGAATCTATTGACCAGAAGAGTAAACACTTAATACCAGAAAGAGGGAGAAAAGTGATTTTTTCAGTAAATCCTAAGTTGATTTTGAAATAAAGGTTAAGGATGGGTGGCAATTATGGTAAGCACATTTAGGAATGGTAGTCAGTTCTAGACCTTGCCTGCCACTGACTACCTGTCATATCTTAAACAAGTCACTTCCATATGACGGCTGCCTACTAGCAAGGATGATGATGAAGGAGGAGGAGGGGGAGAAAGAGGAAAGGGAAAAGGAGGAGGAGGAGGAAAGAGGAGGAGGAGGAGGAGGAGGAGGAAGAAAAGAAGTTACTTGTCTCTAATGTCTCTAATTGCTTTCCACGTTTTTGCATTTATATTCCTATGGAAAGAATCATATGGAAATAGTTGTATCATTCAGGAATGATCTGTATTGCAATCTCAACATTCAATTTTTAATTGAATTCAAAACAAAAAACAAACTCACATACCTAACACAGAAATCACAATTTCTGCTGCAATATTAAATTACTTGGAACTTTGATGAGTCATGCCATAATTCAAGTCTTCATCCCTTCAGTGTTCTCTTTCTGTAACTTCGAATCTGCTTTCCATTGTTGCTCCTTCTCATCAGTGACTAAGCAGTTCTCATTCTCTCACCTATCAATCCTCTTTCTTGATTCTGATTCTTCTTCTACCATCCCATGTTCTCTCTCCCCTTCCTCTTGTTTAAACCTCCCAGAAGAATTACTGACACTCATTGTGTCCATATCCCAAGCCCTCTTTCATTACCCCCACCTTCAATTATCATACATTGCACTCTTCCAATGAAGACACTTTTTCCAAAGGTCTTCCAATGGCTTTCTAACTGATATGAACAACAGAATTTTTCCCAATATCACTCTCCTCACCCTTCTTATATTGGGAGACTGTCTTTCCTTTCTGTTTTTCATGGCCTCTTCTACTCCACCATCTCCAAATCAGTGGAAGTCCTAGAAATGTGCCCATTGCCCAATGCCTCTGGGGAGGGCCTCTGAAATATATATCCCAACTCAAATCTCTACGAACATGTCATGCTTACCCTACTTCAGAATCAATTATTTGCTACACATTTGCAGATGGGCATTCACAAAACCTCCCTTTCTTCTCTACATTTTCATTTAATTTTTGTCAGCTTCATCCTTCTAGTGGAAAAAAAAAACAAAAAACAAAACAACAGAAATCTGGTAGTCACCTTCATTGCCTAGCTATTACTGTCCCACACTTCAATCAATAAACCTTGATGATTTTATTTCCATCATATTTCTCAAAGATTTATCTTCCTTGCCATCTTAATTTTTATTGCTTTAGCTTAAGGAATCATCATTTTTTTCCTTAGACCACAAATTGTTCTTTTTCCCTCCAGACAAGCTCATCTTCCTCTTCATCAGGGCTTCTGGAATCATCTGTAAGTCTGGAGAAGTCTGGAATCATCTGTAAGTCTGGGGGCTGAAAGCTACTGGTTTTCCAGGACATGTTACAAGCCTTTTTCAGAAGGTGATGAAAATCTCTGTGAAAAGGTTTCAAGCATAAAAGTCATACGCTCATAGTTGGCTTTTATTCTTGCCACTCTGTTGCTCACATTTCACATTCCCACAACAGAAAATGTACAGTGATGTTTTCCATCCTCACATCTGTGCTGGTTACTCTATCTTTCTTCTTCCAATTTCCCCCTTTCCTCCTGTCTTGCTTTGGGAGACCTAGGTTCCCACATCCTTTGGCCTTATGCTGGGTTCAGCCTATGGGAAATTCTAGAACATCACAGAGCTGGAGGAGAGAGGGAGATCAGGGTATTTATCTCCCTGGCTTCTTCCCTACCAGGTCACAGTTTGTCAATGGCTTTGTTTCCCTGATAAAGACCATATTCCTCTTTGGAACCATGGCTAAAGGTCTTATTCAATTTAAATAAAAGTTCCTCCCTTTGGTCCCTTCGAACCTAAATGTGGCAAGACCTTCTAGCTTTACTTGACCTAAGGATGGTTCACCATTCCTTCTTGATCTTCCTTAGTCTCATATTTAGATTCATAAATAGTCTCTTTGTTAAAGTTTCTTTCATCACCCTACTAAGTGTTCTACCTTCTGGGACACTGACTTCTACAGTGCTGTTGACTAAAACATGTTTCTCCACCTTCCTTCCCCACTCCCTTTATAGAACTAGTTCATATTCATCCTTTGATACACATCTCAACCTGAGAAGCCAGAAAAGTTCATCTGGAAGGAAAAATCTTTAATATGTATGCCAAATGCTTTCTGGTATCTCTGTAATCATACTTATCATTCATTATTTTAAGATCTATTTCCCCCACTGTAAGGTGGAATTCTTCAAGTTGAAGTTACAACCAGTAATATTTCTTTTGTATACTTTGTTTCTAACTCACTGTCTCATATATAGCAAGTTCTGGTTGAATAATTATTGACAAATGTTTTGATCCTAATCCCAGTTTGCAATGGCCTCAAGTGATACTGTCTTCCTCTCCTATAATACCTTCTGCACTTTTGTCTCACTTTCCAATAATTGGACATCCCTGGGAAATCCTCTGTGATAATGGGCATTCATCTTTCAAACTGAAAGTATCACTGGAATATTAAGAGGACATTAATCATTTATATATTGGTATGAATTAATTCAATAAAATATTTCTATTAAATGTCAACTGATATCTGCAATAGTGATAGAATAAGACATTCAATTGGGGTTAGGCAATCATTATTTAGTGCCAGTAAGCATTTCTAAGTCTAGGTGGGGCACAGTGCAGTATTTTAGTGATGGTCCAATGGTCAATAGTGAACCCATATTTCTGAGCATTGACATAGAAGACCACAAGTAACTGAGCAAGGGGACTAAACTTGGTTCTGACAGATGATTCAACCTTTATCTATTATAAAATATTGCAGATTTGACCTTGGAAAAAACAGATCACTTACTTTTTTCCTCCTCCTCAAATTCAATATTTATTTTGGCCTTTTTTCACTTTTTGCTAGTAGTTAATAAAGTGAAAAGTCTTTGTTCTTCTTATTACAAAGACAGCTTTTTAAAACCTAATCCATTTATAAATTGGACTGCCTATAGTTTCACTTGTTAAGGACAGATGGGAACTATACAATCCTCCTGTCCACTTCTCCAAACACTCAGGTTTCTTGTTTTAACCTACATCTACCTTTTAGCTTTATATAGTATATGGTTCTCCTTTTGCCCTGGGTAGTGAGACGCAGCCTACCAACTCAGTTTAATACATATAAACTACACACATTTACACTCAACATGGTGATCTTCTTTTGATGCCTGATGCCTGGATTATAGTATACACTTAATATTAAGTTTCACTGTGCTTTATGGACTTCACTAGAGAAAGAAGTTTAAAGAGAAAATGGCTAAAGTATCCAGAGTTATCGCAAGGATCTTTAGGAGAGGAACCCACTTGTCAGAGAAACAAATGTTCCCACCATCCTTAGGACCCAAGGCTGTACTCATTAAAAGTACACAGGACCTTTTGTGGAGATTTCAGGGCTTCAAATCAGCATTTGAATAACCAACATTGTACTATATGCGACATTTTCTGGAACTACTGCAGAGCCTTTCTATTTTGTCATGGAATAGCATGTGTGCGTTTTACAAGAGGGATTTTTTTTTCCATGAAGGATTTGGAATTCATGGCTAGACTATAATAAAAGGGTATAATGATTCAAGTCAGCTGGACTTTGTGTTATTGTAATAGTTGAGTTTGGTCACAGAAAGGGAGGGATTGGGCAGATTATTGCCTACTGGAGTATAAAGAAGGAAGAGCTATGCCTTCTAATAGGACCTCCAAAACAGCTTTTAGAAAAGATCGTGTATTTTTTTCCCTGCTGTGCAGACATTTCAACTTGCTGAGGAACCCGACTGTTTAGCCTATGCGGATGTTGAAATATCAGCAGTTTCTAATGACAATGAAGTCACAATCGGGAAGGGCATTAAAATGGGAACCACTTGAAGTGAGTGGCAAAGGGAAATCAATCAGCATTGTTATTTTTTGCTTCTCCTAGAGAGCTAGCAAGGCCATGCATGAAGACAGTGGCAAAAAAAAAAAAATTGCCTTTGAAAAATCTCACTACAATTATCTGTCTAATGGCATGGTGTAACTTCCATTCAAGGAAAGGGCAACATCACCTCTGGGTGTCAGGTCCTACATTTCATGATGACTATTAATCATTATAATGGCTGTAATACCACTGTGCATCTGTCTAGTGCTTTGGCTTTCACACTGCACTTTCACAGACATTACCTCATGGAAAAGCAGTATGGCAGAGTGAAAAAGCATTAGACGGGTGTGGCAGGCTTTGACTTCAATCATCCCCCCACCCGCCCGCCCCAGCTACGTAAGCCTAGGTAACCCTAAGAAAACTGCCTATGAAAACTGCCTAAGAAAACTGTCTATGGACAATAGATGCTCAATAAAGAGTGACCCTTATTATTACTAAAACCATCAGGCCCTCAAAGTTAACTCTAAAGTTAGATGGGGCATATACAAAATACTCAAAAATAAATATATGGAACCTGGTTTCAACAGAATAGCAGAACTTGTCTAAGATAACACAGCTTGTTAGCAAAAGTATCAGAATTCCAATATAGGACTTTCATTCCTAGTCCTGTGTCCTTAGAAAATAAGTATCTTGAATGGCCTTTCCCTCTGGGAGAATACTGATAATAAGAATAGTTGCTATAAGAGAATTAGGATAGAGAAAACCTTTCTTCTACTTCTCTTTTTATTTTTTAAGTATATTTATTTATTTTGAAAGAGCATGAGCTGGGAAGGGGCAGAAAGAGAGGGAGGGAGAGAATCCCAAACAGGCTCCATGCTGTCCAAAGTGTGGCTCAAACTTATGAGATCATGACCTGAGCCAAAATAGTCAGATGTTTAACTGAATGAGCCACCCAGGCACCGCTTCCACTTTTCATTTTTAGAATCTATATTTTATACCTAACTAGGGTAAGCAAGCATACTACATATTCCAAAACAAGTCCAGTTTCCACATACTAGCGTACCTTTTATCCCAATGATGACCTTACGAAAATAAGTTTTCTATGTCTGTGTAAACCACTCTGACACAAAACAAAATTGAGGGGGACAGCAGTGCATTGAGTTTAAGCTTTTTGATTCATCTACAAGAAATTTTGTCTAGAAAAAAATATATCAAATTATACCCTTTGCTAACAACAGAGTGTTTGTTGGGCCATATTAAACACATATAGCATACACTAGAAACATACACTATCTTGAGAAGCCAAGTGCCATATGTTGTCTTTTTCTTCAGTTAAATAACAGTTTTGGTCTCTAAAGATATCAGTACATTGAATAAGTAGAATCGCAAACTCAGACAATAGGGTGGAGTGAGGGATTGGGACAAAGCTACTGAGGAGCAAGTTAATTATTGATTCACAAAGTCCACAGATAGCAAATCGTTATTTTGTTACCTGATGGATCTGCAGGGCTTGTACAACAAAAGATCTTTTAAGCAGTAGGATTGATGCTTTAAGTTGGGAAACAGCCTATCAATAAAGGTCAGTGTGACAATATGATTTATTCAAATACAATGCTACTGCAAACAGTTTTTACATTCCAGGATAAATGGCAGGTATTTTTTATTTGTGTGTAGTTTCCCCACAGAAACCCTGTTTGAAATGTTTCATTATTTATTGTTGCTTTTTAGAGATGAAAGGAACCAATTTATTTACCTTTCATGATCACTTCTAACTGGTAAGAGAAGGTAGAGACCTACAGCAAAAATCAATTGGTTAATAAAATAGTTAATTGACTAAGTGCTCACTCTGATGGGCCAAAAGCACAGACAGTGCACAATCCAAGTAAGGGTGCTTAATTAAAATGGGGCTGCCTGTACTTAATAAAATTCTGCCATGTAGATAGAAATTAATGCTGGAAAGACATCTGCATTTATTATTATATTGCAGAGAGGAAGAAAATTAAAGTGGTTCAATTAGGACTTTGTCTTAATGTACTCCACATAGGGGCACTTGTGGTTAGCACAGCAGTTACAAGAAATTCTAAAAATCATTGCTTCTCAAAATACAAGTGTCCACTAGTTACATATTTCACATGTTAATACAGCATATGAAATATCAACTGGGACAAATTAGCTACGAGTACTCTAATTCTTAATAAATCACGTGTTTATTAAATATAGATGGCGATGAGATGTTAGACATGGTGTGGTGAAATTTGTGTGTACAAAAGATTTTACAAATTTACTTGTTTTGATAAAATGAGAGAACCTCTGCAAATGACAACTAATTCTGCCTCCTCATACATTACTAGCCATACCATAGCAATATGAGTGACTTTTCCCTAAGAATGTGAAATTTCTAAATTAATAGAGTAAATAGGAGTTTTAGTTTTTTCTAACTATGTGATTTTTAGTTTTTATATCATCTTTATTGTGGTAAAAATTACATATGATAAGATTCACTAATTATTGTGTACAACTTGAGGGGTGTTTTTAATGCTTATTTGTTGGGTTTTTGGTTTTCTGGGTTTGTTTGGTTTTTTTGTTTTTGTTTTTGTTTTTTTAGAGAGTAGAGAGAGTGCACACATGTGGGGAAGGGGGAGAGAGAGATTGGGAGAGAAAGACTCCCAAGCAGCCTCTGTGCTGTCAATGTAGAGTCCAACACAGGGCTCAATCCCATGAACCACAAGATCATGACCTGAGCCACAAACCAAGAGTTGGACGTTCAACCAGCTGGGCCAACCAGGCACCCCACAACTTGAATTTTAAACAATATTACTGAGGCATGATTGACATATAGTTAGCTGCACATATTTAAAGTATACATTTGGATGAGGATACACCTCTAAAACCATCATCACAATTAAGATAATAAACATATCACTCACCAAGTTTCCTTATCCTATATGTGGTCACACCACCTCATCCCAGCCCACCCCATTCTCAGTCAACTACCAATGTACTTTCTATCACTATAGATGGGTATTTCTAGAATTTAAAATAAAACCATTCAGTATGTAGTCTTTGGTTTCTTGCACAGTATAATTATTTTGAGATTCACCCATGTTGTTGCATCCATCAGTAGTTGATTTCTTTTCATTGCTGAGGAGTAGCTCATCATGTGGATTACCACATAACATTTGTCCATCCATTCACCTGGACGGACTTTTGGGTTTTGTTTTTGGCTTTTTTTTTTTTTTTTTTTTTTAGGATTTTGACTATTACAAACAAAACTGCTATGAACAGGGGCACTTGAGTGGCTCAGTCGGTTGAGCATTTGACTCTTGATTTTGGCTCAGATCATGATCCCAAGGTTGTGGGAATGAACCCCACATCAGGTTCCATGCTGAGCGTGGAGCCTGCTTGCTTCAGATTCTCTCTTTCCCTCTGCCCCTCTCCCCAACTCACTTTCTCTCTCTCTACAAAATTAAAAAATTTTAAAAAACTGCCATGAATATTTGAATATAGATCTTTGAAAGGATACACACTTTTGTTTCTCCTGTGTAAGTACTTAGGAATGAAACGGCTGGGTCAGGTAGAAGGCGTATGTTTAGTTACTTAAACAGGTGTCAAACTTTATGTATAATTTAAATAAAAACTTGAAAATAAATGAATAAATAGTGTCAAACTGTTTTCTATTGTGGTTGTACCATTTTACATTCCCATCAGCAGGGCATGAGAGATGAAGGCACCCACATTCTTGTCAGCATTTGTGCAGTAGTATCTCATTGTGGTCATATTTCCCTAATGATTAATGAGATTGGGCACCTTTTCATGTAATTATTTGACATTTGAATACCTTCTTTGGTGAAGAGTTTGTTTAATTTTTCTCCCATTTTTACTGGGTTTTTATATTACTGAGTTTTAAGAGTTCTTTATATGTTCTGAATACAAGTCCTTTATTTAAGCATGAGATTTTCAGGTATTTTCTCCCTGTCTGGATCATCTTTTTCATTCTTTTAATGTGTCTTTCAAAGACCAGAAGTTTTTAATTTTGATAAAGTCTAAATTATCATTTTTTTTACTTTATGAATATTTCTGGTGTTACAGCTGATTTGTTTTTGCCTGACCCAACATCACAAAGATTTCCTATCTTTTTTTTCTAAAAGTGCTATGGTTTTAAATTTTACAACTAAATCTATGACCCATTTGCAGTACATTTTTTTTATTTGGTGCAAGATGTGGACCATTATCAAAAATAAACTGACCATATACATGTGGGTCTACTTCTAGACTTTATTCTGTTCAGTTGATCTCTTTATCTATCATAATGACAGTACCATGTTGTCTACATTTTTGTAGCTTTATAAAATAAAAGTTAAAGTGAGTTAGTAAAAATTCTCCTAATGTTGTTTTTCTTCAAAATTCCTTTGGCTATTCTAGGTTCTCAACTTCTTCATTTAAATTTTAGAATATGTATATAAAATTTCTTAAAAAAAAAAAAAAGCCTGCTAGGATTTAAGATCATAATGAATCTAAATATCAATTTGGGGAAAACTGTCACTGTAACTATATTGAGTTTTTCAATCCATTTATTTAGTTCACCTTTAATTTATTTCAGCAATGTTTTGTAGTTTTCAAGGTACAGATCTTTAATATCTTTTATCATATTTATCCTAAGCATTTCATACTTCTGATGCTATTCTAAGTGGTTTGGGTTTTTTATCTCAATTTCTGATTTATTGTTAATATATAAAATCAAAACTGATTTTTGTACATTGATCCTCTATCCTGCAACTTTGTTAAACTTATTAGTGCCATCAATTTTTTTTGTGGATTCCATCCAATTTTCTACATAAATGGCAATATGTTCTGCAAGAAAATATAATTTTATTTTTAAATAAAAATTTGACTTGTTCCTTTCCAATATGGACAGCTTTTTAAAAATTCTTGCCTTATTGCACTGGTTAGATCCACCACATGCTGTTAAGTAGAAGTGGTGAGAGCAAACATACTTGTATGTTCCTGATTCAAGGGGAAAATATTCAGCCTTTCACTATTAAGTATTAAGGAAGTTGAGCAAGTTCTGACTGATTTCAAGTTTGCTTAAATTCTTTATCAGGAAGAGATATCGGATTACTTCAAATCCTTTTTGCATCTATTGAATGATCACTTTTCCCCATTTCTTAATAAGGTAAATTATAGTGATTGATTTTTACATATTAATTCAACCTAGCACTCCTGGAATAAACTCTACTTGCCCTAATGTTTTATAGTTTTTATATCTAGTTGAATTCGGTAGGTTAAAATTTTAATAATTTTTAACTATAAATTCATGAGAGATACTGTTTTGTAGCTTTTTTTTTTTCTTGTATTGTGTTTTTCTGGGTTTGGCATGAGCATATGCTGACCTCACAAAATATGCTAGAACATTTTCCTTCTTCATATTTATAAAAGAGCTTGTGTGGAATTTGTCTTCCTTAAGTGTTTGATAGAAGTCTCCAGTGAAGCCATCTGGGTTTTGAATATTCTTTGTGAAAAAGCTTTTCCTATAAATTCATTTTTTTCATAGATATACGTTTATTCAGGTTATTTATTTCTTCTTGAATGAACTTTGGTAGTTTGTGTCTTCCAAAAAATTTGTCCATTTAACCTAATTTGTCAAATTTATAGTCAAAAAGGTCATAATATTCCCTTATTCTCCCTTTAATACCTGTGGTAATATCTGCAGCGATACGATTCTCTTATTCTTGATAAGAGATTAGTAATTTGTGTGTTCTCTCTTTTTTCTGATCAGTATGGTAAACGTTTATCACTTTAACTGATGTTAAAGCACCAGCTTCTGGTATTCTTGATTTTCACAACTTTTTTTTTTTTTTTTGCTTTATACTTCATTGACTCTCAGTCTGATTTTTATTAATTCCTCTCTACTGCTTATGTAGGGCTTCATTTGCTCTTCTTTTCCCAGTTTCTTAAAGTGGAAGGGGAGATCATTGATTTGAGATCTGTTTTCCTTTTCCTATGTAGGCATTTAGTCCTATAAAAATTCTACTTTAGCTTCATCTCACAAATTATTGATATTATGTTTACATATACCTTCAGTTCAAAATACTTTCCAATTTCACTTTTTATTTTTCTTTAATCCATGTGTTTACAAGGTTACTTTTGAGTTTCCAGATATTTGGGGAATTTTTAGATAACTTTCTGTTATTGATTTCAAACTGTGATCAAAGAATATACTTCCTATGACTTAATGCACTTAAACTTTTTTTGCATTAAAACTTTTTGAGCCTCGTATAACAGACTATAAAACATTCTCTATCTTGGTCAATGCTCCATGTGCACTTCAAAAGAATGTGTATTCTGCTGTTTTTAAATGAGTGTTTTATAACTGTTGATGAGGTTAAGTTGGTAGATAGTGGAATTTAAGACATATTTTTATTGATTTTCTATTTATTTTATCAATTCTTGAAACAGATATTGATATCTCCAATCATATTTGTGAACATATGTATTTCTCCTTGCAGTGCTATGTTTTTGCTTCACGTAAGCTGAAGCAAAATATTCTTTTACTATGTGCATAAACATGCTATTCCTTCTTGATAAGTTGACCCCTTTATTATTGTGAAACAACCCTCTTTAGCCCTGATAATAGCCTTTGTTCTAAAAGATATTTTTTCAGGGGCGCCTGGGTGGCTTAGTCGGTTAAGCATCCGACTTCGGCTCAGGTCATGATCTCACAGTTCATGAGTTTGAGCCCCGTGTCAGGCTCTGGGCTGACAGCTCAGAGCCTGGAGCCCACTTCAGATTCTGTGTCTCCCTCTGTCTGCCCCCTCCACTGCTTGCACTCTGTCTCTCTCATTGTCTCAAAAATAAGTAAACATTAAAAAAAATTTTTGGTAATAAAAAATAAAAGACTTCTTCTGATGTTAATAGAGCCACTTCATCTTTCTTTTGATCACTATTAGCATGATACATGTTTTTATACTTTTACTTTGAACCTATTTGTGCTTTTACATTTGATGTGGATTTCTTACAGGTATATAGTTGCTACAACATTGTTTTTTTCTCTTTTATTGAAGTGTGCTTCACATACAATGTTATATTAGTTTCAGATGTATAACACAGTGATTTGACAATTCTGTATATTGTGCTACGTTCACCATGGTAAGTGTACTTACCATCTGTCATCATTACCATTCTGAACAATCACTGCATTTTATCTAGGAAAGAGGGCTATTTATATCATTTATACTTACTGTGATGATTAGCATGGTTCGTTTCAAATCTACCATCTTGTTTGTTTTCTATTTATCCCATTTGTATTTTATTTCCTTTTTTCTCCTTTCTGGCCTTATTTTGCAATGAGTATTTCTATGATTCCATTTTATTTCCTTTGTCAACTTAACTATAACTTTTTTTTGTTATTTTAGTGGTTACTTTATGGTTTACAGTATTTATCTTTATCTTATTACAGTTTACTATACCACTTCACATATAATTTTTAAAAAACTGACAATATACTTCCACTTCTCCCTCCCCTACGATTTTTGCTTTTGTTGTCATACATCTTACTTCTACACAGGTTATAAACTTTATAATATATTGTTACTATTTGTGCTTTAGAGATAAATTGATTAGATTAGCATTTAAATAGACTTAGATGAGAATAATTCTTTATATTTACCCATGTAGTTACCCTTTCTACTTAAAGCAGTCTCTATAATATTTCTTATAGGGCAGATATGCTGGTGATAAAATCTTTCAGCTTTTGTATGTCTAAATAGGTTTCATTTCACTTTGTTTTCAAAAGACAGTTTAGCTACGTAAGAATTCTAAGTTGATAAGGTCTTTTCCTTTCTGTCAGTATTTCAGAGGCATTATCTTTTAGCTTACATTGCTCTCCATGAGAAATCCACTTACATCCTTATCTTCGTTTCTTGGTAAATATTCTTCATCTGGCTTCTTTTAAATTTTTTTTCTCTTTCTCACTGGTTTTGAGCCATTTTATTATTATGTGCCTTGGTATAGTACTCTTTATGCTTCTTGTGTTTGGAGTTTATTGAGCCTCTTGGTACTATGGCTTTAGAACTTTTATCATACATATATTTTTATCATATTTTATCAAATACATTTGAAGTCCCCGAAAGCAAGAAAAAGACATGAAATTATTCAAAGAAATAATGGCCACAACTATGTAATTATATGTATTTATAGATTTGTTTTTATAGATGGAGATATTGGAAATTTTCCCACAGCTCACTGAGGCACTTTTTTTTTTAGGCTTTTTTCCATTTCACTTTGCGTAGTTTGTATTGCTATATTTTTGAGTGCACTAACATTTTCTCTTAAAATTTCTAATCTACAATTAATCCCATCCATTTATTTCAAAAACCATAATTTTTATCTCTAAATGTTTAATTTTCATTTTTATATCTTCCATATCTTTACTTAATATGTTCTATCTTTCCTCTAGTTTCTTGAACTTATGTTGGGGTTTTCTTTCAAAATTTTATTTAAATTCTAGTTAGTTAATATATAGTATAATACTTGTTTCAGGAGTAGAATTTAGTGATTCATCACTCACATATAATACCCAGTGCTCATCATAACATGTGCTCTCCATCACCCATTTAGCCTATCCTCTGCCCACCTCCCCTCCATCAACCCTGTTTGTTTTCTATTGTTAAGAGTCTGTTATGGTTTGTTTCCCTCTCCCTCTCTCTTTTTTACTTTTGAACAGTTGGGATATAGTTACACTTTTCTTATAATGTCTTTGTCTACTAATTATGTCTTGTCTACCACTAATTATGAGACATTTTCCTGGTTGGTTTTTTTGTTTTAGTTTTTGGTTTTTTCATGCCTGGTTATTTTTAATTGGACACCAAACATTGTGAATTTTACCCTTTTGGTGCTATTTTTGTATTCCTATAAACTTTCTAAAACTTTGTTCTGAGAAATAGTTACCTGGAAACAGTCTGATACTTTTGGGTCTTGCTCCAGTACAACAATTATACCATGCTAATAAAAGAAGATCAATAAGAAATGTCCATCAAGTTAGAAGCTTTGGGAAGTTTTGTGTGCTCTAGAGGAGAGAAGATAAACCCTACAAAGTTTCAGTGTCTTGCTATCTAAGTAAAATTTCAGAGATTCAGTGGTCAGGAACATGCTAGAATATCCCCTCCACAGTAAAGGATAAATTATTACATCTTGTACCTCACTCTACAATGAAGAAAGCATATGGATCTCTTTGGAACAGTATTTTCATTATTTAGGAATACTGCTTTTATTCATATAGCAAGTATCACAGAAGGCTGTCATCTCTGAATGGGGACCAGAGCATGACAAGACTGTGCAGAAGGTCCAGACTTCAGTGCAAAAACTCTACCCCTTAGGATATTTGAGCCAGGAGAACATATGGTTTTAGAGGTATCAGTAGTGAAAAAGATGCTGTGTGGAGTTTATGACAAACCCAGAAGTGAACAATCACAATGGAGACCCATACATTTCTGGAGTAGAGCCATGCCATCTGAGACAAAGAATTACATACCTTAAAAAAAAAATCCTGGCATGCTTCTAGGCCCTAGTAGAGAGAAAAAATGCCTGATCATGGTGTAACCCTGTCCATAACAGCCAGAACTGTCCATCATGAGTCCTGTTCATCATGAGTTCAGTTAGACCCACAAAGTATTACACTAAAAGAGGCTAAGCAACAATACATCATGATATGGAAATGATATGTTCAGGATTGAGTGCAAACTAAATTAAAGGGCACAAATAAGTTACAGAAATAAGTGACCCATCCGGCAACCCAAGAGGGTACCAGGGCTTCAGTTCATAACCAACAGCTCCATGGGGTTTCATTATGACCAACTGAATCTTTTACACAATAAAGTTTAAGTGAGATAAAATAGGGTAGCTGTTAATGGCAATCAAATCGTGGAAATTTTTTTTAAAGATGTATAATTTTGATTATTTGCAAAGAGAAGTCTATGGAAATAACTGAATCAATACTCACAGTAACTTAATTTAAACTTTTGACAACGATTTCAGTAGAAGGAAAAAATTCTGACATCCCAGACTGATGGTGGAGCACCAATTATGCGCCGGAACCTACTCTAGACTCTTGGTATCCCTTATTTCAATGAATCTATAAAACAAATCCTAAGAGGCAATTATCATTACCACTCATTTGAAGGTGAAAAAGTTGACGTTCAAAGAAAGTAAGCAATCCATATAAGTATACACAGAATGTTGTTTACTTGGAAGGAAAACTCTTTCTGCCTTCAAAATAAATTTTTCCTGTACACCATTCTAGTTAATAATGCTAGAAAAACCAAACTATAGTATCATATGTAGAGAATGCTCTATAATATCAAATAGAGAGTTTGTTGCAGGAACCCTTCACAGGAGCAGAAAAAGGACCCTAGTCCCCAACTCACTAGCAACCATCAGCTCGAGCACTGAACCTGATACCAAGAGAAGAGTCCTTCAGTCATAAAACAGGACTAACTACCACTGGACTGCTGGTTACACTGGACTCCTGTCCAAAATGGTGACTGCATTGTGCTTCTTGAGAATTCTGCCAGTGAAAGCACATCTAAATGCATACGTGTTTATCTTATGGCACCGCATTATAATATAGCTCTGTACCCATCTCTTTTGCAGTCCAGTCTCAATATGTGGGCCCTACCTCTGCCTATAGATATAGATATATATATATTTAGCCTGCCTATAGATATATATAGATATAGATATAGATATATAGATATATATTTAGCATGCTATTCTATATAGAGAGATAGATACATATATATATAGTTTTCTATTCACTAGTTGACATTGAGACATAATAAATTATATATAATATATTGCGTAAATTATGCACGTGCACGTGCGCATGCACACACACCCACACACACACACACACACACACACACACACACAGCTTAATTGGGGGATGGAATATTTCATTGCATACTAAGGCTTCCCCATTGTTACTCCAGCCTCCATTCTTCTCCAATCATCCTAACAACTACTATAGATTAATCTTCAACAGATTATTGATTATTTTAGGATAAACATCATGACTTCTTTATTTGTGTATTTCCCATAGAACTTAGAGCTCTGTCATGAGTGATTTTTTAATGGATGTATTTAGAACAAAATTAGAGATTTTCATTCTAGAACATGAAGTTATCACATCTACATATTGTGGAACTTTAAAATTGAGAATTTCCTTATAGAGCATTTAGTACAATTCTTATACTTCATGATCATAGAGAAATGAAATTTAACCAATCTGTAAAAGATCATAGAGCCAGGCAGTGGCATAACTAGTTCTGTAAATAAATATTAAGCAAGTACATGCTATGTTATAACGACTAAGATTATAATGAAGGTCTTCCATTACCTAAATCAGTACTCTGTTCAAAATACCTATGAACTAGTTTTCAATTACTCTTACTATAATATGAATTGCATGAGATTTTGTTCTGTTCACTTCCGTATCACCAGCAAATTGAGCAGTGTCTGACATCTGAATGTTTGATGAATATTTAGAGAATAACTTAATGCACCATCAATTTTCAACTATATAAATATCCTTTGATGATCTAAAGTTACTTAAAACTCTTATTAGTCCATGACTGGGAATGTCAGTGATTACAATTCAGAGATTGTAGAATTTTGATCACGTATGTTAGTCTTTGTCATAAAAGTGTCACATACATGAAAAGAAGTGTTTCAAGTATGTGTGCTTTGTGATTGGATTCAGTGTAAGCAAGAGTTTGTTCCTCTTTTTCAAAACATTTTCATGTTTGGGGTGAATTTTTTGTGTTTCCTTCCCTTGTTTGGGCACAGTACTAACACAGCCAGAATCTATAATTGGCCTGGCTATTGCTGAGCCCTCACTTACCCAATGGAACATCAGCTTTATGAAAGCAGGTTTGCTTTTCATGTTCACAGTTGTGTGTTGAGTTTTCTAAAATGAGGCTCTTGCAAGCCATTATCAATGAGAAATAATAAAAGGCTAGTGGAGACCAGGTTTGCATTGCTTCTTTTTAAGGCTTTTTACAAAGGTATACTTGGGAATGCTGTTTTTCAAAATCCTGTCCTGACAAGTTAAGTACTAGCAGTTCTTTGTTGAAAGAAAGATCTTTCATCTTTTTTTTTTCTTTTTCTTTTTAGGAAAGTTTCCTTCCTCTGAGATAGCCTCCTTTGGTCTGTAATACGCATATTGTGTGGCAGGCAGAAATTCACAGATTCACTCCCCCAACCACCCTTTTTATGAACATAGGAAAATTGTTAGCTATAGATACTGCTGGAGTCTGAAGACAAACCACATTCTTTAGGTTTAGTAATATTTATTCATCACTCACATACATTTCCCTGAGTGCCTAACAAGTGCAAAAGGGCTACACAGGGGTCTATAGGGTTGAATCAACGCTTAAAATTATGGTATATTTACAGTGGAAATGACTTTTACTGCCTGCTTTCTACATTCCAAACACTGAGTGAACCCCCGACATGATATAATTTAATATTGCAAACAACCCCACAAGTTGGGCATTAAGATTCTTATTCTTAAAAAGAGATAAGCAAGACTCTGTGAGATTAAATAGATTTCCAAAGGTTACATAGATAGAAGACCGTACACTATGATTTCAAGCTAGTCTTCTTGCCCACAACCCTCATGTTCTTTCTGCTCTAACAGATTATTCAAACTTGACGAGAACTCTAAAAAGGTATACACAGATCCCACAGGTCTATAGCCTCCAGTGGATCACTAGATTACATTGTAAAGTAGAAATACAAAGAAACTTCACATATCAAATTGATGAAATAAATTAAATGTATAAAACTATAAAATAAACTAAATAATTAAAATAAATTCACTTAAATTAATAAATTGTGTATTTATAAATTATTAATATGATGGAAATTATTTAATTGGTCCAGATAATTCAACCCTAAGCTTGGGGGGGGTTCACTAAGCTACTTAGATTTGACTGGGCAAGATGTTAGATGCACTGATGAGAAATAGAACAGTGCCTGGGAACTACATCCAAGCAACCTCCATGCCCCTAACTTCTGATCTGTAAAGAGAAGAAGCATGCTCTCTCAGTGATTTTCAAACTGGGCACCTCAGAGCCCTGCTTTCCAGGTGCCTCAGAGGCCCAGGAGGAAACTAAATGATACAGTAATGGAGCCCGCCATTCTCATCCATCCACCCTATAACACAACTTTAGATAAATCAAACACACTTTTAGCAGTTTGATATGTTGGATTTCTGCTTAGGATTAACTTTAAATAAAACACCCCAACCTCTAACAATAATTTTTAAAATATCAAGCCTGATAGCCATTTCACTCTAAGTTTTAGAGTCTACGACCTCTTCAGAGCCTATAATTCTAAGGCCCATATAAGTAGTAAAATGCGTCTGGAGCAGCAATCCCAAATTCATGTTCCATCAGAGGCCACATAGGACCAAGAAACATATACAAAACAAAACAAACAGAAAACCTGCTTTGAGACAATATAGGTAATGCTCTTTTGCGGCAACATGAGAGTGTATGCTCTACCTTAAAATTAAACTTCAGATTTTTTTCCACTTTAACATTGTACTGGCAAACAAGTCTGTATCTCTAAACATCTGAATTCCAGTCTAGAAACCAGTAGAATGGAGAAGCTGTCCAACAAGAACTTTGGGTTATAGAAACTGGGAAGGGAAAGATTATGTCCACATGAACCATTTAAGTTTGAACAGGCATCATTATTATTTCATTCAAGAAGAACCCAACGAAGACTTAAAATTCAACTATGGTTTGTGAAACTTGTACCCAAGTGTCCACACTGGGGGAACACAGATCAAACACAAACATGTAGGAAATTTAAGACCCTTCAATATCCTCATACGTAAAATGGAATCTAAGGATACCAAACTCTACCATTACCATCATCCAATGGGATCTCTCTTTCCAATTGTGATCCTGTGTGGGTTATTTTCAAATAATAGGTCATAGACTCTCCAGATTGTCTTTTCCTGGGATGAAGTATATGCACGTGACACCCGTGCACGCATGCATGCGTGCGCGCACACACACACACACACACACACACACACACACACACACACAGAGGCATGAAGTGAATATGGTGAGACTTAATTCCTGCTGTTCATTGTTCACTGCATCAAAGGGAGCCTGCCAGCCACTTCTCTGTGAATGCACTAGTCTCAGAGCAGGGTCAAGAAGAGCCTTCTTCCTCTGGCTCTCAGCATTAGCTGTCTTATGTTTGACACCTCGTGCTGAGAGGCCTTACTTGGCTGGAAGCTCTGCACTAACTCAGCTCAGTCTGATGAGCCACTTGGAAGAACCAAGTTGAGGCTGTCTTGAAACTGCAAAAAGAGCCAGAGGGTCAGTGTAGTCAGTTTGTAAAGAATCAACCTAGCTAATGAAGGGGCCAGGAAAGTCCAACTCACTGGTGTAAAGCTGTCTTTTGATCCTACAGGGGAAAGGAATTAGCACTTTCATTTTACAACAAATGTGCTTAGTAACTCTGAATCTAATTTCTTGTCTATTCCAGTTTATCCTACCTTGGAATGGCAGAAACTTCCCCTGAGTACCAAAGCATGGGTAGGATTATCCTGAGATAACAAAACAGAATAGCCTTCTAAGAGTAAGGAAAGTGTGAGCAAGGCTGCGGACACAATTGCATCAAAAGCATGTTTGAGAAGGGTATACGTGGGAAGGGTCAGAAATTATGTCTCTTCCTATTGTTTACTCCCAGAACATAATGATACTTACAACACAGGGTTGTCACTGATTAAATGAGAAACTGCAAGGAAAGTGTTTCACAGTGTTCTTGGTCTATATTAAGTGCTTAATAAATGTTGTTATAATTTGTTGTCAATACTACTATTATTGGAAGAAACAGCTTTAACAATGCTAACAAAATTAGTGTTTTATAAAGCTTATTATGTGACTGTGCAGAGTGCTTGACATACATTAAACTACTTAATCTACACATACCCCTATAAGGTAGATACTATGTCAGATAAAGAACCAAGGTAAAGAGGGGTGAAATAGGATGCCTGAGATAAATGGGTAGTGAGACTTCAAACTAAGGCAATGTGTTCCTGAATGCATACGTTGATCATCAGGCCTTACTGTCTCGCCAGATCTTTCATGGCCAGGTGTGCCACATTATGAAGTATCAATTTGATCCTTATTTCCCTGAGAAGCTATTGATTGTTTTGAGGGAACTGAAAAGGTCAGACCATGCCAAAGTGGAACAAGCCCTGGAGAGCAGGAAAACCACAGATACAGAATCTTTTAGGAGGTTACTGAAAGGCAAGAGCAGGAACTTATAGAAAGCAGTGCTGAGATGGAAACAGAAGAAAGAGAGACACAACAGAACTGCTGTGACTGATCTGAGGTGTGAGAGGCAGAAATGAATCTCATAGAGCTCTTGAAGCTTGGACTTGGTGCAAAGGGAAGGAGGTGGAACTACTGTCCCCATGCCTCCGAAAAGAGAATTGGGGAAATAATCAGGATTAAAGAGAATAAATTCAGGTGAGGTGGAAGTCCTAAAAGGGTACCATGTAGTGAAATGAAAATACTGAGTAACACATGGGGCACCGGGGTGGCTCAGTCAGTTAAGCATCTCACTTCCACTCAGGTCGTGATCTCATGGGTTTGTGAGTTCAAGCCCCACATTAGGCTCTGTACTAACAACTCAGAGCCTGGAGCCTGCTTCGGATTCTGTGTCTCCCTCTCTCTCTGCCCCTCCCCTACTCTCCCTTTGTCTCTCTCTCTCTCTCTCAAAAATAAATAAAAATTAAAAAAAAAAAAAAAGAAAATACTGAGTAAAACATAATCGCTGCTTTTTTAAAATCTGACTTGAATATCAACACTTCTGTTCAGCTGTATGGGGAAAAAGGTTATAGCTAATGAAATAAGGCAAAAAAAAGGCATAAGGATTGGAAATGATAAAATAAAACTGTCACCTGCCACAGATGACATGACTGTAATTCATAGGCAAACTATTAAAATAAGTGAATGTAAAAAATAAGTGGATATAATAAAGTGGTTGGATATAAGGTCAATATATAAAAACCATACAGTAACAAAAATAGAAAAGTGAATTTGTATAATAATATTGTTTATAATTGCTTCAAAAATATTAAATACCTAAAGGTAAATCTAATGAAAAATAATACTTACTGAAAATAGTAAGTATTATTAAGAGAAATTAAAGAAAATATAAGAATTTAAAATATATGGAGCACCTGAGTGGCTCAGTCCATTAAGCATCCGACTCATGATTTCCGCTCAGGTCATGACCTCGCAGTTCATGAGTTCAAGCTCCACATCAGGCTCTGCACAAGAATCTGCTTGGGATTCTCTTTCTCTCTCTGCCCCTCCTCTGCTTGCATTCTCTATCTCTCAAAATAAATTTTAAAAATAAATAAAAATATATATACCAAATAAAATAAAATATAATGAAATTATAGATAAGCAATGTTCATGGACTAGAACATTCATTATTATTAAGATATTAATTATTCCCAAATAATTGATCCCAATTCCAATTAAAAGCCATGTGTATGTACATGTGTGTGGGTGGGTGGGTGTGTGCGGGTGGGTGGGTGGGTGTGTGCGGGTGGGTGGGTGGGTGTGGGTGTGAGTGAGAAAGACAGAGAACGTGTGTGTGTGGAAATTAACAAGGGACAGAACAAGAAGATTTACCAGTTTACCAGAACTGGAAGATTTACCATATCAAAATGTACAGTAATTAAAACAATGCAGTATTGGTACAAAATTAGACAAACTAACCAATGTAATAGAATATCAAAAAACATACCCACATATAATCATTTGTTTGGTGTTCTGAGCATGTTAATGTAGTACAGTGGAAATACAAGAGTCATTAATTCAGGCCAGGTCACATAGATGTCCATAAAGGAAAAAAATTAACTCCTACCACACACCATAACTAAAATTGATTCCAAATAGACTGTTGCATCCATACACTTGAAAAAAAATAAATAAGCTTTTAGTAAAAAAACAATATGAGAAAAACTTCATTGCTTTAGGATAAGCATATATTTCTTTAAAAGGACCCCAAAATTCCTAATCATAAATGGAAAAGAAGATAAATTGTACTCCATTAAAATTAAGAAGTTTGGTTCACCAAAAGGTACCACATGAATGTGACAAGGCAAGCCACAGTCTGAAGAAAATATTTATAATATATGTAATGGATTGAACAGCATATCTCAAAAAAATATGTCCAAATCCTAACCTCCCAGATACCTGTAAATATAATGTTATTTGGAAATAGGGTCTTCAAAGATAAAATTAAATTAAGGATCTTGACATGAGGTAATTCCAGATTTGGGATCCAGGATCCAAAACCCATACTGGATCTATGACTTGTGTCCATATACAAGGAGAGAGAGGGAGATTCAAGACAAAGACACACAGAGGAGAAGACCATGTGAAAGTTCACGTGCAGATGGAGACAGAGATTGGAATCATGCAACCCCAGGCCAAGAAACGTGTCCAATGGCCAGAAACTGGAAAAGGCAAGGAAGGAACCTCCCCCTAGAGCCTCTAGAGGGAGCACAGCTCTGCTGATACTTTGATTACAGACATCTGACCTCTACAACTGTGAGAGAATAAATTTATGTGGTTTTAAGCCACCAAGTTTGTGTAATTTGTTACAGCAGCCATAGGAGACAACGTGCAACTTGCAAAGGACTTGTATCCAAAATACATGGTCTTTTGGGGCGCCTGGGTGGCGCAGTCGGTTAAGCGTCCGACTTCAGCTCAGGTCAGGATCTCGTGGTCTGTGAGTTCGAGCCCCGCGTCGGCCTCTGGGCTGATGGCTCAGAGCCTGGAGCCTGTTTCCGATTCTGTGTCTCCCTCTCTCCCTGCCCCTCCCCCGTTCATGCTCTGTCTCTCTCTGTCCCAAAAATAAATAAACATTGAAAAAAAATTTTTAATAAAAAAAAAATATACATGTTCTTTTAGATATACCATTAAGACACAAACAACCAATAGAAAAATGGGCAAAACACCTGAACAAGAAATTCACCTAAGATGGTATTTAAGTGGCCAATAAAAATATAAAAAGTTGCTCAACTTCTTGTCAAAGGAAAAATTTTAAATCAAAATGTGATAAAACTCTACTAGACCAGAATGGCACAAATTAAACACATAAACAACACTAATGTTGAATATACACTCTATCACTCAGCAGTGCCCCTCTATTAAGCATTTTACAGCCATTCCCAGTCTGTCCTCACAGTAATCCTGTGAGGCATATACAACAATTTTAATATGGATAAAGGGGGTTCATACAACATAAAACAATTTTCCCAAGGTTTAGGATTCATGCCCAGGTCTGTCTCACTCTAACATGCCTGAACTCTGCACAAGATTATTTCTCAGAGTATACATGAGACATCTGGGGCCACAGATCTGGAGAAAGCAAAAAGTCCCAGAGGAGGAGGAGACAAAGCCAGAAAAACTCAGAACAAAAATTATAAACTCATTCTACTGGAGGAAACATCTAGAATCATGTTACTCAATGCCCCTACTTCACAAAACAGGTCACCACTCCCATGGCTAACTAGAAGAAAAGCTAGGTTAAATTCCAGATCCTCTGATTCCCAGCCCCACGCTTTTGCCCTATATGGTCTTCTAATCCCTGTTCTTCCCAACACCTATATCCTGATTAAATACCTACTCACACAGAGTTGTCAGAGAAGTTTCCCCAAGCATTTGTCAAGATGAACAAAACAAGCAATCTGACAGGAAACCAGGGTTCTAATTCCATCAACCACTCTAATAATCAAATTTGATAGATTATATGTGGATGTGATTGATTGCTTGTTAGCCAGTAGTTGTTATGACTATATTATAATAATTCAATCTGACCAAAGGGCCTTATTCTCCCTTACCCAGGATGCCTCTATCTGTTGCACACATTTCCTCATAACAAGTAATATCTCTGGATCTCAGAGCTCTTTTAAAACATCACACTACTCCGAGGCATTTTCATTGCATTTCTGTGGACTATTTAAATCTCTTCTAAGTTTGTCATAAATTGAGGTGATCCAACAGTTCCAACTAGAAGGATAAAGTCTAGCCCAGTGGGGGAGCCATTAAACCTCCTTGCAAGTCAGCAAAAGCAAAAGTGACAGCCTGGTAGCAATTTAAAATTACTCTGAGACCACAACTGCCAATTAAAATAGACTTTCATGGTAACAGATGAACATCTGGTGTCTTCCATTTGGAAAGAAAAATTAAAAAGAGTTTACATTTCTTAGTAATGAAAAACTTAGATATAAGCCTGTAATGTTTTAGTTTGGGTTTTGCTTAAATTATATATTCTTTCATTATGCCTTCCAACGGTAAAATGTTTCCTTTTTGTTGTTGTTTTTTAATAGTCACAAAATGTTCATAACAAAACAAACTAGGCAAAAGTCAGAATTCATGATTCATTCATAGTCATTCTAAAAGCTGCACATTATTCCCCTCTCATCCCCTGCAAAAATAGATTTGGAGGAGATTATCCTAAAGATGCTATTTTGATGAAATGTATGTGATCTGAATTCTGCAAAGGCATTCCTGCAAAAGAACTGTCAGAGCTGAGATGAAGAAAGAGAGGACAGGAAGCAGGAAGGGAGGAAGAGGAAGGAGGAGAAGGGAGGAGAGAGAGAGGGAGGAGAAGATACACTTATGTGAGCACACACATGCATACACACACACACACACACGCACACACACACACACACACAATCTAGACTCCTAGTGACTGAAGCTTGATCCTTACATTACTTTACGCACATAACCCCTTATATATGATCAAGTTTTTTTTAATATATGGGTTCTTTAATAAGTTGCACTTGATTAGAGGAAACCACACCAAGCATTATCTTTCCTTTTAAGATGAGGATCCCAGGATAACTAATATTCCATTTAGAGAAATATGTCTATGTTCAACTGTTACATCTTTGGAGAAATATGCTGTTACTATCTCAATTCACCCATTACACCTACTTCCTGTAATACCCATCGCTGCCTCCATTATTGTAATTAGTACTGAATCATATTGCTTATTGTCATGTGTTCCTCAGTACGTGTTGACATATTTCTTTCTACGTCTTCTCCATGACCCAAACCAGTCCTAACGTGGAAATAACATTAAATAAAATTTTGATGACTAAATGACTAAATGCTATCATGAAAATCCAGTGATCTGGAAGTGAACCTTAGTCATTTCTGCCAATGAATAACTGGTTGATTTTTTTAATTTCACATGTAAACCTCAATTTTTCCTCATGTTCAAAAACCTATGCTTTCCTGTTTGTGATCGTGCCATTTGGTGACAGATGGTGGTTACTGTGGTATGCTCTGAGTAATGTACAGAAGTGTTGAATCATTAGGGTATACACCTAAAACTAATATAACACTGTCTGTTAGTTATACTTCAATAAATAAGTAAATAGCCTGTTTCCTATTTTTCCATTTCTTTAATAATGTGTGGCCTAGATAAGTTCAGTATTACTAGTAGGAAGCATTATTCACACTTCCTTGTCACACATGTATACATACAATGTACTCATATAGAAAAGCTAGACTTTACCCATCTTAGGTAGCAACAATTTCCCCTACGTCTTTTTCTCACCATCTGGTCAAAAATAGTTTCTGGTGTCATTTCCTTCCCAGACACACAATCCATCTGTCTTTATTTTGTTCAATAAGTTCAACCTTTCTTCACACTGATTCTCAAGCCTGTGTTGAGAGGAGGAGACAAGGTCTGTGAACCAGGGGAAAGAAAAGCAGCCAAAAGAAAAGCAACACTTTTGTGTGATGTGAAATTCCTTGTGGCTGGCACTGTGCATCCAGTCTATGAGGTAAATTACATCACCCCCATCTTTGCATATGATATTAAAATATGGAGAGAGTAGGTAAATTTTCTACACATGAAGTTTCAAAGATTTTACTTTGAGTTAAGGAAAAGAAGTATGAAAACGCATCTGCCTTTATTAGACCTTAAGCTCTTTGAAGGCAGGGGTCATGTCTTATTTCCCTTCATATCAAATCACATCAGATCATCCATTCATGATTGTCAAATGAACGAGAAAATAGTGTGCAACACAGGACTTCCCTAAGCTATCCCATCTAAAAACTTTACCTTCCCATCACCTCCTTCAAGGAAAACGAAGAATTATGCCATTGACAGGTATGGTCATATATCATCAATTTCTCCATTTTTTAGATAAGAAAGCTGAAGAGCCAATGATTAGGCAATTTGCCTGGTGTCACACAACTAGTGAGTGGCAAAGACAAGATTCAAACACCAGTTCTATCTAACTTCCATAATCCATGTTCTAACCATTATGCTTTTTTCTATTTATTATCTGAACCACTCATGCAAGACATTTATATTGCCTAAAAGTATATACCCAACATAGATGGACCCTAACCTTAGGAACATACTTTATCAATCTACAGGCAAGGCACACACAGTTAAAAATTAACCCATTATACCCTACTCATTGGTGGGTATCCAACAAAACACTGGAGAAAAATTAGTCTAATCCCTTTGTTTTACCCAAATAGAAATAAGTTTCCTGAAAGAGCAAGTGATTTCCTCAAGTCTTTCCAGCAAGTGGTGCTAGAAATAAAATTAGAGCCTAGTGTCTGTCAACAAGTCTAGCCCTCATTCTGCCACACTACTCTGCCTCTTAATTAATTGCTGCTTCTATTATTATTTTGTCAATATCAGAATGGACTTGATTTAATCATTCAGCTAAGCTTTTATAGTACTTTCTATGCCAGAGTATATTGCTTGGGATTGCTTCTAGGGGTGTCAGAAATAAGACACATTCCCATTTCTTATTTAACAAATGCCCCGTAAACGGAAAAGAAGTCAGCCTTTGTGAGTTAGACAAAGCACATGCACACTTACTCCTTGGTATTTAAAGAAATTTCCATTTATCCTTCCGTCTCTTGCTTCCTGCCCATAGCCTTCCTTTTTTATTCTCTCTGGCCAGAGTGATTAGGTTATGAAGCCACACTAATCCTGTTAGTGCCAGGATGACTTTTCTCACACTTGTGTGTCCCACAGCTCTTAGAAAGTCAGAAGGAATTACTGGGCATTGAATTCACCTTGCCAGAAAGATGACAAACCAGGGGAGGGAGGAAATGGAAGCATGGATGCCCAGCTGACCTGTTCTTTAACCTTTCCCTCTGGAAGCCATTCTTCCCTCTGTGTGTGTCGGTGCAGGCCAGAGGCATATGCCCTTGAGATACAAAGAGAGCAAAGTTGACGTCAGCTGTTTCTTCCTGAGCAAACATTCCACTAATTCCACAGCCAGACAGCTTGCAAAATTGCCTTTGTAGGACTGCTGAGGTCTCCTTTCCCGTCAAGTTCACTTTGTATTTATTCAGCACAGATGCACCTACCACAGAGTGCACCAGGAGACACGGTGTCAGAGTCGTGGTGAGCCCACTTCATGGATGATTAGCATTCTCTGACCCAGCCACCATTTTCAATCACTTGCAACTATAGACTTCTGGCTGCAGCAATTACTTCTATCATTCAAAACATTCTCCTCCTCAACAATACCAGAGTAAATTTGTTAAAGCAGTCTGCTTCAAACGGTGCCTTGCTTGGAGCAGGTCTCTTTGACATGGTTTATATGAAAATACACATATCCTGGTGTGCCTGGGTGGCTCAGTCGGTTGAGCGTCCGACTTCAGCTCAGGTCATGATCTCACGGTCCGTGGGTTTGAGCCTTGCGTTGGGCTCTGTGCTGAAAGCTTAGAGCCTGGAGCCTGCTTCAGATTCTGTGTCTTCCTTTCTCTCTGCCCCTCCCCTGCTCATGCTCTATCTCTGTGTCTCGAAAATGAATAAACATTAAAAAAATTTTTTAAAGAAAATACACATATCCTAAACACACTCCCAAGAAATCTGAATTCTGTGTGTGTCAGCATATTCCCCAATTGAGATTCTCAATCTAAAGCAGAATTCTCAAAATTAATTTGATTTTTACTGAGCATCTACTGTGTCCCAGGCATTGTGTTAGATCAGTGTTACTCAAAGTATGATCTGACATTGTCAGCAACACCTGACACTTGCCAGAAATATAAATTCTTGGGCACCTTGGGTTCTTAGTGAACCAAGGACACCCAGACCTCCTGAATTAGACCCTCCAGTAGTAGAGGTACAGGATTTGGTTTTTTTAATGTGCTCTGCAGGTGACTCATATCAGTGTTTGAGAAGCACTATGGTAAACTACATATATAGCTCAATTCCAGCAGAAAAGCTATCTGGCCCCTTAGATGTAAATATAACTGTGAAAATGTGGATTCCACGGCCTGGATGTGTTAATTTGCTAGAGTTGCCATGATAATCAGACTGGGTGGTTTAAACAACAGAAATTTATTGTCTCACAGTTCTGGAAGCTGGAAGTCCAAGATCAAAATGCCATCAAGGTTGACTCCTTCTGACAATTTTAAGGGAAAGATCTGTTCCAGGCCTTTCTCCTTGGTTTATAGATGACTGTCTTCTCCCTGTGTCTCTCCAAATCATCTTCCCTCTATGTATAGCACTATCCAAATTTCCCCTTTCCATAAGGACACCAATCATATCAGCTTAGGGCCTACTCACCGTAATGACTCCATTTTTATTTGATTATCTCTATAAAGACCCTATTTCCAAGTTAGGTCACATTCTGAAATACTACAAGTTATAGGACTTCAACATATGAATTTGGAGGGGTGGCTAATTCAACCCAGAGTACTGAGGCATTCCCTAAGTTAAATAGTGAGCACTGGGCTAACATTGTGGCTTTTGCTATCACACACAGCCTGTATCACCCTGGGTATGATACTAATTCCTCTCTTTGATTCCCGTGTGAACTCCAATAATGCCAAGTTTTCAGTGAGTTTTGGCAGATTTTACTGTATCCTCAAGGTGACTGTCATGGAGAGAGAGAAGTGTTGCTTACGGCTTAGCATCTACCCCCTACTTTCCTCTCCCTGCTTCCTCTTCCATTCTTGCCCCAACTTCTTAAGCACAGCAGCTATGCTAACTACCAGTGACTCAACAATGGAAGAGAAACCTCCACGATCCATCTCATGTACACTGAGAGCTGTGCTTTAATGTTATCACCCCTGATTCAAGATAACATGGTTAAAATTAGTGTAACACTTGCTTCTGATTTGCTTTAAAATTCTTGGTACAGACATTGTTAATTATGCCACTCATATCAAAAATCACATTTTTCCTGATGCAAATGGTTTGTGGCCTTCTGACTTTTCAATGCTCAAATGTTGTGAATAATCGTGAGTTTCTTTATGAGTAGCTGAATTGTAAATCACATATTCCCTCACAGATCTATTAATCTTTATTGTTAGGGGCTTACTATCATCCTTCTTCTAAGGACATTGACCTTTTATTACTAGTCCATTAGATGCACTGTCAATGTTAATATCAACTTTTGGGGAGGCAGGGATTGTGATATGAAAAATCTCATAGAGCACATTAAATTCTTATTCATTTATTAATCAAGCACCATCTCGTATCAAGCTCAATTCCTCAAACTTAAAATGCCCCAACAGACTCATGTCATCCCCTCAAACCCCACTCCCGTCCTTGCCTTTCACAATAAATGGTATCATCATCCTCCAGGCATTAACACCAACTTCTCACCTTTTCTTCACTGCCCATATCTAACCCATCAGCAAATGTGTCCAATACTACCTCAAAAATAGAGCCTACATCGGGTCACTTCTCTCAGCCTCCACTTCTACCATAGTTCTGGCCACCACATTTATTGACTGAATATCTGAAACAGTCTCCTGGCTATTCCATTTCAACTCTCAATCACAATCTTTCCATTAAATCATAACTGCCAAACTTTTAAAACTTAACACATGTCACTTCTCTAGTTAAAATCCTCCAAAGCTTTCTTAGTGCGTTTCAAATCAAATCCAAACTCTGCACCTTGATTTACAAAACCATGTCAATATTTCCCATTCTGACTTCCTCTTGGGCAGTGCTCATTAGGCCAGATACAGTGGCCTAATTCCTCAAAAAGGAATGCCACCTTTATTCATCACAATAGTGCTTTGGTACAGTGCGTGGTAGAGAGAACACTAGGGATGGGCATTTAATAAAATTAAAGAATTCTCCCAAGTGTACACTGTCAGTAAAGTCTCCCACTAAGATTCATACCCAGTTTTTGGTACATATTACGTACCAAACACTGAGCTACATCCTTTAGACATATTAACTCATTTGACATTTATATCAGTTCTGCACGGTAAGTATTATTACCACCCTCATTTGATAGATAAGGAAACTGAGACCCAAAGAAGTTTTAGTAATTAGCTGTGGTCATATAGTCAGTAAATGGCAGAGCCAGGATTTGAACCCAAGCAGGCAGCTCCTTGTTCATGTTATCATTCTGTATACTACCACTGTCTTAATACCATTAGATTCTCTACACTACAGCCTCCATATCTTTAAAGTGAAGTTAAGGCAAACCTGGGTGACTCAGCTGGTTAGGCATTCGACTCTTGGTTTCAGCTCAGGTCATGATCTCCTGGTTTGTGAGTTCAAGCCCCACATTGGGCTCTGAGCTGACAGTGTGGAGACTGCTTGAGATTTTCTCTGTCTCTGCCCCTCCCCTTTTCTTTCTTTCTCTCTCTCTCTCTCTCTCAAAATAAATAAACATTTAAAAAAAACAAAGCGCAGTTAAGCTACCTACCTTGCAAAGTTGTTTAAGGATTAGGAACAATGTACACATGAAACTCAAAAAAAAAAATTAAAAACAAGTTCCATTTAATCACTACAGTGAGAGGAAGTCTGGCCCAGGGCTCATGGGTAGAAGATAAAATAAGAAATATAAACTTCTATACTTGAAAGGAGATTAAGACAGGGTAAAGGAAATAGAAATAACATCATCAAGAAGATAAATACAGATTCATCAAAAATGCATTTGTATCAACGGCCCAGGGGATAAGTGTGGTCAAACCGAAGACACAAATGGTGGAAAGTCCAATTCCTTAAATATACTAAGCCCAAAGCAATTTGGTAGAAGTGAGGTCATAATTCCCCAAAGTTCATTTCCACCTCTTCTGTGTCCTGTCCCACTGCATTCAATACCCAGCGTTCTCGATACAAACCTAGCAGCCAGAAGAGTGGTGTGATCCCTGGAGGAAACCACTTGGCATCTGACTCTGACATGGTGCAAAGTCCTTGTCCTGCTGTCTTTCACAGTTTTATTTGGAGATTATTCACAGTATGGCTCCTGTGGTTCCTGGTCTAGCCAGGGGACACAAAAGTGGCAATTTGAAAGAAAATTATTTTTTCTATCTAAATTGGCAATGACCATGACCAGGCAGGGTATCCTCCCCCCACCCCCCATCCCCAGCTGCACTCTGTGAACTACAGAGAGAAAAAGACAAAATTGTCTTAACAATCTCTCTCTGTATGTCCCTCAAAACTCCTGCAGCAGGCGTTAGTAGCAAACATGGATGAAGTATCCATATTGATGTTTTTTATAGTTGCCGAAGGGTGTCCTCTCTTGGTCTCCCCTGCACGCTCTATACAGACCACCAGCCTTCTGCTTCTCCAGCTCTCCAGGCTCCATTCTAGCTCAGGGGCTAGAACATGTGTTTCTTCTACCTGGAACAGTACCTGTCCTGCTTCTTATGAGTTGAGTTCGTTCCTGCCCCCCACTACTTCCCAGGCAAATTTATATACTGAAGTCCTAACCCCAGTGCCTCAGAATGCCACGTTTTTTGGAAAGAGGGCCATTACAGAAGTAATCAAATTAAAATGAAGCCATTAGGTGGTCCCTAATCCAATATGCTAATGTCCTTATTTTAAAAAGGAAGTTTGAGAGCACCTGGGTGACTCAGTTGGTTAAGTGTCTGAGTTGGTTCAGCTCAGGTCATGATCTCACTGTGAGTTCAAGCCCCACACTGAGCTCTGTGCTGACAGGGCAGAGCCTGGAGCCTGTTTCGAGTTCTGTCTCCCTCTCTCGCTCTCTCTCTCTCTCTCTGTCCCTCCCCTGCACATACTCTGTCTCTCTCTCTCTCGCTCGCTCTCAAAAATAAACATTAAAAAAAATTTTAAGGAAATTTGGGCACAGAGACAGACACACACAGAGAGACAATATGAAGAGACCCAGAAGGAAGATGGCCTCTACAAACCAAGGAATGCCTACAGCCACCAGAGGCTAGAAAGTCTGGAACAGATCCTTCCCTGGTGCCTTCAGAGGGAGCAAGCCCCAGCTGACACCTTGATTTTAGACTTCCAGCCCTCAGAACTATGGGAGGATAACTTCCAGTTGTTCTAAGCCACCTAGTTGATGGTACTTTGTTACAGCAGCCCCAGCCAACAAATTTACTGATCTTTGTATGGCTATCTTCTTATAATCCTTCAGCCCAAGTTTGGCATTCTCTTGGTACCTGAGGTACCTCTGAATATTCTTATGCCTACTCCTCTTTGTTTCCTTCAAAGTACTAAGCAGAGTTGTACCTATTCAACCTCCCTCACTTGCTCTCTCCCTCTGTGTGTGTGTGTGTGTGTGTGTGTGTGTGTGTGTGTGTGTGTGTGTAATATAAATCTCATCAGATAAGGAACTACAATTTTCCTGTTAAAATTTATATTCCAACCATCTGGCATAGTTTCTGGCACTTAATAACTGCTAAAGAAATAAACATATTTAATAAATGGAGAACCTAAAACAAAAACTGAATGAATTTAAAAATAGGAGACAAATCATACCTTCTGAAAATGAAATAGAATAGTAGTTTGATGAGTTTGTCCCACCAGAAAGCAATTTAAAAATATGCCCCCTATAAATAAATAAATAAATAAATAAATAAATAAATACTTTTTTTAAAAAGGCACCTGAGTGGCTCAGTCAGTTAAACGTCCAATTCTTGAATTCAGCTCAAGTCATGATCTCGTGGTTCATAAATTCAAGCTCTGCATCAAGGCTCTAAGCTGACAGCATGGAACCTGCTTGGGATTCCCTTTTTCCCCTCTCTCAACCCCTCCCCTGTTCATGCCTGTACTCTTTCTCTCTCTCAAAATAAAGAAATAAACATTAAAAATAAAAATAAATATAAATATAGCCCCAGCAGAAAGCTGCACTAAACTCTTGATAAGAGCCTTCCCTTTCTCTTGCCATTAAACATCTCAGAACTTTTTGACTCCTGTTACATTTCACCAGACTAGTGGGTTTGTAGGGGGCCACTCAATATTCATTTGGAGCCTCTGGGAAGTCTTGCTAAGGCAGGCCCTATAGGCTTCTTCCTTACTAGGTGGGAAAGAATTGATCAAACAAGAGAGTGCTTCATGACATGTCCAGGAGGTGAAGGGAATAGGAGAAAAGCTTGGCTCTGTTATTTGCCAGCCCCTGCTGGTAACTTCATGCCTGGAAAATCAGCATTAGGGAAGAAAAACTTATAAAAGCTCCCTCTCATTGCCCATAGCTCAAAGGTCAGAATTGAATAAATGCTAATACTGCACAGAAAATTGCCTCTTTTTGAAAAGTTCTCTCTCCCTAGATCTAAATCCAACATGCATATGTAGTAGTGCCTTATTTTTCCTTCTTAACTCCTGAGGGTTATAGATGTCTCACTTTCATGCCAACAATGGTGAGAATCTTGATCTTGGACTCCATTTCTGGATACCAGTTTAAAAGGCACATGACCAAAACAGGACACAATCAGAGGAAGGCCATAAGTAAGATTACAGAAACAAAGGTAGAAGGAGGATGTGAAACCATGGACTACCACGATGACTGAAGGACCTAGTGATACTTATCCTGGAAAATAAAACACATTATGATCTGTGGGGTTTGGGAGGAAAGAACTAGGTTCCTGTGAGTGTAACAATTAGATTGAATAGAACTTTGGCTCAACCTATAAAACTTTCTAAATTCTTTTTTTTTTTTAATATACGAAATTTATTGTCAAATTGGTTTCCATACAACACCCAGTGCTCATCCCAAAAGGTGCCCTCCTCAATACCCATCACCCACCCTCTCTTCCCTCCCACCCCCCATCAACCCTCAGTTTGTTCTCAGTTTTTAACAGTCTCTTATGCTTTGGCTCTCTTCCACTCTAACCTCTTTTTTTTTTTTTCTTTTTTCCTCCCCCTCCTCCATGGGTTCCTGTTAAGTTTCTCAGGATCCACATAAGAGTGAAACCATATGGTATCTGTCTTTCTCTGTATGGCTTATTTCACTTAGCATCACACTCTCCAGTTCCATCCACGTTGCTACAAAAGGCCATATTTCATTTTTTCTCATTGCCACGTAGTATTCCATTGTGTATATAAACCACAATTTCTTTATCCATTCATCAGTTGATGGACATTTAGGCTCTTTCCATAATTTGGCTATTGTTGAGAGTGCTGCTATGAACATTGGGGTACAAGTGCCCCTATGCATCAGTACTCCTGTATCCCTTGGATAAATTCCTAGCAGTGCTATTGCTGGTAAAACTTTCTAAATTCTAAAAATATCTTATATTGAAACACACTCTTATTTTTTTAATTTATTTTTTTACATTTATTTATTTTTGAGACAGAGTGTGTGTGTGTGTGCAAGTGCACAAGCAGGGGAGGGGCAGAGAGAGAGGGAGACACAGAATCTGAAGCAGGCCCCAGGCTCTGAGCTGTCAGCATAGAGCCCGACACAGGGCTCAAACCCACAAACCATGAGATCACAGCCTGAACTGAAGTTGGACATGTCTGAACCACCTAAGCACCTCTGAGATGTACTCATTTAAAAGCAGCTGAGCTGCCTGTGTAGGAAGAGGCCACTTCCTGTCCTGTCTGTAGAGGAGTCTTATAGAGGAGTTGCACTGAGTAGTCTAAAGCTCCTTCAGCTCTAATAGTGGTGATTTCATAAAACTAGTTCCAAAGTCTAGCCTGTCTCACTTAAGCAGTGGACCTTGCTATTTGTAGCAACCCAAAAATGTCTACCTGAATGAGGAGAGAAAATCAAGGTTAGGGCACCTTGTTCTTTTCACATTAAGATTCACTCGCCACAAAGGCTTGCCATTTAGCATAAAGAAGTAGCTGCTCTGTCAAGTTGTTCTTGGTCTCTGGTATAATCACCAATCTCTAGGCAGCCTCTGAGGCTCCAAGCAATTCAGGCATTCCTTCTCCAGCGTCTCCTCATCTGTAGGGGAAAGCCCAAGCTTGTTACATGAAATCTTCATGATCTGGCATCTGCCTCCCTCTTCAGGCTCATCTGCTTTTCTCTCTTTTCTCTCTTCCTTCTCTACATACTCCTACTACCACTCTGCCCAGATATCATTCCCTCCCTAAAGCTTCTGGAGCATTCCTGAAGAAGTCCCTCCTCTGAAATTCTTGCACAATATGCAGGTTTGCATAATAAACATTTCTATAATTCTACTTATCACACCATACTCTGAATATCCTATTCCACTGTGTCCTTCTTGGGAGAAGAGCTTGAACTGTTCACATCTAAATGTCCACTATCTAACATATCACTATTCATAGAGTAGATAATAAAGATTTTAAGTGAATTATACATACCCATAGTATCATGAAATTGATTTTACAGCTGAAGACAAGAGTCTTTCTGTAAATTCTAGTAGATACAGATACAGAGTTGTTTTTTTTTTTTATATATACTGTTTGTAACTTAGGAAATGAATACACTGTGCCTGGCATAAATATTCTGTTCTTCTCAAATTATATATTAACACATTTAACTGGAACAATATTGTTCAACAATACCAATATTTTTGTTCACATAGTTTGTCTTTCACCCTTCCCATTCCCTTCTCCTTAATTTTTACTCTTTCTTCCATCCTTTACTTTCAACCCATTGCCCATCTCCAATAACTAAGCTAAGCTGTCCTTCACCTCCTCTTGAAGTCCTCCTTCCTCTTATAAGACATTTTAAAAGTACATATTAGATACAAGAAATAGTAAGTTTTGTGCTGGAGACCCAGAATTTAAGGAAACATGCTTTCCATTTAATGATTTTATTGTCTGGTTGAGAGAACAGACAAGTGGAACAACACAAAAATAAACCATGGTTAGTGTGAAAATAGGGATTGTAAGAATAGAGAGCTGTAGGAGCTCAGCAATGGGGTGCCTTCCTTAACAGGGACAGCCTGGAATACTTCCCAGAGGAGGTGATGTTAAATTGTTTTAATATCCAGCTATAAATGGACTTACCCAAGCCCTAAAACTGGAATCAATGTATTCTATAAATGAAAGGCTAAGGAAAAGTCAACTTCTATGTCTTGAATGAAAAAATTCCTAAAACATTGGTTATGGAAGTCCTAAGTAGTCCTATCCTATACTAGTTGTCTTTTCCTTCAAGTCATCTATCTTCACGATGGGTAACCACTGCTGAAGGGCCATATTGATCTTCTGGGAATTCAATCAGCTGTTAGGAATGGCTAGAGAGAGAGTGAGAGTAAATATGGCCATGGTCTGATTTCCATAACTTAAATGTTCAATAATGGAAAAATGGCCTAAGATCCATAAGATGAAACATTCAAATTCAATAAAAATAATGGCATAAATCTATATTTACTGAGTTGGAAATAGGCCCATGACATATTTTTGAGTGGAAAAGGAGGACACAGTACGTACTATTTGGGTGAAATGTTCATAATCATTGATGTGCATAAAGAGCCACAGAAAGGTATCCACGGAAGGATAATTAATCAAAACGCATCATTTTTGCATGCCCTGGATGGAGAATTTGTGTTGTGTTTATCTTTCTTCTTTGTGCAACTGTGGATTTATTTGATTTTTTAAAATTAGTATGTCATTGGTAGAGCAGCAATAGCATTTAAGAGCAGGGTTCCCAAATCAGAGTTAATTCAAGCTCTTTTGTTTACTAACTTAAAGACCACAGGCAAGTAGCCATTCCTGTTTGTGCTTCAACTTCTTATCTGTGAAATGGAAAGAATAGTACCTAACTCAAATAAGTAGTTCTCAGGACTGAGAAATAAACACAAAATTCTTAGTCCTTTTGGTCATGTTGCACTATAAAATGGAATGGTCCCTGGAACATGAATTTTTAATAATTTTAATAATTGTTGCAAAGATTATTTAACAAAAGCAATAAAAATATAGTTTGAATTTAAGGCTTCTTTCTTTACCTGCTTCAAATCTTGAGTCAAGTTTCATCTCGAAGAGCAACCTAAAACTACAAATAACCCCTCCCGCCTCCAATGCCAGCACAGACTCTCTCTCCCACTTTTTTTCTCCATAATGTCTTTCTTTACTTTATTCTTTTCTTTGGCACTCATTACTCTCTAACATATGTTATTCATTCATTCATTCATTCATTCATTCATTCAATTTACCATTGATCTCTGTCGAACAGAATCTCAGGCCCATGAAGAGAAGGATCCTCGTCTAGTTTGCTAATTAATGTACCTTAGCACCTACAGCAGTGTTGGCACATGGTAGACACTCAATGAATATCTATTGAATGAATGAATGTTAATAAAAAGTTTGCAATGACATGGTAAATGGTATACACTGGCATACAACTTGTCCTTTCAGTAGAAAGTGATTTGACCAAAAATGCAAAGTTAGTGAAATCTGATGAGGCTGTTGTACATACACTGCCACTGAATGAACTAGAAATGGAGCCTCATTCAAGCAGGCTGGTTGGGGTGGGGGTGGGGGGGGCGGTGCAGAGCATGAACCAGCTAAGGAATAACACACAACTGGTCTTTCTCTTACTCAGTGAAGGCAATGGCAAATAATTATGCCAAACCAAACTGGCTTCTTCTAGAGCTTCTTCTAGAGACTACAACAAGGATGAGCCAGGTGATGAAGGAAAGAGAGAAAATTTATAGAAGGAAGGAGAGAAATCATAAAACAAAGTCAAGAGGGAGACAGAAAAACTCACTAGAGCTACCTCAACCTCTAACAGCTCTCAGTTCCAAATCCAGGTCAGAGCTGCCATTCAAGAATGCACAACCATGGGGCACCTGGGTGGCTCAGTTAAACGTCTGACTCTTGGTTTCGGCTCAGGTCATGATCTCACGGGGCTCGTGAGTTCAAACCCCATGTTGGGCTCCATGCAGACAGTGTGGAGCCTGCTTTAGATTCTCTCTCACTCTCTCTCTGCACCTCCCCCACTTGGATGCTTTCATTCTCTCTCAAAAATAAATAAATAAACTTAAAAAAATTATTTTAAAAAAATGCACAGTCTGTTTTGGTTTTTGTTGGTTGATTTGTTTCCCTTAAGTGAACTAAAATAGTTGCATCTTTATAATCCAAAGATCTAAGTTAACAACTGAAAACTGGTTAACTGGAATAAGTAGTATACAAATTACGCACTGAGTTAAATCACTATTATTATTTTTTTTATTACTTTCAATATGCTCATCAAAATAAAACTAGAAGGAAATTATTCATCATGTCATGTCACAAATGTTTTCTTCTAATAGTGGGATTAAGTTACAATTATTTTTGTTTTGTAATATATTTTAATATTTATCTTCTATATTTGCTATGATCAGTATGCTAAGTTTGCTAAGAGCAGATATTGTAGGCCCTTAAATACCATCACGTAGAAATTACTATATTCAATACTTATATCATTGTTTGTCCATTTATTCATCAAGAAAACTCAAATGAAGTGCCTACTATTTGCTACCTGTCTCTTTGGAATAGTAAGTAGGGTGATGTCATTAGTAAGTTTCAAAAGTTATTTTGAATCATTGGCCAGAATATCCCTGCAAATTAATTTTGTATTTTAAAACTATTGTGAATTCTAATAACACTTTCTTATGCAGAAATTAATTGCTTTTGAGAAGGACAAGTTCTAGAAAAGCCTTTTTTCAGCTACACTTTCAGGGTGATGCTAAGATTTTGATGTTTTTACCTGTGGAAGAAGATGAAGGTCAAAGTGTTAATTCCACTATCATTAATATTATGATTCTAATTATTATCATTATACATTTTTATAGCACCTTTCATCTTAGAGACTAGCTGTAACTAACTGCTTTGTCTATGAGCTGATTAACTCTTCACTGAGTGTGATGAAAATTTCTAGATGAAAAATAAAATAGATTGTCATAATGGGGTTTAGATATCTCCCCATGAAGTGGAATGAAACTAACGTGGTTGGTTTCACGTTCTTTTGAATTTGATATAATTTGAGCTGAACAGATACTAACTGAAAAGTCCTGAAATTATCTCCCCCAGAATGTGAAGAGTGACAGTATCTGATCCAGTGGTTCCAGCGAGTGCATTCAATTTTGAAAGGCCAGTTAGATAAGGGAATATTGGCACAACTCTCCAGATATCCGCTCCCCAATTAACAATGTCATTTTCTGTTTTTCGAAATGGAGTCTGGGAAATTTGTCTTGGCAATGCTGGTCTCTGCTTAGAGCTTATACTTTTCATAGATGATGACTGCTCCAATTCCACATCTCTGGAAAGATGTGGGCATAGGTGATGGAAGGTGATGGAGAAAATGAGAATAATAATATATAAGCACTATCACCATAGTATTCCTTCATGCCTTCCTGTGCCCATGTTTCTATTTTACAGAAACCCCTATTATAGTAAAAAGACAGACCCCTGTCTAGACACACTAATAGAAGTCAACTACATGGGTTTTCCTGGTGCTTTTCTTTGACTTTGCATGGCATAATGAATGGACATCTGAGGAAACAAAGAAAGAAATAAAGGATCAAAAATAAACTGAACTTTTCTGTTGAGGAATTTTAGACTTGGAACAGACTTCGGCAATCCTGTTGCTCACTTCACTGTGGTAGATCACAGATATGTTCAGACTCTTGGCAAATTTTAAGCTCATGTATGTTTATCTGTGTGTAGTGTAGGAGATATATACGCTAAACACTTATATGTGTAAAGAATTTAGGATGGCACATCTATTCTACTCTTTTTCCCAAAAAACTTCTTTACAAACTCCTTTACAAAGGATAGGGATGAGCTCCTAATGTAGAAGATATTCAAGAATTACCTCAAGAAAAAAAATCAAGGGATACCTGGGTGGCTCAGTCAGTTAAGTGGCTAACTTCAGCTCAGGTCATGATCTCACAGCTTGTGGGTTTGAGTCCCATGTTGGGATCTGTGCTGAAAGCTCAGAGCCTGGAGCCTGCTTCGGATTCTATGTCTCCCTCTCTCTGCCCCTCCCCCTCAAAAAAAAATTAAAACATTAAAAAAATTTTTTTAAGAAAAAAAATCAAGACAAGGGAATACTGTTCATCTACAATGGTTATTCCAGCCTGAAGATGATACCTTAATCTTAAATTCCAATTATCTGCCCTCTTGTTACACCAATCAATAGTTCAAACATATGCCTAGCCATTTGAATTCTAGCCAACAATCTACTTTTGACTCCCTCTTTTCTTGACATTTATTGGAGGAACAATTACATTTTATGCCTAGACTGATCTATGAGTAGGGCCAGTGGCCCTTTTTATGACATGGTTTTTCTATTCTACAGTAAGACTCTATCAAAGAAACTGTTGGAGTGCCCATTGTCAGAAACTTTGACATCAGTTTGCATGTACCCATCAAACACCAGCCACTGAGCCTACTTTTGGCTCTTCCAAGATGGTCAAATACTGAACCATCAATAACTGGCAACAATGACAAGAAGATAGAAACCAGTCACAGAATAGAGCTTATCTTTGCTGACCACATGCAGTGTTTCTTTTGTAAAATATGTCTTTAGAGTGAAAAGTAATCGTGTCCACCTGTTTAATTGATGGGGAGTACATGTATCCAAATTTTATCTGGACAAACCAAAAAAAAGACATTGTCTGTATGTTTACATGGCAATGGGGATGGGGGTAAATATGTCCAATATCAAACAGACTGAATTTTTAGCAGACAGACAGAAGTTGAGGAGGCATTTAAAGACCTGCACAAAAATATTCAGAACAGTTTTATTTATAATAACTAAGAAGTGGAAGCAACCCAAATGTTCATCAAGAGGAGTATGTCATATTCACTCAAACATGAATACACATTGTATGAATTACTTATTGATTTATATGCCAATTCATACATTGTATGAATGGTATATTTATACAACTTGATATATATTATGGTTTATTAATACAGGATAAGACACTATTCTACATAAAAAGTAGCAAGCTATCAAAATAACAGCAACACAGATTTCAAAATTTTTATTTTGAGAAAAAAAGTCAGAACGAAAGAAGTACATTCTGTATTTACATTGAGCTCTAAAAACAGGCAAAATTAAGGCAAAAAAAAAATTTGGATAGTGATCCTACTTGGTGCACAAACAGTGGTGCCCCCTCATTCTACACATCATGAAAACTGAGCTGCTGAAGCAGATTGGCAAGGTTATGAGATAATTAGCAACAAAACTGAGATCTAAATTCTCAGACATAGGCTGTCTCCTCTTGGTCCACATTTATTCAGTCAACACAGTTTATAGAGCCTACCCCTTGTTCCAGGTGCTATGCTAGGCATGAAAATCAAATGATAAAAATAAACTTGGCCCATGCCCTACCTGGCAATAAAGAATAGAGGGTAAGAATGCATTTATTGCAAACCAAATATTTTGGATTCACAGTGCATAGAATAAAACTTCTTAATAGGATATAAGTTGTTTATCTCACACCTTTAAGCCCTCACCCTTACCGTACCTAGGAAGAGGAATTTGCTAGATAGCAACTTCAGCCCTTGGGTCCTAATTTTGTCTAAGGAGGGATATAGAAACTAAATGCACCATGTGAAAGGATCCCGCCATTTTCTTCCACATTTCCATATATCTTCTCCATTCCACAAAGTGGTGTCCCCTGCTTTACTATCATTCTAGAGCTATGGTTGTTTCAGATATACTTGCTTCCTTCACAATATTGTGAACTTCTTGAAGACAGAAAGTTATTTCATTCATATCAATATCCCTGAGCATATACCCCCATGTGCCAATTGCCTGAACACTACACTCTGCCTAGAAGTCTGGACCCTTTCTGTCACCCACCACTATATTCTTACTCCAGGAACTCTGGATCTAATATATAGGTTCTATAGCCCTGTGTATCATATGCTTTGAAGGGACAATTGCTCCACAAAAGGCTTAGATCTAATATAGGACATGTATGTATTGATCTGGAATTAGAAGAGAGTCCCCAAACTTCAGATGTTCTCCCATGACCTCAGAATCATTCATTCTAATTCATCATCAGCCCTACTTGATCCATGCTAAAAGTCCAGTCAAACCTCAGAGGTTTGAAAGAGAGAGGTAATGTGGAAAGGATAAAACTTTATCTGATTCAGCACATTGCCCTTGGCCTCCTGGAATCAGAAACCTGAACAAGGAAGTGAGTATCCCTCAGGGCTGAAGTCTCGAGTTCTCATGTGAAATTGCAAAATAGAGCAGAGTAAAAATGGAAGATAATTTTTAGAAGACAGAACACGGAAGATAATTCTCATATAAGATGCCAAGTATTGAGAACACTATGACAAAATACCCAATGGAACAACTCAAACTGACTGCTGTCAGAAAGACAAAGAAAGGCCTGATACCTGATTTTTTTTTTTTTGTTTGTTTAACAATGTTGAATGTGTAAACAACAGTTCAGATAGAAAGAACAGAAATGTATATATCTACCTAGCACCATCAACTTAATTTGATGGGAAAGAATATCTGACAAGTTGCTTGTGTTCTAAGCACTGACTGACTGGTTAGAGACCCTGCTCCCATTCACACCCCCTCCTCTATCATTATTTAACCAGAGAGTTAGATGTGTCATAGACAGCCTCCACTGGAGCCTCAGGCATGATAAAAATAAATAAGGTGTTAATATTTTGTCGTTATTATTTATTTTTTGTTTGTAATTTCTTCAAAAGCATAACATATCATTGACAGTCTGTATGGATTTCAGCCTAACAGCTGAAACAAACTTTTAAGCCCAAATGTATTATTGCTCTTTTGCCATGAGCATGTGTTCAGCTTAAGAATATTTATTCAGGACCCAAGAAATAGCTCTAGGCTTTTCTTTTTTTCACGTTCACTCACGAGTTACAAAGAGCCTTCATTATGAAAATTTAATTGAGCCACGTGGTTCTGTGTCAATGTGCACTGTGAAATATTTTGCTTCTGCCAGTTGGAAAGATATTATTCTTTGTTAGGTTTATAAAATCCTACAACCTTAATTCTTCTCTACCATTCTGAAATAGATCTGGTTTCTGGCAAATTGAGTCAGTAAGTAGAATTTATTTTTTTTCCTTATAATTGTTTTATTTTCCTAAAAAATATGTGCAACATGAAAAATGAAGCAGGACTGGAATAAATGGCTGTCAGCTCAACAAACCTTAAGTAAATTTTATGCCTGGTGCTGCCATTGGTATTCAATATCACTAGATATTTTACCTTGAATAATCACTGATGGACATTGATTTTGTCTTTGCTCTTCACAGCACAGCAAAATTAATGTGAAAGTCAGACTCAAATGAGTCCCAATGGTGTCCTCCGATCTCTGCTGAGAAGCACATTTCAAATACAGAAGAAATGGCAACCAGCTGAGACCCAGTGTATCTTGTATTGTAACAATTAATGGATATGAATAGCCCTCACAGGAGAGCTTGGGTTACCTTTATATCAACTTTGGAGGTGAGAGTCTGAAACAGTTCACTGAGGTTAATATGTAGTGGTTTTATGATTTGATTAATCCTCACCAATTAAAATGATGATGTTTCTCTTTTTTCACATTATATTTTCTTAATTACTCTTTTGGGTATGTGGATATAACAGTGAAATGTCAACAAGGGGGCAATAATTCCATAGGAGTTCAGAGTCAAGGAAAAAAATTTTTTCCTGAATGTAGTTTTTTTTTAAAGAGAAGAGAAAGATAAGAGTGTAATGTAGTGTTTAGTGGTAAAGTAGCAGTGAATATTGGGCATAGAGCATAAGTCTTTACCCTTGATTCAAGAAGGTGTGTTGGTGATCTGTCATGTTGAGAGTGCCTAAAACTCCATCCTCCCATTTATCTGGTTCAGACTAATTCAGATCACATGATAATAAACTGAAGAAAGCATGAGCAACACTTTAGGAGAGCTTTGGACTATTAAAGATGGTGAATCCTCATAGATAGAGGATGTTTGTTCTTTGTTTTTACATATCTCAGCACCTAACTCAGTTCACAGGGCAGAGAAAGTAGGTACTTAGAAAATTTTGAAGTGTAACAAATAAAAGATTGCCTGACATTGTCTTTGTGTAGCAGATACAGTCGGTGTTCTATTCCTAAACACCTGGCTCTCACGTCTAGGCTCCATACTCATCAATGGCATTTTATGGCAAACACGTGCAACTCTCTGCCTAAAAATTTCTCCCATTATTCAACCATTCTCAGCCCACAGAGGGCAAGCCATAAGTGCTAGGTATTTAACACAACTAGAAACAGCTGTCAGTGAATGACAGCAGAAGTTGGAGAAATGACACAGTATCTTCAGACCTTGGGTGGGACAACTTAGGAATACTCAGCAATGTCACCCAGAGTTCCTTAGTGGGATTGACTCCAGGGGCTCAAAGTGGTAATCATGGGACTCACGCACCCTATATTTTCTTCCTTTCCTACTCTCTCACTTTTGCCCTCCCCTTCTAGCACATCCTGGAATCACTTTCCAGGTGCTCCATCTTGTCAAAGGTTTGCTTATAGGGAAATCAAATTAAGACACATTGTTTGGCAACATTCCTCAGGATGCTAAAAAAAAAAAAAAAAAAAAAAAAAAGATAGCACATGATGTCCTATGCCAAAATTTGTTTTTAAAGGTAATGAAGGAGCGCCTGGGTGGCTCAGTCAGTTAAGTGTTCAACTCTGGGTTTCAGCTCAGATCATGATCTCTGGTTCAGGAGTTCAAGCCCCACACCGTGCTCTGTGCTGATGGTGTGGAGCCTACTTGGGATTCTCTTTCTCCCTCTCTCTGCCCCTCCCCCACTTGCACTGTCTCTCTCAAAATAAATAAATATAAATAAATAAGTAAATTATAAAAGACAGTGCAAATAGACAGCTGCCATGTTCAGTCCTAGTTCCCGCAGCTTCGTATCCTTTCATTACACTGACATGTTTCAAGCATGTATGTTAACTGTATGCCTCCTGAAGATGCCCGTATTAACCTTCAATACCTATTCTGATACTAAAGCAGTGATCACAAAAGCAAAAATGTTCTACACAGTTAATCAAATTGCTTCATGGACAAGGAAAAAACTCCAAATCCAATCATTTATCTTCAGTCTTTTCTTGTCCAATCTTACCCCTTCAGGTCTCTGTGCAACATAGACTTAAAGACAAGATTTGGCTATTATTTGGTATAATTTAATCAAAATAGATGGCAAATCAACTAATGCAAGGCACAAAGTTACACGGGGACTAGATTTCAGCTGTGCTGATGATACAAATGCCAAATTACCATTTTAATCTCTCCTGAATCTTCACCTCCCTTAATGGAACCAGTTGTATTATCATTGGATTTTCGTTTTACCATTTTCACATTCAACGGGTTTGATCAATTGGATTGATTTTCTCATTCTCAGCCTCTCTCATCATTTTTAAAATATATTATGTCAAATATTAAGACTAGATTACCTCTGTGTTCAAAGTGACTGTTCCCATTAATAACCAAGTACAAGAGAGAGTAAAGAATCCTTGAAGCTATATACTGCTAATTAAATATATTACCAATTATGTGACCTTGAACAAAGTTCTTGATCCCTCAAGGCCATTTTTATCTATATAATAAGAATAACAATGCCTAATTTTCAGGCACTTTATGAAAATTAACAATAATATATTTGATGTTGCTAGCACAATTCAAGCATTCTAGACTGTCATTTTTGTTTTGGTATTGCTCAATCTTTCCAGGCTTATTTCTTATCCAATTGTATTAATTGAATCTGAAATTGATTATGCTTCTTTGGAAAGTTTTCCATTTCATGTTTCTCTCAATTCACATAGGACCTGTTTTAGCCAAGGTTTTCATATGCTTAACAATTTCAATCAGGTCAACAAATAAAACTTTGCATGGGAAGCTCACATGGTAGAATTGGAAGTGCCTGTTGAGATAGTTTCCATGGAAAGGAAACACAATTTTAAGATAAGCCTAACAATGTAATTAAGTGTAATGTGTCACTAAGCTAGGGAGAAAAGTAAATTTGAAATTATTATTTGGGAGTTTATGTTTTAGAATTTAGCCTATTGAATTGCTAGCTATAACAAATAGCTATTTGAATACTGCAAAGATTAAATGAGATATGTAATGAAACCACCTAGCACAGTAGTTGGCACAAAAGGCATTCAAATAAGTATGACATCTTCTTAACAAAAGAAAAACATGAAATTGCATTACCTTTCTTGCTATATCATGGACCAAGATAATTTAGATTGGCATATACTGCATTATCTTAATGTTATACATCCAAGATATTAAATATGTAACATATCCTTCTGCATTTAAGACCCAGAGACATCATTCATAATGAAGCAGAATTTTAAATGACTTCTTCACCTTTTTGCCCATAAACTGTATTTTCTTTCTGTCTTGAAACTTAACAGCTGGGAAATACTCTCAAACACTCATTCTCAGTGATTTAAATTTAAGATTTTTGGTTTTAGGAAGAATAAAATATGCCAGTCTTAGGGGTTGTTTCTTCTTCTGAACTCAGATTGTCAGGATATGATGCATCCGATGGCATGGAGCCCAATTTGTAAAAATGATCCAGGTTGCAAAAAACAGTTTATGTCTAGAAAGCATTCCTAAACTTTCCCTTTGGGATCAGTATGCCTTAGAGGCATGCAATCCAACTAAGATAAGAGATTGATTTTCATTTCATTTTAATTTTCAAGCTTTCTACCAAACAACTGATTGAAAAGTCAGTGCAATGTGCAAAGAACCCTTCCTTTCCTTCTTTCCTTTCCTTTCCTTCCTTCCTATGTTTATTATTTATTTTTGAGAGAGACAGAGTGTGAGCGGGTGAGGGGCAGAGAGAGAAAGGGAGATACAGAATCCGAAGCAGTCTCCAGGCCCTGAGTTGTCAGCACAGAGCCCAACATGGGGCTCAAACCCAAAAACCGTGAGATCATGACCTGAGCTGAAGTTGGATGCTTAACCAAATGAGCCACCTGGGCACCCCTTTCTTTCCTTCTTAAAGTTAGACATATGCATCTTTCTTTTGATCCTTTATCACATGCTCTTTCATTGTTTGTGTAAAACAACAGATAATTGGGCACATTGTGATAGCATCACCAAAATCTCTTTAATTTCTGTAAGTATACATCACTTACAAAGTGAGTCGATTCAATCAGATAAATTCTACCACAATTTTGTAAAGGGAGGTCCTAGAATTTATCTGCTTAATAAGCTATGACAGAGTTTCACTATGTTAAGTGGGATAATTCAGTGGGAAAAGCAGAGCTTATATAAGATTTTCCTGAATATCTCTGTATTTGCATGGCTTCTTCAAAAATTGACCCACATTGTTATTTTTCAAAACATAGTTTTCTCTTATTCAGGCATCTCCCTCTACAGTCTTAGCATAACTGGACAGTTACAAATCTTACAATAGTGATCCTTTCCTACTATGCACTGTTGAAAACAGTAGAGAACCTTTACAAGGAGAACTTTATTTTCAGTGAAGCATGCCCATTAAATAAATGAATGCGAAGGTCTGAGCCCTCCCCACCTTCAAATTAGCAGCTATGTTAACTAAATTTGGATGGTAAGCCTTTGAATAATTCATAAGAAAATAAATATGACATAAATTTGTACTGTTTGCTTTCCTCTTAATTATAACTGAAGAAGAGAGTTGGCCCCGTGGGTTGCTAATTGGGGTGGAAATGGGAGTGGGGAGCTCATTTTCTGGAAGCACAATTCCTGGGCTTGGTCAGCTTGAACTTCAACACTGGAAATGAATCCAGCAATCATGATCCTAAAATGCTCCATCCTGGAATGAGGATGGAAATCAGGACTCCTCTCCTATTTCAATAATAACCTATTGTCTGGCACACACCAACAGGTACCAAAGCCAAGTTCTTTGCAAGAACATGAATATTAGGTCTCACTGCTTGAATAATAATTAAATTTGGACAGTTAACTACACTAGATATGACAGTCTGTTAGGGAATGTTCCACCCGAGAACTGAAGTATTTGGATATATTACAGTCACAATGGGTTTGAAGGCCCTTTCGAAATGAAAATGCAGATAGAGTCTCGTAATTATCTTTGCAGAGACATGTGTTCATGGATATGCCTAAAGGTCCAAAGTGTCCACAAATAAACTAGATTTTGTGATCCTGTGTTATTGTATAGATGGTGAAACTTTTAAGAGAAAAATGGTTAGCAAACATGTACCTATCCATCATATTGTCGGGAAATTCCCTACAAGGTATCACTACTGTAGGGATGAGGAAACGGAATCTCAAAATGCATCAGTAATTTAATAAAAGTCACAGGATATGGAATACTGTATTTTCCAAAGATGTCATAACAATGCCTCCACATGTTCTTCTACAATGCAAACTTGAAGTGGAATCTATGTCCCCTCCTCCTTCTTCCAGGAAATCTTAAAACAGCTACAACCAACAGAGTATGACAAGTGATGTTATTTGACTTCCAAGACTAAGTTCCATGCAGCTTCTGCCCAGATGCTAACCCTGGGGGAAGCTAGGAACCATGTAAGAGTTCCAACTTCCCTAAGGCTGCCACATTGGAGAGGTCACACGTAGGTGCTATTTAGAAAACCCTAAGTGAGCTTCCAGCCAGCAGCCCATATCAACTGCCAGTCATGTGAGTGTACCATCTAGGACAACCAGCCCAGCTGAGCCTTCAGATTACTGCAGCCCCCACCAACATCCAACTGCAACTGCATGAGACCCCAGGTGAGAATTTCTACGCCAGAGCCTACATAAATTTCTGACCCACCAAATCATGAGAAAAAAAAAAGTCTTAAGCCACTAAGGCTTGGGGCAATAATAACTGAGACATGCATCATCAAGCTAGGCTTTGGAGCTGAATGTATCTGATCCAGGGGTATTATTTTTCCCAATTATATATTCTCAGGGGTATGTAATTCCTATTATGTTTCATAGTAAGGATGTGGGGTTTCAGTGGAGAAAACATAGAGCTTTTAAATCATCGTTAATGAATTGAGTGGTAGATCCACTACCTTTATAGGTAGATCCAATAAAGACTGAGGTACAACAAAGGTAAAAGAAAATATGAGGTAGGATGTAAAACATAGCATGCATTAATCCATTAAGCTAAACAAAAAGCATTAAAGTAGCCTTTAAGGCACTGGAATCTAACCCAGTTTCTTGCGGTTTAGTGTTTAGTTAGGAGACAAAGATGTACCAGAATAAAGGTCTCTACCTTATCCCCACTCCTCAAAAATATCCTCTATTTCTCAGATATCAAATACAGCAAGTAATTAAAAAATAGACAGCTATTAAGATTTTAGCTTCAATACAACTCACAGAAGGGGGGGGGGAACAGTTAATGGATGCAGAATTTCAGTGGAGGCAAGCATCTTTCATAAAGGTGAAGCAGAGCAATTGAATTTGATCTTGTCAATCATCATCAAACAAGATATATTGAGTATCTGTGCGGTATAAAGAACTCGGAGACAGAGGAAAAGAAAAAAAAGGAAGAGAACATAATTTCTATCCCCAGAGAGTTTCGGCAAGCTCTCTAGGGATAAGACAAGCATATGTGAGGTGATGGCACAATTTACTTACTTTTTGCTTAAACACATGTACTTCCACAAAGGACCTAAGGGCATGATGACAACAAGAAGAAAAGAATTCTGATTTAAGAGAAGTAATCTAACATTTGAAGGTCCGAAGCAAAACTGGAAGATAATTCACATTTTTCTCATTTGGAAATAAAAGGACAGGATTAGAGAAGTTAGGTGGTTTGCTCAAAGTCACTCAACAGAGTCAAGTTTATTTTTGGAGACTGTCAATTTAGAAGCACGCTTTCTATTCACTGTGCAGTGAAGCTGAGGATGGCCAAAGGGGTGGAATAGAAACTGAACACTCAGGACAACTCGCAAAACACACAATTAAGAAGAATAACAGGGGTGCCTGGGTGGGTAAGCATCCAACTCTTGATCTCAGCTCAGGTCTTGATCTCAGGGTCATGAGTTCAAGCCCCGTGTTGGGTTCCGCACTTGGCATGAAGCCTACTTAAAATCATCATCATCATCATCATCATCAAACAAAAAGTTAATACATGTTATCCATCTCTGCACTCCCTGTATCACTTGATTTTCTACATTCTTTACCTTTTTTCCTGCCTCTGAGTTGGACTGAAGCCAGAATCCCTACCACTGGCCCTCCTAATTCCTGAAAGTATCTTTATACATGCTACCTTTTTGATCTCTAACTTGCCTCCAAGATACATATGTGTAACCAAATCAAGTGCATTCCTTAAAACTTCTTGCACGCATTTATCTTAATTCCTTGCTGAAAGCGAAGCCTGAGCAATCTGCTTCACATTCACATTTCTCTGTGCTTTACCACTGCTTTCCCCTTTTAAAAGGAGAGCGCAGGCCCGAAATGGAGTCAGTTGTGCTAAACAGTAAGTCAGCAAACCGAGACTCCATATCTACCCTAACTGCATTTAACCCCCTAGGAATGTAACCTTTTTAACCAGTCAGCATGGAATTATCTGGTCAGCCCTAGTGGAGATAACCCTCCCAACAGACCCCTTCCATTACCCTTAGAAGGGGACCTTGCCTGAAAGAATGCATTCCTTGCTAATAATTTCCTTTTTCCATCCCCTTTGCACCTTTAAAAACCTTTTCCTTTCTGCAGCTTGCAGGAGCTCCTTTCTATTTGCTAGATGGGATGCTGCCTGATTCGTGAATCGTTTAATAAAGCCAATTTGATCTTCAAATTTACTCAGGTGAATTATGTTTTTTAATACCCCCCATTAGACTTGCTCATCTGGTTGTTAAGAAACCTAGACAATCATACAAAAAGAGTTCAAAAAAAAAAAAAAAACCTGCCCCTGGACCTGAACTTGTCAGGGATGTTTTCCTTGATTAAGCAGGGCTTGAACATGACATTTAAAATGGTGGAGTGATAAATATGCAATAGATATGGAGAGGCTGGTGCAAGGTAAATGTGTGGAAGGGGGGGGGGGGGGGGAAGAAAACTAAGTCACATGATGTATTATAATAAAATATATTTCTAATGATTTTTTTAACAAGGGAATGACTTGCATCAGCAGGAAAGGCAGGAAGACTATAATTTGGGAAATGGGTTGAAATACAGCTATCACAAAACATGATTGCTTTGTATTTCAGTAAAATGCTGTTTTTATCTAAAATTTTACCTGAAATGAAAATATAAAGTAAACTTCTAGCAAGCACCTATTCTGCCCCAGGCATTTTGCTGTGTATCTGCATGTAATTCACATTGATAATTAATAAGGTTTGCATTGAAGTAAAAGCTGAAGACCGTGGGCTAAATCCTCTCTTTGTAGCTTGGAGGCTTTTTTCCATCACAAGGCAGATGATGTAACCCAGTAGAGGTGAAGTCTTGGAAAGACAATTGCATATTCAAAAACTTTTCTCAGATGCAAATTGACGTCTGGGGCAGTTACTTTAATGGCCCCATTCATTCTCGCAGTACTTAGTACTTTCTGGAGAGGTTTCCTATCCTTTTAAAAATAACATTATCGGAATTTTATTTTAACTGACTTTTAGAGGCAATGAAGAAAGAGCCTAGATGTTTATGGCTTTTAACTTTTTTTTTTAAGCCAAGTACTCTCTAGTTGTGTTGATTTTAAGGGCTTTTTTCTTCTTTCAATTCTCTATTCTACTTTACCCTTTGGTATCAAATTCATGATGGTCAACATTAGTTAAGTAAAAAGCTGTTGTATTTTCCCCCTTATTTGCCTTTACAGCAAATCTCACTACCTGAAAGTCATTTGCATAGAATAACAGCATAAAAGCAGGACTCTGGAACCAAACTGCCTGAGTTAAATTCTCAAACGTCACCCCCTGCATCACAACAGGATCTTGGACACAATACTTGGTCTTTCTGTACTTCAATTTCCCTCTTTGTAAAAATAGGGCTAATGCTATAATCGCCCTCATAATGAGGTAATATTTTTTTATCAGATAAATTTAACATGCAATATTATACACATGTAAGGTGTATATCCTGTTACCTTGATACATTTATATAGTATAATATGGTTGCCATTGTAATGAGAGTAATGACATTACATACGTAAAGTAAAATATTTCTATGTTCAATAAACTGTACACTACATCTCCATGGGTATTTTAGTATTTGTTGCAAGTTTGTGCCCTTAAATACCATCAATCTTATCCCTTGCCCCTCCCAGTGCCTGTTTTACTCCCTGATTTACTCTGCTTTTTTTCTAGTATTTGATTTTTTTTTTTAAGATTCCATATATAAGTGATATCATAAATGGAGTGATATTTATAAACAGCTTTGGAAAATTTCTGGCACATAATAAGCCCTTTACACATGTTAGCTACGGTAAGTATTAGGACGGAAGATCCAAGAGGGCAGGAATTTTTGTCTGTATTATTCACTATTGCATCTTCAGCAACTACAGAGTGCCTACCACATAACAGATCTTCAGTACATAATGGCTGAATAAGCATATAATTTCATTTGCTTGTTTTGTTTTCATAATAACAAGGGAGACTCTGCTAGAATTCTGTTATTCCAGATAAATGTAGATAAAAAGTTAACTAAAGAGAAAACATTAAATTCTGCTGCTGACCAAAACAAAAATTAGAGTCAAACTTAATGAATTTTATCATAGAAGAGCTTCTAATATCTCAACAGAGTGAACATACAGTCCAGAGAATTTCAAGATGGGTTGCAATAATACATGTTGAGTTGTAGCAAATATTTATTAAGCATTTACTATAAACCGGGCATTCCACATGTATAATCATATTGAATGCAAGCATAGCCTTATGATTACAAAAAGGTGATTTTTTTTGAAGTTTATTTTGAGAGAGAGAGGGAGAGAGAGAGCGCGCACACACACAGCAGGGGAGGGGCAGAGAGAGAAGGAGAGAGATAGATTCCCAAGCAGGCTTCACACTCTCTCTGAGCCGGTCACAGGGCTTGACCTCACAAACCATGAGATCATGACCTGAGCCAAAATCAAGAGTCGGTTGCTTAACCGACTGGGTCACCCAGGCACCCCAAAAGGTGATTATTATCTTGATTTTACAGATGAGGCCCTTGAAGCTCAGAGAAGCTAAATAATGTGCCAAGGGCACTAACTAGTAGCTAACAAGTGGTACAGCCAGATATAGAACCCAAGGATTTCAGACTCCAGAGAACAACTGTTTAAACACTACACTGTGTGCTAATGTATTCATTTAATAAATAATGCATTGGGAGTCTAAAATATGTCAGGCTCTATGCTGAGTATTCTGCAAATGAAAATGTGCTGGAAGAATAATCCCAATGAAAAAAAACTGGCAGAGTTGCACCAGGAAAGTTAAAGAAGGTGAGCATCTTAGTTAGTGACTAATATAAAGGGATGTCTATGCTAAACAGCACGAAGAATATTGAGATAGTTCTGCAAAAGCTGAACTATATATAAAGCCAGTGACTGGAAGGAAGGGGAGAAAGTCAGTCATAGGTCCACCAAAAAGGTGGTCCTGAGTGAACCTCGTGGTTTGCCTTTGGCTTTTTCCTTTTCTCTCTGACTTGGTATACATGAAAGGATGACACAAATCCACAGTAATACTGCCCTCTATACTGAGCACACTGTCTCTTCATGACTCCTTACCCTGCAGATACTGGGATCTCTTACTATGTTACCTTGTAATGGTTTGTTTAAATGTTCCTATCTCTTACTAAATATCACCTGTTCCTCCTGGACAAGGTACCTTGTCATTCTTGATTTTAGTATCACCTTCTCAGCTTCCTTAGTTAGCACAGCTTAGGTGGGAAATGAAGAAAACACAGTGAATGAAATAAAACTCACTTATTATAACTCCAGTGAACTCTAGAAAGTGGGAGCAATCAACCCAAGAAAGTGTGTGATACAGGTTGAGGTTGAGACAGTGTCCTGGCAAAGGAAAGCAATTATGAAAATCCCTCAGCCGATGAAAAAGCTTATGTGGGCATTGGAAAACCAGATAGATGGGTCAAGGCAAATTACACCTAAGGAAGTCAAGGTAAGAACACATTTTTGACTTTTGAGGACATTTTCCATGAAGTGATTTGGCATAGTTTATATAAGCATTCACATATTGCACTCCTTTTAGAGTTTAGGCCAGGCAACATAAACTCTGATCTCATCAGATGACAGAGGTCCACTGACTCCCTTTTCACACTGTTTTCCAGGAAGTTCAAATTACAATTATTAGGCTTAACCTCCAGGTCAATAAATATGTTTATCCTGAATTTCTATTATATTAAATTTCTATTATCTTTTTTTCCCATTGTTCATTAGTTATTTATCTCTTTACTCCTTATTACTCTAGTGGAGGGAATGTATTCTTTTATGTTTGCTTAATTTTACCATCTTCTATTAATTAAAAATATAATAAATATTGCTCTTGGATAGGTATGTGTTCTATGAAAGAAATAAGAAAATTCATTAATATAGCCAAGATTAAATAAAAATCAATGCTGTTAGTTCTTGATCTATGTTGAAAAGCTTGACTTCATCCCTATTAAAGCACAAAACTACATGCTACGACATAAATGAACCTTAAAAACATTATGCTAGGTTAAAGAAACCAAACACAAAAGGCCATATATTATATAATTCCATTTGTATGAATAATCTAAAATAAGCAAACTTGTAGAGACCAAAAGCAAACTGATGGCTTACTGGGACTGGGAGTGGGAGAGAGAATGGGGAATGGTTGCTTAATGGCTGTGGGGTGTCTTTTGGGGGTCATGAAAATTTCCTGGAATTAGGTGATGATGACAGTTGTACAACATTGTAAATATATGAAAAGCCAATGAATTGTATGCTTTAAAATGGTTAAAATGGTGAATTTTATGTTATGTGAATTTTACCTCAATTTTTTTTTAAAAAACATAAAAAATGAGATCTTTTGTCCACAAAAGTACTTTTTACCTTCAATTCCAAAGCTTCAGGATATTCATCTGAAATCAAACACATTCTGAAAGTTGCCAACATGTACTCTTACAGAGATCGAGACACTGACTGAATGGTTTGTTTCTAATATAAGAAGTTAACCTCTAAGAAAATAGTAACAATAAAAGGAGAAATCCTGAGCTACTTTTCCCCAAATCACCTCCAGCAGAACTGCCCTCTCACATGGTAGGTCTTCATTTTCCTAATAATATCTTTTTTTCAAGTTCATAATAAAATCTTAAATATACTTTAGGAAAACTAATTTTAGATGGCAAATAATATTATTTGGGTAATTATTAACCATCCCCAAAATAAACAATATTTATTTATAGTCAATAAACCAAGGGAAGAAATTTGTTACTTAAAATATTTTTGGTTTTGGGGGGGTGCCAACGTGGCTCAGTCTGTTAAGTGTCCAACTTCGGCTCAGGTCATGATCTCACAGTTCATGAGTTTGGCCCTGCATCAGGATCTGTGCTGGCAACGCTGAGCCTGCTTTGGATTCTCTGTCTCCCCCTCCCTGCCTCTTCTCTTCTCCACTCACACTCTCTCCCTCTCTCAAAAATAAATAAACATTTAAAAATATATATTTTGGTCTTTATTGTCCTTCTTTACTCACTTTTAATAGTTCAATCTTCCCACCACTGCTAAATAAATCAAGCTCTTGACAATTTTTTCAACCTCCACCAACATCTTTCCATCCATAGTGTTCCAACTCTTTATAGTACTTAGTAATGTCCTCTTCCTACTCCTTCCCCATTTCGCATAAGACAATGAAGTTAGCAAACGAAGAAAAAGTAGGGCTTGCAAAAAAAAGAGAGATGAGACAAAGACAGGAAATGTGAAGAATATCATGAAGCCACGAGGTTAGAGCTTGTTGGCTAATGAGGACTAGTTGTACAGTCTTGCTAGCCATTATTGATACATGGGCTACCATTCCATAGTGGCGTCAAAATGCATGTTACAGTGATAGGCTTGGGGTCAGACACCCCTGTGTTTAAATCCAACTCTTTATGAGTATGGTCAACTTTTTATGTACTGTTAGCCTTAGTTAACTCGTATGTAAAATGGGATTAATAATATCTATTTCATGAAATTATCATGATGAGTAAATAAGATTATGTTAGCAAAACACCTGGCACAGTGTAGAGTTCATACTAAACTTTCAGCCTTACCAACAGGAAAGTGAACATCACATAGCTACTATCAAAGACACATTAATTATTTGGCTTTTATATTAATATCTACTTTGTCAAGCATTCCAACGAGCACGATGATGACTTTTTTTTTGACCATTTATAAATTTTATCTCCCATCCTAATCATTTATTTTTTAGTTACTTGAAGGACTTTTACATTTATTTCCTTTTCATCTTGTATAGTATCATTCCCTTGCTTTTTGTGACCTTCCAATATCCTACTCTTTGCCTATAAGTAGTCTGATTTCAGCTTCTCTTGGTTGCCACCCTGCAATGCCAAATCATAGTAATGAGACAAACGTTAGTCAATTGAATAACTGAAGAGGACAGTCCTTCCACTTCCATTTGCTTTTTAGAAAAGACTAATAAGTTGATTCACAGTCCACAGCTCAGGGATGAATCTGGAGAGTCTGTTCCCAGCAGGCAGGGCATATGCCTTCCGTGTAACAGCTGTCTCTTTGTGCTATAACTTCAAGCACAGTATTGTGCTAAAACAGCAAGTAAATGTAATAAAAATGGGACAATTTAGCCTCCTCTCCTATGCACTGGGACATGTGAATAGGAAAAATAAAGAAAAAAATCTGACTTTATATCAGCGAAACAGAGGAACTGCCCAAAAACAGCTGGGGTAGAGGAAAGGTCTGGGAAATGATCTTTCCACATCTCCTTTGCTAAAGAGAAACCCCAGTTATTGTCTGGCTTGCCTTCTGATGTCTTGCCAGTAACATCAGATTCTCTGAAACAAGGCAAAGGGATGCTGACAGCTGTGCCCAGCATGAAAACCACCAAACCGAAGCAGATCTTGTAGCCTGTCACGTGGCAGCAAGCCAAAGGAAGATATCAATGACGCACTTAATGAAGTCCAAAAACAATTTGCATAGCATTTAAGAGAAATAGAGGGAAGAGCATTTGGAAGCACCATGCACTGTATACAGTATATTTCTTTTCTGAAAACATAAGAATCACTGGATTTCCATGAATATGTTAGGTAAATGGATGCAGTAAAAGAGCATGTAACTATGCATGGTATCAGATGAAATTCAAGGAAAAAAATAATACCTTTTAAGTAATCATAGTGCCATACTATTTCACATGTATCATTCAAATGATCTTCATGCTAACCTTTTGAATTAGAGAGAACTATTTAGTTGATAGAAACCAATTTCAAACTAGCTTACACAATGCAGAGAATTTATTAGCTAGTCTGGCTTCATGAATATCAGATACCTTAGAGGACATTCCTGTCAAACTTACATTATTTTTGTCCTTGGACAGAGTTCCTCCTCTTAGAAGATGGAGTTGACTAAAAGAGAAGCAAAATTTTGAGCTTTCTTTGCACTCCATTCCCTCCATTTGGTTTTTGTGAGCAAGCAAACACCATTTCTTCCATGTATCCTCAAGACTTCCTATCTCCACACTGCTAAACAAGTATCAAAGATCTTGTTGAAAGGGAAGGACAGAAGAACAATGGAAGAGAAGAAAACAGAAATGATGGAAATGCTGTAGAAGAAAGAGGAAACTGTCAATGGAATATGAAAAAAAAATTAACATTCCAGCATGTTCCATTTTCTCCCTAAACATAATAATACATTAGGATTTTATTAATCTATGAGGATATACTATATCTGTGCTGTCTAATATGGTAGCCACCAGCCATGAGGTTACTTCCATTTAAATTAAGTAAAATTAAAAATCCATCTCCTCAACTCCATGAACCATAATTCAAGTGCTCAAAAGCAACATGTGGCCACTAGCTACCATATTGGACACCACGAATATATAACATTTCCATTATTGCAGAAGGTTCTATTGGAGAGCATTCATCTGTAAAAAAGAGAAACCAACCTGAGCTTTTTAAGCCTTAATTTGGTGGACAAAATAATGAGAAACAACAATCCATACTGAAAGAAACATAGAATCAGAACTGAAAAACAAAAGACAAACTTTCTGATGGGGGTGGGATAGATCAGCCTTTAGTGCATAAATCTTTCTATATCAGAAAGAAGAGAGAAGGTTTCAGCTTGGAATTGAGAAAATGAGATCTGTAGTATGGGGCACAGTGACAAGATATAGAGTCAAATTTAACCTCCAAGTTGGGGATCAGAGATATGCCACTCAAGGTGAGGGACTTTCACCTGTCTAAAAAATGTAGTTTTTTTTTTCTTTCAATAGAACTGGAATAAAATATACTACAAATTGGCTAATTGATCACGTTGCTCTATCAACTCCACTTCATAGGGCAAATCCTAGAGCTTGCATATTTTATTAGGAATTAAATACAAGGGGCGCCTGGGTGGCTCATTCAGTTAAGCTTCTGACTCTTGGTTTCAGCTCAGGTCATGATCTCACAATTAGTGGCTTCAAATCCCACCCAGGGCTTGACACTAGCAGCATGAAGCCTGCTTGGGATTCTCTGTCTTCCTCTCTCTCAGCCCCTCCTCCTGTTCTTGTTCTCTCTTTCTTCTCTCTCTCAAAACAAATAAATAAACTTTAAAAAAATCAAAATAAATTTTAAAAAGGAGTTAAATCCAAAATAATGCACTCTCTTAATTTTCTTAGGTGAGCAATTATACTCAAATAGTGATATGTGAGTAAAGAGATGACAGATACAAATAGCCATGATCTTAAAATGGAAATGGTAAAATATTTTTTAAACCCTAGATGTAGCATGAAGTGTAACACCAGATGTCACTAAGGGTACACAACCTGAAATTTTTGTAAATCTAAACCTTTGTGATCTGAGGCAAAGTTTGTTCTCTCTCTAACCTTCCAGATAGATTAGTACATTGACCCTGGTATCAGAAAGTCCTATGATTCTTGATATACAAACTGAAAACGAGGATGAAAGTCAATATTTTCTCTTTCTGCAACTGTAGAGTGACCTATAAATGAAAGTGGAGGATTTTCAACTTAAAAAAGATAAAAACATGTTTCCAATGTCCTTGACAGGTATTTTTAAAATGTCAATGTTTAAAATAAATATATCTATTATTTCTATAATCATATACTCTTATTATAGAAAATAGAAAAAAGGAGAATAAAGATATTAAGACAGATTTGCACAACTTAAATACAAGCCCTATTGACATTTTGATTGATTTGTTTGTTTTTGCTATTTGTAGCTTAAATAAATGTGTTTTTATCCTACATTTACATTAGGATTATTTTTTAAAGCTGTCAATATACAAAATTTGTTTTACATAATTTTATGTAATATAATTTACTTTACTATTTTCTTTATTTGATTTAGCTTTTGGATCACCATAAATACAATGGCAACAAATATTTTAGGAGATAAAATGCTACACAACATTCTAACACTGATCCCTGAGGTTGAAGACCTTATTCTATATTTCCTATCTGTGAGATATTGGAAAGCTATTAAAACTCTCCATGCCTCAGTTTCCTCATTTGTAATATTGAATTCATACAGCTGTTTTAAGAATTAAAAGAGATGATAGCAGCCGGCATAAAAAAATAACCCATTCTCTTCATAAGCAATAGTATCTTCATAAGATAGATTCCCAGAACTGAAATTACTGGATCAAAGCTATGAAAGATTTTAAGTTTCTCAAGAAATTTTGCCAAATTTGCTTTTTAAAGATTTATGTCAATGGTTAAGCCACCAGTCATTTCTGAGCATGCCCCTTCATTACCCAGTCACCAGTACTGTTTCCAATCTAATTTTAAGCAAGTAATCCTGTCAACAACAGCCATTTTCAGCCAAAATATAAAATAGACTAAGATTCTACAGAAAAGGAGTCAGAGTTAGCATCTTACTCTAAAACACCTGGAAGGAAATAATCTAAAATTCTGTTTTAAAATATTTACCACACTTTTCTCTGGAGACCTTTATTTACATTCTCAGTGGGGAAAACAATGTCCTGCCAGCAAATGGAATATCACTGTTTATAAGTTAAAGCAACAGTATTCAAGGGATTTAGAAGGGATGAATAGAAATGATAAACATCCAAATGGTAATAAGAGTTTCATCATTTTCCTGTGTTGCAGCTAAATAAAGCTTTACAGTAGATCCCAGTTGAGGGAATCTACTGGCAGGTTTTGACTATCCAGAATTTCTATCACATTTCCCAAGGTTAAATGCGTTGCCTTGAGGCAGCTGCTCAAAATGATAAAGGGGACACTGTAGGACAGTGGTGCTCTTTGTAATGTTAATAACCCTTGATTCTGGTATCTGATGCAACTCTGGGGAAATGTGCCAGTTCCAGACGTTAAAATCTAACTCAGTTAATGCACATTACTGAAAAAAATTTTTTTTTTTAATTTGGCAGGAGCCAGAAGATAATTTGAGCATTCCACATATTTAGATACTTTCTTTATTTCTATCACTGAATTGAATTTGCACAAGATAACATGTTGTGATATAAAATTAATGTGGTTTTTTTCCTATAAAAGCAGATGGTATTTTATTTCAGAATTCACATATATTTATATGCTTATTGGATTCATTTTTATGATATAAACTAACCAGGGTAGGGCTCTCTTATCATATTTTTTGCTTGTTTATTTATTTAAGATTTATGCCCCATCTGGCTTCAAAGGGGCATGAGAAGTCAGCAGATGAAAGCATAGGAAAAATGAGACATAAACCTATCATAAATCTAATCAAAAAGAGCAGAAGGAATGAGCACATTCAGAACTAGAATTAATACAGGTACTGTTTTGAGTATAAAAGTTTAGGTCTTCTATATTTTCTAATTACTAATTCAAAAAAAAGAAAAAAAACACAAATGGGTTTTGAATCATATAAATCTCCACCCACCACCTTTTTTTTTTCATGGGAAGCGTCCTATAAATCTAAAGAAGAAACGAATGTGATGAAGGTTTGGGGCATCATAGGAACCAAGAACAAAGAAGGAAAAGAAAAAGAGATACACAGGGATGGTTCTAGAAGGAAAGGGCCCTTCATGGGTATGACATGCACTGTGGTTCATTCAAGGATGGCAATAATGAAGTCACTATCACGGGATAAGGTTTTGCAAATACTAAGTGTTTAGTAAATGTTGAAAGCAAATGAAAATGGGTACTTGCACATTTTTTTTTTAAATTAATACAACCACTGATTTGGACTTCCTTTTGAAGGTTATTGCAGGTTAACCAAGCAATAATATACTTTACAGTTTTATGGAAGGCATTTTCACATTATTCAGTTTGCTATCCCCTTAAATCTCAGTAAATGCTGAGGATAAAGGGAAAAATATAATTTATATTCTGATGGTCTAGCTTTTAGGATAGAATTCGGAAAAATCTGAAGAAATTGATAAGGAAATAACAATACTGACTTTCCCAAATATCAACTTTCTTATAAACAATAGAGGCTTTTCTTTTCCCTTAAGATGACAGTGCCACATACCAGGACTCATTCATTCACTAATTAATTCATGGAAAGCATTTCTGAAATCTGTGTACATATATGCCTAGTCATTGTTGTCTAGCTATCACTTCCCCACTTGTGTGTATGTAATGTTTAATTTTTATTTGCAAGCTACAGCCATTATGGCTATGTCACTTGTGTTTTCAGTAGCCAAAAAAAATGACATCAAAAGATTTCAAGGATAAATAGCTATTGAAGCAGAAAAAAAGATGTGAGGGCTACAATACCTGTGAACCACCAAGGACAAAATTGCAGGCCAGTCATAGCTGGTAGATGACATAACTTAATCTGGTTGCATTACCCCTCTTCCAGAGATCACTGGAGAGAGAAAGTGATTGGCTGAAAGACATAAAACAAGAGAAAAGGAACACTGGAATTACAACCACTTAGGCATTATATCTGCCCACAATCTTGATTTTTGGGTTTTGCCTTCCCCCAATTCTAGGATTCCCTGGGGTCTAAAATAAGGAACGCTACTGCTAGACACAAGGATCTGCAGCTAGACCAATCTCCCCTTCTGGAGCATGACTCAGAGACAGAAGCAGTTGTCTTTGAGGCACCTCACCATGATACTTAAAAGAGATGTCCCATAAATTTCTACTCCTAATGTTCCAAGAATTCTCCAGGCTGTTGACCTTCCTGAGAAGCAAATTTTAGCGCTGTAGCACCCTAACTCTTTTCTACAGATTTCCTTTGGGCTTCAGATAGCCAGAGTTGCTTTTACATCTTTCAAACAAAAAAACATTATATACTGTAAGGCCTAGATTTGCTAACTCCTGATTATCTTTTTCCCAAAATGTCAGAGGATATTGAATATGAGATAGGTCAAGTTAGTCCACTACTGTATTTTGATTGAATCTAAGGTCTTCTTTCTTAGCTTCTTTAGTAGAGTTTGGGAAAGGAGCTTATGCACAAGCAGCTTATTTGAGAGGTGATTAGGGGAAGTAGGAGTTGAGACTAGAGAAAATAAAATAAAGGAAGAAGGGAAACCAAGAAAAAAAGGTACATTATCAAGGTGGCCATGATGATCCCACTGGACCCTTTAAAGAATGTATAGAATTGTTTCCTGGAAAAATGAAAGGAAAAGATAACCAATGATTCCTGTTCCCCTTTTGTTGAGGGTTGTCTATGGGCACTTACTACTTTTTCTACAATTCCATGTCTTCCCAACAGACTTTTGAAGGTATCCTCCACTATGGAAAGGTATTAGGAGAAAATAATAGCCAAGGCATGAACTAAATAATAAAAGAAATTGATTAAATGAAGTGGTTGGAGGGTAGAGAAATATAGAAAAATATTCCAGTCCTATACATTATCTAATTTAATACTGAGGTGTTTATTATTTCTATTTATTGATGAAATAAGTCACATTCTGATGATCTAGATGATTGTCTCATAACCACAAGGTCAACAGGCAATGAAACAATCACTTTATTAAGTTGGGAAAGTCAGTCTCAGTTTCCTCACTGACTCTTGAAAACTATTTTAAAATCTTAAATACACATTCTCCACCTTTGCCTCCAATCCTATTGAAAGGTATGTGTGTTATTTTTCCCTCCAATATCTTTAGGCAGGTGTTATTGTTTTTTTCAACATGGCTTTTCTCACTGTATTAGCTGGGAAAGAAAGGGGAAATATAGGGGCGCCTGGGTGGCGCAGTCGGTTAAGCGTCCGACTTCAGCCAGGTCACGATCTCGCGGTCCGTGAGTTCGAGCCCCGCATCGGGCTCTGGGCTGATGGCTCAGAGCCTGGAGCCTGTTTCCGATTCTGTGTCTCCCTCTCTCTGCCCCTCCCCCGTTCATGCTCTGTCTCTCTCTGTCCCAAAAATAAATAAACGTTGAAAAAAAAAATTTTTTTAAAAAAAAGAAAGGGGAAATATAATAATAATAATAATAATAATAATAATAATAAATAATAAATGAAAAATATTAAGCTTTTATTAGATCTAGGCAATGTTCTAATTTAAGCTGTCTGCATGCATTTGCTAATCTAATTTTCACTATAACTCTATACCATATCTCTATCACAATATTTATTTTATATATTAGAAAACTATGGCATAGAGGAGTTAAGTGATCTGCCCAACATTACCCAGGAAGTCCCATTCTGAAGTGCTGCCTTAACCACTGTCCGACACTGCCTCGTATCATGCATGTGTCTACGCCATTCAAAGCAATCCAATTATGAGAAGCTCAGTCAGAGACTGGGGGAAAGCTGGAGTGTCTTTTGTCTGAGTTCAGTTCCAAAGTTATTTACTATTTGACTTCTGCATGATTGTTAATATTATAAATTCATACTGGAAATAGAAACTTTCGACACTATTTTTGATCTCTTGTTGTGTGCTAAGTGCTTTACATAGTCACTTCTTTCATCTTCTCAGTAGTCTTAGGAGGTAGGATTTAGTTAGGGGATGATGTCTGAGGCTCAGAGACATTCAGTAACTTACTAAAAGTCACTCAGTTGCAATGATAGACATAATTAAATTAGCATTCTGGCTGAGACTTCAAAGCCCATGCTCTGTATCCTAAATATGTAAGGGTATTCATGGAAGGATGGCTCTGTTCAAACATCAAATGTAGAGTTGGACTCTGTAAGGTACAATGGCTCACACTTTTTTTTTTTTTTTTTGGTCTTTCCAATCACATCTAGGAGCACTGAAAGGACTTTTTTTTTTTTTTTTAACAATAACAGCTTTTGAACAAAAGCTACCTAGATATCAAATCATTATGTTGTACACCTAAAACTAATACAATGTTATATGTCAGTTATATATCAATTTTTTTAACTTCTTTAAAATTATTTTTTAGAGAGAGCGTGAATGGACAAGAGGGGCAGAGAGAGAGAGAATCTTAAGCAGGCTGTGTGCTCAGGGTAGAGCCTGATGCGGGGCTTGATCTCATAACCCTGAGATCATGACCTAAACCAAAATCAAGAGTTGGATGCTCAACCAACTGAGCCACCCAGGTACCCCAATATATCAATTAAAAAAAATTACCTGTATAAATAGCTGCATTGGTTTTTAAATAATTTTATTTACTTTTTAATTAATGTAAATAGTACTACCCCTCTCACAAGATTTCAGTTTATTTCCTTGCCAATCTACATATCAAAAAGACTTTCCTAGTGTATTCACTGAAGCCTGAGGAAGGCAATATCTAGGGATTACAGGAGAGTTTCCAGGAAAGACAGACAGAAATTCACTTGACACTGATAAGAGTAGGAGTCAAGTGGAGTAGTGCAAAGGTGTGGGAGAGGATGACACAAGCAAAAGTATAGGAAGGAGTGTCTGGAACATCATATGAAAACTGGCCATATCAATACATTATAGGTTCACTGTGAAAATTAAATGAGATAAGCCACACAGCACCTAGCTCAGCATATGTTCTATAAATTTTTTTTTTTAATTTTTTTTAACGTTTATTTATTTTTGAGACAGAGAGAGAGCATGAACGGGGGAGGGTCAGAGAGAGGGAGACACACAATCCGAAACAGGCTCCAGGCTCTGAGCTGTCAGCACAGAGCCCAACGCGGGGCTCAAACTCATGGACTGCGAGATCATGACCTGAGCCAAAGTCAGACATCCAACCGACTGAGCCACCCAGGTACCCCAATGCTCTATAAATTCTAAAGTGTTTTAATCTCTATCATCATCATCATCACTAATATTGTCATAATCATTATGATCACCTTCACCTTTATTGTAATTAGTTCCCTACCTACTTCCTCAATATCAGTCTCCATTGCCCCCAGTTTTCCATAGCCTTATGAGGAAACATCATTTCTACTGTGAATAGAAATTGGTGGAAATATCATGGACTTTGTAGACCTTGGTAAAATTACATAGATTCTAATGAGAAAAACATTGTTTCTTACAAGAATATCAAAAGGGAAAATTTACATAGTACTTGTATCGGCTGACACATAGTAAATGTTCAATAAATGATTGCTTAAAGTAACACAGCACTATAAGTGATATGGAATATACATCAAGTGGAAAGTCTATATCAAGCTGAAAACATAGCAAATTTGAAATTAAGATAATTTGAGGAGACTTTAATAAAGAGGTTATTTTAAAATGGGAGAAAGAGGATATAGAACCCATAAAAGACATTACAATTTCCTGGAGCTCTCTACTTCAACCTCTAGTAGTGACTAGGGTAAGAAGAGGGAATATTTTGATCAAAATGGACAGGACTGTGTGCAGACAGATACTGTATGACAGCTTAGAACTTCAGTTGAAAGAGGGAACAAGCCTACAGTGAGTCACAGTAAGGATCCAGGGGATTAAAAATCCCAAACTCACTCTCCACCCTCCTTCTCTCCATGGATATAGTCTATACACATGAACCTCTATGGCACAAAACAGAGAGGCAAAGGGTAGAAAGACGACCTGAAAGTGAACAGAAAATGTTTCACTGGGTCTATTTAAATAAGTTAGCTTCTGTACATCTGCATAAAAAATATAAACATACATATGTTCACTAGTGAGTTAGACATAAAGTTTTCTTCTATCATACCAAATGTTGTGATAACAAGTTTCCTTTAGCTTAACAGTCAAATAAGAGTTCATATATTCGTTTTTCTTGTCATTAATTCCTTAATGGCAAGGATTTATTCCTTTTTGTATTCAGTTTTCACTGCCATGTAATGTGTACTTACATCAGTGTATTTACTCCATGAAATGCTTATTGTATTGTATTGAGTTAAACGTCTGTTGGAGGCCACTTTTTCCTTAAACAAGGAATCACACATTGGACTTAGACTTTACATCTGGAAAATAACCTTATTGAAAAAGTTAAAGGTTTTAGTCAAGGTCACAGAGTTGATGATCCATAACTGGATAAGAGTCAGGGTCCCAATTTTCAATCCTTTTCTTTTCCAGTATGCCATTTTTCTCTACATACAAATTCTCCTTCCCATGAGCTTGACAACTCTATCCATTCCGCATTCTGGACAGGGCAGGAATAGAACATTTTTATGTGCTTTTCTTTCCACAGTTGTGTTCTCTGATCCTAGAACGGTCCTGGGAACCCTGGAGGCGCTCCAAAATGGTTTGTCGAAAAAGTAAGAGTTGATTAATGAGTAGAAAGAGAGGAAGGAAGAAGTCTGCTCAAAGCAAACAGCCTATTATTTCTTCCTATTTATGAGTCGCTCCCCCTAGGTACTTTGTTTGACTACCCTGCACATACATGCAAATGAAGTACACTGCATCAGCAGCTGTGTGCTTAAGGAACATGAACTGTTAAGGGATATTCCCCATCAGCTGATTTCATGGAAACAGAAAACCAAAGGACAACCTAAGTAGAATTTTATGTAAAGAGACCACTTTTCTATGTTCTCTTTCACAGCATTAAAATACTATTCCTTACTTAAATACCAAAAAAGTATTTTATGCGCAGAGCTCACTCTGGACTAATCTCTCAATCTATGGGGGGAATAACTGAAACCCGGCTTTTCTCTCAATGAAAAACTATTAACGGAAGAGCTTTAGAAATCATTTCCTTCTGAAACATAAATCTGTCTTATTGAATAAAGCATTCTGACAGGCAGACTAGAAAGTACTAATACAAGGTAACAATGTATCTATACTATTGAACTTTATTTGACTATGAGAAAAACAGTATAACATTCTATTATGGCACATCAGGAAGGCCTGGCTCTACCCAGGCCTTTGTATTTCTTTTACAGATAACCTCATAAATCATTTAAAATCATTGACCATATCTTACACCTCCCTTTCAGCCATAGTTCAGATGGAAGCTGTGTTGTGCTCTAAATGGCTTTGCTTCTCAGATGTAAAACAGAATTTATGTTTACTATTCTTCTTCAGACACCCACACTTTCCTTCTGCAAGATAAACCTTATAACTGCTTTAAATCATCCATTTTCTTCCTGTGATTACTGAAAGAATGGCAGATTTACAGGCCTAAAACCATCTGTGCCAAGAAAAGAAGATGATTTTTTTTTTCTTAATAGAAAAGATGGTATTGTTTTATTGTCACTTTCACAATCTTGCTTATCTGCACACAAGAATCCTCCATGTTTGACCCGTAAGTATTCACTCTGCTCACTGACAGTCTTGCTCTCCTACTCTCCCCTATGAAACCAATGAAACATAGCCAGCTTTACGCTGAAGCAGGGTTTCCCAGTCTCAACACCGCTGACATCTGGGTAATGAACAATTTGATAATTCTTGGTTGGAAGGGGGAATATCCTGTGCGTTTTAGGATGTCTAGCAACACCTCTGGCTTTTACCCACTAGATGCCGGTAGCACACTCATTCCCTACTTGGGAAAACAAAAAAGCCACATGTCATACTGCAAAATGTCTCCTGGGAGACAAAATCACTCCCGGTTTGAGAACCACTATAAAACCATTCCACGCTGGGTGGGGGGGATTAAAGGTAAGATGCACCTACTAATTCTCTAGCAGAATTCACTACATCCCTTCATACATCTGTTCATTCATTTGCCACTTCTTTCTTTCACTCATTCTTTCTTTCCTGACCATTTGGAAGTTACACAGATCTTACCCCCTAGTAAATAACATTCTCACGGAGAGTTGGCTTTACAGTTATCTGAAGGATATAAGTATGCACAAAGTTCTGGAAAGGATTTGGTCAGAAAGTCCAGGACAGAGTAAAATCTGAATAAAGGTAAATCCTGACTTATGAACTCATGAACTCTGAAGAGAGTAATCATAGCACTCTCTCACACAAAGATTTTACTTTGTGTAATGGAGTTGGAAGAGAACATAATACATCAATGAGTTTTAGGGTGCTAACTAATGCTTCATAAGATACCTAATGCTTCAATGCTTCAAGTGCCTAATCTCCTAAAAAAACACACACATTTTAGTAAACATTTAGGAGACAGGCTTCAGAATATTTCTTAAGAAACTTGGAGTGAATTATGCCACGAATATAAGATAAAACTTGGATTTCAGATTTTTTCATTTACTTGATACTTGTCTGTAATTTGAAGGTTTTTAACAATGTGCATTTCTTTTATAATTAAGAAAAAAATCAACAAGCTTTATAAATTAAAGTTTATTAAGAATTCTGGCTCCTGTACGTTTGAAGTTAAGCCCAGTGCAGTGAACACCTTACAGTAACTTTCAGCCTCAGAGGGGATTATTTATGGGCAACCACTGAGTACCCCTAGAGAGCAAGGAAATAAAGTTGACATGACAGCAGTTTCCAAATTGCTTCTGAATGTACAAAACAGCAGCAGGCTTTTGAAGACCAGGCCTGCGGGGTCTGACCAGGGAACAATGGTCTATGTAACAAAGTCATCTCTCTCCAATCCTCCTCACTTCTCCCCCAAGTGATTTCTTCTGTGGCAGCTAACGCCTCTAACACCCCATGCCCAGGCCTCTGGAAGGTCACATTTGCATTGGCTAGAAGGATGGTCCAGGTGGCGCTGCCCATGGATACTGTCTGCTATAGCTCGTTCGCTTAATTACAGATTCTTCCCTTGCCAGCCTTTCCTTCCTGATCACCTCCTGCTGTGTGCTGTTTGGACATTTAGCTGGAGATTGGAGGAAAGGAAATATAAAGCTGGGAATCAAACTATGAATCCATGAGAAAGACAATCTGCAAGTTGCATGCAGATACAAATGGGGGAAAAAGTCACTTGATGAGAAACTCTTCCCTTGAGGACATGAATAAAATCTTTGTTGAGGTTGTTAACAAACACTGATTTGAATGCCATGTAGACATGGTTCTAATCCCAACTTTGTCAGTTATTAGCTATGGAAAATTTGTTAAGCTCTCTGAATCTAGTTTTCCTCTCCTGAAAAGCAGACTTAATAATACTTGTCACAGCCTGAAAATTAAATAACTACTATAAACTGTATTTAAGGTACATTTATGAGTCATTCATAAATTAATTTAGTTCAATGCACAGCATGTGCCAGAAATTACTATATATTGAATAAGATATGGTTAACAAAAGTAAACACAGTCAGCTACTCCCCTCAGGGAGCAAGCAGTCTAATTAGAAATCCATATATCTAGGAAATAGACACAAAAGTAAGTATATGAGTCAAATGGTGATACATGCCACAAAGCAGAAGTTTGTGGGGGCTGTTTGAGGTATGGAAGGCTGTGCTGAGAATCATAAATCTGGAAGGTAGAAAATGTACCAGGTAAAGGAAAGAAAAGTATTCAATACAGACAGAACAATATAGAAAAATGTCTTATGATATTATGAAACATAAGTGGCTCAAAGAACAATCCCCTTTATTTTCGTTTTTTATGTTTCTTTATTTTGAGAGAGAGAGAGAGAGAGAGAGTGAGAGTGAGAGTGAGAGAGAGATTAAGTATGAGTGGGGCAGAGAAAGGAGAGAGAGAATCCCAAGCAGGCTCCATGCTGTCAGGACAGAGCCCGACACGGGGCTCAATCTCATAAACCATGAGATCATGACCTGAGCCAAAATCAATAGTTGGGCGCTTAACCAACTGAGCCACCCAGGCACCTCAACAATCCCCTTTGTATACTCAGTACTATGGCACAGTGCCTAGCACATAGAGGTCAATAAACATATGTTGAATGAATAAATGAGATTTCAAAGAAGTATTTTGTGAGCGTTGATTCAGTTACTTGCTAGAAGTACAATCTTCGCCAGATCATTTACTTGCCTAAGACTTAGTTTCCTTATCTGTTGGCTATGATGATTCATAATACTGCCATCTCTAAGTTATTTTTAGGATCACATGAAAGAGTGAACATGAAATGACCTGCTTGGTAAGGTACTACACAAACTTTACTTAAGTTTCCCATAAATAAGAATTTTCCTCTATGAATATCACTAGATGGCAAGCACCTTGAACCAGGAGCCAAATTTTGTTTATCCCTGCATTCATCCATCAGCGTACCTGAACTGAAGCAGATGCTCACTAAATACCTGTTAATAAAATATCCACTGGTAATAATTATGCTTTTATTGATCAATGTGTATGCAAGTATGTGTGCACATACATCACTTTGATTTAGGATCCTGCATTATTTCTGTCCAGTGCATCAAAACCAAGATGTCAACAGCATATCAAACCAAATATGATTCCATGCTCTGTCCCTTGCTGTGATTTTTGTACTATCCACCAAGTCTATGCCTACTAACCAGCCTGAAAAGGCCCTGAAATATTTCTAAGCAGAGCTGGTGCCTCTACTAATTAAGCCTGTTCCTTTTCTCTCTCATTCAATTTGCTTCTGACAAATAAGAATGAGGCACAAAAAGGAGGAATGGGAGTTTTATAATGTATTGGATTATCAATATGGCCACCCCAATGTTTGAAAAGCACTAGAGCACAGTAAGTGTTGGGACCTTGAGCACTGCTGCACATTCTTGTTGGGTATGTCAAGAATGCAAGATCTTGGGGCGCCTGGGTGGCGCAGTCGGTTAAGCGTCCGACTTCAGCCAGGTCACGATCTCGCGGCCCGTGAGTTCGAGCCCCGCGTCGGGCTCTGGGCTGATGGCTCAGAGCCTGGAGCCTGTTTCCGATTCTGTGTCTCCCTCTCTCTCTGCCCCTCCCCCGTTCATGCTCTGTCTCTCTCTGTCCCAAAAATAAATAAACGTTGAAAAAAAAAAAATTAAAAAAAAGAATGCAAGATCTTGAGCTTTCTTTACCTAGACCATTTCTCAGGGCTATGTTAGCAGAAGTAACCTGGAGGGATGAGGTAATCCCTTCCTATTACCCACCCCACAAACAAAAAGTAGATTTGCTTTCACTTAAGTATGAAAGTGGTAAATCCCATAATCTGTAGTCTCTGTCCTGTAATGCACCCCTTGGAAATGGCAAGAGGGGAACCAACAACAAATAAACATAAAGCTCTGGTTACTGCTTTTACTGTTAGTAATAACATCCTTTGTCTCTGAGCCAGGAGTCTCAGGTTTTCAGCCAGTATCCACGATACTGTAGCAGACTAACCTGTTAGCTGTAAAATCACAAACTTTTCACTGTTCTGGACATTGAGTAATAATTTTGGGTTGCAATCCAATATATCTGGGTCTATCTTTCTATTTAACTTTTTTGTGCTCTAGTTTTATCTTCTGAGATCAGAACCCCAACCACAAGTACTGAGCCAGAGTTCTATTTTTTCACTTGCAATCAAATAGGTCTAACTACAGCATTGTGCTAACAACAAAACAATACAAAATAAAATAGCCACAAACTCATTGGAAACATTTGGGGGAATTTACAGAGTCTAAGAAACAGCTAAATAATCAGGTCACAGGAAAGTCAGAAATAGTTCTGGGTATCTCAGACATGGGAACTCATGGACCATCTCTAGGGTAATTCTTAATGACACAACTCCAATTACCTTCCATCTTTATGTTCAAAATTAAAATGCCTAGAAGAGACATATTGATTATTTGAGTTTGGGTCATGTATTTTCCCTGTGGCCAAGGCAGTGTGAAAGGGAGAGAGGAGGGACAAGCATTTTACTAAATATATGCCCAAAGAAAAAGCAAAATCATAGATACTCCTCAACTATCGCTCCTGACATACGTCAATGCTCAGCACATATTAAGTGCTTTTATCTTGTTTTTTAATGTTGCTGTTGTCACCACCATTGTTAACAATAATAAAAATCTTGTTACAAAGTTGTCAGTTACTAAAAACATAAACTCATTAAAAAATATCTTCTACTGTTAGAAAATTCAAATCTATCATGGAGAATTTCATAGATGCAAATTTAAGAAATATCAAAATTTTTTCAATGTTAAGTTTATAGTGGTCTAGCAACCAGTGGGTATGAAAGCCTAAACTAACAATTTGTCTTCAATTTGATAAGAAAATGAACATATAACCCTTGGTTAGGAATATAGATTATAGCTGCTTTGAATCTTAGCCTACACACTTCCTAATTATTTGATTCTGGGAAATTAAATTAATCTCTCCACATTTCAGTTTTCTCACATTTAATTCATAGAGTTAATCCACTTAAAGCATTAACACAATCCCTGACACTTAGTAAATGCTCAATAAATATGAACTATGGCTATTATTCAGTCCATGTCTTCACTCTTTCACTTGTCTGCTCACTCCATATAAATAATAGGTAGATCTGAAAACTCAAAGCACGGCCCCTACTGGACATGTTTATAAACAAAAATAAATAATTGTGAGAACTCTGTATACTGATGATTAAAGACTTAATCTGGCAACATATTTACTGAGGAAAAAAAGACCCAATAAGATTTTCAATTTGCCTGTATTGAAAAAAAAAAAGTTCACTAAAAGAGTTAATTATTTGGCAATAAAAATCTCCTCTTTTATTGTGATTTCAGCAAGGAATTTAACTATGCTTCTTGACCTTGTATGCATCTATATTTTAATCATTCAACTGTCTTAATTTAGTCATTTGTCTCCTTTGTCTTAGAAACTGCCTTACTTTTTGCACTGAAACAAGCTTTCAAAAATTACCATAAATATTTGTTTCATATAACCACTGTTGAGGAAAACAGAAAAAGCCCCTTCACTTCCATTTAATTCTAAAAAGTACAGAAAACATGATGTTTTACTCCTTGCATGGTTGGGCTATAGTTATGCAAATGAGACCCCTGAACAAGTATTTACAGAGTTTGAATTCACTGAACACTGTGGCAGAGTAGGACCCAGGAATTATAAAATGTGTTGATTTATTGATCTGTACCATCTTTTCCCCAATTTAATTTATGCTTTTTCAGAAATGAGTAAGTACCTAACCAGGGATATACCAAAATGTTAGTTACATAACAGCTGTTGATCCCAATTGCTATTCATGACTTCTGAAGAAAAGGGGAAAATCATTTTTGCATCTCTCACAATTGGGTTCATGCTTTGGAAATACTGACTCTGGACCTTGATCCAGACAAACCTGGGCCCAAAGTCTATTTCTGCCACTTACTGCCTACCAAACGTCACACTTCACTTAACTTTGCTGAGCTCTAGTTCATAGGGATCCTGGTGTTTTGTCTTATTGGGTCTGCAAGGAAAATCATAGAATAATTTTTCCGAATTCGTGTTTGCGGTCCCAATTGTATCAGAGTGGTCCTCTCTCTCAGAGATGACTTCATTCTTAACAATCCCATTGGCCTCTATCTTCCTCAACCTGGATACCCATGACCAAAGAACTAGTTTTCCATAATAAATTCCTGTCATGCTTTTCCTTCTGCCTCTTTAATCATTCATTTGTCCCATCTTCATCTCTTCTTCTTCCTACCAGCCCATGTATGGAGATGCCCATAAAACAATTGAACCTCCAAGTAAATTCCATCTTCATTCCTAGAAACAACTTTAAAATATTCTTATCCCACTAACCAGTACCGGCTGGAATGGAAGGCATCCTAATCCTTGAAACAATTCTGTAAGTTACTTCTAATATTTATCTGTTAACACATTGCTTGTATTCTTAGCCTTCAAAAAAATAAAAAACAGACTTGTCTGACTCTAATGATCCTACTTTTTCAGGTATACACACTGCTTCTTTATTTATACCTCTCAGCTCTAGACTTGGCCACCTGAGTTCTTGGCTTATGTATTCAGCTAAATAGGTCTGAGCGTTTTTAACTGGAGGGTGATCAATTTCCTATAGACATACTCCCCTATGCCCATCCCAGTTTCTGTCCCTTAGAATTATTACTATCCTTACAATTTCCTCACCTGCTGGGATATTATAATACCTATTCCAAAGGGTTGGTTGTAAGGACAAAATAAATAAATAGGTATAGAAGGGAAGTACCTAGAACATGGTCCATTCTCGTTAAGTTAGTTCTTCTCATTAATATAATTTACATTGTACTAGTATTTCTAGAACTACAATAACAACAATTACTACTACTACGACTACCACTACTTCCATAAAGCTCTAAAATGTTAGGATCTAGCAAACGAGTAGATAAACAGAGAGAAAGAATTCAATGAATTAAGTGCTTGGAGAAGCATGCTCTGTAATCATAGCAGAGAGTGCCTAAAAGCGCAATGTCTGTACTTTTAATATTTACTCACAGAAGACACACACACACACACACACTGACTATATGTGTGTCCCATACTTTGACAAAGGAAAGTATATTAGTAGGATTTCTCTGTATCATCTCCCATGGGATGAAATTTTTACTGAATGCCACTTTTCAGGTAAGAATTTCTATCTTCAGTTACCAGATTGTCTCCTAAAGTAATTGAAACCTGTAAGCCTTAGATAGAAAAAGCTTCTTGGTACCATTAATTATAATAGAGCAATTTCAGTTGAAGTGACAATACTGTTTTTGAAATGGGAGGGTTAGCTTAGCCTATATAAAATATATAAATACATATTTATTTAAATATACATATTTTTAAAGGATTCAGTCTAAATGGTGCAGCTCTTAAAACTAATTACATTTAATATAGTAAGGCAGCCTAGTCATTTCTTCCTGGCCCTCCCAACAAGAGTCAAAATCATATTCAGTGAGCTTCAGAATGGAAAGCCTAATTATCCTGTCTCTCTGGAGAATCCTAAAATAACAGAGCCTGAACTTGGTCCATGCTGCTGATGATTGGACAGTTCTTCACTGGCCACTATCCAAAGGGATGAGAAAGTAACCACTAAGTCCCTTCATCTTTTACCTTATTGGGATCTAAAGAAGAAAAGTAAAATTTACTTCTACTTACTTCTACTTTTGCCTCTGAGATAATCAGAAAATTAATTCCTATTCAGAGTAATTTAGAGGAGGAAGTACACGGACAGACAAGGAGCCACATGCCTCTTACTAACCTCACTGTCATTAATGTATCCTGATGAAGGCACCAAGTGTCCAGCAATCACGTGAAAGTCAGGGGAGATAGTCCTTTTATACAGAGGCACAATGATGGAATAGAGTGGTGTTCCAGAGAAAGACAAAGGAAGGAACCCTTGAAATAGAATTGCTTGTGTTTAAATTCTGGCTGTACCATATTTACGAGCTGTGTAACCTTGGGCAAATGGTTTTAACCCTTTGAATTCCAGATGGCTCATTTGTATAATGGAAACAATACTTACATTAAATAACTGATGATAGTGTTAAAAATGATGTAGGTAAATGGTGTGGAATATAATAAATATCCAATCAATTACAGTTTTTTTCTTTGTGTTGCCTACCAACTCTACTTCCTCCAACAATACACATAAAAGTGAACATGAATGATATGAAAATCAAACAGTCAAGAAAGGTTAGATTATTTTCTCTTTTTTTTTTAATGTTTATTATTTATTTTTGAGACAGAGAAAGACAGACAGCAAGCACGGGAGGATTAGAGAGAGAGAGAGAGAGAGAGAGAGAGAGAGAGACAGAATCCGAAGCAGGCTCCAGGCTTTGAGCCGTCAGCATAAAGACTGACACAGGGCCCAAACCCACGAACCATGAGATCATGAACTGAGCCAAAGTTGGACACTCAACCAACTGAGCCACCCATGCATCCTGAGAAAGGTTAGATTATTTTCTGATTAAAAATGGGGAAGAGTCTAATCTCAGAATTTGAGGAAATACTCTTGAATTTTGTACTGAAAAATAATCTGAGGTCAAGTTAAGACTTATGTGGGTAGAACATTCTGACTGATTAAAAATATCTACACAATCAAAGGAGGAGAGACTAACTACTTGCATATTATGCAGTTACAATCTCTGAACTAACATGTTTTAGAGATATCTGCAGCATAATACATCAGATTTTAATCACAAATTCCTAAATATTCAACTACAAAGAAACTTAAAATCATGATGACTTTTGCCTTTTTTTATATTTTATTGTGAGTAAAAGAGGAATAAGACATAGTCCTTGGCTTCCACTTAACAGGTTAATAATGATAGAGAAGATATTCTAGCAAAGAAAACACATATTAAGCAAAAGTATGGATTTGTAAAAGAGTACATGCATTAAAAAATATACACTCCATTTCAGAGTATACAGTTTAAAGGGATAGATGTGTGGTGATTTTAATTTTTCTTTAATGTTTATTTTTGAGAGAGAGAGACAGACAGAGTATGAGCAGGGGAAGGGGAGAGAGGGAGGGAGACACAGAATCTGAAACAGGCTCCAGGCTCTGAGTTGTCAGCACAAAGCCCAACTCAGGGCTCAAACTCACAAACCACAAGATCATTACCTGAGCTGAAGTCGAACACTTAACCAACTAAGCCACTCAGGTGCTCCAGATGTGTGGTGATTTTAAAACAACTTGTTACCCAGAAGAGAAAGCAACTTGTTACATAGAGAGAACCCCCATAACACTATCAGAAGATTTTTTAGCAAAAACCTTGCAGGCTAGAAGGGAGTGGGATGATATATTCAAAGTGCTAAAGGAAAAAGATTGCCAACCAAGAATACTGTACCCAGCAAAGATGTCCTTCAGAACTGAAAGCAAAATAGAGCTTTCCAGACAAACAAAAGCTGGAGGTATCAAACACCAGGAGAATGACCTTACAAGAAATGTTAGAAGGGGTTATTCAAGCTGAAATGAAAAAAAACACTAATTAACAACATGAAAACATATGAAAGTATAAAACTCACTGGTAAAGGTAAATATAGTTAAATTCAGAATACTGCAATGTTGTAACGTGATAGTAAGTAAATCACATACAACTCTAGTATAAATGTTAAAAGACAAAGTATTAAAAATAACCATAATGATTTGTTAATGAATACACAACATAAAGAGATATGTATAAATTGTAACATCAAAAACATAAACTGTGGGGGGCAGTGCAAAAATGTTGACCTTTTGTATTCAGTTGAAGTCATCAGCTTAAAATAGACTGTTATAACTATAAAATGTTTTAGATAAGCCTCGTGGTAAACAAAGAGAAAATCTGTAGTATACACAAAATGATAAAGAAAAATGAATTAAAGCACACCTACAGAAAATCATCAAATCACAAAATAAGAGAGCAAGAGAAGAAGAAAGAAACAAAGGAATTACAAAATGCCAGAAAACAATTGACAAAATGACAATTGTAAGTCCATACCTATCAAAAATTACCTTAAATGTAAACAGACTAAACTCTCCAATCAAACTATAGAGTGGCTGAATAGATTTTTTTATAGACCCGACTATATGCTACGTACAAGAGACTTACTTCAGATTTAAGGACACAAATAGAAAGTGAGGAGAGAAAAAGATACCACATGCAAATGTAAACCATAAAAAAAGCAAGAATAGCTATATTTATATCAGACAAAATGACTTTAAGCCAAAATGTGTCACAAGAGACAAAGGACAAAGAAGGTCATCATACAATGATAAAGGGTCATTCATCAAGAAGTTATAACAATTATAAATATTTATGCACCCAAATAGGAGCACCTAAATATATAAAGCAAAGATTAACAGATATGAAAGGAGAAATAGACAGCAAGACAGTTAAAATGGGGGACTTCAATACCCCACTTTCAACAATGGATAGATTATCCAGACAGAAAATCAATAAAGGCTTAAATGACATATTAGATCAGATGGACCTAAAAGACACATACAGAACATTCTATTCAACAGCAGCAGAATACACATTTTTTTCCTCAAGTACATGGAACATTTTCCAAGATGGAGCATATATCTGGGGCACAAAACAAGTCTCAATAAATTTAAGAACACTGAAATCATATCAAGAATCTTTTTCCCACTTTTCCCACTAATGACATGAAATTAGAAATTAATTACAAGAAGAAAACTCAAAAATTCAAAAATGCATGCTAATTAAACAATACACTCCTGAAGAATCAATGGATCAAAGAAGAGATCAAAAGGGAAATCAAAAAGGATCTTGAGACAAATAAAAATGGAAACACAACATATCAAAATTTGTGAGGTGCAGCAAAAGCAGTTCTAAGAATGAAATTTACAGCAGTAGATGCCCACATTAAGAAAACAGAAAGAGCTCAAATAACCTAACTGTATATCTAAAGAAATTAGAAAGGGGTGCCTGGGTAGCTCAGTCAGTTGAGCATCTGACTCTTGAGTTCGGCTCAGGTAATGATCTCATGGGTTGTGGGATCAAGCCCCACATCAGGCTCCATGATGACACCATGGGACCTGCTTGGAATTATCTCTTTCCCTCTTTTCCTGACCCTCCCCCACGTATGTGCACTCTCTCTCTCTCTCTCTCTCTCTCTCAAAATTAATAAACTTAAAAAAATAAAGAAACTAGAAAAAGAACAAACTAAGCCCAAAGTTAGTACAGTAAAACCTTGGATTGCAAGTAACTTGTTCTGCAAGTGTTCCACAAGATGATCAAACATTTCTAAAAAATTTTAACTTGATCAATGAGTGGTATCATGCAATACGAGAATTACATGATGCCAAACATCACATAATCACAACTGAACCAATAGTTCTTCTCTCTCACTGCAAGATTGTAGGTGATCATCTCCCATGCTCAGATGCCTGGTCTCAGGCCATGGTGTTTGGCAGAAATTAGTGATTTTTCAGGACACTGGAAGGTGCCCACAACTGGCACTAGTGTATATTTTGTCCCTTCAAAGCACCTATGTACAGTCCTTTGCTTTTCCATACAAGAGTAGGCTTATGAATGCTTGGTTTCATTCTAGGTCAGGCTACCTGCCAATATAGACCCTTTTCTTTGCTGCCTTATTGCCAGTTACATTAAATACAGTATATGACAAGAGTTTATTAACACTGTACTATAGTCAACATGCATGTGAGCATAGACAATGGTCCCCATGTAGATAAAGATTCCACTGAGCCAATAGATAGCAGTGATTGTGTGAGGATAGTGAAAGTCATCCTACACAGTAAGCCTCCTCTCTTTTGTCTCCCTCACACCAGCCACAAAGGTTTTCAAAGGTAAATACAGGTTAATTTGTTTATTTTTTCTTTATGTTTTGCATTTTCTTTATTATTTTGTATTATGTTACAGTATTGTAATAATTTTATATGAATATTTTTGGGTTGTATAATGAACCATCTGAGTTTTCATTATTTCTTATAGGAAATTCCCTTTGATATATAAGTGCTTTGGATTATAAACATGTTTCTGGAATGAATTATGCTCGCAAACCAAGGTTTTACTGTATAAGGAAGAAGTAAATGAAATAAAGACTAAAAGGCAATAGAAAATATCAATGAAACTAAAATCTTGTTCTGAAAAGATAAAATTCATAAATCTTTAGCTAGACTCACCAAGAAAAAAAAAAAGAGAGAGGGCTCAAATAAATAAAAACCAGAAATGAAAAAGGAGCTATTACAATTAATACCACAGAAATACAAAGGATCATAAGAGACTACTATAAACAATTATAGACCAATAAGTTGGACAACCTAGAAAAATGGATAAATTTCTAGAGCCATACAACCTTCTAAGACTGAATCATGAGGAAATAGAAAATCTGAATAAAACAATCACTAGTAGAAAGATTGAGTGAGTAATCAAAAAGCTCCCAACAAACACGAGTCTAGGACCAGATGGCTTCACTGGTGAATTCTACCAAACATTCAAAGAAGAATTAATACCAGTCCTTCTCAAACTCTTCCAAAGAATAAAAAAAGGAAGGAACACTTCTTTTTCTTTTTTTTTTTTTCAACGTTTATTTATTTTTGGGACACAGAGAGACAGAGCATGAACGGGGGAGGGGCAGAGAGAGAGGGAGACACAGAATCAGAAACAGGCTCCAGGCTCTGAGCCATCAGCCCAGAGCGCGACACGGGGCTCGAACTCACAGACCGCGAGATCGTGACCTGGCTGAAGTCGGACGCTTAACCGACTGCGCCACCCAGGCGCCCCAGGAAGGAACACTTCTAAACTTATTTTTTGAGGTCAGTATTAGCCTCATACCAAAGCCAAACAAGGACATTACAAGAAAAGAAAATTACAGGCCAATAGATGCAAATATCCTTAACAACATACTTGCAAGCCAAATTCAACAGTACATTAAAAGCATCATACACCATGATCAAGTGGAATTATTTCTGAAACAAAAGGATGCTTTAATACCTGCAAATCAACAAATAGGTTACAGAGCATTAACAAATTGAAGGATAAAGATCATATGATGATCTCAACAGATGCAGTAAAAGCAGTAAAAGCATTTGACAAAATTCAACATCCTTCCATGATAACATTCTCAATGAACTAGGTGTAGGTGAAATGTACCTCGATGTAATAAAGCCCATATATGAGAGGCTCACAGCTGACATCATTCTCAATGATGTAAAGCTGAAAGCTCTTCTTCTAAGATCAAAATAAGACAAAGATGTCCACTCTCACCATTTTTATTTAACATAAAACTAGAAGACTTGACCAGAGCAATTAGGCAAGAAAAAGAAATAAAAGCCATCCAAATCAGAAAGGAAGGAGTAAAACTGTCACTATTTGCAGATTACATGATATGTATATATAAAACCCTAAAGACTTCACCAGAAAACTCTTAGAACTAATCAACAAATTCAGTAAAGTTGCAGGATACAAAATCAATATACAAAAATCTGTTGCATTTCTGAACACTAACAACAAGAAGCCCACGCCACTAGGTCACCATGCTATAAACCAACCAAACCATATTTAGGCACTCTGGTTGACTGTCTTAGCTTCTGAGTCATCCCAACATAGATATGAGATGAGCCTTTAGATCACTCTAGCCCCCAGGCCTCTAGTCACCTCTGCCATTAAGTCTTCCCAACTGAATCCCCAGATGATGTGAATCAGAGAAAAGCCATTGTTACTGGTCCTTATCTGAATTCCTGACCCATAGAATGTATATAAAAGGTAATCTAAGTCTCTAAGTTGCAGGGCAACTTGTTACTGGAACGAGTCATAGCAAGTGAGGTTTGGAGAAGTAGAGAGGGGTCAGGTCATGCCATGTTGAGTGTTGGGCTCAATTCCATAGAAAACCAGTTTTTGGAGTGGTGAGGGATGCATCATAGATTCCTTTTCAAGATAACACATTCTGGCTGCTGTAAGAAGGCTATATTTAAGTCAAGCAATACTATAGACAGGAAGAAGGGAGAACAGTAAGAGAAAAAGATGTTGAGGACATTTACTAGGACTGTAATTATACAAAGAGACAAGAGAGGAAGTTTTAACAAGAACAACCCCCACCACCAAAAAAAAAAAAAAATTAAGAGGTAAAAACAGCAGAACTTAATGGAAAATCAAATATAGAAATTAGGGAACAGGAAGGAGAAGGAAATGATAACCTCATGTTTCTGGATTGAATGGCTGGGGAGATGACAGAGATCTTAGTAGATTGAGAATAATAAAGAAGTTAACAGTGACTGAAGAAAGGATAATACCCTTCAAGTTTTTAATGTATTGAATTGAAATCTCCTTTGGACTCTATGTGCATATACCCAGCAAAGTGCTCATAAGCCCAAAGCTTGGGAAAGAAGTTAGGATGCATGGTAGTATAAATGAGAATCAAGTCTCTGCAGTTAACCAATGAGAATAGATTCGATCATTTAAAGAATTGATGCAAAATAAGTAAAACGGAGTGTCAAAGGTAAATTCCCACAGAACTCCAGTGTTGAAGACTTTAAGGCACTTGAATACACAAATCAGAACTTTTCTCATGCTCAAGACCTAAGGACCACTACGTGGACTTCAGTAGGTTAGTATGCATGATGGGCCTGAAATTCTGTAACTTCTGGGAAAGTCACACAGACTGAAATGGATAATTTGCACTAATGTGTCTTTTTAAAAATCCCACCCAGAGAATCATGAGGACTGGCTCACACTAATCCCCAAGGAAAGCTGGACCCTTCTCACTATTTGGCGTAAGTACAACTAATCTGTAAACTGCCTCTCTGCACATAGGATCTCCCTGCTATTGTTCTGACCCTGCACCATTACGCAGAGTGGAGAGCAATTGAAAGAAGCTTTTATTACTGCCTTGAATTGAAATCCAGAAGCCAGGATTGTTCAGGAGCTAAAAGCAATTTATTCTTAAGCTTTCATTTTTATAAAGTTGAGATGATTCCCATATCCTGTCCCCCACGCCTCCTGCACTTTTCATTGGCAAGTTTCAGAGCAGGTATGCCAGGTTTGGGGAGGGGGAGTTTAACCTTCTGCAAGGCCTAAGAATTTACACAACCTCAAGTTTTATCTTTAAAGAAACAGCAAGCAATGTATTTTTAGATGTAGAAGATTTTCTTCCATAGTCAAACACACAAAACCATGCATATGACTGGTAATTTTAGTAAGAAACTTGTCCCTTCCAAGTGCTGTTGGGGCATGTGTGTGTGTGTGTGGAAAAAGGGAGAGAGGAGTAAGATCAGTGATTTCAACCAGAGGCTGTTTTACTTTCCAGGGATGAAAATTAGAGCAATTTTTCATTGTCTCAACTTGGAGGTATTACTAGCATCCAGTGGCTAGAGGCCGGGGATGTTACTCAACATCCTACAATGCACAGGACAGCCCCCACAACAAGGAATTTTCCAGTATGAAATGTTGATAATGCCAAGATTGAGAAAACTTGAGAGAAAAAAGAAGAGAAATTAAGCAATTATTCCAGTGCTTTTTTTTTTTTTTCCAACACAAACTAAGCCTAGCCACAGAATCATCACATCTCAGGGTTAGGAGGATATTCTACTTCTCATGCAGTCTCATGTGCCGCAAAATACGGTGTGAGGATGTTAAGATTGGTTTGGGCATTATAATTCTATTAAACAGACTTGCTTGATAAAAGAGAAAACATGGAACATAACTCCATAATAAAGCTGCAAAAATGTCACCCTTGTGCTCTGACAAAAAAGAGATAACCCCTCAAGCTAGCAACAGAAGGAAACTGACTGCATGAGGAGACAACAAGAGAGAAAATATGTTTAATGTTCCATTTGGATAGAGCTGCCTGCTAGATGCCGCTCTGAGATGGTCTTGTAGATTTAGGAACCAGAAGGGAAAATGGTCTTTGACCCCCAGGGTCTGCTGGCAAACAGATGCCTGAAGATACCAGGGAAGAATTTTTGACCCAACAAAGGGCTTCCTGCATGTGTTAAATGGTATTTCTTTTTGTGTGAGAATTTGCTGTTTCTTATTAAACTATGAGAAAACATCCCATTCTCATGCAGCCTCCCTGAGGCTTCAGCTCATCTGGCTGGCCACACTCCCTGTTGGAATTCCTAATACCCAAATTCTCTCACTGCATGTTACTTAAGGATTCACTGTTCTAGGAGATAGCATGGGGTTTTCCCCTTGTCTCATGGTTCACTGGGCAGCACAAGTCTTCGTAGAGATTTCAGGAAGTTAGATATAAAAACACACAAGCTTGAGAAAGAGACAAACTTGAGTATGAGTACTGGCTGGACTCATCTCCTAGCACATGACCGTAATAACACCTTAAGTTCTCCAAATCTCAGTTTATGAATAAGCAAATGAGGAAACACAACTGTTGCCAGACTTAGCTGTGACAACATATTTAATTCTGCCGAGACAATGTCTAGGTCATGGTAGTTGTGCATTCAGATTGCTATTGTTGTGATAAGTACTACTTTTGAAACACAAGGTCTAAAAACACTTTTCTACCTGTATTATTTTGAGTTTCTGCTTATAACCAAGCTGATACAAATACCATTTGAAGAATGTGCCTTGTGCTTCTTACTAATCATGCTGGTGACAAAGTGACAAAGGCACAGGCCACACGGGATAGAGAAAAGGCACTAGAGATTTAGATAGAGACAGCTTTCCTGTTGGAATAAATTTTAGGGTCTACACATACCAGTTGATATTTTTCCTGAACTTCTTCACAATAAAGAAATAGAGTGGAATGTCTTTGATTGTAGCAGATGGAGAGAGCTGACTCATGAATGCACAGCCTTTTAAAGGAAGACACTTTCTTATACTCAAGTACACTTAATACCCAAAGAGGCATAGTGTGTATCATTTTTCCCTTCACATGGCCACCCTTCCCACCATTTAGCAATGACCTCTAGCCTAAAATAAAGTCCAGATCTTCTGGAAGGCAGTGGAAGGGAATACATACATTGCTCTGAAATACACTGCATGAAATTTCATGGAGGCAGAGACGTCAAACAAGAAATATGGTACTAAATGTTATGTCTACAGGACAATGCTAATTATTTCAATAATGAAGGTACTAAAAATATAGAAAATAGTTTTCTTTTAGTCCAAGGAGCCAAAGGTTCAGTATGAGCATCTAAGAACTTAAGCTTTAAGAAATCCCACCCTCAAGTGTCTTGCAGAGCCAAAGGAATAAAGGAAACACCACAGCAGGCAAGACAGATGCTGAAAACAACTACATGTGAGTCCTGATATCAGCATCTACTAGCTTTGTAAACTTGGCAAACTAAGTTGAATCTTCTGTGTCACAGTTGTCTCATTTGTAATATAGGTACATTCTCATCTACCTTGAAGGCTTGTGGGTATTAAATAGATAATGCATATAAAACATGTGAGATAGCCCCTGATGATGGCCTTATCTTTGTTACTACAGATTCCCATTTAATCTTAGAAAAGTTGCATAGTATATCTATAGACCCATCTCAACTCCATCTGATGGCTTGCTGCTTACTATCTCTGTTCATTCCCTAAACTGAACCATTTTTTGCACACTCTCAAACCAGTAATGGAAATGTCACTTCATGTGGACAGATTACCAGATATGATCAATGCCCTACAAGACATCAAAATAAAACTACCCCAGCCAATGTCTCACCCACCAACTATGATAAATCTGTTATGATTATTGCAAATTGCCCCTGACCCTTTCAGAGCCCTTTGGATCCTTCATCCCAATACCCTTCTATAGGTGTCCAGGTTCTCCTAAAAACAAAACCAATAGGGTATGTATATAGAGCGAGAGATTTAAGGAACTGTCTCACATAATTAGGAAGGCTAGCAAATCCAAAATCTGCAGGGTAGACCAGCAGGCCGGAGACCCAGGGAAGAGCTAATACTACAGTTCAAGTCTGAAGGCTATGATAGAATTCCCTCTTCTTCAGAGGTCAGTCTTTTTTTTCTATTCCGGACTTCAACTGATTAGATAAGGCCCACCCAGAGTATGGAGGACAACTAAGACCACCAATTAAAATGTTAATCCATCCATATACATACTCACAGAAAAATCCAGAATAATGTTTGACCAAATAGCTGGATACCATGGCCCAGCAAACTTGACACATGAAATTAACCATCACAGTCCTTTCTTAGGGCAGTTGTCTGAATCCTCTCAAGCCCACACAGGTTTTCATTTGCTCCTGGTTTCCTCTGTCCAGGTATTGGCAGAGAATCTTCAGTGCTGTGGTACCAGTTGCTAATTTTCAAGTTAGCATAACGTCCATCGTCATTACAAGAGCTATGATCATGGAAGATATTTGCAAACAATATATCTGATAAGGAGTTAATATCCAAAATATATAAAGAATTTATACAACTCAACCTGAAAAAAAACCCAAATAATCCAATTTAAAAATGGGGAGAGGAGGAGCACCTCGGTCGCTCAGTCGATTGAGCGGCCAACATCAGCTCAGGTCATGATCTCATGGTTTGTGAGTTCGAGCCCCACATCGGACTCTGTGCTGACAGCCTGGAGCCAGGAGCCTGTTTTGGATTCTGTGTCTCCTTCTCGCTCTGTTCTTCCCCCGCTTGCACTCTGTCTCTCTCTCAAAAATAAAGATTAAAAAAATTTTTTTAATAAAAACGGGCAGAGGACCTGAATAGGCACTTTTCCAAAGAAGACATATATGGTCAACAGGCACATGAAAAGATGCTCAGCATCACTAATCATCAGGGAAGTACAAATAAAACCACAGTGTGGTATGACTAAAATCAAAAACACAAGAAACAACAAGTATTGGTGAGGATGTGGAGAAAAAGGAACCCTCATCAACTATTGCTGGGAAAGTAAACTGGTGCAGCCACTGTGGAAAACAGTGGGGAGTTTCCTCAAAAAAATTAAAAATAGAATTAGCAATGTGATCCAGTTATTCCAACTGGGTATGTACTCAAAGAAAACAAAAATACTAAACCAAAAAAATACATGCACTCCTGTTCATTGTAACATTACTGACAATAGCTAAGATATGGAAGCAACCCAAGTGTCCATTGACAGATGAATGGATAAAGAAGATATGGTGTGTGTGTGTGTGTGTGTGTGTGTGTGTGTGTGTGAAATGGAATATTAGTTAACCATGAAAAAATAAGATCTTTCCAATTGCAACAACATGGATGAACCTAGAGAGTATAATGCTAAGTGAGATAACTCAGTCAGAGAAAGACAAACACCATATGATTTCATTCATATGTGGAATTTAAGAAACAAACCAAGTGAGCAAAGGTGAAAAAAAAGAAAAAGCAAGAAACAGACTCAATTGTAGAGAACTGATGGTTACCATAAAGGAGGGTAGGAGATGGGTTAAATAGATGATGGGGATTAATGAGTGCACTTGTCATGAAAAGCCCAAGTGACGTAAGCAACTGTTGAATCACTACATTGTACACCAGAAACTAATATAATGATGTATGTTACCTAACTGGAATGAAAACAAAGACTTTAAAAAAAGAAACAAAACAAATGAACAAACAAAAGAAGAGACAAAAAAAAAAAAAAAAACCAGATGCTTAAATACAGAGAAAAAACTGGTAGTTGCCAGAGGGGAGATAGGCAGCTGAAATAGATAAAGGGGAGTAACTGCACACTTACCAGGAGTGTTTGGATGGCTCAGGTGGTTGAGCGTCCAACTCTTGATTTCAGCTCAGGTCATGATCTCATAGTTTGTGAGTTCAAGCCCTGTGTCTAGCTCTGCACCGACAGCATGGAGCCTGCTTAGGATTCTCTCTCTCCGCCCCCCTCCTGCTTCTCCCTCACTCATGTTCTCTGTCTCTAAAAAATAAACATTTTTTTTAAAAAGAGTACACTTATCTTTTTTTTTTAATTTTTTTTTTCAACGTTTATTTATTTTTTTTTGGGGGACAGAGAGAGACAGAGCATGAATGGGGGAGGGGCAGAGAGAGAGGGAGACACAGAATCGGAAACAGGCTCCAGGCTCTGAGCCATCAGCCCAGAGCCAGACGCGGGGCTCGACCTCACGGACCGCGAGATCGTCACCTGGCTGAAGTCGGACGCTTAACCGACTGCGCCACCCAGGCGCCCCAAGAGTACACTTCTCTTGATGAGCACTAAGAAAGACATAGAATAGTTGAATCACTATACTGTACACCTGAAACTAGTATCATACTGTATGTTAATTATACTTGAATAAAAATAAATTTTAAAAAAAGAACTATAATCATCAAAATCATAAATCTTCTATATTTTAGGCCATCCCACAGTATACAGCATTGTATTCTTCAGAAAGTAGTGTGTCTCACATATTTATTGAGGACATACCAAATTCTAGGCTTTTACCAGTCTTAAATAAGGCAACAACAAAAAGCCCCCTGCTCACACAAAACTTATGTGCTTACATTTAAAAACGAAATGTATGAAATGAAGATGATTCCTTTCACTGCATTTATCACAAGCAGAAACTAAAAGGGCATTGTGACAGAATTTAGAGATACAGGGCAGTTTAGGGGCAATTGTTTGAGAAGGTCTTTCTGAGGTTGACATCTGACCTGAAATATTAGGATCAGAAGGAGCCGGGCATGAGAAGAGCTGAGAGCACTTCCGGGCAAGGGAACAGTAGAAAGGGGGATCTTGAGAACTCCAGAGCAGTGTAATGAGAGTACAGAAGGTAAGATGACAAGTTTAAAGGTGAAGGGGCCAAGATCACATAGGATCTACTAGGCCATAAAAGCACTTGTATTGAATTAACAGCCCACAAGAAGACATGGATGCATTTTATGGGAGGATGTGGGGCAAACCAACTTATACTCTTAAACCTACTGTTTGGGCTTCTATGGGGAAAATAGAATGAGAAGGTGGCCTACAGTAACTGCCCCTCATTCCTCTATCAATTGTCTACAAGACTGGGCTTTTCCATTTATATTTATTCCAGTTGGCAAAGTTGGGAAATTTAGTTAAATGTTCCCATCCTCTTACTTGCCCTGATGATTTAATTTCTGCCTGAATCCCGTTAGTCCAATAATAGAGGCTTAGTCACAGTTTGGGATAATCCCTGAAGCTTGAAAAGTCTTGGTTTCCACCTTAATCCATTCTCACCATTCTTTCAAGCAATCAGAGGCTTGTACACTTTATTATAGTTAGGAATAGGTTTTAACAGGTATATAGACAATGAAGACATTATAGTTCTTCAGAATCTCTTTATTAACATTTATGCGTAAGCTCAATTAAAATACTTACTAAATGTGTATTTTTTAGGCACTGTGTCGGTCATTAGGGTTATAGTAATGGTTAAGACAGGTTGGCCCTACTTGAATAAGAATACATGACTGAATGAATGAATCTCAGAATGTTAAAGTCAAAGGTCATACTAACTAACAGAATTTTTCTGCAATGTAAGAATGTGTCTTCATGTGGAAATGGGGGCTGATAGGATCGTTGTAGGATCAAATGTTTAAAATTGTTTGTCACGGTGACTAGTACATAGCTAGATACATTTTAAAAAGCCATATTTATAGAGCTCTTGATGTCAGAAATGGAAGGGCTTAGAATTATAGCACTATTGTGACTTCCTGTCCTATAATCAAGGCTTGTTTGAGCTGCGGATGTCAATAGATTTTAGGAAGGGATTTATATGTGGTCTGCTATGAATAAGCAATTTCTTAGCAGATTACCTACACCAGTTGGGTGCATCCTTCAGTAATACTGAACATGCTCTTGTGTATTAATATATGTTTTATCTATCAAAGGGGCCATGAGCTTGGCTCTAGAACCAAATTTAATTTTAAAAAGCTAATTTTTGTATGCGAAAAGAGAGATATAAATCTGAATCTGATTGATAGTGGAACAACATCGAGGAACCCACAGAGAGTTAGCACCACTTTCTTCCAGACAAGACAGAGGTGAGGTATTATAAGTATTAGTAGTAACAATCACATAATTTGTATTGTAAAAAAAAATATATATATATAACTTTATGAATAATAATCTTTTCTCCTGGATTGGTAGTATCAATAATTAATCCCATTTATTGAACATAATGATAACAGTTATAATGGCATTTATTGACACTTATTATTTGTCTGTCCTAAGCACTTTACATCTGACTTAATCCTATAGCCAGCCTAATGGTCTGTTGTCTCCACTTACATACACATAGTGAAGTCAGGGCTTGGAAAGATTATGCAAGTCACTGGTGGAATTGATATTCAAACCAAGGCATTCTAAATCTAGAGCCATGCTCACAACAAGTATACTGTCCCAGTACAGAGGGGTAGTCTTGTGTAATATGCCTACCAGTCCAGAGGTGCTGTTTTAGACCTCCTTCTCTCTGGCTGAGCAGAGGGTGTTCAGCAGCTCTTGTGCTGGAAATGAACAGCCTACAGCTGCCAATGGCAATGACACTGAAACCAACTCGACTGGTGGTAAACAGGAGCCTTTTGTAACAGCAAGCATAGGCTGCCAGGCATTTGCCAAAGATGTAGTCACAACACATCAGCTGAGAAAGCCACATTCTCTGTAAAATCTGCGATTCTGCACACTCCTGTTGTACTGTACTACTTCTGAGCATGCTAGATTTTAGAGCATTCTCTAAGAGGAAAAAAAAGCAAGCTCAGTAAATCCCAGTATTTTTACTGCCTTTGCCAAATTTGACATCTTTCAAAGTAACTGTGAGAAGCACGCACAATCTCTGCCAACTGCATGATTTAGCAGCTATAAAATCCCTCTGAATCAAACCCATTTTGAAATAAAAAGGAACCTGCTTGAGAATTTCATTGCACTGTTGGATACCTACTCAAAGATCAATCACCTCTCTTCATTCTGTATTCCTGGTATATTTTTAAGTTTAATCTTTTTTGCAGCTTACCCATTTAGTTAAGGGTAGAATTTTAAAAGACTAAGATCGAGCAAGGAGGAGGAGGATGTGAAATCTGAACAAAGAGTTTCTTTATATTCTGCACAATAGAATTGAAAAAGATAGTCTATTTTCTTTTCAGCTCTTTCTCCAATGGTGCAGTACCTAGAGTCTCAAAACTTGAGTGTCCTTTCCCCCAAAGAAAATAGTATCTCTCTGCAGGCTGTCTAGTAGGATGAAACAGCCATGTTTCCTACTCCACAGGGAATTTCTTCAGATGAGTCTATTTTTTAGGCTGTATATGATTAGGTGAGGAGAAGACTAAACACATTGCTTACGGTTTAGCCTCCAACGACAACTGAAAAAAAAAGTGTTCATAAAATGTAGTACAAAAGGAATTAAATTAACTATTTTAAAAAACTGAAATATATGTTGTAAGGGAAATACTGGTATAAAGGTGTGAACATCACCAAGCTTCAAGAGAATAAAAATAAAATTGTTTGAATTTGGGTTTCTATAAAAGTTTAGTGTATAAAGAGCAGGAAGAAAATCTTGGCTCTCACTTTGATTCTCACTAATGCAAATATTTCAATTATGACATATGTACAGACACTTCACTTACATAGATACATATACACTGCATGTTTAAAGGTGACAGCAACAGAGGAAGACACTTTTTTCATAATAAAGATGTTTAAAAAGGACTAGTACATGTTGTTCTATAAAACAATCAAGAAAATTCTAAAAGTCAGATATGAGCTAAATTCTCCTGGCGGGGGGGGGGGGGGCACGGGGAGGGGGGGAGAAGAAGCATATGTTAGAAATAATACATAGCCCTTCTCTTCCTCTTTCTCAGAACAAGTTCCCAAAAGAGTCACACCTAGAAACCATTCATAGACTATAAATGACAATGGACCCTATTTTTCTGGTTTGGACAACCAACGGCATTTTATTAATAGCCCAGATTGATTTCAACAGTAGACAACTCCAGTGTATATCCACTCACATGGAATTGGTGTGGAGCTCTCAACATCAGGAATAGATTTGCAATTGTGTTAGTAGAAGACAAGATTTCTGAAAGGGTATGTGTTCACTCTGCATAAGCCACCAAGTTGCTAAATTGTGATTTATATCTTGAATGTAAAATGCATTAAATTATTTTATCACACAGCATCTGCAACTTTCTTGTAAAATCCACCATAAACTCTGCAGTGTGTGTGTGTGTGTGTGTGTGTGTGTGTTAAAGTTGGGCCACTAGAAAATTCAGAACTAGAAATAATAATCTCACACCAAAACATAAATAAAAATGTGGGTTATTAGCAGGGCAACCACATAATTTATCATCTATAATGGACACTCATGAGAGTTAAAGGGGGCACTATCAACAATTGCACTGAGACAAGCATAAACTAGGATGTATGGTGGCACTGTACATTAGCAAAATGTCCTCTCCCTAATCACAGCATAAAATAACAGCAGCATAATTTGGGGTGGGGGGGCAGTGTTATTATTTTATGCTCTTTGGAAGCGGTTTGGCTTAAATTTTAATCTAAGTTTTGATGCATATTACTTCTGTGCATTTGTTTCTGTACATTTCCATTTCTTCATTGGTAAAATATCAGGGAATATATCTAACACTGATTGAGGGTTGCAATGCACAAAAAAATATGCTAAGGCATAAAATATCATAACAACTAAATCATGTTGTTACTATTTTCCCTATTGTGCAAATGAAGCACTAGATTAATTGAAGTTAAGTAACTTGCTCGTTGTCACTAAGCAAGTAAGTGGTAGAGCTGAAATGCAAACACCGGCAGTTGGTCTTCAGTATTTGTTGAATACTGTTACACATTGTGATGTCCTGGAGATAGTAATACCAATCTTCCAGAGTTCTTGTTAGGGCTAAATGAATACTGGATGCCAAGTACCTACCACAATGCCAAAAACAAAGCAGAAAATAAGACACTAACAATAATGGAATAAAAAAATAGCTCCAAATGCCTTTTTGAGGTAACCCGTATGGGATTGCTTTGGAGATGACAGCCCTTTCATGATTCTGTAGTTAAAGCTCTCACTTGACTAGAAAACTCTACCAACCTGATATATATTGAGTAATAGTTTGTAAATCAGGGGATGACCGTGAGATAATAGTGCATTCATGTTATACTCCTGATAATCTGGGATAGCAGCCGTTGCTGACTTTTTTATTCAATAATTCTTGTACAAGAAGTATTTCTTCTCAAGAAGAAGAATCAACCAGGCTGAAAAATGCTTTTTCAAAAAGCATTTGACAAAATTCAATGCCATTCATGGCAAATAACTCTCAGCAAAGTAGGAATGGAAGACAACTTCCTTAAATCTGATAAAGGGCATTTAGGGAAAAAACCTTCAGTTACCATGATATATTATGGTGAAAGGCTGAATGCTTTCCTACAGAGTGGACAAGAAAAGTTCACTCTCACCACTGCTATCCACATTATATTGAAGGTCCTAGCCAGTATGTGTAAGTAAGTAAATAAGTAAGTAAGTAAGTAAATAAATAAATAAATAAATAAAGTATATATTGAAAACTAGAATATAAAACTATCTCTATTTTCAAATTATAAGACTGTCTACCTAGAAAATCCTAGGGAGTCTACCCAAAAAGCCACTGCAACTTATCAGTGAGTTCAGCAAAGTTACAAGATACAAGCTCAATATAATGAAAACCCTATGTATTTCCTCATATAGCAATGAACAACTGGAAAGCAAAATTTTAACACTGCCATCTTTTCTCCCTTAGTATGGAGAAAGCTGGAAAGAGTATCTCTTTCATCTAACTGTGAAGAAAGCCATTTAGTCAATAAAATTATAACATTTCTCAAACCACAGCAGGCAAGCAGCCTGGAATCTAAGGAAAGACAGACATCTCCAAGGAGAGATACAGACACAGCACTGCTTTACCTAAGTCAGAGCCCTAGAGAAAAGACAAAGCCACTATAGAACCAGGTCACAATATTTTGGCTAAACTTTTTAACAAATTGCTAAAGGTCAGCTGTGGCCAGTGTGAGAGAATAGAATCCATGGATCTCCAGACACAGGGAGAGTCTACATCCATTCCTAGTCACGGGGTGTTTGTAAATGTTTGAAAAATCATACGTTGAAGAGTTCTAATCCAATATGACTAGTGTCCTCATAAAAAAGAGAAATTCTGACAGAGATACACATAGAGGGAGGATGATGTGAAGGGGCATAGGGAGAAGATGGCCATCTATGAGTTAGGTAGAGGTCTGAAACAGATCCTTCTTTCACAGCCATAAAAAAGAACCAATCCTGTCGATACCTTGATTTTGGACTTCTGGCCTGTGAGACAATAAATTCCTGTTAAGGTCTTCTGTCATGGCAGGCCTACTGAGCTAGTACAGTGTTCATGAGAAAAATGGGGATGGAGTGGGAAACCATGAGACAGCTTCCCTCAGTGGCACTAGCCAGGGGGAAGGAAATAGATTTTCTCTTCTACTCACTATAGAAAAGGCCCAAGCCCCAGGCAGATCCTTGTCTCCTATCTCCCCTACAGAGCAAAAGTCCTAAGCAGTCAGGGCATAGGTGAAGACCCAGTGAGGCAAATGGAAGGAAGCAAAAGTAATCCTCTGCCTCTTGAAAGGGGACAAGAATCCATCCTGGATCCAGACTATTAGAAATACCCTAATGTTAACCACTAGGTAAAGGCTAGGTCACTGAAAAATCCCTATTCTCAAGTCCAAAAAACAGGGAATGCCTAAGGTCAAGGTTTCAACAAGACAAGACACAATGTCCCCATGACACATATCATCAGGCAGTATTTAACAAGTAACATGTAATAGTAGTCTAATTCAGGGGAAAAGGTACAAGACTGAGATAAGAGGTCTCATTCTTGATGGTCATACTGATAAGAAAAGTCTAAATTTGAGCAGAAGCATTGAGAGAAATTTTCCAACATCTAACCCCACCCTAAGCAAAAGATAGTACAAAGGAATTTGAAGCCAGTGATCAACTGAGAGGAACCAGAGCAAACACAAAACCAACAAAACACAAACCCAAGTAACCTCTTGAGTAAATTAATTGAACTCCACACATTAACAGCCTAGCAGAAAAAGAGCTATGTCTATTTCCACACATAAACCTTCATCTGCTATTCTACATAGGATGTGTACCATTCAACCAAATGCTATGAGGCATATAAAAAAGTAAGAAAAAAAATCCACTGTCAAGGCACAAAACAATCAACTAAATTAGACTCATGTAATAGTTGGAACTATCAGACAAGGAATTTAAGATTCCTTAATGCAAGAGATGAAAAGTAACTTCACTTATAACGCCAGTGGTAAAGGTAAAAAATATGCATGAACATTTGGAGAATTTCAACAGAGAGATGGACACTATAAGAAAGAATCAAATGGTATATTTAAAAAACAAACACATACAGTAACAGAAATGAATAATCCTTTGGAGGTTTCATCAGTCCTCTACACAACTGAGGAAAGAATCAGTGAACTTTAAGTTAGGTCAAAGAAACTGTCCAAACAGGAATACAAATTAAAAAGAGTTAAAAAAAAAAAAAAAAAAAAAAAAAAAAGAGCCTGCAAGAGCTTTAAGGCAATAACAAAAGGTCTAGTATACATGTAATTGGACTCCTCAATAAAAAAAAAAAGAGAAAAAGAACAGGGCAGAAGAAACATTTGAAAAGATAATGGCAAAGATTTTCCAAAAATAATTATAGATGTCAAAGATCCAAGAAGCTCAGAGAACACCAAATAGGATATGAAAAATAAATAAGCAAACACCATGTTCAAACTGCTAGACACCAAACATAATATGAAAATCTTGAAGGCACCAGAGGAAAAAAGACATATTACATAAAAGAAAAAATATATTAATTACAAAAGAGCTTCTTATCAAAAGCTATATAAACTAGAAGACAACAAAGGTACATTTTTAAAAATTTTTTTCTTAATGTTTATTTATTTTTGAGAGAGAGACAGAGTGAGCAGGGGAGGAGCAGAGAAAGAGGGAGACACAGAATTGGAAGCAGGCTCCAGGCTCTGAGCTGTCAGCACAGAGCCTGACACGGGGCTTGAACGCACGAACTGTGAGATCATGACCCGAGCCGAAGTCGGACGCTTAATCAACTGAGCCACCCAGGTGCCTTTTTAAGGCGCCAAAAGAGAAAGAAAATTCTCAACTCAGCATTCTGTGCTTGGGGAAAAATATCCTTTAAATATGAATGAAACTAAAACAATGAGATACCACTACACAAAATTAAAATGACTAAAATCCAAAACACTGACAACACCAAATTCTGGTCAGGATGTGGCCCAACAGAAACTTCAATTTATTGCAGCAATTTATTTTGGATATAAAATAGTACAGCCACTTTGGAAGGTAGTTTGCCAGTTTCTTACAAAGCTAATCATAGTCTTACCATATGATTCAGCAATCAGGCTCACCAGTATTTACTCAAAGGAATTGAAAACATGTCCACACAAAATCCTGGACACTTATGTTTCTCATAGCTTTATTGGTAATTCCAAAAAGCAGGAAGCAACCAAGATGTCTTTCAATAGGTAAATAAACAAACAGTGGTAAACACAAAATCTGTCAGACACCCAAATGTAAACCCCAAAACCATAAAATTTCTACAATGAAAAGAGAAAATATTTATGATCTTGGGTTAGGCAAAAACATCTTAGACAACACTAAATTCATGTTGTAATTCATTCATCCACTTAAAAACTTAATAAATTATGGAATTGGATTAGTCAAAATTTTAGACTTCTTTAAAAAGACATAGTTAAGCAAATGAACAGGCAAGCCACAGACCAAGAGAAAATATTTGCAGAAAATACATCTGAAAAAGTACTTGCTTCCAGAATACATAACCAAATATATAAAGAATTCTCAAAACTGAAAAAGGCAAACACAACAGAAAAATTATAGAAGATATGAACAGACACTTCACTAAAGAAGATATAAGACAGCAAATAAATCTCTAAATGTGCCCAACGTTATTAGTCATGAAAATGCAAATTAAAAACATAATGAGTCGCCTCACACCTGCCAAAATGGCTATTATCAAAAGGACCAGAAATATCAGACAAGGATATGGAGAAAAGATAATGCTCGTGCATTGTTGGTGGAAGTGTAAATTGTTGCAGTCACTATGTAAAACACTACAGAGGTT